>NW_027437183.1:2617500-3217500 GCF_033239565.1 Halichoeres trimaculatus
CAGTAGCCTCTGAGTTGAACTCCACACTATTCTGATTTTTTTTCTTCTGTGATTATTATTATTCAGAAGCTCTATTTCCCCCTCTAACTCTCTATCCGTGCTGTTTTTCTTCAGATGAATCGGTCTCTGGTGTTTTCTCCAAAGTGACGTCATGGCGACTGAAGCATCAGGTGGGTCCAGTTAGCTAACCAGAGTAGGGGTCCGTTTCTCAAAGCAGGTTTAATGAAAACTCAGAGTCTATTAACTCTGAAATAGGTGAAACTCTGGGTTTTTGGTTTCAGAAAGGGAGGTTAATCAAACCTGAGAAAGAGGGGAAACTCAAGCCTGTTTCACAAAGAGGTGTAACTAAAACTCTGTGTCTGTTACTCTGGCAATTGAGCCTCTGGATCTAACCTGGTCTGGAGCAGGTGTTTCTCAATGAACTTTGAGTTTTTCTCCGTCTCTGCCCTCTTTCAGAGCCACACGCCATTTCATTTCCTCATTCATTCAGTCAGCAGTGAGTTTTGATGTAGATTTGTTTTGCCGTCTGTCATTAAAAATAAATCATTTAGAAAAATCAGTCAGTAGTTCACCAGGCACAGCGCGTGCTACCGACCTTTTTCACTGACATCCTTTTGTGAACAATCCTGTGGATGAAGGTGTAGCATTACTGCGCAGAGAAGTCAGGAGTTGATCATCAGACCGCGCTTAGATGTGCTCACAATTTCGGACAGTTACTTTTTTGAGCGGTACAGTTTCATGTCTCTGTCAATCATTATCATACACAACTTGATAAGTGCTTAAGTTTGCAACATTACCCCTTGCAGTTATGTGCTCACTCACAGCAGATATTGTGTGTTACTCAGATTTTCTGTGCCAACAGAAGTTTTTTGTATAATATCAGAGATGCTGAGAATTCAAGTAAGGCAACTGTGTGCAGAGCAGTCAGAAAAGTGCGCCTCACCATGAAACAGCTTTTACCAGTCTTTGTGGTTTTCCTCTTCTTTCTGTTGGCTGAGTAGAAGTCTGTGTCAGTTTAATTGGGCTCAGTTATTTAACAGAATGTAATATTGATGAGAAAGCCATTTATGTTTGTAAAAACAGCATTATTTTTGGAATAAAACCACTGCACAGCCAAACAGCCACTTAATATTTGCTCTACAATGTGAAGCGTGTAAAAATGAAGTACCCCCCCCCCTCATCAGGTCATGCTAAGATTTTGCCTGCTTGAACAATGTTTTAATTAGTGCTGGGCAAGTTAACGCGTTATTTTCGCGTTAAACCGTCAATCTATTAATGCCGTTGAATATTTTATCGCACATTAGTGCATGTTGCTCACATGCTTTTATTTTGTAAATGTCTGTTGCTGACCGCGGTGGAACCGGAAGTGAAATACACGATGAGTAACCAAAACAAGCACGGAGAAGAGGGGCAACGCCACGGAGCTTAAAGGCGCTCGCTGCTTAGTGTATCAGTCTGCGCGCACGGCGTGCCAGATATGAACAAACACAGGTAGTCTGCCAGGACGAAGAGACACGAAGAGAACTAGAGCCTTATTTAGCGGTGTTTTTGTGTGAAAGTAACGCGCTGAAAACTCTCTAAATAAAGCGTGAATGCAGACCGATATCAGAGTTTTTTGGTGGGAGTCCGTTTATTTGTGTTTCTGGTCAAGTAAAATATGGCCCCGTCTGAGTGCAGAGGAAACCTGCAGAGGAGCAGGGAGGTGGTGTTTGGTGCGAGCGCTCTGGGCTTCTGCTGCACAAAAACACTGCTGTAGGGGTAATTTCTGCCCTAAACCTTGTGATAGGACCCAACTTGTTGACCCAATAAGCTTTAATTTTGTATTTACATTTTGTAAATTTGATTTGCACTAAATATGTGATTTAACTATTACTGTATAACAAGTACTGATTTAGTGTTTGCATGACAGATGTTATGGCACTTTCACAATGCGATTAATTATGATTAATCATGGAAATCATGCGATTAATTACAATTAAAAGTTTTAATCGTTGCCCAGCCCTAGTTTTTATATTTCCTTCTTAGCTGCTGCCAATTGTGCTTCAGCCCCATAGGATTGCATCTAAATTAAATAAATTAAATGAATTACTATGTACATATTAGTAAGTTTAATTTACTTAATTGAAACAGATTGTCCCTATTATGTTATTGAGATTGCAAAGGACTACATTTATACTTACACATTAACCTGAGCAGCAATGTTCTCCCATGCTGTCTCTCTCTCTCTTGCACCTGTAGCTGTGTTGCTCTTTTTTCGAATAACCTGCTCGGACTTTTCATATGAGCACATTAAAATTTATAGTTGAATTAGGGTGAAAAACGTGGGCCTTCTCCTTTCTGTTGCCATGGTGTATCGTTGAATCTGGGCTCCATTGATGATGGCTTTTTATGGTTGGGCTGCACACGCTTAACTCCAGGTGAAACTACTCTGAGTTGATTCAACTGACTCAAATCAGCTTTTCTAAAACAGATAACACAGTTCAAAATTAGACTCTGAGTTTATTGAAACTGCTTTGTGAAACAGACCCCTGGTAACACTCTTCCCTCTGTTTAGTTATTATACAGACAACAGGAAGAAGAGCGTCTTATTCAACAGACAGAAACAGAAAACAGACCTGGAACTGTGAATGTTGATGAAACAGTTTATAATACGCTGACATTTTCAGCTCTACATGTCATATATCATAATAAATACAGAGGTAACTGAGGTGTGTTGATTTCTTTACTATTAACTGTAATTCAAGTCTGTGTTTATCTGTGATAACATGAATCTGTGTTTCTCCAATCACAGATGATCTGCTCCCTAAGAGGCGCAGAAACAGCATGCCATGGTTGCCACCTGACAGTGAGTCAAACTTTAATTCAGCTTCATGAGAAAACCTGTGTTTAAAGTATTTTTGAAGAATTTTTTTTGTAGATTATTAAACCCCCTGGAATGAAAAAATAATTAAGCCAGAAAGTGAAACAATAAACCTTAGATTGTTTTTTTTTATCCCCATCTCTCCCAGTGTGTGAGCTGAGGGTTGTTCTGCTGGGAAACAGCTGGTCTGAGAGGAGTTCAGTGGGAAACTTTATACTGAGAAAGACTGAGTTCAACACTGAGAGAGAACCAGACAAATGTTTGAGGGTCAGAGGACGGATAAAGGAGAAAGACGTAGTTCTCATCAACACTCCAGATCTGCTGAGTCCTTACATCTCTGAAGACAAACTGACAGAACATGTGACAGACTGTGTGAGACTCTCTGATCCTGGACCTCATGTGTTCCTGCTGGTTCTACAGCCTGAAGACTTCAGTCAGGAACAAAAACTGAGACTCTGCAGAGTCCTTAGACACTTCAGTGATCAATCATTTGATCATTCACTGATACTGACATCACCACCCAGAGAGGCCAGTCCAAGTTCTTTGGAAAGACCATCAGAGCAACTCTTAAGAGACATGATCAAGAAGTGTAAATATCGACATTTACAGCAAGAACAGACTGACCTCCCAGAGCTGTTAACACGATTAGTTCAAACAGCAAATGAAAATTCTGGACAGCTCACCTGCCGTGAGGAACCAGAAGGTGAGGATGCAGGTCTGTTTATAAAGCCAAAGCCTGAACACATGAAACCAGCTCTAAACCTGGTCCTGTGTGGGAGGAGAGGATCAGGGAAGACTTCAGCAGCAGAGGCCATTTTAGGTCAGACAGGTCTTCATTCAGCCTCCAGCTCATCAGAGTGTGTTCAACATCAGGGAGAGGTGTGTGGGCGTTGGGTTTCTCTGGTGGAGCTTCCTGCTCTGTGTGGAAAACCTCTGGAGACAGTGATGGAGGAATCACTCAGGTGTGTCTCCCTCTGTGATCCTGAGGGTGTCCATGCCTTCATCCTGGTCCTCCCTGTGGGTCCTCTTACTGATGAAGACCAGGGAGAGTTAAAGATCCTCCAGGAAACCTTCAGCTCTCAAGTCAATGACTTCACCATGATCCTGTTCACTGTAGAGTCTGATCCTTCAGCTCCAGCTGTTGTTAACTTTGTAGAGAAAGACCAGGACATTCAGAGACTCATTCAGAGCTGTGGAGGGAGACATTTAGTTCTTAACTTTAAGGACCAGCAGCAGATCCCAGAGCTGATGAACCTGGTGGGAAAGATGCAAAAAGTCAAATCAAAAAGCTACTCAACAGAAATGTACGCACACGCCCAGATGGAAAAGATCATTCTTCATGCTGAGCTTGAAAACCAGAAAACTTGTAAGTACAACAAAGTTTTACTTTGTGAATATGAGTGAAATGAACTACAGAAATTATGCTTAAATTATGAACAGTCTGTTGAAGAAAATGAGTTTTAAAATAACTTTTTATTTCACAGGTGATGATGTGAAGCAGAGCTCAGAGCGTCTCAGGATTGTGCTGATCGGGAAGACTGGCAATGGGAAGAGCACTTCAGGAAACACCATTCTGGGTGGAAAGGAGTTTAAAGCTGAACCAAGCCCAAGATCTGTTACCAAACACTGTCAGAAAGTGGACAGAGTAGTAGACGGTCGTCCTGTCACTGTGGTCGACACTCCTGGTCTGTTCGACACAACTTTGTCCCATGAAGAGGTTTATGAAGAGATGAAAAAATGCTTCAGTTTTCTGGCTCCAGGACCACATGTTTTCCTGTTGGTGTTAAGAATTGGGAGATTCACAAAGGAGGAGAAAGAGACATTAAAACTGATCAGAGAAGGATTTGGGAAGGATGCTGAAAAGTTCACCATAGTCCTTTTAACTGGAGGAGATTCATTGAAACATTCTAAAATGTCCATTAAGGAGTTTATTGAAAGGAAATGTGACGGTTCCTTTAAGAAACTGATCTCTGGCTGTGGAGGAAGATACCACGTGTTCAATAACCATGATGCTGAAAACAGAACCCAGGTCAGTGAGCTGATAGCAAAGATCGACACAATGGTGAAGACAAATGGAGGAAGCTGCTTCACCAATGAGATGCTGCAAGAAGCTGAAACTGCAATAAAGAAAGAAATGGAGAGACTGCTGAAGGAGAAGGAAGAGGAGATGAGGAAAGAGAGGGAGGAACTTCAGAGAAAACATGAGGAAGAAGTGAGAGAAATGGAGGAAAGAATGAAAAAACAGGGAGAAGACATTAAACAAGAGAGAGAAAGAGAGCTTCAAAAAAAGGAAGAAATAAAAAAAGAACAAGAGGAAAAGATGAAGGAATGGAAAGAGAGGGAAGAAGAAAACTGGAAGAGGAAACAACAGGAAGAACGACTGGAGTGGGAACAAAAACTTGAGGCTTTGGAGAAAAAGATAAAGTTAGAGTCAGAAGAAAAAGCAAATATTGACAAACAGCTGGAGGAGAGCAGAGAAAAGATGAGAGAAGAAAGAGAGAGCTGGGAGAAAAAACAAAGAGAATGGTGGGAAAAAAGAAATCAGGAAGAGGAACAGAGGAGACAGGAGGAACAAACTAAACTCAGAAAACTTCAAGAAGAGTTTGATCTGGAAAGAGAAAAGTATGAAAAGAAAAGAAAAGAAGAGGATCAAAAGAGACGAGAAGAAGAGGATAAGTGGAAGAATCAAGAAAAAGAAAAAAATGAAAAGGAGAAAAAACAGAAAGAAAAGAAACTGAAAGAAATGGAGAGACAGCTGAAGGAGAAAGAAGAGGAGATGAGGAAAAAGAGGGAGGAACTTCAGAGAAAACATGAAGAAAAAATGAAAGAAGTGGTGGAAAGAATGAAAAAACAGGAAGAAGTCATGAAAATGGAAATAACAATGAGGGGAAAAGAGTTGAAAGAAATGGAGAAAATCATCCGGAAGGAACAAGAGGAAAGAAGGAAAGAAAAGGAAAAGAGAGAAGAAGAAGACAGAAAGAGAAAACAAACAGAGGAACTTCAACAACTGGAGTGGAAACAGAAATATGAAGTTTTGGAGGAAAAGATAAAGTTAGAGACAGAGGAAAAAGAAACCATCTACAAAGAGCTGAAGGAGAGCAGAGAAAAAATGAGAGAAGAAGAAAAACTGAAGAATCAAGAAAGAGAAGAAATTATAAAGGAAAGAAAACAGAGGGAAAAACAATTAGAAGAAATGGAGGAAAACATGAAGAAGGAGCGTGAGGCGAGAATGAGGGAACAACAAAAGAGAAAAGAAGAAGACATGAAGAGAAAAGGGGAGGAAGAACTTCAGCGACTGGAGTGGAAACAGAAACTTTCATCCTTGAAGAGAAAGATTAAGTTAGAGTCAGAGGAAAAAGAGAGGATTTACAGACAGCTGGAGGAGAGCAGAGAAAAGATGAGAGAAGAAAGAGAGAGCTGGGAGGAAAAACAAAGAGAATGGTGGTAAAAAAGAAATCAGGAAGAGGAACAGAGAAGACAGGAGGAACAAACCAAACTCAGAAAACTTCAAGAAGAGTTTGAACAGGAAAGAGAAAACTATGAAAAGAAAAGAAAAGAAGAGGATCAAAAAAGACAGAGTGAAACAGAGAAGCTGAATAGTCAACAGAGAGAAGAAATAGAAAAGGAGAGAAAACAGAAAGAAAAAGAACTGAAAGAAATGGAGGAAAACATAAAGAAGGAGCATGAGGAAAGACTGAGAGAACAACAAAGGAGAGAAGAAGAAGACAGGAAGAGAAAAAGGGAGGAAGACCTTCTTAGACTGGAGTGGGAACAGAAATTTGAAGCTTTGGAGAAAAAGATAAAGTTAGAGAGAGAAGAAAGGGAAACTAGTGAAAGGAAGCTGAAAGAGACCAAAGAGCAACTGGAAAAAGAAAGAGACAACTGGGAGAAAAAACAGAGAGAGTGGTGGGAGGAACGATTTAAAGAAAATGAACTGATAAGATCTGAAGAACAAAAAAAACTGAAGAAACTACAGGAGGAATACGAAACACAAAAAGAAAACGACAAAAAGAAGAGAGAAGAAGAGGATCAAATCAGAAAGCAACAAGAAGAAAAAGAGCAAAAAGAGATGGAGGAGAATCTTAAAGCAGATATGGAAAATCTGAAGAAAGCACATGAAGAAGAAGCCAGAAAGAAAGCTGAAGAGCTCAATGAATTCAAAGAAATACACAAAAAGGAATCAGCAGCTCTGAAAGAAAAGTATGAGAAACAGATAAAAGACAAAGATGAGAGATATGATCTCGTCAAGGAGTTTTATTTTCTCAATGAACAAGAACTGATGAAGAAACATCAGGCTGGGCTCTATAACGCAGTGAAACGTGTCACCACGAACAAACAAAACGTGCAAAAAATCAACGACTTAATGAAAAAACATGAAAATGAAATGAAGGAGGAAACTGAAGACAGAAGAGAGAAACTGAAGGAAACTCATGAAAATGAAATAACTGGTCTGTTAAGAGAGCTCACGGAGGATGTGGACTCATCTCGGTGTTCAATTTCATAAGATTTTATTTCTGTAAAAGTCATGACAGCAGTCCAGTGCTGTGTTTCTTTCTTTTTCTTTATTTGGTTTAGAGAAAAGAAATCTGAAAGGATCAGTGATTTGATACTTTAATATTTTGCAGTGGGCTGAACTGTGATGGAAACCACAGTCTGATAATTAGCTGTTAGCGGTCTGAATCAGCAGAGGTGAGGGATTCCAGTCACATAACTAAGTAGCCACGGTTACATGAGGAGTTTTTCGTCTTTCCGTACAGAATCTCTCCGAATGACTTTCCCAAAAACAATAGTATACATGGAAAGGAATATTCCAATTTCTGGTCAACATGCGCCGCTATAATCAAACAGAATAGTCAATGGGGCATGCGCAGAAAAACATCAACGAGATTTATCAAAGTTGAAGGGCGACAGTTTGTTTGTCACGGTGTTGCAATACTCCGTATTGCGAGTTTGTCATCCGCCCAGTCTTGAAATTATGTTGAGTACGTCAAAGTTCGGATCAAAAATAAACTTTCCGCAGCAGTCCAGTGCTGACGATTCGCCACCATTTTTAGAATTAAGGAGCGTCTCAAGTTGTGTCTTACCTCATATCTGAGCATGCGATGAAAGACTGCACCCTGACAGCTTTCCGTCTGGATACATGATACCTCAATCGGTTTGGGGAAAGGAATATTCCACCCCTGTGAAACCGATTAAATGTCCATTCGGATCGGCACTTTTCTTTCAGAACGAGGTGTATACAAAGGTTAAATTCTTTCCGTTTGAGCAAATAAACTGAATGCAAGCGGAACATTTGGGTCCATGTATACGTTGCTACTGTTTCTGAATCCTGGTCTTGGGGACCCCCTGCCCTGCATGTTTTGGATGTTACCCCACTCCAGCACACCTGATTCAAATGAATGGCTCGTTATCAGGCTCGAGCAGAGCTTGATGACGAGCTGATCATTTGAATCAGGTGTGGTGGAGTCGGGAACATAAAAAGTATTCCCACAGCATTCGGATGTGAGAAACATTTCTACCAGGTGTTTTTATTTTTTTAAAGTTCAACCACAGCTCATCTGGAATGAGTGGGGAGACAGTTTTTGACCTGTACTGCAGCCAGCCACTAGGGGGAGCAGTTTGTGTGGTGACCTCACTTCAAGCTGACTGAGATGATGCTTTCTTTTTTTTTTTTACAGTCTATGAGGGCACCACACACTCAGGTATCTAGTGTTTACAACCCAGGTGTTGATTTTACCATCAGCTTTGTAACTGTTTAATTTGAATATTTTATAAAAACATACCAAGTTATTTCCTTACATTGTAAAGCAGCCTCAAAAAGAGGAAGGTCAATATTTTCTAGGGATGCTGAACTTACTATTTTTTTTCTTTCAAACATGTCATTGTGAACATTTCAGTTTGATGTACCATAAGCCCCATAAAAGTATTTCTATAATTATCTTTGGATAATAATGTAAAAGGACATGGAGAGATGAGATAACCCTCCTGAAGTGTGAAGTAGTCAGTTAAGTAAGAGGTGATTGTAAGCAGGCTGCAACAGTTTGAGTTATTATTAATGTTGAAATGAAACTGAACTTGTGTACCACTGTCTTTACTGACTTTAAAATGGAAACCAGGGTTGATCATCAGATTTTTGAATGACTTGCTTTTTTTTATGAGACAGTTTAATGTAATGTTTGAATTGTTGTGTCTGTTGATTCACTGATAATTTTCTGTGTTTTGATCAGTGTTTCACAGACTCAGTGAGTCTCTTAACCTGCTGTAAGACACTGAGGTCTAATTTTTTATTATGTTTCTTATTCTGTTATTTTATGGCTTATTTTTGTATATTTGTACATATTGTTTATATGTTTCTTGAATATTTTCAGTATATTATTATTGGCATACATTGTGGACATCAAAACAAAACAACACAAAAAACATTGTACAGAGAAATGTGTTTCCTTACTGTGCACATGACAATAAACACTTTGAATCTTGAATCCTTGAATCTAGGTATTTAAATTCCAAGTTCAGAAAAAAAAGGTTTTGCTCTCACTGAGAACGATGAAGCAGGAAGGAAGCAGGAGGTTACTTTATAATGGACTGGTGCCTTAATAGATCTGACCATAAACACAAATGAGCACAGAGTCTCATTCATCTTCATGGCAGTCTGAAAACATGACAGGATCAAAACAAACTGTCTCACAGACTCAAAGCTGAATATGAAGTCTGATCTGTCAGCCACACTTCATAATGATATAAACTACAGTAATGTTGTGAGTTTTCTTCTGCAGCGTCTAAGACTTTATGTAATGAATGTCCACATACAGTTACACCTGTTCAGGTCATAATCCAGTCAAACTGCCTCTCAATGCAGCAAATGAGACAAAACTTCAAAAAGTTATAATAACTTTCCAACTACATTTAAAATCAAGAAGCAGAGTTTATTTTGATTTGTTACAAAATATTTTTTTTAACCTCTTTCCATATATTGTAGCTTAGATCTGCAATTTCCTCTTCAGTGGAAATTAAATCACCAACACCAAACTGCAAATTGGTTTTAGTTATCTCTAATGACACCCATAGCTGCTGTGATAAAGCTACATTATGAAGATGACTGGTTAGAGTTAAACTGGTTGTTATGTTGATAAATGTGTCAGGTTAAGTTCAGTCAGCATGCATACTCTTGGTTTACTTTTTGTAAATAAAACATGAATAACTCAGTGCATGTTTCCATTTATAGTACGTCTATTTTCCTTAAAATATGATCACATTTATGTCACAGCAAAAAAAGTGAAATAAAAGAACTTTGTGTAATGTTTCTTATGACCAGATAGTAAAGTACAGTTTTACTATTAATATGCGACATGGAATTGGGCCAAATTTTAAGGATGAAAAAGGTATCAGATTTCAAGAATAAAGTCATGATAGTACAAAAAGTAGAAAGAACATAGTTTTGAAAGAAAAAGGTTTAAACAAGAATAAAAAATACAAGAAAAATACTATCAAAAACTTATTTGTTAATAAAACAAGAAGTCATTCAAGTAAAACAAGACATTAATTGGCCAAAATAAATGATTAAGTCTGGAGGAAAGATGTACATGAACTTGAAGTCAACTCTATGAGAAGGGGAAAAAAACATCTTTAATTTGAGAGTTTAAAAATTTGGTATATCAATAAAATGTATTAACATTAGTCAATTCTAATGGAGTTGTTTGAACTTTAAATCATAGACAGGGACGTATAAATAGTACAATAAAACACATTTGCTTTTTGTGTCCCCCTGGCCCTCTTCATCCCGTTTAACTTTATTAAATCCGTCTCTTTTCTCTTTGTTTTGATGTATTCTGGTCACTTTGAGCCTGACCCTTACAGGGAAAGTGGCTTGACCTCTGACACTTTGTGGAAGAGTCCACCTGAAGAGTAAGGAGCGGGGGTGTGAAGATGATGTGACCGTCTACATAACAGGTGACCCCTTACCGATTTTGGGATTATTTTACCTTCAGTAGGATGAGAACGGTAGCTGTCAGCGGAACACGTTGTTTAGAATGTTGCCCCTATTCTTTTTTATTAATTTTTTTAAATCTTTTTTTTTTTCAACTGACACCCCCTCCCCTCGTAGCTTTGGTTTGCGGCCAACTACATGGACCGGTCCATTTAAAATCTGTCAATTTGCCGACCGTTTGCCGCCGAACTGCCAACTAACTCATCACAATCTGTCTATTAACAACAGAAATAACTTTTAAAGTAATTTACTTGATAATAACTTTAGGAAAGATGAACATAAACTCTGAAGTGACCGTTACTTCGCAAGGTAATTTCTTCCGATGGCTGAGAGTTCGACTGAAGAGACCGTGAATCATCAAAATCAAGCTAGTAACGGTGAGTCAAAGTGTGTGATATGCGTCTTCAGAAATTACTCTTCATCACTCTCATTATCACCGTATGGTATCTGCGTCTTTTAAAAGAGAAAATGTGAGAATTTTGAAGCTTTGTCATCTTACCTTTGTTTTCCATGTCTTCAATTTATGCTTTTTGTTTGTTATTTTATATTTAGAAAGATCGAGAAAATTGACCGGGAAACTGTTGAGGCCACCATCTACAAAACTGGGGGTGACTGACTCAAGTTTGCAGGGGCTCCACAAGATGGCGCCAGCGATTCAACAATGGAGATATGAACCAGATCACTGAGGTGATGTAAACAGCTTCTTATGACATTAAGAACAGGAAAGTGGAGTATACTCAATAGTGTAATAAAATATCATAAATAAAACACCAGAAAAATGATTGAGGGCGACTTTTTGCTTACTGTCGTGGAAATTATGCAGCATGTTTAATATGAAATATTATTAGATATTAAATAACACCCTAAAATTTCTGTGAACACCACAACTGTTTTTCTATTGAAGTTTAGGCTCTTCTCAAATAACTGACTCCTTAAGTTTCTCACAGAAATTCTGTAACACATTTCCATAACTTATTGAGATCTTTCTTACCAGTAAGATGAAGCAAAAATTTGAACGGCACATTATTAATCTTTGATGAATTGTAGACAAATAGAACAGAGAGGTCTCTGTAAGCATTATACTAAACAAAAATCAACAAGGAGTTGATTTCAAAGAGGTTTCAAAGTAAATTTTGATTTTATTATATTTGTTGCTTCACTGATTAGTGCTTTAACTATTAGAAGATTTTATAAAAACACTATAAATAATCTGTGGACATTATCATTTACTAAACAGATTGTTGAGCTGTTGAAAGAAGGATTTGCAGAGGTATTACATTAAGATTAAATCAGATAAATGCAGGTCACTTTTAAATAAATTTGCCAATTGCTGACATGCTATGATGCTTCACTTCCTGGGTGTAAACAAGCGCAGATTTCATAGTGCAGTGTGGTTTTGTAGTATTTTGATCTGGTATGTTGAGATAAAGTTGTATAAAGGCTGTTTTCAATTAAAATTGCATATCACTATTCCACCAGAGCAGAAGCTCATGGATTTTGCATAGACCTGCATTTAGGACTAAAAAATGGTGGTTATGTTTTACTAATATTAGTGACACTTGACAAACCACTTGGAAACCATTTACCCTTAACCTCCAAAATATCATGTGACTTCTTCACCGTTCTTTGAAGGTTTTTCTTGTCGTTAAACTAATTACTCAGCCAGATTTTAAATTTCTGTTTCCATGACTAAATTTGTCGCCTGAGAACATCCGTACTTTGGAGACTAGAGGAAAATTTTCTGGACCAGAGCTCACAGATGACTAACGTTTGCAGAGAGAGTCAGGCTGAGGAGAGGTAAACTTCTGTGGTGAGGTGTTTCATTCATTCTTTTTTATACGTACAGCTAGGTCATTCTTCTGATTGTTGGGTACAGCCGTGCTCTTCAGGAAGCAAGTCTGTCTCACTGTAAATGTAGGGGTTGTGTCACTGTCTGTAACTAAAAAATGTGCTTATACTATATAATAGAAGGGGAAACACATTAATATTTACTAAACCATGTGACTTAAAGTGTTTAAAAATTTTCAAAATGATCATCGACTGTGGTACCACTAGAGGGTGCTGTGTTTTTTTTAATTAGCTTATTCTCTGTTGACTGTCGTTGAAGTTTCTGAGAATCAGCCTGATCACTTCTCATCTCTGTATAACTGTTCACAGACTCATATCTGCTTTTTCTCTTCCCATTGTTTATGTTTTTGTTACCTTTAGGTGATGATCATAGGTGAAAGGCCATCTGTACATCATGTTTTTGCATGGCCTATTTTTTATGGACAGTTTTTTAGATGCACAGAATTAAACTATAAAACGTGTTTGCACTTTTTTCTGGATGTACCTGTAAATGACTTCTTACTAATGATCCACTATGCTTCATGTGTTTGATGCAGCTAACCGTCAAGCTTCCTGATTATAATTTATCCACAGGAATACTGATACACCTGTGTACATGCAGGTTAATCATGAAGACCTGAAGCATCCAGCATGGCAAGACTCTGTCTGGTCCTCCATCAGGTCAGTACAACAAGTTCTCCATTTGGACAGTTACAGAAAATTCTCCTCTCTAAAGCAGGTAGTCTGTCAGGTCATTCACTTCACTGTAATGTCGAGGAACAGTCCCACACAAGTTAGTGTTAATGATAAAACTTAAGATGGAACATCCAGACCTACAACGTACTTTATTCATTGAAACATTTACACAAGCATATGCTCTGCAATAAAATGTGAAAAACACCAGGACTCAAAAAGAAACAGATCAAAAATATGCTTCAGTCAGACAACCTGGCTGTTGAAACAAGATCAATGATCTGCTGGATGGATAAGAAATATATCCTGCTGGTATTTGCTGTCAGTTATAATACATAGAAAATAAAAATTGGTATCAGCAGGTCAGGCTTTTTAAAGATTGGTGATCGGCCACATAATTGTGATGGGTGTACCCCTAGTCTGTGATGATGTTTGGGCGGAGAGGTATTTACAGGACGCCATTTAAGATCCCAAGGGAGGAGAAAATCATATGAACTGATCCGACTTGTTTTAGGGTGTGTTAATGTTCAGCAATGTTAACTATGAGAGACTCAGTGTGAGCTCGTAACTGAGAAAGTTATTCACTGAAAGAAAGACGTGTAGTTTTATCAGCTTTATCAAAGGGCTAAGAAATGGTTAATATCTTTTTAGACCGATATCTCACACAGTGTTTGAATGTTTTCAATGTTTTAAAACATTTTTTATAGAAATGATTCAATTAAAACTGAGCTTTTTTTTTAGTTTTTGTGACGGTTTAAATGTGGCTGCAGAGAAATACAAACCTTCTGTAACCTTTGACACTTATCTGACAGCAGGGGGCAGCAGAGAGTTTTCATTTCTCACACACACATGCACACACACAAAGGAAAAAGAGAGAATAAAATTTCCTCATACTTCTGACCACAGGTCTGGTCAAAAATATGAGGAAATGCTCCATCAATAGAAGAGATTAAAACTTGTGTGAAAGCCACAGAGTCAGAGCAGGTCGTCTTCAAACCTCACAGTTACGCTCCAACATGTTAAGTTTTATAAAACTGTTTTTTTTTCAGACTTCATTTGACTGCTGGGTGACTTTTTAAACTTTTTTCCAGCTCATCCTTTGGCTGGGATTCATCACTTTTTAAAGTTTCACTTTTACTGCTGATTGTGTCACAAGAAGAAAATCCTCAGGTGAGTCAACTTGACGCAAAGTCGATACAGAAAATTAACTAAATAATGAAAGTAATAGTAGAGAACTTGTTTGATTGATGGATAAGAAGGGCTGATGTTTAAACCTCAGGATGTTTTTGGATTATTCAGATTCACTGAATGATCTTCAAACGTGATTTGATTGGTTGTTTTTTTAAAGTCACTGTTTATTTTTACTGGAACTCAGTGTAATGAAAACATTAATTCATGCTGTAACTGTTCAGGTTTACTGTGGAGACAGTTTAAATCTGCAGCGTGTGATATGTGTGTGTTATTCAATGAAGTGAGCAGTCTCAGACAAAGATATCTGTGGTCATTAGAAACATACAAATATGTGTTTCAGTCTGAACAGAGGGATCAAGAGAATTAATTGTGATTTGCCTAGTGTCTGAGATAGACATGCACCGATAGTTCCTTAAATTTGAGGGCCCATCCTTACATATATAACTGATCTTATATACCTCCAGGAAGGTCTGACAGCCAGCTATTGTTGTTTTTTGCTCTGAGACCTCAAACTAAAGACACCCTATTGATTGTTAAAACATAAAGATTTTATTGTTTCACAGGTATTACTCAATGATTTTCAGGAAAATAAGATTGAAAAAATGAAGGTTTATGCTGTTAGTTATAATACATAGAAAATAAAAATCGGTATCAGCAGGTCAGGCTTTTTAAAGATTGGTGATCGGCCACATAATTGTGATGGGTGTACTGTGGTGATGTTTGGGCAGAAAGGTATTTACAGGACGCCATTTAAGATCCCAAGGGTGGAGAAATCATAAGAACTGATCCGACTTGTTTTAGGGTGTGTTAATGTTCAGCAATGTTAACTATGAGAGACTCAGTGTGAGCTCGTAACTGACAAAGTTATTCACTGAAAGAAAGACGTGTAGTTTTATCAGCTTTATCAAAGGGATAAGAAATGGTTAATATCAGTTTAGACAGATATCTCACACAGTGTTATAATTTTTTCAAGGTTCTAAAAACATTTTTCATAGAAATGATTCAATTAAAACTCAGCTTTTGTTGACAGTTAGGGTTTCTTTCTGTGTCTGTTTGAAATGAAATAGTTTACCCTCTCTTCCCCTCACTGACCTCTGAAGCCATGTTTAAAATAAAAGGTTAGATTAAGTCTTTCATCCCCAATAACCAATCGTAGCTGCTCGTTATCCTCTGTTTTCATGTTTTTTCCCTCTCTAACCCTGCTGTTTTTTTTCCAGTTGAATCAGTCTCTGATGATCACAGCAGAGGGACGTGATAGTGACTGCAGCAGCAGGTGAGTCCAGTCAGGTGGTCTCAGTCCAGGTAACTCTTCTCTCTGTGAGACATTTGTGTGGCTGTAGGTGAAGAGCCTGTAGTTTGAACAAGAAGACTTCAAGACAAGTTCACAGAGGAAATATGTCAGAGATGAAGTGATGTACAGCTCACAGGTTTGACTGTCGGTTTCATGACTGTTTTAAAGACACAACAGTTTTTCTAAAATACAAACAGCAGAAGAGCTTCTCACTCAGGACAGGAAGCTCTGCATTAAAGAGAGAGAAAACATCCTGAGAACACTCAAAACTCTTCAAACTGTTTTTACCTCAAAGTCTTGTTTCTCTTCCACATGTCACAGATATAAAACACAGAGGTGACTGTTTATCTGAGATAATGTTTATCTCTTTTCTTCCAATCACAGATGATCTGTTTCCTCTGAGGCACAGAAACAGTTTAAACAGTTACCACCTCACAGTGAGTCAAACTTTAATTCAGATTTATCAGAGAACCTGTCTTTAATGTACCTGGGAGAAACATTTTGTTGAAAGTTATCCAACCCCATGAACTAGAAATTAATAAGTCTTCTTTTCTCAAAACTCACATCACCAGACTTTAATGATCGTTCAGAAACAGGTCATAACACTGACATTATGTGAGTTTGGAGCACAAGGAACTGCACTTAACCATCGATAATCAATATAACAGAGAATCAATACACATTTTTAAAAAAATAAATTTTAAGGTCTAATGCATCATCCAATGACAAAACTCATAGAAAATAGATAGAATAGAAATACCCATGATCAGTTATTTCTCTCATTCATTTTCCTGTTGATTCTGTTTCTTTATGGAGAGAAAAGTCACTTCGTGTGACGCTCCAAGGGGTCGCATTTCTCTTAAAACGGATCTCCTCGATATCTCTCTTCTCTCTTCATTTCATTCATCTCTCAGCATCTCTCCTGGGAGGGACGAAGCAAGTGAAGGTCGCAAGTGGAGGAAGGAAGGCTGAAGCTTTGGGGCTTTGAGATGCACCCCATGAAGTACGACAAACTGGAAACAAGTTAAATGCAGGAGGTGACAAGGGTGATAGGACACAGGTGGGGAGAAAGAGTCAGGGAGCAGGTGTGACCAGACGGGGGCAGCAGACAGGAACACGTCCAAAACAGAGACAGGCGTTAGTGATTCAAAATAGTTTTTATATTTTTTTATCAACTGTCCGAAACATTTCTTACCACCAGAAACATCACTGAATGATGAGGAGTCCTCCCTAAGTGTTCACATACAAAATCTCAGTGAAATCAAAAATGAAAAAACACTCTTAGTGGTATTTTAACACTTAAGCTGAATAAATAACGTCCTCACTCACAGCAGATGAAATCACCAAGTGTGTGTCTCATTATGGTCACGTCTGCTGGTCCCCAGCCCAGATAAAGGAGGAGGGTTGATATTTAGACATAAAAAAACAAGACTGGACAGAAGAAGGACAATTTGTAGTTAAAAACACATCTAGGATGTTGTGTTTTACCTGCTTTCTGTCTCTTCCACGTTATTTCTCTCTCCTACAGAGTCCATGACAATTACTTGCAAATGGATTAATGAGCAAATTAGTCAGCAGCGTCATTTAGTGGCTTTTAGCGACTTCTGGGACAGCCAACGGATACTTTCCTTACTGAGCAGTTGGCATGTTGAAACTAGCAATGTTCACTCAGCTTTACTGATGTTTGAAAAGGGAAACAGCCTCATTCCTTCAGGTTTTTCATGACTTTACATGACAGAATGGATTAAAGATAATCTGTAAATAGTGGATTATTAGGGTATATGGCAAAAATAAAGGTGATAAGAACTGAACCATTGTTTTTGTGAACCGTTCCATCCCTTGTACATGTAGATCATCCTACTGCACCTGATTCACTGATCTAAAAAAAAATACAAAACCATAATCCATTAAATAATGTAACAACAATAAAAATGAAGATGGAATCAGACATGAGACACCAAAAATGTGCAAAATTAAGATTTGATATTTTCAGTAGCCTCTGAGTTGAACTCCACACTACTCTGAACATTTTTCTTTTGTGAAAATATTCAGAAGCTCTATTTTCCCCCCGAATTGCTAACCCTGATCTTCTTCTCCAGATGAATCAGTTTATGGTGTTTACAGCAGAGTGACGTCATGGCAACTGCAGCAGCAGGTGAGTCCAGGTAGCTAACCAGAACAGGTAAGACTCTTCTCTCTGTTTATATATTATACAGACAACAGGAAGAAGAGTTTCTTACTCACATGTTCAGACAAAAAAAGAAAACAGTCCTGGAACACTGAATGTTGATGGAACAGTTTATAATAGGCTGACATTTTCAGCTCTACATGTCATATATCATAATAAATACAGAGGTAACTGATGAATGTTGATTTCTTTACTGTTAACTGTAATAAAGTCTGTGTTTATCTGTGAGAACATGAATCTGTGTTTCTCCAATCACAGATGATCTGCTCCCTAAGAGGCGCAGTACAAGCAAGGATTTGTTGCCACCTGACAGTGAGTCAAACTTTAATCCAGCTTCATGAGAAAACCTGTTTAAAGTATTTTTGAATAAATTTTGTTATAGATTATTAAACCCACTGGAATGAGAAAAAATAAATAAGCCATAAAGTGAAACAATAAACCTTAGATTGTCTTTTTTTTATCCCCATCTCTCCCAGTGTGTGAGCTGAGGGTTGTTCTGCTGGGAAACAGCTGGTCTGAGAGGAGTTCAGTGGGAAACTTAATACTGGGAAAGACTGAGTTCAACACTGAGGAAGAACCAGACAAATGTTTGAGGGTCAGAGGACGGATAAAGGAGAAAGACGTAGTTCTCATCAACACTCCAGATCTGCTGAGTCCTTACATCTCTGAAGACAAACTGACAGAACATGAGACAGACTGTGTGAGACTCTCTGATCCTGGACCTCATGTGTTCCTGCTGGTTCTACAGCCTGAAGACTTCAGTCAGGAACAAAAACTGAGACTCTGCGGAGTCCTTAGACACTTCAGTGATCAATCATTTGATCATTCACTGGTACTGATATCACCCAGAAAACCAGGCTCAAGTGTTTTTGAAAGTTTTCTACCCCTCAATGACTTGATCAGTGAGTGTGGAGACAGATATGTGGAGAAGGCAAACCTTGAACTTCCAGAGCTGTTGACACGTTTGGGTCAAATTGTAAAGGAGAACAATGGACAACACATCAGCTGTGATGTGTTCATGGATCCAGCTGCTGAATTACAAAGAACACAACAAGAGAAAACAAGGCCTGACATCTTACACGCTGTTACTTCTGCTGGTAAGAAAAAGATCTGTTTTCATAAAAACAGTAAAATGATCCATGTTGTTATTGATAAATGAAACACAAGGCTGCACGTTAACTGGTGTGAGTCTTCTTTTTACAGAAACAGATAAGTTTTGTGAAGATGGTGAAATGTTTCTTCAATAAATCATTATTGATGATTCAAACATGACGCTGTATGTTTATGTGTCTTCTGTTTGCAGGTCTGTGTGCCCGTGATGACAGAGTGACTCATCCTCCCACAGGAGAAAGTGAGTAAACTATCAAAAATACTACACTTATAGTACACAAGATACACACCTGTCATTAACACTGAGTTTACTGTTAACTAGGGGTGTAATGATCCATTGATATAGATCCATACATCGATTGGTTAAGCAATGATCCAGTCACATCGATGGAAAGTCTAAACATCGATCATCATCGTGGTCTTTAATGTACGCCTTTATTTTGAAATCCTGACCGGACACGCATGTCCGTTTCCGGCCAACCACAAGTCGTTGTGAAGTTTCCTCTTTAGCCTCATGCATTCAGCGTATGAGACACACATTTGAACCTTTCCACTCTCTGACACGCCACGCCTGATATTTCTCCTGCTGTAAAATGTACTGTTTAGCGCCCACCGAGTCACACCGCTGTAGGTGAACGTGTAGCAAGATGCTGTTAGCATCACAGAGCTAAAAGGGATCCAGACATATCGGCCAATCATAAAATAGCTCTCCTGTATCCGGGTAAGATAAGGTCAACCTGACTGCAGAGGATGCATGCTGCACACGACAGGAGTGCATCATCACACGACTGCAGTGAGTTATCTCATGATTTGATTTTGTAGCCACTGATTCATGAAATTTCATATCGTTAAAAAGTAAAATGGCGAGAGCTTGGTGTCATTCCTCCTCCACATCAACTATTACACAGTGAAACAAAGTCTGATCACACTGACATACAAACTGTGGTTATCAGGCATCACAGTAAAAAAAAACTATCAATGTTAAGTTAGTGAAGTTGATAGTTCTAATTTTGAATAAAATGTTTGGGTTTAATTAAAATCAAAGCTTCACATTCTTGGTTTGAAAGAAAATGGTCAAATGTTGGAGGTCAGTAAAGTTTTTCTAATCAGTCATTTTTAATTATAGTGTTGCATCATTACTTGATATAATAATCAAACATTACAGTATAACAGTAAGACCCATAAGGTAATTGTGGGGGCAAAAAAAGCACCTTACCTGAGTTTTCCCAGTTTTAATTTTAAAACATAATTAGATCATACAGATGGCTATAATCCTCTACAAACTGTCATACCCAAAGGTCAGCACATTGGTCCATTGGTTTTGTATTTCTTTCTCACCTCAGGTGAAATGTTGCTGATTGTGTTCAGTGAGGACATTATATCGTCTTAAATCGATCGAAGGCCCCTGAATTGTATTGTATCGTATTGCATCGTGACAGACTTTGTGATATCGGCAAATATCATATCGTTGTCCAAAGAATCAATATTGTATCGTATCGTCATGAAACTGGTGATTTACACCCCTATTATTTCTTATTAATGGGACTGATTCTTTAATTTGTTAAAATGGTAGAAATGTAATGAAATACTGTGACACCAGCAGAACTACAAATTACACATTGAAAAAAACATCTAGCATGTTGTCTCAGGAAGGCTTAAAGCAGATTTTTGATTTTTACATCATACAAACTCTTATTTGTCAGTGTCCCGGATGAGTGTTTGATGTATTTTCATAACTCTAGATTGCAGTAAACACATTTGATCTCCCATATCAGTGTTTACATTTATTTTTCTTTTTTTCAGATGATTTGTCTCCTCTGAGGCGCAGAAACAGTCTTCAATTTCTACCACCTGACAGTGAGCTCAATTTTAATCCTGATATTAGATCAAATCTGTGATTACTATATGATGTCTCTAAATGAAAATGCAATGAAAAAGTGATGAAACTTAGAGTAAAAGAAAAAAAACTTACAGAAATGTTTGTTTTTCCCAGTGTCTGAGCTGAAGGTTGTTCTGCTGGGAAGCAGCTGGTCTGAGAGGAGTTCAGTGGGAAACCTCATACTGGGAGACACTTTTTTCAGCACTGAGGAACAATCAAACCAGTTTTCCAGAATCAGTGAAACACTGGAGGGAAAGAAACTAGCTCTGATCAACGCCCCAAACCTGCCTAAAAGTGACTGCTCTCTTAAAGAGCTGACAGATTATGTCGAAGACTGTGCAAAGGTCTCTGATCCTGGACCTCATGTGTTCCTGCTGCTTCTACAGCCTGAAGACTTCACTGACAAACACAAACAGAGTCTCTGCAGAGTTCTGGAAACTTTCAGTGATCGATCATATGATCATTCATTAGTGTTGATATCACCACTCAGGAAGGAGAGTCCAGGCCTAAAGCAAAAATACAAGGATCACCCTCCGTTAAAAGACATGATCAAAAAGTGTAAAAACAGAGACTTGAAAAGAAAAAATCTTGAGCGCTCAGAGCTGTTAGCACGTTTGGGTCAGATCGTGATGGAAAACAAAGAAGAGCACGTCGTCTACGAAGCATTTGAGGACACGACATCTACGTTACCAGATCATCAAAGCCTCACACAAAAGGGAATCTCTCTCTTACAACCTGTTCTGGATGCTGGTAAGAGAGAAAATGATCATGGCTGAAAATCTGAAAATCTTTTCTGTGAACTTATATCACTTTGGCTTTCTTTTCTCAGGGCTGTCTGCGATTAAAGGAACTTTCCAGCTAAAGTTGGACTTGGAAAAAGCTCCCCTGACTCAGAGTAAGTACGGGAGTAGATTTTCATGGCGTCTTTTCTCAAAAAAAAACTGTGTAACATTGATGGTCATAAACAACAAATAACTAAACAGCTTTGCACATTTTGATTTTCAGCACTTTAACGCATAAAGAGGCTTTGTTAGATAGCATCATCAATATATCTTTCTACATCTGTAGAATATATAACAAGCAGGAAACATAAAGTAGGAAAGTACATAAACTGTATTTTTAAACTAAAAGCCTGCTCAGGCATGTCTGTGGAGCCCTGTTTTTTCACCCTGGGGAGTTTATGGTTTGTTGGCTTTTGGTTTGAATCCCTGACCAGATGAGGTGTAGCGTTGCCCGGACACGTAGGTTCTCTGTGGGTACTCCATTTCTCCCCACAGTCCAAAGACATGCTTGATACGCCAAAGAAACACTAGATTGTTTGTATGTTTGAGTGTGTGCACCAGTGGATGTCTGTCACTGTGTCAGCACCATGATCAGTTGGGGACCTATCCAGCTAAACCAGTTTCCCATCCAGTGATGGGGTTAGCTACAGCCCCCTCAACCTTGAATAAGAAAGGCAGTAATGGATGGATGGTTTTGGTTCAGAGGTCAGAAAAAGAAGGTTGTGAGAAACTTTGTTGACAAAGTAGAAAACTCAAAACTGTTGTAGGTATTACACAGCACACGCAAAAATGTTGCTGCTAGCATTATTAAGAACGACAGCACTAACAAAGAAAACTAAATTGATTCTGATTGTACAGTAGGGCTGCCACACTTTCACATTTTAAACTCACTCACTGTAGCCTGAAACTAGCACCATGACCTAGGAGTGCACCAATCGCAATTTTCTGGCCAATCACGGATCTTTATAAAGAGCAGCTAGCTGCTGCTTCCTTGTCCACTCTGTGTCTCCATTAAATGGAGGGTGGCATGCAGCACAAACAGCCATTACTGCTCTCCACTGTCAAGCAGCTGCTTGCCCTCATAATGCAACATTATTTTACGAGACTCTTCAGTAAGATGACTGGTATCAAATTTGTGGGAACACTTTTTGCTGGCTGTTGTAGCGTAACACAGCTGAAGGTTTACTGTGGCTGTGGTAAATGCTCAAACTTTCCTGTAACTCACACACATCAGTGTTCCCTGATGAGGAAATGGTCGTGGCACAGTGGGCAGCTCTGTTGCTTCACCAAAAGAAGGTTCCTGGTGTCAGATCCTTTGCTGTCTGGCAGTCTTCCTGTGAGGACTTTCCTCATGTACTTGTGGGTTTACTGTGGTTACCTTGCTTCCTCATGCAGTGCAATGGCCTTAAGTTTGCATGGTAATGGTGTTTAAGCCGACCTAGAATGGAAACTTTTAAAAGCTGCCTCCAGAGTGGATTTTTCTGAAACGCTGCTGTCACCGTTGCCGTGTAAAAAGCAAGCTTGTGCTGCTGAATCCACTGAATCTGCCAACTGCCCTCAAACAAAATGTGCATCTTTTGCTTCACTTCTGTAAATCAGTGAAAACGCATTCAATAGATACACATGATCAGCCCACTTCTACTTAAGTAGAGGGCTGAAGTAGTGTCTCCACAGTTATATTGCCAACTACAGGCCTAGTATGCCCACTACAGCATTTTCAGTCCCCCGCTGTTTTTTTTTAACTACATTTCTGCATTTTTGAAACTCTGATGTGTAAACAGGGTCTTAGTCACCATTTGCTAATCCTTTTACAGTTTACTCAACCAGCCTTTAGCTTACAGAGGAGTTCCCCTTATGACGACAAGGTTAACTGATTTTATTTCAATCCTGCATTCACTAATCTTCTCCCCGTTTGTTGCAGCAGCTGGACTCAGGATCCTGCTGCTGGGAAAAAGTGAAGACAAACAGACAAAGCTTTGTAACTTCATCATCAGAGAGGAAGCTTTCAGTCACCCAAAAACTTTCCAGATGAAGCACTGTGAGTCAGCCAATGGATGGTGGAGAGGGAAACCAGTGACTGTGGTGAAAACTCCAAACTTGTTCAGTCTGTCTGTGGAGGCTGTGAGAAGAGAGATGAAGAACGCCGTGAGTCTTTGTCCTCCAGGACCAAATGTCCTGCTGCTGTTAGTGAAACAGTCTGAGTTCACTGAAGAGAAAAGACAAACACTGAAGATCATCCTCAGTCTGTTTGATCAAGATGCTTTAAAACACTCACTGGTGATCCAGACACACATGGAGAATAAAACTAACACTGCAGTTAATCAGCTACTTGAAGACTGTGGAGGACAATACCATGAAATGACACATGATGATCATAACCTGCTGATGGAGAAGATTGAGAACATTGTGACTAAAAACAAAGGAACTCACTTAAAACTCAGTGAAGAGTCCATAAAGTCAAAGTCTGAACACATGAAACCAGCTCTAAACCTGGTCCTGTGTGGGAGCAGAGGATCAGGGAAGACTTCAGCAGCAGAGGCCATTTTAGGTCAGACAGGTCTTCATTCAGCCTCCAGCTCATCAGAGTGTGTTCAACATCAGGGAGAGGTGTGTGGACGTTGGGTTTCTCTGGTGGAGCTTCCTGCTCTGTGTGGAAAACCTCTGGAGACAGTGATGGAGGAATCACTCAGGTGTGTCTCCCTCTGTGATCCTGAGGGTGTCCATGCCTTCATCCTGGTCCTCCCTGTGGGTCCTCTCACTGATGAAGATAAGAAAGAGTTAAAGATCCTCCAGGACACCTTCAGCTCTCAAGTCAATGACTTCACCATGATCCTGTTCACTGTAGAGTCAGATCCTTCAGCTCCAGCTGTTGTTAACTTTGTGGAGAAAGACCAGGACATTCAGAGACTCATTCAGAGCTGTGGAGGGAGACATTTAGTTCTCAACATCAGGGACCAGCAGCAGATCCCAGAGCTGATGGACATGGTGGGAAAGATGCAAAAAGTCAAATCAAAAAGCTACTCAACAGAAACGTACGCACATGCCCAAATGGAAAAGATCATTCTTCATGCTAAGCTTGAAAACCAGAAAACTTGTAAGTACAACAAAATTTTTCCATGTGAATATGAGTGAGATAAGCTTTTAGAGTTTTTTTTTAATTATAAACAGTTTAAATTAACATTTATATTAATAGTTAAAGGTGTTCAAACCGCTGCCTTTTGAAGTAATGCTTGACCTTCTTATTTCACAGGTGATGATGTGAAGCAGAGCTCAGAGCGTCTCAGGATTGTGCTGATCGGGAAGACTGGAAATGGGAAGAGCTCCTCAGGAAACACCATTCTGGGTCAAAGGAAGTTTAAAGAAGAACCAAGCCAAAGATCCGTCACCAAACGCTGCCAGAAAGCTCACAGAGAAGTAGATGGTCGTCCTGTCACTGTGGTCGACACCCCTGGTCTTTTTGACACAACTTTGTCCCATGAAGAGGTTCATGAAGAGATGATAAATAGCATCAATCTTCTGGCTCCAGGACCACATGTCTTCCTGTTGGTGTTACACATCGGGAGATTTACAGAGGAGGAGAAAGAGACATTAAAAAGAATCAGAGAAGGATTTGGGAAAGATGCAGAAAAGTTCACCATCGTCCTTTTAACTGGAGGAGATTCATTAAAGCATTATGATATGTCCATTGAAGAATATATTGAAAAGAAATGTGATGATTCCTTCAAGAAACTGATCTCTGACTGTGGAGGCAGATACCACGTGTTCGATAACCGTGATGCTGAAAACACAACCCAGGTCAGTGAGCTGATAGCAAAGATCGACACAATGGTGAAGACAAATGGAGGAAGCTGCTTCACCAATGAGATGCTGCAAGAAGCTGAAACTGCAATAAAGAAAGAAATGGAGAGACTGCTGAAGGAGAAGGAAGAGGAGATGAGGAAAGAGAGGGAGGAACTTCAGAGAAAACATGAGGAAGAAATGAAAGAAATGGAGGAAAGAATGAAAAAACAGGAAGAAGACATTAAACGAGAGAGAGAAAAGAGAGAAAGAGAACTCAAAGAAAAAGAGGAAATAATAAAGAAAGAACAAGATGACAAAATGAAGGAAAGGAAAGAGAGGAAGGAAGAAGACAGGAAGAGGAAACAAAAGGAAGAACATCAACGGCAGGAGTGGGAACAGAAACTTGAGGCTTTGGAGAAAAAGATAAAGTTAGAGTCAGAAGAAAAAGCAAATATTGACAAACAGCTGGAGGAGAGCAGAGAAAAGATGAGAGAAGAAAGAGAGAGCTGGGAGAAAAAACAAAAGGAGGGGTGGGAAAAAAGAAATGAAGAAGAGGAACAGAGGAGACAGGAGGAACAAACCAAACTCAGAAAACTTCAAGAAGAGTTTGAACAGGAAAGAAAAAATTATGAAAAGAAAAGAAAAGAAGAGGATCATAAGAGACATGAAGAAGAAGAAAGATGGAGGAAACAACAAAAAGAAGAAATTGAAAAAGAGAGAAAGCAGAAAGAAAGAGAACTGAAAGAAATGGAGGAAAACATAAAGAAGGAGAAAGAGGACAGATGGAAAGAACAACAAATGAGAGAAGAGGAGGACAGGAAGAGGAAACAAAAGGAAGAACATGAACGGCTGGAGTGGGAACAGACAGTTTCAGATTTAGAGAAAAAGATGAAATTGGAGTCAGAAGAAAAAGCAAATATTGACAAACAGCTGGAGGAGAGCAGAGAAAAGATGAGAGAAGAAAGAGAGAGCTGGGAGAAAAAACAAAAGGAGGGGTGGAAAAAAAGAAATGAAGAAGAGGAACAGAGAAGACAGGAGGAAGAAACAAAACTCAGAAAACTTCAAGAAGAGTTTGAACAGGAAAGAAAAAATTATGAAAAGAAAAGAAAAGAAGACAGTCATAAGAGACATGAAAAGGAAAAAAGATGGAGGAAACAACAAAAAGAAGAAATTGAAAAAGAGAGAAAGCAGAAAGAAAAAGAACTAAAAGAAATGGAGGAAAACATAAAGAAGGAGCGTGAGGCAAGACTGAGAGAACAACAAAAGAGAAAAGACGAAGAGGACAGGAGGAGGAAAGAACAGGAGGAACTTCAACGGCAAGAGTGGAAACAGAAACTTGAAGCCTTGGAGGAACAGAAAAAGTCAGAGTCAGAGAAAAAAGTAGCCACTGAAAGACAACTGGAGGAGAGCAGAAAACAACTGAAACAGGAAAGAAAGAGCTGGGAGAACAAACAAAAAGAAAGTCAGGAGAAAAGAGATCAAGAAGAGGAACAGAGGAGACAGGAGGAACAAACAAAACTCAGAAAACTTCAAGAGGAGTTGGAACACGAAAGAGAAAAGTATGAAAATGAAAGAAAAGAAGAGGATCACAATAGACAAAACGTGGAGAAGGAGAAAAAAGCCATGCAGGAAAACCATGAGAAAGAAAAGGAGAATCTAAAGAAATCATATGAAGAAGAAGCCAGAAAGAAAGCTGAAGAGTTCAATGAATTCAAAGAGAAAAACAAAAAGAAGTATGCAGCTCAGAAGGAAGAGCATGAGAAACAGATGAAAGACAAAGAGGAGAAATATGATCTCTTGAAAGCGCTTAAAGTCCACAGTGAAGAACAACTTAAGAAGAAACACCTGGACCAAATGTGTGACGTTGTGAAATGTGTGACCAAAAAAAAGGACAACATTCAAAAAATCAGCGAGTTACTGGAAAAACAGGAGGAAGAAACAAAAAAGCAGAAAAATGAGGAAGAAAAGAAAAAACTGCTGGACAAACATGAGAAAGAAATGGACGAGCTGTTAAAGAAACTGTTCAGTCAAGCCGACAACTCCTGGTGGACACGTTTCAGAAAGTTTTTTGGGTTTGAGTAACTAAAAGACAAAATAATCTGAGAATCACAGTGGTTTTGTGTGTGTGTGTGTGTGTGTGTGTGTGTGTGTGTGTGTGTGTGTGTGTGTGTGTGTGTGTGTGCTCTGCAAAATGAACAATATGAAAACTCTCCTCATACGAGGAGAACAGTGCTGATGCCAATTAACAGCTGCATTTATGCTGTGTTTTTAGCTCATTTTAAATCTACTGATAGGCTGACTTCTCCATGTGTTTCTGTGTATGATGTATGATGTATGATTGGGTTTTTGTACTGATTTGAATTTCTGAAACTCTTCAGTGTTTGTGTTGGATAAAATTTTAAAGTAGAATTAAAATCTGGATTGTTAGTCATTTTTCAGAAAAAAAAGATCATCTGATCTGATGATGCTCTGGTCAAGAGGAGAGTGTTGAGTTTATCAGGCTTGTGTCTGAGTATCTGCTGCTCTCTACTGGTTCCCTGTTGCACTGTTATTGTTCTTCAGCTGAGGGACATGTTTGGTTTGAATTTCTTTCTTTGCATGGGAGACAGGAAGAAGTGAACTGGTGTCTCTTTGAGAGAGTGCTCTGAAATTTATAAAGACTAAAGTTAATTTTTGTTTTTAAGATGTGTCTTAGATGATGGACTGTGAACAAAGTGTGACATGTATTACCCCCAAATATGATAAACTCAGTGATAATACTTTCAACATTCAAAATTTTCTGTTTCCTTTAACTTCTTTTATGTTTGGTGAAGACAAGTCCCAACTCAAGTGTTTTGATTTTGGCTGACATCTTTGAATTTATGGAGGTATTTTTTGAAATTCGATCTTAATTTATTTCCTCTGTATTGTTTTTTTTTTTAATTGATGAGACTTTTACCCTTTGCTCTGCTGTAGACACTTCTAAAGTGATTTTTTAATAATATGTAAAGAAGAAAACAAATGTAATTTTCATATTTTCAGTGGAATGGAATGAATCAGCATGATAATCAGCCATTTTCAGTAACTATTTATAATAAATATTAAAACAAAATATTACTACTAATTAGGGGAATCCAAGAGATAACTGGTGTTGTTTTAACTAAAATATTGACTGATTTGTTGAAGCTGACCACATTAACTGAACAAAATGCTGAAAGATTGTTTCTGTTTGATCTTTGGTTTGTTTGTTACCATTCATTGATTTCTTTGAAATGCTTTTCATTTAATAAACTTTACAATGATCTGGCAAATAGAGCTTTGGTTGATTCTTTACCTGCACACAAGACTTCCTGAGAGAGAGAGAGAGAGAGAGAGAGAGAGTTTTATCTGGGACACAACTTTACCAGACTTTTATATCTTTATCCCTTGATCTCAGGATACCACCATTACTGGAGGAACTGTCCAGGTATCAAAGCCAGGACTTCTACACATAAACCATTTAACAGTGATGTATTCTAACAGTTTGTATTGTTAAATGCAGTGATCGTATTCAGAGGACACTTTCCATTTTGTTGTGTATGTAACTGTATTTTACAGGGACTGACCAGAAACACCCACAGCTGAGAGTGAAAGTCCAGATCAGACCAGAAAACTGTGATTGACAGAACAAGGCAGCAACATCACCCTCTGGTCCTCTCACAGACCAGCTGTTTGCAGGTAACTCATGGAGACCATGGAGAGACTCTTTCTGGTCTTCTTAGCATCAGTTACAGAGAAAGACGTTCAACAGGTAAGAACAACAACTTTTCTGTTTGGAATAAAACAACTTTCTCTAATGTCTCTTATCAGTTTGAACACCTCTATTTCACACAGACAGATAAATATTTGACACAGTATGCACACTAATTTTCTCCATAATACCAGGAAGCTTAAAAACTTTATGTCAAGTATAGTAAAATAGTTTCATTGTTTGTGTTTGAGAGAGGGGATTGGGCCACATTTAAAGGATGAAAAAGATGTTAGAATTTAAGAATAAAGTCATGATATTACAAGAAAAAAAGAACATAGTTTTGAGTCAAAAAAAAAAAAAAGTTGAAATATAAACATGAAGTCAACTCTATGAGAAGGGGAAAAACGTTTCCTTTAAAAATGAGAATTTTAAATGTTGGTACATCAGTAAAATGTATTAACATTAGTCAGTTTTAATGGAGTTTTTTAAACTTTGAATTTTGGACAAATACATAAATAAATAGTGCAATAATACATAAAACGCTGTTCACCTTTAGACTGTAGAGCAGCACCTCTTCCAAGCATCCCTTTCTTCTTCTTCTTAGCTAGCTGTTACTTCCAGCAAGATATTCCCACACACTGTCAATAACGAACAATAAATCCTCAAAGCATTTTTTTTTTGTTCCTTTCCCTTCTCTGCCTCACTTGTTTCATCGTTTTGTCCCCCTGGCCCTCTTCATCCCGTTTAACTTCATTAAATTAGTATCTTTTCTCTTTTTTTTGATGTATTCTGGTCACTTTGAGCCTGATCCTTACAGAGAAAGTGGCTTGACCTCTGACACTTCGTGGAAGAGTCCACCTGAAGAGTAAGGGGCGGGGGTGTGAAGATGGAGTGACCCTCTACATAACAGGCGACTGAAGAGACCGTGAATCATCAAAATCAAGCTAGTAACGGTGAGTCAAAGTGTGTGATATGCGTCTTCAGAAATGACTCTTCATCACTCTCATTGTCACCGTATGGTATCTGCGTCTTTTAAAAGAGAAAATGTAAGGCTTTTAAAGCTTAATCATATCTTTATTTCCCATGTCATATTTTATGCTTTTTGTTCGTTATTTTATATTTAGAAAGATAAAAAAAATTGACTGGGAAACTGTTGAGGCCACCAGCTACAAAATTGGGGGTGACTGACTCAAGTTTGCAGGGGCTCCATGAGATGGCGCCAGTGACACGACGATAGAGCTATGAACCAGGCCACCGAGGTGATGTAAACAGCTTCTTATGACATTAGACACGGGAAAAGTAGAGTTTACTCAATACTGTAATAAAATATCATAAATAAAACACCATAAAAAGAATTGAGGACAACTTTTTGCTGACTGTCACGGAAATATTCAGCATGTTTGAAATAAAATATTATTACATATTAAATAATGATCCCCTAAAATTTCTGTGAACACCACAGTAGTTTTTCTATTGAAGTTTAGGCTCTTCTCAAATAACTGACTCCTTAAGTTTCTCACAGAAATTCTGTAACACATTTCCATGACTGATTGAGATCTTTCATACCAGTTAGATGAAGCAAGAATTTAAGAGGTATATTATTCAATCTTTGATGAATTGTAGAAAAATAGAACAGAGTGGTCTCTGTAAGCATTATACTAAACAAAAATCAACAAGGAATTGATTTCAAAGAGGGTCAAAAGTCAAATCTCTATTTTATCACATTCATTACTTCACTAGTGCTTTAACTGTTAGAACATTTTATAAAAACACTATAAATGATCTGTGGACATTATCATTTACTAAACAGATTGTTGAGCTGTTGAAAGAAGGATTTGCAGAGGTATTACATTAAGATTAAATCAGACAAATGCAGGTCACTTTTAGATAAATTTGCCAATGGCTGACATGCTATGATGTTTCACTTCCTGGGTGTAAACAAGCGCAGATGTCATTTCATAGTGCTGTGTGGTTTTGTAGTATTTTGATCTGGTATGTAGAGATAAAGTTGTATAAAGGCTGTTTTTGATTAAAATTGCATATCACCATTCCAGCAGAGCAGAAGCTCATGGATTTTGCATAGACCTGCATTTAGGACTAAAAAATGGTGGTTATGTTTTACTAATATTAGTGACACTTGACAAACCACTTGGAAACCATTTACCCTTAACCTCCAAAATATCATGTGACATCTTTACCGTTCTTTGAAGGTTTTTCTTATCATTAAACTAATTACTCAGATTTTAAATTCCTGTTTCCATGACTAAATTCGTCGCCTGAGAACATCCGAACTTTGGAGACTAGAGGAAATTTTCTGGACCAGAGAGCACAGATGACCAACGTTTGCAGAGAGAGTCAGGCTGAAGAGAGGTAAACTTCTGTGGTGAGGTGTTTCATTCATTCTTTTTTATACGTACAGCTAGGTCATTCTTCTGATTGTTGGGTACAGCTGTGCTCTTCAGGAAGCAAGTCTGTCTCACTGTAGGGGTAGGGGTTGTGTCACTGTAACTAAAAAATGGGCTTAATCTATATAATAGAAGGGGAAATACATTAATATTTACAAAACCATGTGACTTTAAGTGTTTAAAAAATTTCAAAATGATCATCGACTGTGGTGTCACTAGAGGGTGCTGTGTCTGGTTGAATTAGCTTATTCTCTGTTGACTGTAGTTGAAGTTTCTGAGAATCAGCCTGATCACTTCTCACCTCTGTATAACTGTACACAGACTCATATCTGCCTTTTTTCTTCCCATTGTTTATGTTTTTGTTACCTTTAGGTGATGATCATAGGTGAAAGGCCATCTGTACATCATGTTTTTGCATGGCCTATTTTTTATGGACAGTTTTTTAGATGCACAGAATTAAACTATAAAACGTGTTTGCACTTTTTTGTGGATGTACCTGTAAATGACTTCTTACTAATGATCCACTATGCTTCATGTGTTTGATGCAGCTAACCTTCAAGCTTCCTGATTATAATTTATCCACAGGAATACTGATACACCTGTGTACATGCAGGTTATTCATGAAGACCTGAAGCGTCCAGCATGGCAAGACTCTGTCTGGTCCTCCATCAGGTCAGTACAACAAGTTCTCCATTTGGACAGTTACAGAAAATTCTCCTCTCTAAAGCAGGTAGTCTGTCAGGTCATTCACTTCACTGTAATGTCTAAGAACAGTCTCACACGTTAGTGTTAATGATAAAACTTAAGATGGAACATCCAGACCTACAATGTACTTTATTCACTGAAACATTTACACAAGCATATGCTCTGCAATAAAATGTGAAAAACGCCAGGACTCAAAAAGAAACAGATCAAAAATATGCTTCAGTCAGACAACCTGGCTGTTGAAATCAGATGTTTGATCTGCTGGATGGATAAGAAATATATCCTGCTGGTATTTGCTGTCAGTTATAATACATAGAAAATAAAAATTGGTATCAGCAGGTCAGGCTTTTTAAAGATTGGTGATCGGCCACATAATTGTGATGGGTGTACCCCTAGTCTGTGATGATGTTTGGGCGGAGAGGTATTTACAGGACGCCATTTCAGATGCCGAGGGAGGAGAAAATCATAAGAACTGATCCGACTTGTTTTAGGGTGTGTTAATGTTCAGCAATGTTAACTAGGAGAGACTCAGTGTGAGCTCGTAACTGAGAAAGTTATTCACTGAAAGAAAGACGTGTAGTTTTATCAGCTTTATCAAAGGGATAAGAAATGGTTTATATCTCTTTAGACCAATATCACACACAGTGTTTGAATGTTTCAAGGTTTTAAAACATTTTTCATAGAAATGATTCAATTAAAACTGAGCTTTTTTTTTTTAGTTTTTGTGACAGTTTAAATGTGGCTGCAGAGAAATACAAACCTTCTGTAACCTTTGACACTTATCTGACAGCAGGGGGCAGCAGAGAGTTTTGATTTCTCACACACACATGCACACACACAAAGGAAAAAGAGAGAATAAAATTTCCTCATACTTCTGACCACAGGTCTGGTCAAAAATATGAGGAAATGCTCCATCAATAGAAGAGATTTAAACTTGTGTGAAAGCCACAGAGTCAGAGCAGGTCGTCTTCAAACCTCACAGTTACGCTCCAACATGTTAAGTTTTATAAAACTGTTTTTTTTTCAGACTTCATTTGACTGCTGGGTGACTTTTTAAACTTTTTTTTCCAGCTCATCCTGTGGCTGGGATTCATCACTTTTTAAAGTTTCACTTTTACTGCTGATTGTGTCACAAGAAGAAAATCCTCAGGTGAGTCAACTTCACGTAAAGTCGATACAGAAAATTAACTAAATAATGAAAGTAATAGTAGAGAACTTGTTTGATTGATGGACAAGAAGGGCTGATGTTCAAACCTCAGGATGTTTTTGAATTATTCAGATTCACTGAATGATCTCCAAACGTGATGTAATTGGTTGTTTTATAAAGTCACTGTTTATTTTTTCTGTAACTCAGTGTAATGAAAACATTAATTCATGCTGTAACTGTTCAGGTTTACTGTGGAGACAGTTTAAATCTTCAGCGTGTGATATGTGTGTGTTATAGAATAAAAATATTCATTATTAGTTATTTCTCTAATTTATTTTCCTGTTGATTCTCTGTTTCTTTATGGAGAGAAAAGTCACATGGTGTGACGCTCCAAGGAGTCTCATTTCTCTTAAAACGAATCTCCTCGATTCCTCACTTCTCTCGTCATTTCATTCATCTCTCATCATCTCTCTTTGGAGGGACTAAGACGTAAGTGAAGGACGCAAGTGGAGGAAGGAAGGATGAAACTTTGGGGCTTTGAGACGCACCCCATGAAGAACGACAAAGGGTGCTTCTCAAAGCTCCAAAGTTCCATCCTCGCCTCCTCCACTTGCGTCTTAGTCCCGCCCACCAGAGATGCATGCCAGAGACGCGAGGAAACAAAGAGAGGAGAGAGGAGACGAGGAGGTTCATTTTATGAGCATTGAGGTGTCCTCTCCTCCGGAGCATCACATGAAGCGACGTCTTTTAGTGATGACGGCGTCACAGCTGGATAAACCAGTCTGAACGGACGGCAAATTAAATTAAGGAAAATAATGTAAACAACAGGGCGTTCGACCGCGGAAAATTCATATTCACTTTTAGATCAGTTTAACATGAATATGTTCATGAATGAAAAAGAAAAATGTCACGTTTTCCCAGGCCCAGATTGATAGTTTTTAATTCTTATATTGGGGCCACTTTGTGTTCATAAATAATGTGTTTATTCTGCTATAAGCACTGCTTAGCGCACTGGTGGGACAGGAGGAGAGAGAAGTGGAGCTGTCTGCAGCGGTGCCTTTCATCCATTACGTGCACGCAGAGGGACAGAGGTGAAACTGTTGCTGTATCAGCCAATAATGGTATGATCTCACACCCATCACTGATAAAACAACAGTTTGCTACTGTATGAAAATGGCGTGGTTATGTGTTATTTTTAAAGGTATTATTGAACTGGCTGGAGTGGGCCAGTGGGGCGCGCAGTCAGCTGACCCAGAGCCTTTCAGTTTCACTTTGAGCCTAAATTTGTTGTCTGCTGTCCGGTCTCTGGGGCTCTTTCTAATTGTCTGTTGTCATCCTCAGTGACAATGAATGTTGTAATCATCCAGATAAATATCAAACATGTTTAAAAATTATCGGGGCGGCTCCGACGAGTCTGTGAGACGATTGTGAGGCTAAGATTCATCTGTCAACCACTCACACAAGAAGATAATCTTGGACGAACATCGGGGCTGATTTTAGTCTCTGACCAGATTTCTTCCCTGATTGTGGGGAGGACCGACTCTGGGTTAAATCTGGGTGAGAATCCTGTAGTGTGAGCCAGGCTTTACACTAAAACAGCTTATCTTGCTCCATGGTGCTCAGGTTTCACACATGTGGACAGCTGACGCTTTATAGCCGGCTCTGATATGCCACAAGGGGGCGTGTCTGTCAGTGAAAAGACTTGCGCGAAGCCTGCACTTGTGGTTCCTCGATTATGCCTCCTCCAGCTCAGTCTCCTCTCTCCTCTCTCCTCCGAGCACATTTGGCGCTTTGGAATGTCCTCCAATATGGCTGCTCACAAAGTACTTCCGGTGTCGCGAAGGAGAGAGGAGATAGGAGACTGCATTTTGGCACATTGGGAAGCACCCAAACTGGCAACAAGTTAAATGCAGGAGGTGATAAGGGTGATAGGAAACAGGTGGGGTGAAACAATCAGGGAGCAGGTGTGACCAGACGGGGCAGGACAGACAGGAACACGTCTGGAGTAGAAACAGGCATCAGAGATTCAAAATACTTTTTATAATTTTGTTCTGACCAGAAACATCAAGAATGATGAGGAGTCGTCCCAAAATCTTCAAAATGTTGGGGGTCAAGTTTGGTATCATATTGAAATATGCGCTATCATGGGGTGTGTGCCAATTTTGGTGAGTTTCTGAGCACGTTTAGTGGGTCTAATTGAAGCTCAAAGCACGGAGGAAATAATAATGAGAAGAAAAAAGAAACTGACAGAAAACAAAAGGGTCCTCGCCCTTAGGGCGGCCTTTGTCCTTCAGACGAGGACCCTAAAAACGCTCTCAGTGGTATTCTAACATTTAAGCTGAATAAATAACCAGTGTTCTGCTGCAGCCCTAAAAAGATACCGTCTTAAGTTAGAGCCTTAAATTCCCACCGAACCACTTTGGAACTAGTTTGTCTGTAACTCAAGTTGTGGTTTTATTACGATGTACTATGCAAACATAAGGTTTTTCTTAAATGAACTAAATGTTTGTAGATGATCATCATCAGGTATTAATGACAGAGAAATCCGTTTTTTAATCAGCCTTTCCAAAAACTCAACACTTAACCTTTAATTATCTTAGGAGAATAATTTGAGAAAGTCACGTGATTGATACAGCGGCTGCGTCACCTGCCACTAAGGCACCAAAATGTGCATTTCTGCCAAATTAATCACGAATCTTTTGAAGCAGAGTTCTTTCCTTCAGAGGACCATTTTAATCTTGTATCTGCAAGTAAAGTTTTTGTTTTTATTTTCTTCTTTCATACTGTCAGTTTCCACAGTTTTTTATTCAAAAAACCTTCCTGCCTCAAAAACAAGTGCGTAGGCAAAACCATCATTCACAACACTTGCACTTTGATTGTCATGTTACGTATGTTCACATTATTTATTGACTTTATATTTTAAAGATAAAAAAAAGATATTTCAATTTAGATTACAACACAATGAGCCATACAAAGTACAATAACTCAAAGAATTTTGCATATTCGTTGAATCACTTCACCAGTAAAGTCTCTCAACTCAGTTACTTGCAATGATGTTTAAGATCCAGCAGGTGTCAGTATTGAGTGACACAGATACACAGTATCAATACAGTTTGGGTAATGTGCCGCAGCGGTTCATGAAGCCTCATCTACCCATCACTACTGAGAAGTTTGTGACCAGAACCTAGCATCAGAGAAAGAGGAAGACGCTCTGCTCAGACATGTTGTTAGGTGTTAATGGGCCAGTGACATTTTTGAGTTTCAAAACAGCAAAAATGAAATTGAAGTTATTAGCTAGGTTCAGCTTTTCCTGCGTAAATAAACATGTACATTTTTCATTTTTGTTAGTGCCCATTGTGAATTATGTCAGTATGCAACATTTGATTGCACTTTTCCATTTCCACGCCTTAAATATGTCATGCAGTAAAACTGAAGTTGTTCATCAAAACTAAATTATTGATCTACACAGACACTGTACCCAGTTGGTCATTTTTTACAGAGGGTTAGGTGCTAACACCAAGCTAATCTGAGCCTGATGCCAATCTGGAATGTTTTCTTTTGCGACAAAAAGGATTTTACTTTTTTAATTATTTCATTTTCTCATTTCAGACTCTGCTGTTCATTTGCAGTTGGTTTAGTTTCTGAAGTTTACTGGAGAGTGGAGTGTCATGGCGTCTGCAGCAGCATCTGCAGGTGAGTGAAGGAAGTGACAAGTTGGTGCAACTGATAAATGTTACTTGGTGTAACCAATGATTCTTTTAAAAAACCTGATTGTGCGCATGAAGTGACTGATTTTGATTGTTTCAGTCTACAAAAATATAAAAAAAATGACAAGTGAGTGAGCTCAATTTTAATCCTGATATTAGATCAAATCTGTGATTACTATATGATGTCTCTAGGTAAGAAACCAAACCCTGAAATTAAAAAAGTAATGGAACTTAGAGTAAAAGAAAAAGAGCCTTACGAAAATGTTTTTTTTCCCAGTGTCTGAGCTGAGGGTTGTTCTGCTGGGAAGCAGCTGGTCTGAGAGGAGTTCAGTGGGAAACCTCATACTGGGAGAGACTATGTTCACCACTGAGGAACGATCAAACCAGTTTTCCAGAATCAGTGGAACACTGGAGGGAAGGAGAATAGCTCTGATCAACACCCCAAACCTGCCTATAAGTGACTGCTCTCTTAAAGAGCTGACAGATTATGTTAAAGACTGTGCAAAGGTCTCTGATCCTGGACCTCATGTGTTCCTGCTGCTTCTACAGCCTGAAGACTTCACTGACAAACACAAACAGAGTCTCTGCAGAGTTCTGGAAACTTTCAGTGATCGAGCATATGATCATTCATTAGAGTTGATATCACCACTCAAGAAGGAGAGTTCAGGCCTAAAGCAAAAATACAAGGATCACCCTCCGTTAAAAGACATGATCAGAAAGTGTAAATACAGACGCTTGAAAAGAAAAAATCTTGAGCGCTCAGAGCTGTTAGCACGTTTAGGTCAGATCATGAAGGCAAACAAAGAAGAGCACGTCGTCTACGAAGCATTCGAGGACACGACATCTACGTTACCAGATCATCAAAGCCTCACACAAAAGGGAATCTCTCTCTTACAACCTGTTCTGGATGCTGGTAAGAGAGAAAATAATCATGGCTGAAAATCTGAAAATCTTTTCTGTGAACTTATATCACTTTGGCTTTCTTTTCTCAGGGCTGTCTGCGGTTAAAGGAACTTTCCAGCAAAAGTTGGGCTTGGAAAAAGCTCCCCTGACTCAGAGTAAGTACGGGAGTAGATTTTCATGGCGTCTTTTCTCAAAAAAAAAAACTGTGTAACATTGATGGTCATAAACAACAAATAACTAAACAGCTTTAGACATTTTGATTTTCAGCAGTTTAACACATAAAGAGGCTTTGTTAGATAGCATCATCAATATATCTTTCTACATCTGTAGAATATATTACAAGCAGGAAACATAAAGTAGGAAAGTACATAAACTGTATTTTCAAACTAAAAGCCTGCTCAGGCATGTCTGTGGAGCCCTGTTTTTTCACCCTGGGGAGTGTATGGTTGTGTGTAGGCTTTTGGTTTGAACCCCTGACCAGACGAGGTGTAGCGTTGCCCGGACACGTAGGTTCTCTGTGGGTACTCCATTTCTCCCCACAGTCCAAAGACATGCTTGATACGCCAAAGAAACTCTAGATTGTTTGTAAGTTTGAGTGTGTGCACCAGTGGTTGTCTGTCACTGTGTCAGCACCATGATCAGTTGGGGACCTATCCAGCTAAACCAGTTTCCCATCCAGTGATGGGGTTAGCTACAGCCCCTCGACCTTGAATAAGAAAGGCAGTAATGGATTGATGGTTTTGGTTCAGAGGTCAGAAAAAGAAGGTTGTGAGCAACTTTGTTGACAAGGTAGAAAACTCAAAACTGTTGTAGGTATTATACAGCACACACAAAAATGTTGCTGCTAGCATTATTAAGAACGACAGCACTAACAAAGAAAACTAAATTGATTCTGATTGTACAGTAGGGCTGCCACACTTTTCACATTTTAAACTCACTCACTGTAGCCTGAAACTAGCACCATAACCTAGGAGTGCACCAATCGCAATTTTCTGGCCAATCACGGATCTTTATAAAGAGCAGCTAGCTGCTGCTTCCTTGTCCACTCTGTGTCTCCATTAAATGGAGGGTGGCATGCAGCATAAACAGCCATTACTGCTCTCCACTGTCAAGCAGCTGCTTGCCCTCATAATGCAACATTATTTTACGAGACTCTTTAGTAAGATGACTGGTATCAAATTTGTGGGAACACTTTTTGCTGGCTGTTGTAGCGTAACACAGCTGAAGGTTTACTGTGGCTGTGGTAGATGCTCAAACTTTCCTGTAACTCACACACATCAGTGTTCTCTGATGAGGAAATGGTCGTGGCACAGTGGGCCGCTCTGTTGCTTCACCAAAAGAAGGTTCCTGGTTTCAGATCCTTTGCTGTCTGGCAGTCTTCCTGTGAGGACTTTCCTCATGTACTTGTGGGTTTACTGTGGTTACCTTGCTTCCTCATGCAGTGCAATGGCCTTAAGTTTGCATGGTAATAGTGTTTAAGCTGACCTAGAATGGAAACTTTTAAAAGCTGCCTCCAGAGTGGATTTTTCTGAAACGCTGCTGTCACCGTTGCCGTGTAAAAAACAAGCTTGTGCTGCTGAATCTACTGAATCTGCCGACTGCCCTCAAACAAAATGTGCATCTTTTGCTTCACTTCTGTAAATCAGTGAAAACGCATTCAATAGATACACCACATGATCAGCCCACTTCTACTTAAGTAGAGGGCTGAAGTAGTGTCTCCACAGTTATATTGCCAACTACAGGCCAAGTATGCCCACTACAGCATTTTCAGTCCCCCGCTGTTTTTTTTTAACTACATTTCTGCATTTTTGAAACTCTGATGTGTAAACAGGGTCTTAGTCACCATTTGCTAACCCTATTACAGTTTACTCAACCAGCCTTTAGCTTACAGAAGAGTTCCCCTTATGACAAAAAGGTTAACTGATTTTATTTCAATTCTGCATTCACTAATCTTCTCCCCGTTTGTTGCAGCAGCTGGACTCAGGATCCTGCTGCTGGGAAAAAGTGAAGACAAACAGACAAAGCTTTGTAACTTCATCATCAGAGAAGAAGCTTCCAGTCGCCCAAAAACTTTCCAGATGAAGCACTGGGAGTCAGCCAATGGATGGTGGAGAGGGAAACCAGTGACTGTGGTGAAAACTCCAAACTTGTTCAGTCTGTCTGTGAAGGATGTGAGAAGAGAGATGAAGAACGCTGTGAGTCTTTGTCCTCCAGGACCAAATGTTCTGCTGCTGTTAGTGAAACCGTCTGAGTTCAGTGAAGAGAACAGACAAACACTGAAGATCATCCTCAGTCTGTTTGGTCAAGATGCTTTCAAACACTCAGTGATCATCCAGACACACATGGAGAATAAAACTAACACTGCAGTTAATCAGCTACTTGAAGACTGTGGAGGACAATACCATGAAATGACACATGATGATCATAACCTGCTGATGGAGAAGATTGAGAACATTGTGACTAAAAACAAAGGAACTCACTTAAAACTCAGTGAAGAGTCCACAAGGTCAAAGTCTGAACACATGAAACCAGCTCTAAACCTGGTCCTGTGTGGGAGCAGAGGATCAGGGAAGACTTCAGCAGCAGAGGCCATTTTAGGTCAGACAGGTCTTCATTCAGCCTCCAGCTCATCAGAGTGTGTTCAACATCAGGGAGAGGTGTGTGGACGTTGGGTTTCTCTGGTGGAGCTTCCTGCTCTGTGTGGAAAACCTCTGGAGACAGTGATGGAGGAATCACTCAGGTGTGTCTCCCTCTGTGATCCTGAGGGTGTCCATGCCTTCATCCTGGTCCTCCCTGTGGATCCTCTCACTGAAGAAGACAAGGGAGAGTTAAAGATCATCCAGGAAACCTTCAGCTCTCAAGTCAATGACTTCACCATGATCCTGTTCACTGTAGAGTCAGATCCTTCAGCTCCAGCTGATGTTAACTTTGTAGAGAAAGACCAGGACATTCAGAGACTCGTTCAGAGCTGTGGAGTGAGACATTTAGTTCTTAACATCAGGGACCAGCAGCAGATCCCAGAGCTGATGGACATGGTGGATAAGATGAAACTCAGAAACAACAAAGGCAAACCCTGCAGCTTCACAACAGAAACATTTGCATATGTTCAAACAGAAAAAATCAGAACACTACAGACTGAGCTGACGGACCTGAAAACAAGATTTCTGATCAGCTGTAAGTTCTTTTTTTTTTCCATTGACTTTTCAACACCATACATTACATCCTATTCTGCCACAACCTTAAGCGTATAAATCTAACTTTTGTCCTTATTTCACAGGTGATGATGTGAAGCAGAGTTCAGAGCGTCTCAGGATTGTGTTGATCGGGAAGACTGGCAGTGGGAAGAGCTTCTCAGGAAACACCATTCTGGGTCAAAAGAAGTTTGAAGCCAAATCAAGCCAAACATCAGTCACCAAAGACTGTCAGAAAGTTGATGGTGAAGTGGACGGTCGTCTTGTTGCTGTGGTCGACACTCCTGGCCTGTTTGACACATCTTTGTCCCATGAAGAGGTTTATGAAGAGATGATAAAATGCATCAGTCTTCTGGCTCCAGGACCACATGTCTTCCTGTTGGTGTTGCACATTGGAAGACTCACAGAGGAGGAGAAAGAGACGTTAAAACAGATCAGAGAAGGATTTGGGAAAGATGCAGAAAAGTTCACCATCGTCCTTTTAACTGGAGGAGATTCATTAAAGCATGATAATGTGTCCATTGAAAAATACATCGAAACAGAATGTGATGATTCCTTCAAGAAACTGATCTCTGACTGTGGAGGAAGATACCACGTGTTTGATAACAGGGATGCTGAAAACAGAACCCAGGTCAGTGAGCTGATAGCAAAGATCGACACAATGGTGAAGACAAATGGAGGAAGCTGCTTCACCAATGAGATGCTGCAAGAAGCTGAAACTGCAATAAAGAAAGAAATGGAGAGACTGCTGAAGGAGAAGGAAGAGGAGATGAGGAAAGAGAGGGAGGAACTTCAGAGAAAACATGAGGAAGAAATGAAAGAAATGGAGAAAAGGATGAAAAAACAGGAAGAAAAAAATAAAAGAGAGAGGGAAAACAGAGAAAGGGAACTTCAAGAAAAGGAGGAAATTATAAAGAAAGAACAAGAGGACAAAATGAAGGAAAGGAAAGAGAGGGAGGAGGAAGACTGGAAGAGGAAACAACAGGAGAAACTTCAACGACTGGAGTGGGAACAGAAACTTAAGACTTTGGAGAAAAAGATAAAGTTAGAGTCAGAAGAAAAAGCAAATATTGACAAACAGCTGGAGGAGAGCAGAGAAAAGATGAGAGAAGAAAGAGAGAGCTGGGAGAAAAAACAAAAAGAATGGTGGGAGAAAAAAGACCAAGAAGAGGAACAGAGGAGACAGGAGGAACAAACCAAAATCAGAAAACTTCAAGAAGAGTTGGAACACGAAAGAGAAAAGTATGAAAAGAAAAGAAAAGAAGAGGATCAAAAGAGACATGAAGAAGAAGAAAGATGGAGGAAACAACAAAAAGAAGAAATTGAAAAAGAGAGAAAACAGAAAGAAAAAGAACTCAAAGAAATGGAGGAAAACATAAAGAAGGAAAAAGAGGACAGATGGAAAGAACACCAAATGAGAGAAGAGGAAGACAGGAAGAGAAAAGATCAGGAAGAATATGAACGACAAGAGTGGGAACAGAAAGTTTCAGATTTGGAGAAAAAGATACAATTAGAGTCAAAAGAAAAAGAAACCATTGACAAACAGCTGGAGGAAAGCAGAGAAAAGATGAGAGAAGAAAGAGAGAGCTGGGAGAAAAAACAAAAAGAAAGTCAGGAGAAAAGAAATGTAGAAGAGGAACAGAGGAGACAGGAGGAACAAACAAAACTCAGAAAACTTCAAGAAGAGTTTGAACAGGAAAGAGAAAACTATGAAAAGAAAAGAAAGGAAGAGGATCTAGAAAGACGAGAAAAAGAAGAAAAACGGGAGAAACAATTGAAAGAAGACATTGAAAAAGAGAGAAAACAAAAAGAAGAAGAACTAAAAGAAATGGAGGTTAACATACAGAAGGAGCGTGAGGCAAGACTGAGACAACAAAAAAAGACAGAGGAAGAGGGCAGGAGGAGGAAAGAACAGGAAGAACTTCAACGGCAAGAGTGGAAACAGAAACTTGAAGCTTTGGAGGAACAGAAAAAGTCAGAGTCAGAGAAAAAAGTAGCCACTGAAAGACAACTGGAGGAGAGTAAAGAACAACTGAAACAGGAAAGAGAGAGCTGGGAAAACAAACAAAAAGAAAGTCAGGAGAAAAGAGATCAAAAAGAAGAACAGAGGAGACAGGAGGAACAAACCAAACTCAGAAAACTTCAAGAAGAGTTGGAACACGAAAGAGAAAAGTATGAAAATGAAAGAAAAGAAGAGGATCTAAAAAGACAAAATTTGGAGAAGGAGAAAAAAGACCTGCAGGAAAACCATGAGAAAGAAAAGGAGAATCAAAAGAAATCATATGAAGAGGAAGCCAGAAAGAAAGCTGAAGAACTCAATGAATTCAAAGAGACAAAGAAAAATGAATATGCTGCTCAGAAGGAAGAGTATGAGAAACAGATGAAAGAGAAAGATAAGCAATATGACATCTTGGAGGCGCTTAAAGTCCACAGTGAAGAACAACTGAAGAAGAAACATCTTCAAGTAATAAGTGAAATTGTGAAAAGTGTGACCAAAAAGAATTGTAACATTGAAAGAATCGGTGAGTTACAGAAAAAACAGAAAAAAGAAATGAAAAAGCAGGAAAATGATGAAGAAAAGAAAATCCTGCAGAAAATACATGAAACACAAATGGACGACCTGTTAAAGAAACTTTTGGATGAAGACAAGGATTGTTTGTGGGTACAATTTAAAAGTGCAATTAAACAGTTCAAATGATCATGGAAGGGGGAAGGGGTGGTGGTAGTACGGGTTGATAATTCATCACATTTTGACAAAAATAAGCCATTTTGGCTCAATAATAGGTCATTTCTGGGATTCATATAGATCTGCAATTGAAATACTTTTTAGATAAGGGGTGTTGATCTTCGACGCGAGCTCAGTTGCCATGAATGTAATTCACTTTGTGGCACTACATTTTCTAAGCTTGTTTGGCTGATGCACAAGCTTCTTCTTGTTTTTCGTCTGTTAACTTAATGGTGCGCATGTCTCTGTTGGTTGAATGGCACTGATCGTGCTGCTGTTGCATGGCCATGTTGTGCCCACTCACATAGCCATTTAATTACTTCAATTAATCACGGCGGCAGTGTGTTTAGAAACGTTGGGGGACAAGCACTAGTAGCAAAAGTGACATTTCAGAAGTGCCTGATGTCAGGAACCAGGTAAATGAACCCAAATGCAGGGAGAGGCAGCGGGCATTGATTGTGATCTCCAAAGCTTTCACACACTCTCCTGTCATGCTTTGGAAACCACAGCTCATTGTTTTTCAGCTGCTCTTTTGGGCTTTCCGCCTTTAAATGAACGGGCTCTTTACTCCGCATGCGCAGTACCGCGCGAACGCGTGTTCGCCCCTCAGCTTGTGAAAATAGTCCAGCGTCGAGACTCGGGCGTTCACGCGGCGCATGACAGGCCATTTGGGCGAATAAATTCGCGAGTTTGCATTTGGTGTGGCCGCACCATTCGAACACCAGGCTGCCAGCTGCACTAAACACAGACAGCCACTAAACTACTTACACACTGGCAATGGCTATGCTAACTTGCAGTCAATATTCTGATTAAAGTCATATTCCAGTTTCTGAAACATTGGGAATAACCCATTTACATGTGTAATCAAACAGGGTTATTCCTGTTTACATGGTATCCAGATGAAAACAGTGGCGCACAGACAACATCCCAATGCATGGAGAACGTCATGATGCAGTTTGCGTCATCTACACTTCTTCTTACTGTATCTATAGCAACAGCAGCAACAACATCAGCAGCAGCAGCATGGTGGACTTCCTGTACTCAATAGACCAAGATTCCTTGGGAACAGCACCTGTGCAGAACACAAACTAGAAAAGCACTCAGAGAGCGCAGAACTCTGCCAAGCAGATTGTGATTGTCACCAACACTTTAGTCCTACTTTAATGTTATACTCCCTTTCAGCAGGCTGTCTGCTAAGATTTGGTGTTAGCTGCAGGTTTGTAGATAATTTGTTTCCTGACAGTGTTGAAAATTATGATGACCCAGAACATATTTCATATTCCAGATCTCAGTATCCAGAATATTTCCAGGATCTGGATCCTATTTCCACATCTGTCAGAAATGATGGTGGCCTTGTTTTGTGTTGTTCTGCAATGCAATCTGATCATTTATGGTGGAGTTATATACACATATGGTGAAAACAGCCCTATCTCACATGATAAAGAATCCTTTAAAAAAATCCTGGATCCAGATGGTGATCCGGATCACCTCCAAAATTTAATCACTTCTTCCTTATCCCATTTTAAACATTTTCTGAAAATTTTATCAAGATCCGTTCCTTACTTTTTGAAATATATTCACAGACAAACAGATAAACTCTCCCAAAAATATAACCTCCTTGGCAAAGGTAATTTATGTTCCCTTTGATGGAGATATCCTGATAGGCGTATACATGACCAAATATTTGTGTTAGGAAAGGAGTAACCCAGGGGGTATTTTCAGGTTTTTAAAAACTGGAATACGAGTATATTCCGTTTTTTAAAAAGGGTTGTTTGTGTTTACATGGCTGTGTGCAACTGGGTTATTGCTAGTATTCTGAATATGAAAGGATTACTGACTGCATGTAAAAGTAGCCACTGTTTACTTGTAGTCACATTAGCCTGCAGATACCTCGAAGCACCGGGCTGCCGATGTCGCTACGAATAACCGGCTACAACGTTTGCTTGATGTCACGTTTCAAGCTGTTACACTACTGATAAGTCCCTTACCTCGGTGCGTTGTATCCAGTAAAAAGTTGTCTTGAACAAAGAAAATTTGTTTCCATCTGATCACCATTTTATTAGAAAAAAAACACACACCTCGCTTAAAGTCATTACGACAGAGTGTGTGAGACTCCAGGCCAGAAGGTGGCGAGGGAGTGCATTTAAAACAGATCCTCCTCATAGTATCTTTAAACAGCCCAACAAGCAGGCAGAGGTATCCTGTAGGTGTGAGGACGAGCAGGCAGGAGTGAAGTGACCTGGAAAGAGACATAGAAATAGAAATAGAAAATACTTTATTTATCCCTGAGAGGGAATTCAGGAGTCACCGCAGCATTTAAGAAAACAAAAGTAAGAAAGAATATAGAAAGTGCAAAAAGGTCCATAAGAAATTAGATGACGGCATCCCGTCCACCACTCGTCCACCACTCGTCCACCACTCTCCAGCCCAGCCAGTCTCCACCTCCACAGGGTCCAGGACTGAGCTTCTTCAGCAGTCTGTTCAGTTTCTGTCTCCAGGATCCTGTCTGCTCACAGTAGGCTAAACTCCTCCAATGTGGGGCCTGCGTCCCATGTCAGCTCCGTCAGCCACGTCCGTGAACAGCACGATGCCGCTGGGTTAGCACGGCTAGCTCATCCATCCCCCGGAGCAAGATCCCACGTTCCCAACAACGATGGATGGAAGGACAGGTCCACGTCGTCACCTCCCAGCTCACATCCGAGAACCAGCACGTCGTCCTCACCTCCTCCTCCTCAGCTTGAGGGAAATCATCAAGCCCTACACTAGTTAGCATTGACATGCTAGAGGCAGCTAACAGCTGATTTCGCATGTAAACAATGCAGCCATGGTTACATGTAGGATCTCCAGACAAACACAGGAGAAAAGTAGTAAAAAATATCGCCGAAGCTACAAAAATTTTGGTGCCCGTGACCGACAATGAACCATACAAAGTGATGATCCACTCCAAATACAAAGATGACGAAGAAAAGACGAAAAAAAATTACAAGAAATGGACCAAGACGAGAGAGCTGCTGCAACAGGCAGCTACTTGGGCAGCGCCTAGCTGCCTATACAGGTAACTGACTATACAGCTGCCCATACTGAGTAACACTAAAATAAAACAAGTACTAAAGTAAAAATGAGAAAACAGACTGGAGCTGGGTCTAACACTTGGGACGACTTTGGATAGGACTTATACAAAATGCATCAGTGACAGAGGCTAGTCAGGGCTCTCTCTAAACTTGGCACAGACGCAGGTCTACAGCAGCAGCAGGCCCTGTTTTGTTTTTGTTTTGTTTTTAAGCCTAGCAGAGGTCTGCTGTGTCTCCTGACCTCTTAGTAGCATGCGCATGGTGTGGAATTTACTGAAGTACTACTGAAAATAAACGGGGTTACAGGGGCTTACACTTGATTTGTGTGTGGGGGAAACAAAATGACCCCTGAGAAAGTAAAAATATAACACAATACACAACAGAGTTAAAAATGAACAAAACAAAGATAAAAATGTGTAATAGATTATGGGGAAAATTAATTTAATTAATTTTTTTTTGGTAGAAACTCCCAGTGTGCTGAGATACGTACAGAACAAGTGAGGGTGGGGCTAACCTCAGCACCAACTAATAGCTGTGTTAATATTGTGCTTGACCTACTTTAAAATACTCTGATAGTTTTTTTGGACAGTAGTGTTTCTGTGTATTATATTGAAGTCAGTTATTCATCATGGAGCTCATGAATGATTGACTCAAAGTAGAGTACAACTCTGGATTGTTTAAGTCCCTTTTCAGACCAAAGACCACTTCATGAATCTTCATTTTTACTAACCTAGAGATGTCATAAAAAACAACTACATGTTTTGATCTCTCTACATTTTGAACTGTCATCTTGTAACATCAGGTGATGTTAATGTGACGCTCTGATTGAGAAGACAGTGTCTAGTTCGTCTGAGTTAGGTATCTGCCAAAAAGTCTGCAATGTACTCCACCTCAGAGAACAATTTTTTTAATAGATTTTTTTTTTAAAGCCTTTGAATGTGGGACAGAAAGAAATAAACCAATGTCTTAGCAAAGTGCACTACTGTTTGGTTTATTAAGACTGGAGTTAATATTAGTTTTCAAAACATGTCATGGAGAGGCAGATGGTGAAAAAGTTTAATCGACACATTACCCCAAATCTGACAGACTGTGATGAAATATCACCATTTTATAGTAAACAAAGAGTGATCAATTTTATGTAATCATTTATAACCTGCTTAATGTCATTTAATATCTTTCATGTTTGGTAAAACCAAGTCCCAGCACAAGAGTTTAAATTTCAGCTGGCATCTTTTGAGTGCTTAGATAATCTATATGTTTTTTTTAATTTCCTGTTTGCTGTGTATTTGTCAATAATGAGACTTTTGCCATTTGTTCTGATATAGACATTTTAAGGTGATTTGTAATCTATAAAGAAGAGAAAGAATATAATTTTCATATTTCCAGTGGAATTAAATGAATTATCTTTATGAGAATGAATTTAAATGACAATCAGCTAGTTTTGTCTTCAACTCCTGATAACAAATATGGAAACAAAAATAAACACAAATATCATTTTAACAACTCATTTTGTAAATCCAAAAGATAAATGATGTGAATTTTTTGTGTTCAGTTTTATCTTCATGTTTTGCGTAAAATGATTTTTGATTTGTTGGGGCTGACCACATTAACCTAAGCAAAATCTTAAAGTGTGCATTCTGTGTTTGATCTTTGGTTTGTCACCATCCATTAATAAACTATGAATTGCTTTTCATAAAATAAACTTCACAATAATCTGGTTCACCGAGGTCCTGTGTTAATTCTTAACCTACACACAAGACACCCTGTGAGAGAGTGAGTTTTTTTCTGTGACTGTACTTCACTCAGTATTTTGTAAAGGTCAAAGTAAGCCTTGGGTCAGTCCTGAAGACTTGGCATGCCCTAAAAGTCAGGCCCTCTGCGGTTCTCTTTTGTTTGTTTACAGTAAGAGACTCCAGAACACCAATAAGTGAGCATATTTTTCTGGTGGGTGTTTACTCTTAAATGTTCTTGGCAGGTAGGCAGCCAAGGAAGCCTCCTTTTGTCACCTGAGAGAATAACACGATACAAGTCAATATGAGTATATAGACCTCAGGGGTTTCAAAACTAAACATGTCAAATTAATTTCTCAGTGCTTAATTATTTATTTAACCATTAAAAGCCACAAAATCTTCAATTTAACCAAAATAAGCCATTTGTAACTGAAGAACATTTTAATTTTTCATTTTTTGTTCTGTGAAAGAAACCATTTTGTGTCACTGTAGATAATGACCAGTCATATCAATTCACTGAGGACGATGAGTTCCAGGTCCTTGATGATTAGAAAGGATGGCCTGAAGAGAAGCTAATCTAAATATTTTGACAACTTTGAAATGGGAATTTTTTAGGAGGTGCTGAGGGGACATAAGGAATATGCAAACAAACATGCATGTTTGCATAAATGGTGAAGACACAATGGTGAAGACAAATGGAGGCAGCTGCTTCACCAATGAGATGCTGCAAACACAAAAAGAATCAGAAACACTATGGTTGTTGTTTTTGTCTTCACAGCACACCATGGTTACAGAAACTCTTCTCTTGACATTTGTTTCAAACTGCCGTCTATGCAAAATGAACAATATGAAAACTGTCCCTACATGAGGAGAAAACTAACTGCTGATCTCAGAGGAGCTCTCTCTGACAGCAGAGATTGTTCAGACAATGAGATTCCTGACTGACACAAAGTTTGAGACTGCGAAGTAATGAAGAGGTGACATGTTCATCCAGAAACAGGCTGTACATTAACATTCAGACTTTTATGATCAGGTTTATCAAGCTGGAGCAATAAATGACCAAAATAAGATGCTGGAACAAAGTTAATCTACTGAATGAACCTTTTTAACACAAGTTTCTGACACCAGACGTCAAGTTACTGAGAGAGGAACATTGTATTTGAAGCTGAATGTCTGAGGACGTGTTGGGGTGATCAGGTTGTTTTCAGTCTGTGTAATCCTTCAGTGTTTTATTCAGCTTTTATCAGCTGGTGTGCTGAGATACAGAGCAAGATACCAGCACTAAGTAACAACTGTGTTTATGTTGTGTTCTTTTTAAATCCTCTTAGGTTGACTTCTCTTCAAATTTCTGTGTATAATGTTTGGATCAGATATTTCTTAAGTAGAATTAAAATCTGCATTGTTAGTCATTTTTCAGGACAAAGATCATCTGATCATAATGAACTGTCATGTTGTAACATCAGATAATGAAATCATGCAGATCTGATGATCTGGTTGTGAGGAGAGTGTTGAGTTCATCAGGCTTGTGTCTGAGTATCTGCTGCCCTCTACTGGTTTCCTGTTGCACTGTTAATGTGCTTCAGCTGAGGGACATGTTTGGTTTGAATTTCTTTCTTTGCATGTGAGACAGAAAGAAATAAAGTGGTGTCTTAATGGTGTGATCTGCTGTTTGGTTTGTAAATACCAGAGTTAATGTTTTTAAATGTGTCTCTCTGACAGAAGATTGTAAAGAAAACGTTTCATATGTCACCCCAAATCTGACAAACTCAGTGATGAAAAATCAACTTTTAATTGCTAAATTATGCATTAAGTTATCAAAATAGCATAAACATTCATAATTTTCTATGCCTTTACCATTTTTTTTCTGATATTTTGACATTTTAAGTGATTTTTATCATATAAAGAAGAGGAGGAATGTGATTTTATATTTTCAGTGGGATGAAATGGGTCATCTTTATGAAGATGAGTTTTAATAACAATCAACCAGTTTTTTTTCTGCAACCCCTGAAAATAAATTTCTCAACAAAAATGAACACAAGTATCTTTTTAACAACTTGCTTATAAAGCTAATAGACAAATCATACCAATTATTTTCATTCAGTGACTTTTTGTTTTAAATGTTCTGATACATTCAGTTATATCTGTCATATGTTTTGTTGGACTGAACACATGAACTCAATATAAATTCGGTTTTATCTTTGGTTTGAGTGTTATCATTCATTCATACAATAATACTTTGCAATATTTTTGATACAATAAACGTAACAATGATCTGATGAACAGAACTCACAGGTTGATTCTTTACCTGCACACAAGACTTGAGTTTTATCTGGGACACAACTTTATCACATTTTTAATATCTGTATCCTTTGATCTCAGGATACCGTGGTTACTGGAGGAACTGTCCAGGTTTCAAAGCCAAGACTTCTACACATAAACCATTTAACAGTGATGTAGCCTAACAGTTTGTATTGTTAAATTCAGTGATTATATTCAGAGGACACTTTCTATTTTGTTTTGTATGAAACTGTATTTTACAGGGATTGACCAGAAACACCCACAGCTGAGAGAGAAGGTCCAGATCAGACCAGAAAACTGTGATTGACAGATCAACAAGGTGGCAACATCACCCTCTGGTCCTCTCATAGACCAGCTGTATGCAGGTAACTCATGGAGACCATGTAGAGACCCCTTCTGGTCCTCTTAGCTTTAGTTACAGAGAAAGACAGGTAAGAACAACCTCTCTGTTTGGAATAAAACAACATTGTCTAATGTCTCTTATATTTATTGTACATATAAAAAGATGAACATACAAAAAAAGTAAGAATACACAATTAAAGAACAAACAAAAACAGTAACTAAAAGAAAAAAAATGTGCAGGAGGGGCCAAAAAAACACATAAGGACTTGTAGAGTGGCCTTTCAAAAGACAGGCACAAGAATGTAATTGAAATTTATACATATACACATGTGCACATTTCTATGTATACATATACATACACATACATACATATTTAACTACATATATGCATTAATGCCCATACACATTTATCCATAAAACTATTCCAGCATAAAGGCAAAGAAGAGAAAGAAGAAAAAAGAAAATATATATATTTATCAGAGAGATCTGTGTTTTTCTGGAGCCCAACTGTCAGACAGAAAAAAGACAGGAGAGCAGAAGAAAAACTAAACCGGAGAGAGATAGAGCCGAGCAGAGCACATGATTGACCCAGTCCACTCCTGTAAACAGCCCAAACTTGGTAAATGTGTAAATATGTGACGTGAAACGGAGACGGGGCTCACCATTGGCAGATCAAGTGTATGAGTCAGCCCAATAGCATGCTGCTCAATGAGCCAGAGGTCCCTCCCTCCCTCCTCCCCCTCCTCGGACGCTATTTAGTTTCACTTTCACGCTGTTTGTGTCGCAGCAAGGATCCTCCAGGCAAGTAAAGTCACTCGATAACCCGAGTGTTAGAGGAGCTGTGTGTTTGCTGATGTGAAGTAGAGTTGGTGTTAAAGCTGCAGGATGTTATAAAGTTAAACTCTGTGAGGTGTAGGAGGACATACTCTGCAGTCAGAGACGGAGAGGGTTTTACAGGACGCCGTTTCTGGCGTCAGGGGGAGCAAGACTTGCTCTGATCAGACATGTTGAAAATGTGCAGCTGTTATTTATTAATGAACACGATGAGTTCTGCTTCAATAACAGTTCAGATCTGAGCTGAATAATCATAAACTCATGGGTTAAACCTCCAGATCCTGCTATTACAATCATGCTGAGAAGAAGCTTCAGGAAAACATCCAATCAGTGACATCTCAAACTGCTACAGAGTAAAACAAGATTAAAAACAACAAGAGTTAGAGAAAGCTTTGTGAGGACACAAAGTTCAAAAGAAAGCTTCTAAAAACAAAACAAAAAGGAAATGTTTCAGTTTGTGGAGCCCCCAGGTGGTCAGGGAGGGTATTACACAGACCAGGAGCAGCTGATCCCCATGGGACAGAGCTTAGTCCAGGGGGGCTGAAGGAGGTTGCTGTTACATGATCCAGTTTGTTGTGCCTCTAAGGTGTAATGTGGGCAGAAACAAATACAGGGCACTCATTGGCTGCTTCGAGACACATGACCAAACTTTGATAATACAAACACTTAAGTCTTATAATGAGAATTTCCTCCATTGGTGGATCAAAAAGTACATCTCATCTTTTCTTCTGGTCTTTCTCCAGGTTCCCAAACAGAGTCGACATGGGGGGCGCCTCATCTAAACCAGGTAACACTGACACACTCATCACATCAATACTGGATTGAAGCTGCAGACTGTTCACCCTAAATATCTGAGTCCATCCAGATTTAAGGTCCAACAGAAGAAAGTGTGGTCTAGCCTGTCAACTAGCTTGACTAGCTCTACCTTTAATACCAGTCTGAAGCTGGCAGCCATGATATGAACTCTTACCTAGCACCCATCAGTTTGTTCCCAACTCACAACTTCATTTGACTCTGACTCTGTTCTGTGTTATAAGTGAACACATCCTACCTGGCAGGTGGAAAATGTCTAATACTGTAAAAGAAAAAAGACTTTTCCCCACAATGTGTGTTTGGAAGAGAAGCTTGTCCCATTTCAAGCTCAAAGTGACTGTACTGGTGAGCAAACTGGGTCTGAGCAATGAAGAATATTTACATTCTACATACATCTCTTATTTTATTAAAAAAGGGTGAGCAATTAACTAATAACATTTTGGGTACCAATAAATTTGTTAAAATTAACATTACTAGTTTTTCGTTTCGAGAGTTTTCCTAATTTTATGTTCTGTGTGTTTTCTGAAGCCTGTAAGGTTGTTTAATGAAGCACTAAAGATTTCTGAGCTTTAATTTCTGTAAACACTGCTGCTGTAACACAGACGGCTGTGGCGTGAAACAAAACATTTTACCGACGTGTTTTTTCCACCACTATCATGTTTTTCCAGCAACAAACAGACAAACACAGAGATACAGATAGATCAGTGGTTTTGACTGAAGAACAGAGGGCGACAGTTCAGACTCAGAGCCTGAACCACGACCAAAAAACAAAAACTTTAGAGGCAGCTACTCAGTCTACACTTTTATCAATCCAAGGTAGGATTCCTGAATCATTTAATGCTGTTTTTAGATATTTATAATCATCACTCACAAGGAGTAAAAACAATAACCTGTCCCGACAGAACAACATGATGTGGCGCTGGACAGCAGCACAAGAGTCTATCAAAGGCATTTTTCAGCTACATGTTTATTGGTCAAAAAAAGTGAAAACAAACTTTTAGCAAACCAGCACATTGCTTGTTGTACCTTTTGATCAGCAGAAACACCTGCTGACATGACAGCAACCATTCTGTCCGGGTGCACCGGAGCAGGCTGGCTATTTATGGCCAAACTCATAATAATCGAGAAATTTATTAGTTTTGATGCCATTAAGCTCTGAAGCTCCTTAAACCGAAAAAATCTGTGATTTCTGCACGCAACTGTTTGAGCCGCAGGGTTCAAAGCGTGTAAAAAAAGTAACGGCTCACAGTCAGCAAACTATGGCTTCAGTTGGTGTCAAAATGTTTATTTTGATGCCACTACTTTTGTTAAAAAATGGTTGTATCGCATTTTAGGTTTAGAGGTTTGACCATAGACTCTTACCTAAAGGTGTATTTTCAGAATGGCTGTGGCAGAAACGTGTCTTCTCACATCAAGAAAAATAAATCTCCACATAGATTAACCACTACTTGGACTAAATTATGTGTAACAATGCTTTACCGCGGGAATTCGGCTACCGTATAGCAAAATTCATTTCGTGGCAACATATGATACCAGTGACGGTGATAAAACCGGTATACCGCCCACCTCTAGAAAGTACAGCCTCTGAGACGATGCTCTTCCACTTTTATTTCCCACAGGTTCACCCTGTAGTCCAACAGACCTCAGCCGCAGCTTTGAATTCCTTCCTCCTGACAGTGAGTTTGAGACAACATCAGTGTTACAGTTATTCTTCTGTTTTGTTGGAACATCTGATCTTTTCCCTACGTATCACGATGATTCATAAAAGTGGTGTAGATTCAGTCTCTGGGTCTTGATTCAATGATTTCCTTTCAGTGTCTGAGCTGAGGGTCGCTCTGCTGGGAAGGAGCTGGTCTGAGAAGAGTTCAGTGGGAAACTTCATACTGGGAAAGACTGCGTTTGACACTGGGAGAGAACCACCTGACTGCCAGAAAGAGAGAGGATGCATTAAGAGGAAAGACATCGTCCTTGTTAATACCCCAGATGATGTGTTTCTCCGTCTGCTAACGGAGCAGAGTTTACTGAGGAGACATACTGACCCTGGACCTCATGTTCTCCTGCTGGTTGTGCAGCCTGAAGACTTCACAGAGGAGTACAAACGGTGGTTTTGTAGACTTCTTGAAAACCTCAGTGATAGATCATATCATCATTCACTGATACTAATATCAACACCAAGATCTGAGCGTCCAGGTTTCATGGAAACGTATCGACAAGACCCCAACATAAAGGAAATGATCAGGAAGTGTCAGTTCAGGTATCTGTGGAGGAAGGACCTGGAGCTCCAGGAGATGTTGATGCGCTTCAATGAAATAGTGAAAGAGAACAACGGAGAGCCTCTGAGATTACGTTGACAGTTTTGTCTGTCAGGCGGACTTATCAAGATGTTTCTATCATCCCTGATAGGAGCTCATCACAAGGCTGAACAAAGCACCGTAAACAGCTTACATCAAATGTAACCTGAGGGTTACAAACCGTGCAACCGTCCAAACAGTATTCATGATCAACTAGCTATAATGTGTTTTGCTTTATTATCAATGTCTGTGTCACCATCATAAGAACAATGCATCAGCGTGTTGGAGAAATCACAGGCACCACACCTAAAATCCTACTTTCTGATGTCAGTGAGATTTTAAAGTCAAATGCATTTCACTTCAAATGTCGATCATCCTGTGAACAACAACACCAATATGAGTCAGCATGCTCGGCTGGAAACATGAACTTTCTGGTTTTGATGAAAAATCTCAAGGCCAGTTACGGAAGCGTATTGCATTCACTTGAAGAAAAAAAAAAACTCAGGTTTTTCAGAGTAATTTATTCTTCGCTTTGTTTTTTGTGGTAATTAATTTTGTTTTTCTGATTAATATTTTTTTATTGGTTTGTTTTTTGTTATAATTATTTCTGTTTTTATGAGTAATTTTTTTGTGGTAATTAATTTTGTTTTTCTGATTAATATTTTTTTATTGGTTTGTTTTTTGTTATAATTTTTTCTGTTTTATGAGTAATTTTTTTGTGGTAATTAATTTTGTTTTTCTGATTAATATTTTTTTATTGGTTTGTTTTTTGTTATAATTTTTTCTGTTTTATGAGTAATTTTTTTTGTGGTAATTAATTTTGTTTTTCTGATTAATATTTTTTTATTGGTTTGTTTTTTGTTATATTTTTTTCTGTTTTATGAGTAATTTTTTTCCTCCTGTTTTTAGGAGTAATTTTTTTCCTGAAGTATGGAGATACTTCGAAATCCCACGAGAACCTCCAACCTGCAGATGACTCCCGTGGATGTGTGGTGGCTCCTGTGTCCTGCACGGATCAGAGATCCTGTTCAGCTCATATATGCCTTATCCTTAACTTTCTACCTGCTTTCCAATGTAGAAGCAATGCATTTTTTTAATGCCACATCTTTATCTATTCCTTAAGTATTACAATGAACAATAGGCTTATATAAAATATAAGGATAAAGTTGAAAACATAACAAGGGTATTATACCCTGTGTGTGGCTAATACCTTACTTTTATTGACCCGGTACGGACCGGTAGAAAGTTAAGGATAGGGCATATATGAGCCGAACAGGATCTCTGATCCGTGCGGGACACAGGAGCCACCACACATCCACGGGAGTCGTCTGCAGGTTGGAGGTTCTCACGGGATTTCAAAGTATCTCGATACTTCAGGAAAAAATTACTCCTAAAAACAGGAGGAAAAAATTACCACGAAAAACAGAAAAAATTATAACAAAAACAAACCAATAAAAAAATATTAATCAGAAATACAAAATTAATTACCACAAAAAACAAACCGAAGAATAAATCACTCTGAAAAAGCTGATTTGTTTTTTTTTTCTTCAAGTGAATGCAATACACTTCCGTAGCCAGTTGACTGAAATATGATGAATCACTTCAGAAGTCATTATGATCAGGCTCATTATTAATCAAAGTGGTTAAAGTCAGTGTTATAATTTAAAACTCCCTTGTATTAATCTTTGCTCAATCAAAACAAAATCTAAATTATTAAAATCTTCATTGTTTGAGTCAGCAGGAGTATTAAACTGTTGAAACTAAAGCACTATTGATGGTAGATTTCAGCTGTTTCTCTGAAATGTTGTGTAAAAAGTAGATTCATGTGAAATTCAGCTGTTTGCGTTTGTGAGACACCATAACTGTTTGTTTTTTATTTTTTGTTTTAGATTTGTTATCCATTGATTTTTTTTTAAATTTAATCACCATGTGTGTTCAGTTAGACACCTGTTTTTTTTTCCACAAAGAGAGTTAGAATATTTCTGTCCTGAAGTTGAACTGGATAACAAAATGTTACAGTCAAAATTTTATTTTAATATTATTATTTATTAAAAAAAAATCTGTCAGAGGTAATTTCTAAACAGAACAAAGAGCTGTTTTTTTGCCTATAACTTTATGACCACTTGTAAATATGTTTATTATTATACTGATCCTCTGTTACGTTATTTTACTAAGTGTTTTTGCTTGTTTTTTTGTAATTGTAATATTCTATTTCCCAGTGTAGGACAAAGACAATGTTGCATGTATAAACAAACAAATACATAAATAAAAAGTTTGGAAATTTCTCTCCATCTTCTCCAACACTGTGATTGTAAATACTAAAAAATGTTGGGTTAAAGCTCCTTTGAGGATTTTATCAGTGACCTTGAAACAGTCTCAGTTTTATATATTTGAAGGTTCACGATCAAAGAATTTAAAATGAGGTTTTCAGCACCTAAATGTTTTTTTAATGCTATTTCTGTGTGTGTTTGGTTGGGTCTGGTTTAATAGTGAGAACATGAATCCACAATGCATCACAAAAAGCTCACCCTGTGTTTTAGCTTGTGCTCTATCTCTCTCCTTTTTATCTTTCTTCTGCTCTTCTGTACTTTTTCTGTCTGACAGTTAGGCTCCAGTGTCCACCATCACTACAAAATTAATCACAGAAATCGTTTTCAGCAGAGAAAAACACAGATCTCTCTTCTCTCTACTAAACATCAGCTGGTGTGGTGTTGTCATATTATTTAGAAATAACCTATTTTGATGCTGTTAATCTTTAAATCTCAGATTAAAACAGGTTAATAAATATAAAATAAATAATATAAATAGTTTTCATAGTTTATGTTCTTTTAGTTTAAGGTGAAACAAGTCTTATCACTAACAGATTTATTTCTGCTGAGAACTGTGGAAACACGTCACTCTGCCCTTACATTCTATTACCACAGGGTGGTGCTGTCCACTCTGAAATAACGTCTAAGGCAAAGTACTTTGTTCAAGAAGTTTATGTTTTATATTCTATTTTGAAAACTAACCCAAACTCAGCTCTGTGGTTTCACATACAGAATCAGATTTATACATTTATTCCTCTCAGCTCATTTATTTTAATTCACCAGCTTCAATAAATCTGCAGCAGAAAGAAATTAACCCAGTGAGAAAACCCACATCCCTCCTGTGTTACTCTCCTTACACTGGCTACACTGCTAGGTAAGCTAACTGCTAGCTTAGCTACACCACAGAGATCCGACGTTACATTTAAGCTAGCAAAACACAAAATATGGTGAATCTAAATGACTCAAAAACAGTGATAAAAACACAAAAAAGTTCCAGAAAAAAACTCGAAGATTCTCTCAAACCTTTTAAGTGTAAAATTATTACACTTACCTCAAAAAAGGAATTTATATTACGGTATTTTAGCGGAGTTTATTTACATAGGAAGGATGCACGGGCTGCACCGCTCAAGTCTGCACGGGCGCCGGCAGAGGGCGCTCCTGTTAGATGAAGTCTCCGTGGATACACGTTAGAATACATTATAAACGGTATTTAAACATTTGGTGTGTTAGAGCAGTGGTTCTCAGACTTTTTTCAGTCTTGTACCCCCTGTGAAATGATTTTTTTTTCAAGCACAAAGTTTTGGTTGGAAAAAAAGACATAAAACACATCGCTGTACTATGAGTGTCTAATTTATGGGTTATTCTTTTTAGACAATAACATCCTCGTAAACGCTCCTTAAAGTGTCCTCCTCTGGTATCAAAACAAAGAGCTACTCTCAAACCCGAAATTATTTACTTAACCATGGATAAACATTTCTTCACACAAAAAAAAACAAAAAACAAAAAAAAAAGACATAAAATTAAATTCAGATAAAAGATTTGCTAAAGAATGTAAATAGATAAAAATAATTTTTAAAAAGCTGCTGAAAATGTGCTTAATGCAACTGTTGACTACCGGCAGAAAATCACAACTCCTTGGGTGGGTTGCAACTTGTGGACGTAAATCCAATTATCATATTTATCCAAATACTGGTCAAGTTTTGCTGGTTCTGGTTCTGGTTCTGCCTTCTTCAGCCCATCTCAGTGTTTTCAATAGCACTCCTGGTCTGAGGGAGACTCTTGCTTAGGGGGATATAATAGAATTAAATAACCTACTGGGTAAAGTATTCATTTTATGAACCTAAACTTATATTTGATTCAAACACTGATTGAATAAAGTGTTAAAGGAATTTTGCTTGGTTGCTATTTTTTTAATGTAAAGGTTTTTTAATCTCTTGTTCCCCCTGGAGTGCCCTCTCGTTTCTCCATTTGAGAACCACTGTATAAGAGTTTATCAAAATAAGGATGTTTTTACCAAGTGATGGCGAGTGGAACTACTAATACCATTAAATCAAAACCACCTGAGGACCCTTCAGGTCTTCACCAAGGTTATAATAGTTTTGGATTTGTCATTACAGTTTAGTTTTAATTAGTTTTGGAGCGGGTATTCTAGTTTTTATTTAGTTTTGATTTTTGCAACAAGGCTTAGTTTTGGTTTAGTTTCAGTTTAGTTTTAGTTTTTTCATACCTTATTAACCAGGTGCAGGATTCAAAAAGGTCAGAGTAAATATTTTTTAATGCTGTTTATTTTTAAGTCCAACATAGAGCACACTGCTCAGTCAGTGCTGATACTGAACTGTTGGCTGCTGCCTTAAACACAGCAAAATAATATAAACTTAATATAAAAATATATATACATAAATTATATAAAATAATGTTAACCTAAATTACATAAAATTAATATAAACTAAAACTATATAAAACAATATAATATAAGCTTTAATATTTAGAAACTTGGACTCTAACAAGAAAGACAGAATTAGATACAATTAAAGTCAGACTCACATGAAATTAAACTATTACAGATGCTCCGATTCATTGCTCCACCACGTTTCGTTGCAGCACAGCGCACAGCCAGTCATTGCAGTAAACCAGTACGTTGCTATGATGGTGCTGTACGGCGCTGACAACTGCCGAAAACTGTGGTAAAATGTGTCAGATTAATTTAAATCCTAAAGGCTGTTAAAATTGTCAAAAACGATAACAAAGGACATTTTCTGTATAATCTTAGCTAGTTTCAGTTAGTTTTGTGAACACAAGATACAGTTTTAGTTTACTTAGCGTTTTTGTTTTCTTTTCTAGTTTTTATTAGTTTGAGTTAACTGCAATGTGTTTTAATTTTTAGTTTTAGTTTTTAGTTTCGTTTTACTTAACTATTACAACCTTGGTCTTCAGACCAGAATCTACTTCCTGTGCCCAATCGTTTGATTTACTATTGTCCTGTGGTTTTCTCTGTTACGGATTAAATATTGATTTTTCTTTTAAGGAGTTTCGTCTTCATTTCTATCGCTAAAAAAAAGTCAAGTTTGTGACTTTTCTCTGTGAAAGGTACAAAAATATAATTTCACTTACTTTTTATATCATGGTTTATTATTTTTCCATCTCATTAGTGAGTCATTTTCCAACTTTAGTGAATTCTTAACATGCATTTTAAGATTTCTGGGACAAGTTTGTGCTTCAGAAGTTCAGATGTTGATGCTTTAAAATACTTTTTACACCTGGGTCTGACCTGCAGGGGGGCAGAGAACAGGACAAGAACCCAAGATACAAAACACAGGTCTATGTAGCTTTAACTTCCTGCTTTAAAGTTTCTTTTAAATAAAATGAGAATATCATCACTAAATCTGATCCTTTCCTACTTGAGATTTGGAGAATTCAAAAGGTAAATTTGAAAGAGTTTCAGGAGAATTAAAAGACGACAGAGAGAAGCTGTAAACATCAAATGTTGGCATTTATTGACAATCTTGAGTACAGATACAGCTCGACTCTGTCAGGAGTCGGACTGGGCAGGAAACTGATGCTTCCTGCTGCAGATGACCAGAGGTACAAAGGTAAGTAGTGATAATACTGTTTGCTTTCTTTGACTCGAGTTTATCACCAGGGGGAAGTGAGGACCGGGGACGCGTCCAGAAATGTTGCGTGAGAGTTTGTAGGCGGTGAAGTCGCTGAGATCTGCCGAGCTGAGACGTTACGACGGTCTCTGGTTTCACCTCGTGTGTGTCGTCTCGTATCTTTTAGTCTGTTCATGAGAGAAACCAGGGACGGGGTCTGGAGCTGGGTGGAACAGCTGAGGGCGCGTCAACTTCTCCGCCGGGGCAGAGGGCAGAGAGGAGGAGGAGGGGGAGGAAGAGGGTGGCGAGGATTCTTAGAAGCACTTGCGGTGGACGATGGAGGGGCCGGACTCGTCGTACTCCTGCTTGCTGATCCACATCTGCTGGAAGGTGGAGAGGGAGGCCAGGATGGAGCCTCCGATCCAGACTGAGTACTTTCTCTCTGGGGGGGCGATGATCTGGAGGAAGGGGGAGAGAATAGTTTTATCTCTGAAATATTAGAAGAAACTTCAAGCAAATATTTCCAAACGTCTGTTCTTTAGACTGTCCACCAGGGGGCAGCAGAGATTTAAGAATTTTCTTTCAGACCGAGTGCACACACCACACATTACTGAGACTCTTTCCTCCTCTGAACATCTATTTAAAGCATCTCTTCACTGATCAGGGGAAACTGAGATGTACCTTGATTTTCATGGTGGGTGGAGCCAGGGCAACGATCTCTTTCTGCATACGGTCGGCGATGCCGGGGTACATGGTGGTGCCTCCGGACAGCACGGTGTTGGCGTACAGGTCCTTACGGATGTCCACGTCACACTTCATGATGCTGTTGTAGGTGGTTTCATGGATACCGGCAGACTCCATACCTGAAACGGACACAGACGTCACTCAGACCAGATCGAACACTGAATGCAGTTTCTACTGAGGGATTAACAAACTGCAAAACTGACTCAAACGTTTGTTTCAGAGAACGCTCTCTATAGATTTCAGGCTCTTCCTCCAAAATGCTGCAAATGGCTTCATCCCCATTAACACCGTATCAGTATTTCCATTTTCAGACGGAAGATCAAATGTAAAATCGATGCATTTCGTAGGATGTCAGTTTCCGTTAAAGCTCTGGACTCACCGATGAATGAAGGCTGGAAGAGCGTCTCGGGGCAGCGGAACCTCTCGTTTCCGATGGTGATGACCTGACCGTCAGGAAGCTCGTAGCTCTTCTCCAGAGAGGAGGAGGAAGCGGCGGTCTGCAGCTCCTGCTCAAAGTCCAGGGCCACGTAGCAGAGCTTCTCCTTGATGTCACGCACGATCTCACGCTCGGCTGCAGATCAGAAGATTTCAGGTTAAATTGTGAGTCCGCGGACACTCGGGAGTCCTCTGAAGTTTTCTTTCAGCGTGTTGGGCGTCATACCTGTGGTGGTGAAGCTGTAGCCTCTCTCAGTCAGGATCTTCATCAGGTAGTCTGTCAGGTCCCTGCCGGCCAGATCCAGACGCAGGATGGCGTGGGGCAGAGCGTAACCCTCGTAGATGGGCACGGTGTGGCTGACACCATCTCCAGAGTCCAGCACGATACCTGTGAAAACAGACGTCACGTCACTCCTCCTGACAGACATGCAGTTCCTCTGATGGCCACTAGAGGCTGCAGTGAAGTCTCACCTGTGGTACGACCAGAGGCGTACAGGGACAGCACGGCCTGGATGGCGACGTACATGGCGGGGCAGTTGAAGGTCTCGAACATGATCTGAAACAAACAGACGTCAGGATGGAAGAAACGAGCAGAACAAACCGATTCTGGTTGTAGGACCGGTTTCTGAACACACCTGGGTCATCTTCTCCCTGTTGGCTTTGGGGTTGAGGGGGGCCTCGGTCAGCAGGACTGGGTGCTCCTCAGGTGCGACTCTCAGCTCGTTGTAGAAGGTGTGATGCCAGATCTGCAGACAGGAGCGGGTTAGTTTGACGGCTGAGGTCAAGTTTTCAGAGATCACAGAAACATCCGGAGCGTTCGCTCTGGCTCACCTTCTCCATGTCGTCCCAGTTGGTGACGATGCCGTGCTCGATGGGGTACTTCAGGGTCAGGATACCTCTCTTGCTCTGAGCCTCGTCTCCCACGTAGCTGTCCTTCTGTCCCATTCCCACCATGACACCCTGATGTCTGGGGCGACCCACGATGGAGGGGAAGACGGCACGGGGTGCGTCGTCGCCGGCGAAACCGGCCTTGCACATGCCGGAGCCGTTGTCGACAACCAGGGCGGCGATATCGTCATCCATGTCTGCGAAGAGAAAACTCTGATCAGGGAAATGTTTCATGAACTTTTTATTTCTGCGACCTCATCTGTTCTTCTTCACCTGTTTCTCCAGGAAGTCAACAAAATTTGATCAAAATGAAAGAAATCAATCCCTGCAGAAGTCACAGATTCTGGTTTTAATCTGAGACGCGCCTCGATTTCAACATGTCACTCATGATGCAACATCCTGAGGAGCGTCAGCCTGATGTCGAAACCCCGCCTCAGATCTTAAGTGTGTCACTCTGCTTCCTGTCTCTGATCCACTTTCTGCTCGCCGTGTTTCCCAGCATGTCTCACACTCTGTGGTTTGTTGGGGCGTAGCAGATCTGAAGTTGAACAACCAGAAAATTCACTCGCCTCCTGCAGCCTGAGGGCATCTCAAACAAGTCGAGGCAGAGCAGGAGACCGCTCCTGTTTGACAAACTCAGCTACTCCTCAACGCTCCTGATGTAACAGGGGGTTTACATCAGAGCTGCACCCTTTTTTTTTTTTTTTTAATCCCCGCCTGGTGCAGAGAGAGGAGTACAACCAACCAATCAGGTGCTTTCAATCTGTGATGCTGTCAGGAGATGCAGGACTCACATCCTGTCATTCAAGGAAACTGTGACACAAATCCAGCAGAATAAAGAATCTGATTCAAGCTGCAAACTGTGAATAATCTGAATAATCTGCACTGAGAAAGTTAATCCTTCCTCTAGAGGAGTTTAAAAACACAAGTCCCACCTCTGGTTTCTCTGATTCACCCTCAGTTTCTGGTGTTTCCTCATTATTTCACTTAAAAAAGAAGAAGAATCAGGCTTCATCTGAAGAGTTAAAATCTGCATCCTCAGATTAACAGATTGAGCTCAATCTGATCTAAATTCACCCTCTCAGAGACCGGAAAACGCCCGTTTCATTCAAAGCTTCCGTCCAGAGATTAGACTCTGATTCAGCCGCAAACTTTTAAAGTTTTAAAAGTTTTAAAAGTTTTAAAAGTTTTTAAAGATGGCGCAGTTTGTTTTAAAGTTACAGATCTGGATCAGGAGGAGCAGAAAGATCTCACTCCTGCACCGACTCACACATGATCACAAATCTGCGCCCTGTCTCTAAACTTCTCCATTTCCGTGTTTCCTTAACGACACCTCGCGCATGCACGGAGCCGAAAAGAGCCAGAAAGAGGCAGAAGAAGCTGTGTCTGTTCCTACCTGTGCAGGTGAGTCTCAGGTGAGTCTGTCGGTGAAGTTAAGCGGGAGTTTCTCTGCCCCAGCTGTGCTCGGAGAATGCAGCATCTCCACCTTCGCAGCACCGGTTTTATTCGCGCACGCGGGCCAGCTGGCGTTGTCCATAAAAGGTAAGGTTGTCTGACGGAGCGCGCTGATTGGTCCAGGTGAGCTGGGTCCCTCCGTTTCTGGCAGCTCGCGCCCTGATGGGCTGCAGCGGGCATCTGTCACAGGGGGAGGGGGGCGCACCCTGCTGAGAGGAGCCTGGAGGGCCGAGATTGGACTCCAAAACTTCTCCATGAGTAAACAAAAGTTCAGTTCAAACTTTTTTTAAGCTGATTTTTTTTTAGCAGGTGGAGAAAAAAAAAGTTTAATGAAGTTTAGAGTTCACCTGCATCTTTGTTTCTTTATTTCAGTGAAAGATGAGATAGTCAGTTTGAGTCAGACTGGTTTGGATCAGCTGAGCATTACAGATGCTTGGTCTGATAAAGTTTAATAACTGATGCAGAAAAAGAAAAACAGACTCACTAATTTAACTTTTTCCTTTTTATTTCTCTGAATGAGGAAAAAAGTCAAAATTTATCCCAAATACTGAAAAATTAAAGGTGCATTCTGTGTTATTTAGCTTCATTTATCCATCCAGACTCAATGTAAACAGAATTAAATTCTCATAAATCAGTTTAAATGAGTTTTAAATCACCTAAATGTGAAAATAACTCAGTCTTAAATTTTTTTTTTTTAAGTTCTGTTTTTGACTTTAACCTTTATTCAGAGAGGAGAGTTGACGGAGCAGGAAACAGGAAGGGATGATATGTGGGAAATGAGCCGTGGGCGCGGCGGCCTGCTACCTGGGCGTGTTATTCAAACCTTAAACGTCAAACCTACACGACAAACTTACTGATGCATTTTGTGATTGGCTTTCTAATGTGTTACAGTTGTTTGTGCAACAAAGAAAATGTTCCTTTTTCTGAGGATAAAAACTTCACAAACAGCTTTCTGTCCTCAAAGGCCACCGTAGCTTCACAGACTGGAGGATGAGCATCTCAGAGTTGCTGTTGTTGGAGCTGCAGAGAAATCCTCCCTGCATCCTCTGAGCTCTCTGCTTTATAAAAACATCATTTAGTTTAAATCAACCCTGCAGAGCAAACAGAGTGAGAGGAAACACAGGACAGATCCTCCTCTAAAGACGGGACACAGACACTGGGAGTGAAATAAAAAACACATCTGTAACCTGGACTCAGACGGACAGATGAGTTCATGTTGAACCTAAAGAGGATTTGTGCAAAATATCCACAAACTTTGATAAAAACTGGAGAGAGGGTGAAAGCAGAGCTTCATGTGATCAAAGGCCTGAAGTGGCCCACAGACCAGTGTTTGGACATCACCACCTGGGAGAGTTACATTCTCAATTTATAGCAGACTTTTATGGAGTTATTAGAAATAAGTCGGCAAAAAAAAACTTTCAAAACTTTGATTAAAAAAAAAGAACTTGATTTAATGTTTTTATCATTAAATTTTTTTTCTATTTTTTTATTTGGTTTAATTTAATTTAATTTAATTACATTTTAATCTATTTAATTAATAATTTAGTTTATTTGAATTTATTTATTCCAATATATATATATATATATATATATATATATATATATATATATATATATATATATATATATATATATATATATATATATATATATATATAACATTCAGATTTTTTGGAGTTATTAGAAATAAATCAGACAAAAACTGTTTTAAAGCTTTATTAAAAAATTATAATAATAATAATAATTTTTCATCTTATTCTTTAAATTTTCTGAAGTTTCCGAAACATTTTTTTCCTGTTTTTTATTTTATTTTGTTATGTTTTACTTGATTTTGATTTATTCTAATTTATTTAATCGTTTATTCGTTTACTTATTTATCTTTTATTCTTTTATTTATTTTGTTTTAATTCCAAATTATTAAAAAGAAAATCAGATTTTCATGAAGTTATTCCAAATTAATCAACCAAAAACTGTTTTAAAACTTCAATAATAATAAAAAAAAACTTGATTTATTTTTTCATCTTATTGTTTACATTTTCTGAAGTTTCAAAAACATTTTTTTCTACTATTTATTCATTTATTTATTTTATTTATTTTATTATATATTTTTTTATTTTATTGATTGATTGATTGTTTATTTCAAATTATATCATAATATTCAAAATAACATTCATTTCCCACCAACTTAGATATAAACTGAGAATTTCAAAACCTCAAAAAATGTATTCATTAAAAAAACAAAACAAAAGAAAATACTTTTAAAGTTGGAGCAGACCTGACATTTTTTTCTCAAATAATCAGAGAACATTAAATAAAATTATTTTTACACATCAGTTTATCAATAATGCAAGATATAAACTTTCTTCAAACAGCCCCTTAAAAAACAAATGTTTACAAAAAGCTCAGATAAAGCATCAGATTCATGAAAAAAAAGTTAAAATAAATCTTGAACAGGGAGAAAGAAGTTTAGAAAATTTATAGAAGCAAAACAAAATTTGACAGATTGTTGAGAATAAAGGCACATTCTAAAAAAAGTGGCATAGATGACTGGTTTCTGCAGAATATGAAACAAACTTCAGTTTCATTTTGAGCAAAGATGTTTGATAAAATGATGTTTTGAAGTTTTTAAAACGTCATCATTTGACTCACAGCTCCTCATGCAGTCAGACTTTAACTTTATAAACAAAGACGTAAAGTTATCTGCTGATCGGCTCCAAGAGATTATTTTTTAAAATGTTTCAGTCCTGAGACCAAAACAGAGCGAAAGTGTCTGAAAACTGCAGGAGGATTAATGTTGAACTTTCAGAGAAAGAGGAAATATTCCAACGTGTTGAAAACGCTTCATCAGCAGCTTTTAGATTCAGTTTGAGTCAGACTCTGTGAATCCTGCTGAAAAGGAAAATTTAAAAAAGATTGTTGTTACACTTAAAAAAAAAAAAAAAGTATAAAATCTGAACCAGCTGTGTTTGAAACTGAACCTTTATGGTAAAGAGTGTTTCATTGATTCATGTTTGGTGTTTCTGAGGAGAAACTCAGTCATGTTTCTCCAGGAGGAAATTGACCCAGCTCGTACAAAGAGGCTGAAGAGAAGGAGAGATTATTTTTGGCTTCAAGCTGCCAGAAAATCCTGAAAATCAGGACCAGCAGCTGTGATCTACATGAGCAGAGATGAACTCATTACTACGGCGTCTCTTTTGTTTCCTCTCTGTCCAACTGGATCCTTCTTCACGACGTTTGCATCACTGATCTCGTGATTTAGTGAAGGATGTTTTTGATTCTTTGGGTTTCATTCGACCTGAACTAAACGTATAAACAGTCAGGAGCAGAGCTGGGATTAGGATAAAAACCATCAGAGATTAAACTTCAGTTTAGAAACAAACCGTGCAGCAGAGGAAAGTTTGGGACTGATAAGAACAGGGGCGCCGTTAGCTTAGCAGCGCCAGGTCTGATTTTATTTGTTTTTTGGTGCTAGCTTCTGCCGCCCTTCCTGCAGCTCTTTTACCTTCACATCAACAAAGATCAGCTGCACATCCTGCAGAAGTTTCCCAGTTTTTAATCGTTTTTGCATCTTTTTGAATAAACATTTGCTCAAGAACTTCAACAGATGCATGCATCCTCTTTGAAACCTGCTCTGCTGAAAGTTTGTCACTTTTCCTCACCCCAAAACTTTTGATTCCTTCCACATTTTCATCTTTTATTCACATCTTTTTAGCCAGTCTTTTACTTTTTTCTTCATCCTCCTTTTATTTATTAGGAACTGACACCAAAAACAGACATTTAACACATGTATGAGAGTGTTTGTAGTAGATGCTAATTTGCAACACCCCTTCTGACACTGTAAAGACTGTTTACGTCTCATTTCAGTAAGAATTTCCTTTTAGACTTAATATGAGCCACAATAACCCGACAAGCTCAAAAATACGTTTTATTTCAAGAAATTAAAAGACAAAAAACTTGAAACAATCCTGCTGATGGAGTAAGAAAAAAGCCTCAATGCAAAAAACTAAACAAACACATTATTCTTGCAGCATCTGCAGATTTATTTACCTTTCACAAACGCTTGCGGCCTTTTTTGTCAGAAATCAGATAATTTGGACTTTGGTTAGAAACAGTGGGTCCCTGGTTCAAGTTCTGACAAGATTGGGAATTGAGCTGAGAGCTGAAGAGGTATTAGCATAACTTCCTGAACACTGTCAGGGTGCCCTTGAGCAAGGCACCAATCCTCCAAACTGCTAAATGTTGTTCTTCGCTTTGTACAAAGTGTCTAAACGCGGGTACACACTACAGGATAATCGGCTGATTTTTGTCCTGATCTCTCCGTACAATCAAAGCCAGCAGAGGCCTGATAGTCTGATGTCATAATGTGTTATTTTCCTGTGGTGTGGGGCGTGTTAGAGTGATTTCTTCTGGTCGGAGCCGCTCGGACAGCCTCAGATTCAGTTGACGTAGATAATGAACATGTTTGATATTTGGACTAAGGGTGTATTCACACCTGGATAGTTTGGGGCAGTTGTTCTGAAACAGTGGGCAGCCTCCCTGAAACCCCGGTTCGTTTGGTCATACGTGAACACAGCAATCACGATGCGTGGGTCGAGATCACCAAAAGTAGGTGGTCTCAGCTCGCTTCCATTCGAGCCCTGGGCCCTGTTCTACGAAGCAGGATTACTGCCTATCGAGGTAGCTTTGAGGATAGGTTCAGGATTCCCTGTTCTACGACACGGGATCACTCCTCAGCGAGGCGAGTCTCCATGGCAACATACGTTGAATGGCTAACCTGCTCCGGGGCAGGTTAGGTTCCAGATTGAACCCTCGGACCATAAAAACCCCGCCCACTGACCAATGAGCCCTCACGAAAAAATGGCTTGTCTGTTCTTAGAGGATCCCGTGGACATCGGAGCTCGCATTGTCCGAGGAGCACTACGGTGCGCGAGAGTTTTCAGGGACCGCACCGACCCACTCTCTTTTTCTGATGACCACTTTTATGAAAGTTACCGGTTTTCCAGGGAGGGGTTGGTAGTACATGACACTTTCTACAGGTAGTTAAAGGGAATGAAGAACTCTCATTGCTGTAATAAGATCTTCAATGCCAACACTTCTGTTCCATGAGAATATTTTATTGCCCGTATTAAAATTGTGACAGGAATTCATGTAGGGCTCATGTGGGCTACATATCACACAAAAAATGTAAACACGATAGGAATGAACAAATGAATCAATTCATCTAAGAAATAATTCAGGTATGGTTCATGTTACAGTAAAAGTGCATGGTGAACAGTGCTATTTCAGGATGATAATGGCAGAAAAGATTTTTTTTGCACTACACTTACACATTTAGACTGTCAGCATTTTTCTGCCAGCACTCCTTCTGTGCTTTAGCAGCAGCGACGGTGTTGCTTTTAACGTTAATTACATGTTTCAGCTCGTCATACTTCCTCATGATCACCTCCTGCTCCTCCTGTATGAAGTACGCGGTCCCTCTCTCTCCGGCCTGCTCTGACGCTCCAGACTGCTCCATGTTCGCGATTGGTCAGATGCAGCGAGCTCCGCCTTATATGCATGCACGCGCTCATTGCCAAGCTGGATCCTCTTATGAGGTTGATAACCATCGTCATAAAACCGTGTAGCGAGACCGCTGGCTGCCACGCTCAGTTCAGCGAGGTAGCTCCAAGGCTATCTCGCTAGGCTGAACTTGCTTCGTAGAACAGGGCCCTGTGCAGCGAGAACACAAACGCTCCAGCAACCGGCACAACTGACTCATAACTGTGGCTCACACTGTAGTGATGGGGGCAGTAATGAGCTCGGTTGACAACTGTACAGTTAAAACAGTAGAAGAAGAAGAAGTAGAAGAATCAACCACAGCAGCAGAAGATGATAAGACCAAAGAACAGAGGAAAATGAGTTGTGCCTTCATGCAGTCAGGGCTCTTAAAAGCTACATATGTTGATCATATAGCGCACATTGGTACATGAGCCATAAACGCTTTAATGCCAATTAGCCACACATTGTTGATGCTCCATGAAGATAAAGAAACTCCCCACCTTCCGGGTTTGATTTCTGACCAATGAGAGAAAAATAATCGACAGCATTTGTTTACAACTTTGGACTGCAACAGACTTTTGCCTTGTGAACACAAACGAACCAAGTGACAGCCGATATAACTGTATCATTTTTGCCCCTGAACGCCCCTGTACCGGCTGAAGTCATGTTTTACCACGTGAGATTTGTAATATTGAGCGTGAAGAAGCTGAAGCTCTGCTGGAGAATCTGTTAGTGTGTGGTGTCCTCCGATCCAAGCCCGTTGAACACATAATGGGCAGTGTTTCTCAGAAGTGAAACTCGTGTCAACCAATCAGAATCAGCCCCTGTCAGTCAGCTACAGGAGTGGACATGGCCGAAATAAAACTATAAAAATGATGTGACATTAAATACTGAAGATCAGAAAAGAGTTTAGGGTTTTCCCTGAATTATCCAGGATCTTGAACATGGAAAAGTTTGCAGAAAGTTTTAAAATATTCAGGATTTGACGGATTATCTTTGCAGAAGCTGAGGCCGAGGCCTGAACTGACTTAACATTGAGGACATGTTTTAAAAAAGGGGCAATTATGTGCAAATTTGAATGCAATGGTTGTGTCTTTTCTTGTTTCTGCCTGGTTGTAAAAGCTCGGTGATGAGTGACTGGTTTGGGCCCAGACGGATGTGGAAGTATCGTCATATTAAAAAAGGAAAAGGCCTCTCTGGGTGCCGAATGTCTTAAAACATTTTTTTCACTGTCTCCTCTCAGTGTAGATTTTACTGATTTTTATTCTTCAGTCTGTCTGTTATAAACCTCAGGGAAAGCTCAGAGACTCGACCCGTGTCTTTACAGTCACAGCTTTATGTTGCAGAAATGTTTGTGTCGTAGCGTCCACACCCTGAACCTGCTCAGACACGTTCATCCACAGCCGCTCCGCGCTCCTCTTCTCTGCCGCTCGCTGCTCATGTACAGAGACATACACTCTAATTTTTGTCAACCATTTCCTTTTCTAACTCCAAACTGGGCCAAACATAACGCAGGATTTCAGGGGTGTTACCTGAGGCCGCTCTGTGGAGGTGAGACCACGCCCCCTGACTGTCAGACTCACCTTTCCTTGTATGGACTCAAATGTAGCTGAAATTCCTCCAAGTGACACACCTGCTGCTGCTGCAGAGGAGGGACTGGGCGTCTCTGAGGTCCTGCTGAACTTTAGAGAGCTCTACGGAGGGTTAACAAAGTTTAAACTTTTACCTGGACGATGCAACAGACTCATTAAGCGCAAGAGAAACGAGCTGATTAAAGATTCAAGAGTCAGAGCGATGACACCCTGAGAGTCGCAGAGAATATTCTTACAACTTTGAAGACGTCTTAAAATTGTCAAAGAGCATCCAAATATTCTCTGAAACAGATTGTTTAAACTCTACCGAAACGCCATGCATTGCTGAAAATGTTGTTTTGCACTTTCCAAACTGAACAAACTTGAGTGCTCTGACTCTGTGCAGCTTCTCTCCTTATATGGACACTGAGCAGCTGCAGAGACGTCCCGCTGCCTTTACACAACGTTTACCTGGAGGACACAGGTACCTGAGAGTTTAAAAGCAGAATATTTACATGATTTTTCTTTATGCATCACATTTCAGAGACTTATAAAAGGCTGATCACAGCTCATCACAAATCACTCCACTGAAAGTAGTCCGTCTCATCCTCTGCCTGCTGACTCTGTGGTTAAAAGGTTAGTGTCTGAGGGGAAGTAATGACAGGTAGTGGCTTAAAGAGCAACCGGACTCTAGCCATCTCTGATAGAGTAAATGAAGCAACATCCTGTCCTGCAATCCAGACACCAACAGCAGAGCTGGTAAGACACCTCTGAGCTGCTGATCTCTGCAGAGTTACTTCAACCAGAACAGGAAGTGGTAAGAGAAAAATGTTCTGACTCATTTCTGTTAAATGAAGACAGACATGAGACAGAAATAATCCTGCTCACCTTAACCAACCTCAGCTTCACAACATTTACTGTCAAGGGCGGTGTTAGCTAGGCTACATTAGCGCTGCTTGGTGAGGCTGGAGTTGGTAGATGAACATTCCAAATAACAGATGCGTCTCAGAGCACCACAAATAGATACATCACCTCAACGCTTGAAAAGTAGAGTTAAAAGAAGATCTAATGCACGCCATGGGAAAGGGTACATCTTTATTTTGGGTGTTTTTCATTGAGAGGCAAAAGGCCCGCCGACTAATCCTGGGACGGAATCTGAAATCACCGAGACGAGCCGTTCCACTTTGTTAGTACTCTTCTGTTGGGCAACAGGAAGGTGGAGCTAGAAACACCGCAGTCTGTTGATTGGTGGAAAGAATGGTCACTTCCTGTCTGACAGCGGCGACTGTATTCTCCTTCTCTGAATCAAAGCCTGATTGTTCTTTATAACAAAGATCCACATGCCAAACACAAAGAAGATGAATTGCTGGATGTCTTCGTCGTTTACTGTGTCGTGCTTTCCTTCTTCGTCGGATTTATTAGCAGGGTACACTGTGTCGTTCTGCTATGGCGTGACGCGGCTGTCGGCATCCTGATTACACGCTGCCTACCACAAGTGGACATGGTTGGCTGTGGAAACACAAATAGGATCAGACTGAACTGATCCAAACCGGACTGCTTGGCGGAAACGGGGCCTATAGCTTCTGTACATGTGGCGCTTCTAACCTCAAGCATCATTTGATTTTTGAGGGCGGTCAGTCTTTGCACTAAAAATGAACAGAAGTTTACAAAACTGAAGACCTGGATGCACTATCTGTAAGTTTAAAGCCAACTATTTGCAGTCAGAGCTCCGCTGTGCAGGATTCAGCAGGATTCATTCTTGCTGCTTCAGAGCCCTGACCTGTGAGCATCGCCCTGGAGCCAGGCAGCGCCGACATTTCCCACATTCTCCAGCCGGTTCAGGCCTGCTCAGGGAGCCGGAGGAGTGTCGGTCTGCTGCAGCACACACTCGCACAGCAGCCGGTTAACATGCCAAACACAATGACCAAAAAAGGTGTGAGTGCTGCAGAGACTTCCTGTCGGGATGGGAACCCTCGGCCTGAAGGTGCTCCCCGGAGAGCAGCAGGGACAATAATATTAAAATAATCTTCGTCTGTATCAGAGTTTTTCTGTGGTTATGTTAGGAGAATCAGTCTGACAGAGGGAGGACACACTGATGGACTGACTGAGGGGCTGGGAGCAGTTTCAGGTCTCTACATGCTGATTTTCATGGTAATGAGCAGAAACTAGAGGCTGCAGACAGAGGGAGGATCCTGCTCTTAGAAATGTTAAACATGTTTGTGAAATGTGGGACGGCAAGTGTCTCTAAAATTACAGATTAGTCAAACACTAACTTGTTTTCAGCTCAGTTTCTAAGAGCTGAGGTTTTTTAGATATTAAATAATTGATCCAGTAGTTTCTTTCTAAAGACCAATATGACATCTACAAGTGAAAGTTAAATAACTAATTACTTTAATAATAATTCAGGTTGTTGGAAAAAAATTAAATTAACCAAAAGAAGTTTCAACACTCACACTGTGAATAAAGAAACTTTTAATCAAATACTTTATTATTTACCACGTAGTCTTAAAGGACATCCATGGGGTAGTAACAAAGGAAAAAAAAAGGAAACACAAAAATTTTTCTCAAGAAAAAACTTTTAATGAAGAAAAACCAGGAACTGAAGATCTTCACCGACAGAAAACATACAGAGATAAGAGGAACTGGAACCACATGTGTGTTTGATGCAGGTTCAGAGTGGATGATGAGCGCTCACACCAAGTCTGCTCTCGAACACAGTGCGCCCTCTTGTGGCAGCTTGTACTAAATTCTTCGACATACACTTCAGACAGGAAATGCTGTAAGACACCAAGTGTCAGGAAATTACTTAGTTTTAGAATTCTTGAATTATATGAGACATCAAATCTTTGTTATTGGAAAAAAAACAGAGTGCCAAAAGTTCTTGAAACATGGGACAGTGCCTCAAATATAAATTTCTCTACTGCTAGAAACTCATCCCTACACCATGACACTTATTTTACATGAATCTCAGCTTCACAATAGGTTACAAAAAAACAAAAGCTTCTCCCTCTGATCAGAGACCTTTCAAAGGACAAAATCAGGGTTTGTGGTTTACCAAACAGCATTGTATGAATGGATGTGTAAAAAAAAGGCACCTGGAGACCTTCCTGAAAAACTTAGTGTAAAACGAAGTCTCCCTGGACGTCCTCGTAGGGATCAAATGTAGAAAATTCCCTTTCAATGTAGTTATTCTCTGACAGTTATCTTTTCACTTGGATTCATGCTGACAACACCAAGTACTATGATCAAAACAAAACAAAAACACAAAGGTATTTTATCAAGCGCTACTCTCAACAAAGGATAAAATAAATGCACTTAAAAGCTGTCTTTTATTTCATGTTATTGGTTTTATATGCTTTATTATGATTCCCCTCAGCCTCCACAAAGAGGCTCCAAGCTTGGAGGCCTTAGGATTGACAATATAAATTGCAGAAATAAATGAAGCATCTTTGTAATTGTAATAATCAGTAGCATTGAACTATAAAACAAAGGAAGTACAATCGTTTCAAAAACAGCAGCAAACATTCAGTGCAATGATTACATAAAAACAAAACTCCTCACAAAGAGTTGGTTTTAGGCTGGAACTAACAGGCACTGTTAGATCCAGGAACCATCCTTCAGGAGCAAAGTGGTTCCTGTGGCTAATTGTTGTCTGTATCTCTACAGAGGTCAAAAGATAATACAAATCAGACCAATGGCTTGTGGAGAAAAACAAAGTAAAACTGCACAACAACATCAGGCCAGTAGAGGGTAGTAAGACAACAGCAAAGGCCATTCAGCAAAAATTGCTCTAGAGAAGGAGACAGAAAGGCCAGTATCATCGTATGTGACACTGCAGTAAGCCTCTTAGTATGGAGGATATTTAGCGTGTGCTGTTTTTCATCATGTTTAGTGCACTGCAGAAGGATTTAATGAATCAACACTTGAGCACACGTTTAGGCTAGAAGGGGGACTCTATGATAAATTTCAACTGCCCATCTGGAGGCATCCCTCTAATGGTACAGCCACACCGGACACAAATTTGCGTAGAGATTACATACAAAGTCAATGCAAAGACGGGTTTAGATGCCACTTTGCTCTGGACGGAACGTTGGACGTGTTTGCACGGCGCGTTTGGAGCGTCGGTGCGTTTGGGGTATCAGATGCCTCTACGCTTGAGTTGAAAATATTGAACTTTAGGTGCAAAATCGCGTGACGCTGTTCCAATCAGCGATGACATTCCCCCACGACTTTATTGATTTGATGACGTCTGGGGGGAACCGCCACCTGCTCTGACTCCAACCCCGCCGGAAGATGGAGGAGAAAATAATCTGTGTGGTGTGTCATTATCCAGAGTTACACGATATGACGTGTGTACTCTACAGAGACCGGAAAAAAAGGAGCAGGCTTGGGTGAAAGTCTCTGAGGAGACAGGTTTTAAAAGTAAGTTCTGTAAATATTCGTTTCCAGCTGGATTTGCCTGCTCGGGTCATCACTGAGTCCGACTGTGTTTTCCTCAGTGAAGTTTTGAGCCTGATAGAGAGGAGGGAGGAGCAGGGCAGGGGCAGAGCCAGGGAAAAGATAGAAGTTTTATGCGGTTCTCTCTTTCCTCGACCCCTTCAATATTCCCAGGGAGACCTCCGGGAACATGGGTCGGGGGGTCAAGGAAGAGATCGCAGGGAACAGCCAGGCAGAGCCGATGGATTACCAGGGAGAGGCATCAGGCCTTGATTGTGATCTCTAAAGCTTTCACACACTCTCCTGTCATGCTTTTGAAACTACATCTTATTGTTTTTCAGATAAATGAGTGGGCTCTCTAGTCTGCCTGCACAGTGATGCACGTCAGCCCCTCAGCTTGCCAAAATAGTCCAGCTTCCAGACTTGGGCGTACATGCGGCCCGTTACAGGCATGATACTCATTTAAATTTGCAAATTCGCGTCCGGTGTGGCCGTGGCATTAAACTGCAGGTTATAATATAATGAAGATACTTTGATATATATTAAAAAAACAAAATCAGGATGACTTCCCCATGACTTCTTCTGTGTTTGAGCAGCTGTTGTAAACTGGATATCCACTGACACGTTCAGCTGAAGGTCTTCAGTTTACAGGGTCACTCTTTAAACTGGAACACCTGGAGCTGACAGAGACACATTCACACCATCAGACACAAAAAAGACCACCTCAAGTTGCTCCACCAGTCAGAGCTGTTCAGCTTGGAGGCCAGGTTTACCCCTTCCCCTTGGCCCTCAAAACAGATGGCTAAGGGGAAGGGGTAGACGAAGGGGTAGATGAAGAAAAAAGGTAAAGAGTGACAATTGGGACTGGCCTCATCCCTCACTGACTCTATCCTTGCTCATTCCTCCTTACCGCTACCTCTTTTCTTCATACATCTCTACCTAAAACACTACTTAACCCTTTCCCCTTGGCCCCCACTTTCACCTCCACACCTTGACCCTTTTTCATCCTACGCTGTCTTGACCCTACTCATTCATCCCTACGTCCACCTCTACTAATCCTTCTCTAACTAAATCTCGACTCAACCCTACCTACCTCAAACCCCTACCCAACCCCCTCTAACTGGACCCCTACTCATTTTCCCTTAACACTACCTCCATACTTCCCATCTCTCCCTACCTTAACTTCTTTTCATTCCTCCCTTTCTCAACCCCTGGATTTACTAAATGAAATTCCTGAACCTTATTGCATTATTATTGTATGGTTTTGTTTGTGCAATTAAGTTTTTCTTGCCTGCTAAGTGAATAAACCAGTGGTGATGTATTACCTGTTTTGACCCAGTGATGCTGCAGGATCACATGATGACACATCTTTTTTTGTACTTCTTTTCCAGCTCATTAATTTCTTGTTCTTGTTTCTTTTTTAAGTCGTCCATTTCTTCTTTCAGATGTTTTTCTTTGCTTCTTGAGAGGTCCTGTAACAGGTCGTACTGTTTCCCGTGCCGCCCCTCAGCCTCACACATTTGTCTCTGATGAATTTGCTTCAATTCACACATTTCCTCCATGTGTTTCTCAACCAGGGCATCAAAGTCTTTTGTATACATCTGTCTGAAATCGTTGAGTTCTTCCGCCTGTTTTCTGGCCTCCTCTTCATACTTTCTCTTCATCTCCTCCATTTGTTGCTTATAGCTCTCCTCCAGCTGTCTTCTCTCCTTCTCCTCCTGTTCTCGTCGGTCGAGATCTGCTTTCCTTCTTTCCTTGTCCAGTTTTTCTCTTTCCTTTTCAAATTCTTTCTGAAGCTTTTTCATTTTTCTTTGCTCTGCATCCCGTTTCTGTTCATTTTCTTTGCTTCTGTTTTCCCACCATTCATTTTTCTCTCTCTCCCAGTCTTCCAGTTGTTTTTCAATCTCTTTCCTGCTCTGCTCCAACTTTTTGTCAATGGTTTCTTTTTCCTCTGATTCTGACCTGATTTTTTCTTCCAGAGTTTCAAGTTTTTGCTCCCACTCCAGTTGTTGACGTTCATCCTGTCTTTTCTTCATCTGATCCTCCTTTTCTCTTGTTTCCCGCTCTTTCCTTCTCTCTTTGCGCTCTCTGTTCATTTTTTCCTCCATCTCTTTGAGCTGTTTGACTCTCTCCTGCTCACTTTCTTCCCTCTGTTGCTTCATTCTTTTCCTCATTTCGTCCATTTCTTCCTCGTGCTTTCGCTGGAGTTCCCCCTTCTGTTTCTGCATTTCTTCTTCTTTATCTTTCAGGATCTTTTCCACCTCCCTCTGTATCGCTGCCTCTGCCTCTTGAAACATATCAGATGTGTAGCAGTTGCCCCCGTTTTCAGTCAGCATTCTGTTGGACTTTGTCAGTAACTCTCTGACTTGTAAACGGTCTGTCTGGTTCTTGTTGTTGAGCACCTGGTATCTCCCTCCACAGTCGTGTATCAGCTTTTTCAAGAAGACATCAGCTTCTTCGATGTACCCCTCAATGGACCCATCGAGATCGTCTCCCCTAGAGAATATGATGATGATAAAATCTGCAGCATTCTTGCCAAAATACTTTTTGATCAGTTCCACAGAGTCCTTCTCCTCCTGTGTAAGACGCCCGATCTGCAGCACTAGAAGGAAGACGTGAGGTCCAGGAGCCAACATGCTGATGCATTTCACGAGCTCCTGTTGAATGTCCTCGCTGGAGAGATTTGTGTCAAACAAACCAGGAGTGTCAACCACAGCGACAGGCCAACCGTCAGCTTCTGTGGTTTCTTTTTTGCAGAACGTGGTCACAGACCTTGAGCTTGAAGTGGACTTAAAATGTTCCTTACCCAGAATGGTGTTTCCAGTTGCACTTTTCCCATTGCCAGTCTTTCCAATCAGCACCATCCTGAGACACTCCCTGCTTCTGATTTCATGAGCACCTCCCCCCTCTCTCTGATTCCCAGCCTGCAGCTCAGCTTTAAGTCTTATGACCATCTCCATCTGCGCCTTGGTGAACAGGTCCTTGGTGAAACACCAGGACCTTACCATTGTCATCTTTTCCACCATATACAACAGTTCTGGGATCTGCTGCTGGTCTTTAATGTTCAGAAGGAATGATCTCCCCCTGCAGCTCTGAAGGAGCTCCTGGACATCTCTGGTCTCTTTGATAAAGTTGACAACAGCTGGATCTGTAGGATCTGACTCTACAGTGAACAGGATCATGGTGAAGTCATTGACTTGAGAGCTGAAGGTGTCCTGGATGATCTTTAACTCTTCCTTGTCTTCATCAGTGAGAGGACCCACAGGGAGGACCAGGATGAAGGCATGGACCCCCTCAGGATCACAGAGGGAGACACACCTGAGTGATTCCTCCATCACTGTCTCCAGAGGTTTTCCACACAGAGCAGGAAGCTCCACCAGAGAAACCCAACGTCCACACACCTCTCCCTGATGTTGAACACACTCTGATGAGCTGGAGGCTGAATGAAGACCTGTCTGACCTAAAATGGCCTCTGCTGCTGAAGTCTTCCCTGATCCTCTGCTCCCACACAGGACCAGGTTTAGAGCTGGTTTCATGTGTTCAGGCTTCAGACGGATTAAAGCCTCAGTGAGGGTGAGGAAGGCTCCTCTGTTCTCATCAACAAGACTTTCAATCTGTGTCATAAGAGAACTGTGGTTATCCTCAGACATGCTGTAGAGTCGTCCTCCACAGTCTTTGAGTAGTCGTCTAAAAGAGTCTTCTGGCTGACCGTCTTCAGGTGAGCTGATGACCACTGAGTGTTTGAAAGCATCTTGACCAAACAGACTGAGGATGAACTTCAGTGTTTGTCTGTTCTCTTCACTGAACTCAGACGGTTTCACTAACAGCAGCAGAACATTTGGTCCTGGAGGACAAAGACTCACAGCGTTCCTCATCTCTCTTCTGAGCTTCTCCACAGACAGAGTGAAAACATCTGGAGGTTTTAACACTTTTAAAAGTTTTCCTCTCCACTCTCCTGTGTCCAACATTTGTTTGCCTGTAATCATCTTTGGTAAGTGATGTGACCAATGTTGTTCTTTTTGAGTAATGAGGTCACCAAGCTTTGTTAATTTATCCTCGTTTTTCCCCAGCAGCAGAATTCTGACTGTAACACAAATGGAGAGACATCAAGTCACATATCAGAGAAAATTTAATCTGTACAGCTAGCTACCTCATTTAAATGGTCATCTTAGAGTGAAGAGACAGTGTTTAATTTATCAAGTTTAACACCTTTAACCTGTTTCTCTCATTCTGCAAGAATAAAGTAGTGGATGGCATTTACTGAGGGCATCTTGATATTTTAATTTAAAACTCTACATGTCAACCATATTTTTTGAATGTAACAATGGTTCAGGTTATTTTTTTCAGCTCATCACAAAGATGAAAAAGACAGAATCCAAATTACTGTTACTGTTGTATTCACAGTCTTTACACAAACCTCAATATGTTTTATTTCTAGTATGTACTGCATTGTCACTTTTACTTGAGCTCAACTTATTTCTTTTCCATATTTCATTCAAACTTTATGCATCTACAACAAGAGGTGAACATGAGAAAAGGGTTTCAGTGTCGGTGTCAGTAGAGCCATAAACTCCCTCTAACTTGATGTCAGTCAGCTCTCTTTCACTCTCATCATGTTAAGACGACACTCAGAGACATTAACACGTTTTTTATAGTTTACTTACTTTCTCCAGGAGATGAAGTTGTCGCTCTATCATAACTGGCACGCAGACCTGTAAAAAGGGACACATTAATGTTCGGCCTCATGTGTTGATCGTCAATATCGGTTTGTGTCAGAACCGTTAAAACACTCTTATGGAAACAGATCTTTGTCTTACCAGCATAAGTAACAGCATGTAGGATATCAGGCTTTGTTTTCTCTGGTTGTGTGATTTGTATTTCAGCAGTAGGATCCATGAACAGATGGCAGCTGACATGTTCTCTATCGTTCTCCTTCACGATTTGATCCAAACATGTCAACAGCTCTGGAAGTTCAAGGTTTGTCTTCTCCAAACATCTGTCCCTACACTCTCTGATCATGGTATTGATGGGTACATACCTTTTAAAGATACTTGAGCTGTGTTTTCTGGATGATGATGTCAGTATCAGTGAATGATCAAATGATCGTTCACTGAAGCGTCTAAGGACTCTGCAGAGTCTCAGTTTTTGCACCATACTGAAGTCTTCAGACTGTAGAACCAGCAGGAACACATGAGGTCCAGGATCAGAGAGTCTCACACAGTCTGTCACATGTTCTGTCAGTTTGTCTCCAGAGATGTAGGGACTCAGTAGATCTGGAGTGTTGATGAGAACTACGTCTTTCTCCTTTATCCGTCCTCTGACCTTCAAACATTTGTCTGGTTCTTCCTCAGTGTTGAACTCAGTCCGTCTCAGTATAAAGTTTCCCACTGATCTCCTCTCAGACCAGCTGTTTCCCAGCAGAACAACCCTCAGCTCAGACACTGGGAAAGATGGGGATTTGACAAAGACTAACTTGTGTTAATGTTTTATTCATGACTCAATTCATTTTTGACATGTAGGTTTCATTATCTACTACAAAGTGTTCCTCACAAATACTTGAAACACAGATTTTCTCATGAAGCTGGATTAAAGTTTGACTCACTCTGAGGTGGCAACCATTCCATGCTGTTTCTGTGCCTCTTAGGGAGCAGATCATCTATGATTGGAGAAACACAGATGAATATTATCACAGACAAACACAGACTTTATTACGGTTAGTAGTAAAGATATCAACATTAATCTGTTTGTTATTATGATATATGACATGTAGAGCTGAAAATGTCAGTGTATTATAAACAGTTTCATCAACATTCAGTGTTCCAGGTCTGTTTTCTGGGCCTGTCTGTTTGAACATGTGAATAAGAAGCTCTTCTTCCTGTTGTCTGTATAATATATAAACAGAGAGAAAAGTGTTACCTGTTCCAGTTAGCCAACTGAACTCACCTGTTGCTGCAGTCGCCATGACGTCACTCTGCTGTAAACATCAGAGACTGATTCAACTGCAGAAGAATGGCAGGGTTAGAGAGTTAGAGGGAGGAAACAGAATTTTCCAAATTTTTTTTCCCAACAAAATAAAATGTTTTAGATTAGTGCGCAGCTCAGTTTGGTTACCGAGGATGCAAACTCTTATTTGGGTATTTTTCTGTCTCATGTTTGATGTTTATGCTGGCTTCATGTCTCTGTATGGATTGGTGTCATGTATCCTGTTCAATATTTGTATAAATAGCTAAACACTTGATGTCATGAACTTTATTTCTGCAGCTGCCTGTTTTGGCAAGGAAAACCTGCACGTTTTCTTGGTTTTATAATGGTTTAATTAAAAATGTTACGATCCTTAGTGGCAGACAATTATGGCTAATGGTTTATATCAGTAATTTGACATTTTTTCCCTTTTTTCCAAAATACAGTCCTAAAAGACATAGCAATTAAAAAGTTAAAACTAAGTTCTGGAAAAAAAAAAACTAAAGTTGACATGGAGTTTCTGTTCCAGGAAACTTTCCCCTTGGACTTAGGATCAGACTTTGTCCACTTATTTTCTCACCAAAGCATGGGCCTCTAGACTGCTGATATGATAAATGCACACTGTATTTTATTCTATCCACTGGTGGGGTTACTGAGTCTAACGTAAGGCTTTTTTTGGTGATACAGGATGTCAGGGATGTCAAAAATAATTTTAGAGCCAGGAAAAGTAAAAAGAAATAACTGGGGTAGGTAGATCTATCTCTTGTTAGAAAAGTCACAAAGTTATGAGGCAGAGGAAATCAAATTAAAAAAAAATTCGAATGATTTTTAACAGTAACGAGCGAATATCAAATAGCTCTTTTGCTTGAACTGACATCCCTTTTATAAAGCACCTTAAAAACAACCACAGCTGAAACAGCTTAACACCCCATGTTTCCTCATGTTTGTTTTCTTATATGTCCTGAAAGGGATGTAACTGAAAAGAAATTTCCCCCTCAATAAAGGTATTCTGACTCTGAAACAATTGTGAAATTGTTCTTAAAAACAATTTAACAACAACAATTTAAGAACAGTAAACAGTACTTCCCCAAAACTAAAAACCATAAAACACTAAAATATAAGTAGATTCTTAAGACAGTTAAAAGCCAAAGAATAATTAAAGCTGCAAGCAGCATTAGACGGGTCCTCGGGCTCCTGCCGGTTTTGCCCTACTATCATGGTATTGGCCCCACTGTGTCCAACAGAATAAGACGAACATTTTGGTGGTGGTTTCATCTCTCTAGGACATTCCTAGCCCCAGTTAGGGCTATTTTGCTGTGCATAGGTGGAAGTGAGCCTAATGGCTCTGAGAGAATATTATGGGATGCCAGGGAGTCAGTTGATACCATGGCAACGTATCCTCTGCTATGCTGAAGAGAAATAGCCAACTTCCTGTCTGGGAAAGGTCAGGGTGTCAGCAAGTAATTTGTTCGTCTCAATAAGATGAACATTTTGATGTTGGTTTGATTTCTCTAGGACATTCCTACTGGCTGCTATGGCTGTTTTAATGTGTCAGAATGTGGACAGAGGGAATATTATGGGATGTTTGGTATTATATTGAAGAGTTTGATGCTTGAAATGTTTGTACTGATTTTGGTGAGTTTTTGAGCATGTTCAGGGGGTCTAATAAGCACTTTAATGGAGGAGAGAGTCAATGTTGCCTCTGCTGAGTCATGTGACCAGCTGTGTGGAACCCCTAATCAGTGTGTGACATCATCACAGAAGTGCAGGAGGATCAAATTCCCCAAAGGACAAACTTCTCATCCTGTAGGCCAGAATGTTGACCTAATCTGTGTAAAAATATGATTTTCTTGAAGAGCGTTTTGTGAGGAATCCAACCATGTGAACTTTAAAGCTGTGCCACTTTTACTTTTTTGTCTAGAGGCCCAACTGCTTCACTGAAGCTCCTCTCCCATCTGTTAACATTGCGTGGTCGGCGACTTTGAGGGCTCGCCATTCGAAAACCGGGCCCGAAACAACGAATTCCCCCACAACTTTTGTAGAACAAGGTCTGGTCTGTCATGTGAGCCAATTTTCATGCCGGTACCATTTTTGGTTATTGACAAGTTAATGTTTGTAGAGAGGCTTAAATTTCAGAAAACTCTTATTTTGGCGGGCAAATTGCTGGCTTCCTGTTGGAGCTACGCAAAAATACCTCCTATATTTTTTGTGCGTCTCAATGAGACGAATGTTTTGGTGTTGGTTTCATCTCTCTACCACACTCCTGGCCCGAGCTAGAGCCATTTTTGTGTGTTTTTGAGTGGTCTTTAGAGGTTATTTGGCTCTAGAGAGATTATTATGGGATGTCGGGTTTTATTTTTTGTATTTTATAAAATTTTTTGGCAGTCACAATGTGTGTGCCAATTTTGGTGAGTTTTTGAATATGTTAAGTGGACCTAATAAGCGTTCAAAGCGCGTGTGGAATAATAATAATAATTAAAGCTGCAAGCAGCGTTAGACGGGTCCTCGGGACTCATGCCGGTTTTACCCCCCACTGTGTCCAACAGAATAAGACGAACATTTTGGTGGTGGTTTCATCTCTCTAGGACATTCCTAGCCCCAGTTAGGGCTGTTGTGCTGTGCATAGGTGGAAGTGAGCCTAATGGCTCTGAGATAATATTATGGGATGTCAGGGAGTCAGTTGATACCATGGCAACGTATCCTCTGCTATGCTGAAGAGAAATAGCCAACTTCCTGTCTGGGAAAGGTCAGGGTGTCGGCAAGTGATTTGTTCGTCTTAATGAGATGGACATTTTGATGTTGGTTTGATCTCTCTAGGACATTCCTACTGGCTGCTATGGCTGTTTTAATGTGTCAGAATGTGGACAGAGGGAATATTATGGGATGTTTGGTATTATATTGAAGAGTTTGATGCTTGAGATGTGTGTGCTGATTTTGGTGAGTTTTTGAGCATGTTCAGGGGTCTAATAAGCACTTTAATGGAGGAGAGAGTCATTGTTGCCTCTGCTGAGTCATGTGACCAGCTGTGTGGAACTACTAATCAGTGTGTGACATCATCACAGAAGTGCAGGAGGATGAGATTCCCAAAGGGGACAAACTTCTCATCCTGTAGGCCAGAATGTTGACCGAATCTGTGTAAAAATATGATTTTCTTGAAGAGCGTTTTGTGAGGAATCCAACCATGTGAACTTTAAAGCTGTGCCACTTTTACTTTTTTGTCTAGAGGCCCAACTGCTTCACTGAAGCTCCTCTCCCATCTGTTAACATTGCTTGGTCGGCGACTTTGAGGGCTCGCCATTCGAAAACCGGGCCAGAAACAACAACTTCCCCTACAACTTTTGTAGAACAGGGTCTGGTCTGTCATGTGAGCCAATTTTCATGCCGGTACCATTTTTGGTTATTGACAAGTTAATGTTTGTAGAGAGGCTTAAATTTCAGAAAACTCTTATTTTGGCGGGCAAATTGCCGGCTTCCTGTTGGAGCTACGCGAAAATACCTCCTATATTTTTTGTGCGTCTCAATGAGACGAACGTTTTGATGTTGGTTTCATGTGTCTACGACATTCCTGGCACGAGCTAGAGGCATTTTTGTGTGTTTTTGTCTGTTTTTTAGAGGTTTTTTGGCTGTAGAGAGATTATTATGGGATGGCGGTGGTCATATTTGGTATCAAACATAAATTTTGGGCGCCCATAATGTGTGTGCCAAATTTGGTGAGTTTTTGAATATGTTAAGTGGACCTAATAAGCGATTTACTGGAGTGCGGAATAATAATAATAATTAAAGCTGCAAGCAGCGTTAGACGGGTCCTCGGACTCCTGCCGGTTTTCCCTCCAATGTGTCCATCAAAATAAGACGAACATTTTGGCGTTAATTTCATCTCTCTACGACATTCCTAGCCCCAGTTAGGGCTGTTTTGGTGTGCATAGGGTGAAAGTGAGCCTAATGGCTCTGAGAGAATATTATGGGATGTCTGGGAGTCAGTTGATACCATGGCAACGTATCCTCTGCTGTGCTGAATGACATCACCTGCTGCATGCTTGGAATTCTAATTAGCGTGACAGAACCCCAAACAGAGTGGAGACTGAGAGTTTATCAGGCATGTAATGTAAAGAAGTCCTCACAGAGTCCACAATTTTATCCCAATCTGTGTCAAAAATATCATGTTTGATAGAAGATCTTGTCAGGAATCCATTTTTGGCATTTTTAAAGCTGTACGAGTTATACTTTTTTGTCTAGAAGCCCAAATGCGTCACAAAAACGCTGGAAAAGCGCTGGAAAAGTGCTAGAAATTGATTTTTTACTTTAGAGAAATGGCCGAACTACTTGTCCTGTAGGCCACAATGTTGGCTTAATGTGTGTAAAAATATCATATGGTTGTAGGGAATTTTGTCAGGAATCCAATCATGTAATTTTTAAAGCTCTATGACTTTTAGTTTTTTGTCTAGAGGCCCAAATGCGGCACTAGTAGAAGTACAATTAGTGAGTGTTTTGACCTGAAATCTGTTCTCCTCATCTGCTAACATGGAGAAATCCTGAATTGGCCAAAAGCGGTCGGCGACTTTGAGGGCTCGCCATTCGAAAACCGGGCCCGAAACAACAACTTCCTTCACAACTTTTGTAGAGCAGGGTCTGGTCTGTCATGTGTAATAGTCTCAAACCTGTACCATTTTTGGTTTCAGAGGAGAAATTTTTTGCAGAAAGGGTTAAAAAAATTTTTTTTTTATTTTGTGAGGCAAATAGCCGGCTTCCTGTTGGAGATAGGTCCAGGGTAGCAGCGCATGATTTTTGCGTCTCGATGACACGAACGTTTTGGTGTTGGTTTCATCTCTCTACGACATTCATAGCCCGAGCTAGGGCCCTTAGCGTGTGCCTAGGTGGCGCTACAGAGCTTATTATGGGATGTCGGGGGTTAATTTTTTTATTTTCTAAAATTTTCGGAGCTACACAATATGTGTGCCAATTTTGGTGAGTTTTTGAGCAAGTTTAGGGGTTCAAATTAGACGAAACGCGTAGGGCGGAATAATAATAAGAAAGAAACGCAGCAGGAACAATAGTGTCCTCCGCCTTCGGCGGAGGACACCTTCTAGCCCTGCTAGAAGGTGCCCTCCGCTCAGGCCGAGGACCCTAATTAAAGCTGCAAGCAGCGTTAGACGGGTCCTCGGGGCTCATGCCGGTTTTGCCCTACTATCATGGTTTTGGCCCCACTGTGTCCAACAGAATAAGAACATTTTGGTGGTGGTTTCATCTCTCTACGACATTCCTAGCCCCAGTTAGGGCTATTTTGCTGTGCATAGGTGGAAGTGAGCCTAATGGCTCTGAGAGAATATTATGGGATGTCAGGGTGTCAGTTGATACCATGGCAACGTATCCTGTGCTATGCTGAAGAGAAATAGCCAACTTCCTGTCTGGGAAAGGTCAGGGTGTCAGCAAGTAATTTGTTCATCTTAATGAGATGAACATTTTGATGTTGGTTTGATCTCTCTAGGACATTCCTACTGGCTGATATGGCTGTTTTAATGTGTCAGAATGTGGACAGAGGGAATATTATGGGATGTTTGGTATTATATTGAAGAGTTTGATGCTTGAAATGTGTGTGCTGATTTTGGTGAGTTTTTGAGCATGTTCAGGGGTCTAATAAGCACTTTAATGGAGGAGAGAGTCATTGTTTCCTCTGCTGAGTCATGTGACCAGCTGTGTGGAGCTCCTAATCAGTGGGTGACATCATCACAGAAGTGCAGGAGGATGAGATTCCCAAAGGGGACAAACTTCTCATCCTGTAGGCCAGAATGTTGACCGAATCTGTGTAAAAATATGATTTTCTTGAAGAGCGTTTTGTGAGGAATCCAACCATGTCATTTTTAAAGCTGTGCGACTTTTACTTTTTTGTCTAGAGGCCCAACTGCTTCACTGAAGCTCCTCTCCCATCTGTTAACATTGCGAAGTCGGCGACTTTGAGGGCTCGCCATTCGAAAACCGGGCCAGAAACAACGAATTCCCCCACAACTTTTGTAGAACAGGGTCTGGTCTGTCATGTGAACCAATTTTCATGCCGGTACCATTTTTGGTTATTGACAAGTTAATGTTTGTAGAGAGGCTTAAATTTCAGAAAACTCTTATTTTGGCGGGCAAATTGCCGGCTTCCTGTTGGAGCTACGCGAAAATACCTCCTATATTTTTTGTGCGTCTCGATGAGCTGAACGTTTTGGTGTTGGTTTCATCTCTCTGCGACATTCCTGGCCTGAGCTAGGGCCGTTGAAGTGTGTTTTTTGGGTTTTTTGGCTCTATGGAGATTATTATGGGATGTCGGGGGTCATGTTTGGTATCAAATCGCAATTTCACGCGATCCTGATATGCGTGCCAATTTTGGTGAGTTTTTGAATATGTTTAGGGGGTGTAATTTGCGTTCTCGGGGCGGGTGGTATAATAAGAAAAAAAAAGAAACGCAGCAGGAACAATAGTGCCCTCGGCCTTCGGCCGAGGGCACCTTCTAGCCCTGCTAGAAGGTGCCCTGGCTCAGGCCGAGGACCCTAATTAAAGCTGCAAGCAGCATTAGACGGGTCCTCGGGCTCCTGCCGGTTTTCCCTCCAATGTGTCCATCAAAATAAGACGAACATTTCGGCGTTGGTTTCATCTCTCTACGACATTCCTAGCCCCAGTTAGGGCTGTTTTGGTGTGCATAGGGTGAAAGTGAGCCTAATGGCTCTGAGAGAATATTATGGGATGTCTGGGAGTCAGTTGATACCATGGCAACGTATCCTCTGCTGTGCTGAATGACATCACCAGCCACATGCTTGGAGTTCTAATTAGCGTGACAGAACCCCAAACAGAGTGGAGACTGAGAGTTTATCAGGCATGTAATGTAAAGAAGTCCTCACAGAGTCCACAATTTTATCCCAATCTGTGTCAAAAATATCATATTTGATAGAAGAGCTTGTCAGGAATCCATTTTTGGCATTTTTAAAGCTGTACGAGTTATACTTTTTTGTCTAGAAGCCCAAATGCGTAACAAAAACGCTGTAAAAGCGCTGGAAAAGTGCTAGAAATGGATTTTTTACTTTAGAGAAATGGCCGAACTACTTGTCCTGTAGGCCACAATGTTGGCTTAATCTGTGTAAAAATATCATATGGTTGTAGACAATTTTGTCAGGAATCCAACCATGTAATCTTTAAAGCTCTATGACTTGTAGTTTTTTGTCTAGAGGCCCAAATGCGGCACTAGTAGAATGTGTGTTTTGACCTGAAATCTTTTCTCCTCATCTGCTAACATGGAGAAATCCTGAATCGGCCAAAAGTGGTCGGCGGCTTTGAGGGCTCGCCATTCGAAAACCGGGCCAGAAACAACAACTTCCTTCACAACTTTTGTAGAGCAGGGTCTAGTCTGTCATGTGATGGTATTTTCAAGCATGTGCCATTTTTGGTTTCAGAGGAGAAAATTTTTGCAGAAAGGGAAAAAATGCAGAAAACTCTTATTTTGAAAGGCAAAATAGCCGGCTTCCTGTTGGAGATAGGTCCAGGGTAGCAGCGTATGATTTTTGTGTCTCATTGAGCTGAAAATTTTGGTGTTGGTTTCATCTCTCTACGACATTCCTAGTGGCGGCTAGGGCCGTTTTTGTGTGTTTTTGTGTATTTTTTTTTTAGGTTTTTTGGTTCTCTAGAGAGTATTATGGGATGTCAGGGGTCATGTTTGGTATTTTCTCGAATTTTTTGGCGATCCTGATGTGTGTGCCGATTTTGGTGAGTTTTCGAGCATGTTTAGGGGGTCAAATTAGCGTTCATTGACGGTGTGGAATAATAAGAAAAAAAAAAAAGAAACGGACGAAATACAATAGTGCCCTCGGCCTTCGGCCGAGGGCACTTTCTAGCTTGCTAGAAAGTGCCCTCTTCCGTAGGCCGAGGACCCTAATTAAAGCTGCAAGCAGCGTTAGACGGGTCCTCGGGCTCCTGCCGGTTTTCCCTCCAATGTGTCCAACAAAATGAGACGAACATTTCGGTGTTTGTTTCATCTCTCTACGACATTCCTAGCCCCAGTTAGGGCTGCTTTGGTGTTCATAGGGTGGAAGTGAGTCTAATGGCTCTGAGAGAATATTATGGGATGTCGGGGAGTCAGTTGATACCATGGCAACGTATCCTCTGCTGTGCTGAATGACATGAGCAGCTGCATGTGTGGAGTTCTAATTAGCGTGACAGAACCCCAAACAGAGTGGAGACTGAGAGTTTATCAGCCATCTAATGTAAAGAAATCCTCACAGAGTCCACAATTTTACCCCAATCTGTGTCAAAAATATCATGTTGATAGGAATTTTTGTCAGGAATCCATTTTTGGCATTTTTAAAGCTGTACGAGTTTTACTTTTTTCTCTAGAAGCACAAATGCGTCACAAGACAGATGGAAGAGTGCTGGAAATGGATTTTTTATTTATGAGAAACGTCCAAACTACTTGTCCTGTAGGTCACAATGTTGGCTTAATCTGTGTAAAAATATCATATGGTTGTAGACAATTTTGTCAGGAATCCAACCATGTCATTTTTGAAGCTGTATGACTTTTAGTTTTTTGTCTAGAGGCCCAAATGCGGCACTAGTAGAAGTACTAGTAGTGAGTGTTTTGACCTGAAATCTGTTCTCCTCATCTGCTAACATGGAGAAATCCTAAATTGGCCAAAAGCGGTCGGCGACTTTGAGGGCTCGCCATTCGAAAACTGGGCCCGAAACAACAACTTCCTTCACAACTTTTGTAGAGCAGGGTCTGGTCTGTCATGTGAAGCAATTTTCATACCTGTACCATTTTTGGTTTTAGAGGAGAAAATTTTGGCAGAAAGGTTTAAAAAATTTTTTTTTTAATTTTGTGAGGCAAATAGCCGGCTTCCTGTTGCAGATAGGTCCAGGGTAGCAGCGTATGATTTTTGCGTCTCGATGACACGAGCGTTTTGGTGTTGGTTTCATCTCTCTACGACATTCCTAGCCCGAGCTAGGGCCCTTAGCGTGTGCCTAGGTGGCGCTATTGAGCTTATTATGGGATGTCGGGGGTCATGTTTGGTATCAAATCGCAATTTCACGCGATCCTGATGTGTGTGCCAATTTTGGTGAGTTTTCGAACATGTTTAGGGGGTCTAATTTGCGTTCTCGGGGCGGGTGGTATAATAAGAAAAAAAAAGAAACGGACGAAAAACAATAGTGCCCTCGGCCTTCGGCCGAGGGCACCTTCTAGCTTGCTAGAAGGTGCCCTGGCTCAGGCCGAGGACCCTAAAAATGGGTTTTAAGACGTGTTTTAGAATCAGACAGGGGGCTTGTCTTAAGTGGAGGGGAGGCACCAAGCAGGAGCATGTGGGTGAAGGAGCTCAGAGAGGTACAGGAGGGCCAGACCATTTAAAGATCTAAAAACAAATAAAAGAATCTTAAAATGAACTCTAAAATTCACAAACAGCCAGTAGAGAGAGGCCAGGAAGGGAGTAATGTGCTCCCTTTTACGTGGGCTGCGTTTTGCACTCACTGGAGACGTGCGAGGGAGCACAGGCTGACTCCCAGGTAAAGTGTGTTACTATAATCCAGCCGAGATGAGATAAAAGCGTGAAATACTGTTTCAAAGTGCTGCTGTGCAAGAAGAAGCTTGACCTTTACCAGCTGCATAATATAAAAAAGTTGAACTTTACCACAGAGCTAATCTGCTAATCCAATTTAAAATCTCTGTCCATCTTAAAACCCAAGTTTGACTGTTGGCTTTAAATAATCTGCCAAAGAGCCCAAGTCAACGGGAGGGGGTTCACAGGGGCCACTGGGACCAAACACAGTCACATTTGTTTTATTTTTTCTCATTAAAATTTAAAAATTTCAGAGACATCCAGGCCTTGATGTCTTCAAGACATTACAGAAGTGGTGTGAGAGAGAAAGAGTTATTTTTTATTTTAGAGACACATATATCTGACTGCCATCATCATAGCAGTTAAAAGAGATGCTTGGTATGCTTTCTCAGGATGGAGTCCAGGGGCAGTAAATACATGGAGAAAAGCAGAGGCCTTAAAATCAACCCCTGTGGAACCCCGTACGGCAGTGGACTGAGTTACCAAGGTTAACACTCCTGCTTCTGTCAGCCAGATATGATTTAACCCACTCCAGTGCAGTACCACAGATACCCACATGACACGCACTACCAAAACAAAAAACAGACTGTTACAGCATTAAAAACATATTTACTGCCTGGTTCAAAAAACACATTGGGTCTGAAATGCTGATTTCTCTAGCTGCAAACACTGCACTCCTCGGTTCAGGAGATATTAGGTTTGTTTGATTGTGCAATCAGAGACGCAGCTCAGCTCACATGACTGACAGGCGCCCTGTAGCTGTTAGAAAGGAAGCTGAAAGTCCATGTCATATGAAATGTGGCTGTGTCCAATGATTGGCTTCACTGAATCAGGAACAGACGGGTGATGTTGTGGAGACTACGCCCATATTTAATACAGTCTATGGGAGCAACCAACCTCAAAAATATTCACCTCAAAGCTGGAGGAAAAATGATAAAATGGTGTGCTGCTTTCATTTAACGTCCCAGAATATAAATGTTTAATCTGATGGTTTATGATCATAATTCTCCCCTCATGATTTTGGAGCTACAAAGTTAATGTGTTACCAGCATCCTCTTTATTCTGAACTTTAGACTCCTGTTGTAAAAACTTCAGCCTTATTTTTTATTTTACAGACACATTTAAAATGTTCCAGTTTTCTGCATATTCAAGAAATCATTGCACAGATTTAGTGACTATATACTGATGAAAAAAGAATTCAAAACTTAAACACTTCAACTTGAGGTCATTATTTACCTGAGGTAGATGTTTGTTCTGTTGTCCTGAACTGCTCGTCCCATATCCTGGGTTTTTGAAGTTTTCCTGAAAGAAAATATGTTTCATCTCGGTTCAAGTAGTAACTTTAATAATTAACAAGTTAACTAACAGGTATTCTGGTTCAAATAACCACCAGTCCTTACAGTTAAAGTTACGCTCAAAGATCAGAAACAATCACCTTTCAATCAGTAACCCAAAAATACTGTCCTCACAACAACACAATCTGTTTACCAAAATATTTTGGTTTGAATTACTTTAAAAGTTGTATTTACTCACCAAAAAAGATCCTCTTCCCAGCTACGAACATGTCAGAGAACACAGACTGATCTGGGATGACCTTTGATATCAGCAGAGTGGGCAGGACAGGTGTCAGCCGTGATATCAGATTTTTATCACCCGAACAGCTTGGTTAATTTTTAATATTCCCTACAGCTCTACTTGAGGAACCTTGATAATTTAACCAGCCTCTGCTTCTTCCTTCCTGCTTCTTATCTGCCAATCAAAAGTTTCCTGAGGTCACCAAGCTGAGGAGAGACATCATCATTCTCAGTGCGTGCAAGACCGTTTTCTTTATACTTGAAGTATAAAAATCAAAAGAGGAGTCTCCACAGACAGCAGGTCAGGAGACTCTGTGAATAAGTGAAATACTGTTTAACACAGGAGATCATCGGTGATTTAAAAGATAGAATTTCACTGTTTTATAAACGGTGGTTGTGCTTCTCCGCACCCTAATAATCACAGGTTAAGATCCTGTCAAATAACCATAATAATAACCTTAAATGTCAGCCCCATACAGTGAAATGAGGCATATTCATAAATTCACATTATAGAGGGATTTTGTCTACAGTTTTATACTCACCTGCTGTAAACTTTGCTGCACACAGATGATTAAAGATGAAATTTAAAAAAAGACTGACATGTCTCATCATGATCACATGATTAGTTGCGTCCACATGTTTTCAGAATGACTCATCAGTTTGTGAATCAGGGTTGTTACTGACTCTAAAACAGAGACTACAGGGTTAACCCTCTCAGACTTCATGAATGGACCCTAAAACTATTCATCATCACTTATTCAAATTTCTTCTATATTTAGTTTGAACTCTTCTTCAAAGCTTTTTGTCACTGTTAATGTGCTTTCAGGTGTGGCTTTAGGAGACTCTTATTTATACAGCCCATAACCCCACTGCTTCCACGACTTTTTAAAATAATTCTTTTTCTTTTGTGTGTTTTTTTCCCGAAATTCTAGAGTCTGAAAACAATCATCATTGCTGTTTCCAGTTCGTCCGTCATGCTTGTTTACACCGAAGTCACGTTTTACTACGCGAGATTTGGAATATTGAGCGTGAAGAAGCTGAAGCTCTGCTGAAGACTCTGTTAGTGTGTGGTGTCCTCGGAGTGCACACCACACACTCTAAGATCAGGAGAGAGAAATCATGTGTGATCTGTCTTTTGTTATCATCAAGTGTGTGCTCTCTAACTGTGTGCAGTTTTGGAGAATCCTGTATTGTGTACCAGCGTTTAGATGATTAAAGGTTAAGACAGGATCTCCTCAGTGCTGCTGCAGGAGAACACTGGTTATTTATTCAGCTTAAATGTTAAAATACCACTAAGAGCGTTTTTTCATTTTCGATTTCACTGTGACTTTGTATGTGAAGACTTTGGGAGGACTCCTCATCATTCAGGGATGTTCCTGGTGGTTGATACAAAAATCCCATCAGTCACAGTTTTCTGGGCTGGACTGAAGTTTCACTTTCAGCTGTGAGTGTTTCTTTGAGGTTTCAGTCGGGACACAGGTGTATCAGTATTCCTGTGGATAAATTATAATCAGGAAGCTTGAAGGTTAGCTGCATTAAACACATAGGGTATAGTGGATCATTAAAAAGCAGTCATTTACAGGTAAAGCCAGAAAAAAAGTGCGAGAACATGATGTACAGATGACCTTTCACCTATGATCATCACCTAAAAGTAACAAAAACATAAACAATGGGAAGAGAAAAGGCAGATATGAGTCTGTGTACAGTTATACAGAGATGAGAAGTGATCAGGCTGATTCTCAGAAACTTCAACTACAGTCAACAGAGAATAAGCTAATTCAGACAGACACAGCGCCCTCTAGTGACACCATCGCAGATGATCATTTTGAAAATTTTTAAACACTTAAAAGTCACATGGTTTTGTAAATATTAATGTCAATCATCAAGTTTTAACTTGTCAATTTTCATCTTTTTTCCATGCCGTCAAACCACGCTACCCATATAGCTTCAAGTCCAGTGTTTCCCCTTCTATAGTATAAGCCCATTTTTAGTTACAGGCAGTGACACAACCCCTACATTTACAGTGAGACAGACTTGCTTCCTGAAGAGCACTGCTGTACCCAACAATCAGAAGAATGACCTAGCTGTACGTAAAAAAAGAATGAATGAAACACCTCACCGCAGAAGTTTACCTCTCCTCAGCCTGACTCTCTCTGCAAACGTTAGTCCTCTGTGCGCTCTGGTCCAGAAAATTTTCCTCTAGTCTCCAAAGTACAGACGTTCTCAGGCGACAAATTTAGTCGTGGAAACAGGAATTTCAAATCTGACTGAGTAATTAGTTTAACGTTAAGAAAAACCTTCAAAGAACGGCGAAGATGTCACATTATATTTTGGAGGTTAAGGGTAAATGGTTTCCAAGTGGTTTGTATATTCCTATACACTAATATTAGTAAGACAAAATCACCGTTTTTTAGTCCTAAATGCAGGTCTATGCAAAATCCGCGTGCTTCTGCTCTGGTGGAATGGTGATATGCAATTTTAATCTAAAACAGCCTTTATACAACTTTATCCCTACATACCAGATCAAAATACTACAAAACCACACAGCACTATGAAATGACATATGTGCCTGTTTACACTCAGGAAGTGAAGCATCATAGCATGTCAGCCATTGGCAAATTTATTTAAAAGTGACCTGCATTTATCTGATTTAATCTTAATGTAATACCTCTGCAAATCCTTCTTTCAACAGCTCAACAATCTGTTTAGTTAATGATAATGTCCACAGATCATTTATAGTGTTTTTATAAAATCTTTTAATAGTTAAATTGGTGTAGTGATAATGTAATAAAATAGAGCTTTTACTTTTAACCCTCTTTTAAATCAATTCCTTGTTGATTTTTGTGTGGTAAGATGCTTACAGAGACCACTCTGTTCTATTTGTCAACATTTCATCCAAGATTGAATAATATGCCTCTCAAATTCTTGCTTCATCTTACTGGTATGAAAGATCTCAATCAGTTATGGAAATGTGTTACAGAATTTCTGTGAGAAACGTAAGGAGTCAGTTATTTGACTAGAGCCTAAACTTCAATAGAAAAACTACTGTGGTGTTCACAGAAATTTTTGGATGTTATTTAATATCTAATAATATTTCATATCAAACATGCTCAATATTTCCGTGACAGTCAGCAAAAAGTTGCCCTCAATCCTTTTTCTGGTGTTGTATTTATGATATTTTATTTTACTGTTGAGTATACTCTACTTTTCCTGTGTCTAATGTCATAAGAAGCTGTTTATATCACCTCAGTGATCTGGTTCATATCTCCATCGTTGAATCACTGGCGCCATCTTGTGGAACCCCTGCAAACTTGAGTCATTCACCCCCAATTGTGTAGCTGGTGGACTCAACAGTTTCCAGGTCAATTTTCTCGGTCTTTCTAAATATAAAATAACGAACAAAAAGCATAAATTGAAGACGTGGAAAATAAAGGTTCGATGACTAAGCTTCAAAATTCTTACATTTTCTCTTTTATTTGACGCAGATACCATACGGTGATAATGAGAGTGATGAAGAGTAATTTCTGAAGACGCATATCACACACTTTGACTCACCGTTACTAGCTTGATTTTGATGATTCACGATCTCTTCAGTCGAACTCTCAGCCGTCGGAAGAAATTACCTTGCGAAGTAACGGCCACTTCAGAGTTTATGTTCATCTTTCATTAAGTTATTATCAAGTAAATTACCTTAAAAGCCATTTCTGTTGTAAATAGACAGATTGTGATGAGTTATTTGACAGGTCGGCGGCAAACGGTCGGCAAATTGACAGATTTTAAATGGACCGGTCCATGTAGTTGGTCGCACACCCTCCAAAGATTCGAGGGGAGGGGTGTCAGTTGAAAAAAAGATTTAAAAAAAAATAAAAAGAATATAGGCAACATTCTAACCAACGTGATCGCTGACAACTACCGTTTTCATCTTATTGAAGGTTAATAATCCCCAAAACGGTAAGGGGTCACCTGTTATGTAGACGGTCACATCATCTTCACACCCCCGCTCCTTACTCTTCAGGTGGACTCTTCCACAAAGTGTCAGAGGTCAAGCCACTTTCTCTGGGTCAGGCTCAAAGTGACCAGAATACATCAAAACAAAGAGAAAAGAGACGGATTTAATGAGGTTAAACGGGATGAAGAGGGCCAGGGGGACAAAACGGTGAAGAAAGTAAGTCAGATAAGGGAAAGGAACAAAAAGCAAATGTTTTGAGGATTTATTGTTCGTTATTGACAGTGTGTGGGAATATCTTGCTGGAAGTAACAGCTAACTAAGAAGAAGAAGAAAGGGATGCCTGGAAGAGGTGCTGCTCTACAATCTAAAGGTGAACAGCGTTTCATGTGTTATTGCACTGTTTATTTATGTATTTGTCCAAAATTCAAAGTTTATAAAACTCCATTAAAACTGACTAATGTTAATACATTTTACTGATGTACCAACATTTAAAATTCTCATATTTAAAAGAAAATGTTTTCCCCCTTCTCATAGTTGACTTAATGTTTATGTACATCTTCTTTCTCCCAGACTTAGTTTTATCCGATTTATGACTTTTGTTTTACTTGTATTACTTCTTGTTTTATTAACTAATTAGCTTTTGTTAGCTAAAGACTTTTTCTCGTTAATTACAAACTTTTTTCTATTTGACTTTTCTTTTCTTTTTTTTTTAATTCAAAACTATGTTCTTTTTTCTTGTAATATCATGACTTTATTCTTAAATTCTAACATCTTTTTCATCCTTTAAATGTGGCCCAATCCCCTCTCTCAAACACAAACTGTGAAACTATTTTACTACTCTTGACATAACATTTTTAAGCTTCCTGGTACTATGGAGAAAATTAGCGTACATAGTGTGTCGAATCTTTTTCTGTATGTGTTAAATAGAGGTGTTTAAACTGATCAGAGACATTAGACAAAGTTGTTTTATTCCCAACAGAGAACTTGTTCTCACCTGTCTTTCTCTGTAACTAAAGCTAAGAGGACCAGAAAGTGTCTCTACATGGTCTCCATGAGTTACCTACATACAGCTGGTCTATGAGGGGACCAGAGGGTGATGTTGCTACCTTGTCCTATCACTGTTTTCTGGTCTGATCTGGACCTTCACTCTCAGCTGTGGGGCTGTGGGTGTTTCTGGTCAATCCCTGTAAAATAGTTTCACACTAAACAAAATAGAAAGTGTCCTCTGAATATAATCACTGCATTTAACAATACAAACTGTTAAGCCATATCACTGTTACATGGTTTATGTGTAGAAGTCTTGGCTTTGAAACCTGGACAGTTCCTCCAGTAACCACGGTATCCTGAGATCAAAGGATAAAGATATTAAAAATATGATAAAATTGTGTCCCAGATAAAACTCAAGTCTTGTGTGCAGGTAAAGAATCAACCTGTGAGTTCTGTTCATCAGATCATTGTTGAGTTTATTGTTTCAAAAATATTGCAAAGTATTATTGTATGAATGAATGATAACACTCAGACCAAAGATAAAACCGAATTTGTATTTCAACATTTACTTGAGTTCATGTGTTCAGCCCCAAGAAATCAATCATTATTTTACGGTTAACAAAACATATGACAGATATAACTGAATGTATCAGAACATTTAAAACAAAAAGTCAATGAATGAAAATAACTGGCATGATTTGTCTATCAGCTTTATAAGCAAGTTGTTGTAATGATACTTGTGTTCATTTTTGTTGAGAAATTTATTTTCAGGGGTTGCAGAGAAAAACTGGCTGATTGTTATTAAAACTCATCTTCATAAAGATATTTCATTTCATTCCACAGAAAATACAAAATCACATCCCTCCATTCCTTAACATGATAAAAATCACATAAAATTTCAAAATATCAGAAAAAAAACGGTAAAGGCTCATGACTGACAAATGAAGATGGAATAATACATATATATATATATATATATATATATATATATATATATATATATATATATATATATATATATATATATATATATATATATCTCCTCATGTAGGGACAGTTTTCATATTGTTCATTTTCAGAGACAGCAGTTTGAAACAAATGTCAGGAGAAGAGTTTCTGTAACCATGGTGTGCTGTGAAGACAAAAACAACAACCATGGTGTATCTGATTCTTTTTGTGTTACAGTTACTCATAACCCAAAAACTTTCTGAAACGTGTCCACCATGAGTTGTCGGCTCGACTGAACAGTTTCTTTAACAGCTCGTCCATTTCTTTTTCATGTTTGTCCAGCAGGTTTTTCTTTTCTTCCTCCTGTGTTTTCAGTAACTCACTGATTTGTTTCAAATTCTCTTTCTTTTTGGTCACACACTTCACAATGTCACAAATTTGGTCCAGGTGTTTCTTCTTCAATTGTTCTTCACTGTGGACTTTAAGCGCCTCCAAGAGATCATATTTCTCCTCTTTGTCTTTCATCTGTTTCTCATACTCTTCCTTCTGAGCTGCATATTTCTTTTTGTTTTTCTCTTTGAATTCATTGAACTCTTCAGCTTTCTTTCTGGTTTCTTCTTCTTCTATAATTTCTTTAGATTCTCCTTTTCTTTCTCATGGTTTTCCTGCATGGCTTTTTTCTCCTTCTTCACTTCTTCCTGTCTCTTCAGATCCTCTTCTTTTCTTATTAAAATTAAAATGTTCTTCAGTTACAAATGGCTTATTTTGGGTAGATTGAAGATTCTGTGGCTTTTAATGGTTAAATAAATAAATAAGCACTCTGAGAAATTAATTTGAAATGGTTATTTTATCTGACCGCATATGTTCTGTTCGCAAGAAACTTGGTCTATTGAGTACAGAAAGTCCGCCATGCTGCTGCTACTGTTGCTATAGATACAGTAAGAAGAAGTGTAGATGACGCATACGGCATCATGACGTTCTCCATGCATTGGGATGTTGTCGATGCGCCGCTGTTTTGTTCTGGATACCATGTAAACAGGAATTACTCTGTTTGATTACACATGTAAAGGGGTTATGTTTCAGAAACTGGAATATTGACTTTAACTGAATATTGACTGCAAGTTAACATAGCCACTGTCAGTGTGTAAGTAGTTTAGTGGCTGTCTGTTTAGAGCAGCTGGCAGCCTGGTGCTCTAAGACATGTCAGTTGTATGTAACGTTAGTAAATACTGGTCATGTCATGCCAGTCATCTACCAAGCAGAGCTAACGTAACCTCACTCTTCATTTTATTAGCTCATTTTGTAACCTTTAGTTCGCGCTCTATCTCTCTCCTGTTTATCTTTCTTCTGCTCTTCTGTCCTTTTTCTGTCTGACATTTAGGCTCCAGTGTCCACCATCACTACAAAATTAATCACAGAAATCGTTTTTAGCAGAGAGAAACTTGGATCTCTCTTCTCACTACTAAACATTATCAGCCAGGGTGGTGTTGTCATGGAGACTTAGACGTGCCGTAAATCATTTCAGTCCTGCTCGACCCGATCGGGAAGCCACAATGTAGCATTTTGAAATAGGCTGTAACCTGTACTATTGGTGCAGATAATCTCATTTTAAGTTGTGGATTACAATCAGGCATTTATCTAGAAAGGAGAATTTTGCAAGATCACTTAGAAACCCCTCACAGGGACTTTAAATAAAAGCCTCAGAACTCAAGTGTCTGTTGTGCATTTGGGTTCAATTATCTTGTTCCTTTGATCAGGCACTTCTGAAATGTCACTTTTGCTAATAGTACTTGTCCCCCAACGTTTCTAAACACACTGCCGCCGTGATAAATTGAAGTAATTAAATGGCTATGTGAGTGGGAACAACATGGTCATGCAACAGCAGCACGATCAGTGCCATTCAACCAACAGAGACATGCACATCATGAAGATAACAGACAGGGCCGGCCCTAGCTCAGCAGGCGCCCTAGGCGAAAGACACAAACGCGCCACCCCCCTGCCCTCCGGGCCAAACACGCAAACATACAAACATACAATAAAATCAATACATAATAAATTGTGAAGATAATCATGTATACATTCTTTATTACTTCAATGTGCACTGAAACTTTACAAACAGAACTTTTGTGTAAATAAAAAAAAAATACAGCAAATCTTAAAACTTTTCAAAACAGTGCAATTAGCAAAAAATGCACATCATTGGAATATTTAGAACCATAATAAAAATAAATGAAAATAAACAACACTTCCAAGTTTAGTGAAAAAGAGCCTGGGGGGAAAAAGTGCTTTTTCCAAAAACCTCTCTCTCTATTACAACATGGTAACATCCCACTTCTTGTCATTAAAATAATCAACAAAACAATACAACTACAGAAGATCCCCGCTTGACCGGAAAGAGAACTCAACTACCCATGAGCGCTAGCGCGTGCATACTTCCGTAAAGGTACAGATCTGCCGGTCACGTGCATTTGTTTTGTAGGCGAATCACAGAAGCCAGGACTTCACTCATAAGTATTCTTCTGTCTTCAGCGGCTGTTTGCAGGATGGATAGCGACGAGGTCATTTATTTAATTTTGATTAAATGACAATGTGTAAAATCGCTAAGTTCAAATGGTTTTATCACTGTGAAGACGCCCCTGCTCTCGTCCTGTTGAAGTGATGAAGTGAATAAAAGTTAAGACAACCACGAGCTGGCGATATCACACACTTGAAATAGGTCTTAACAAAACTACAAACTGGTACGTTCTCCAGAATACTGTAAACAGATGGTAAACAATCAACAAGTACTTACAAGTCCAGCAATAAAAGGGTCAAGTCGGCATCGGTCAGACATCCCTCCTTCTCTTTTATTTTACGCCAGCAAATGAACACCGAACTAATGTTTATTCACGCCCCCACCAGCAGATAGCGCCCTAGGCACACTGGTCAGAGCAGCTTACTCTTTAGGCTCTCTCTGACATTCTTAGTTTCACTTTAACGGTGTTTGTGTCGCAGCAAGAAATTCACTATCAGGTGAGTGAAGTGGATCAAACTTCCTCCAGAGAAATAACAAAGTAATAATCTGAGTGTTAGAGGAGCTGTGTGTTTGCTGATGTGAAGTAGAGTTGGTGTTAAAGCTGCAGGATGTTATAAAGTTCAAATCTGTGAGGTGTAGGAGGACATACTCTGCAGTCTGACCGTCTTTATTACAGCCTGGAAGATGAGCTCATCAAATCATCAAATCCATGTTTTAAACTTTGTTTCAGTCTGAATCTGAAGCTTCTCTGGGATTATCACACACTTTGAGAAATGAGAGGATTTACTGAGAAGTTTGGGACGAGCACTCAGAGAGAGAGAGGATTTTACAGGACGCCATTTCAGGCTTCAGAGACAGGAAGACACGCGCTGATCAGACATGTTGTAAATGTGGGGCAGGGTTATTTGTCTCTAGACTATTTCTGAACTAGTCCTTTATTTACAACCTGATAAATTCAGCTCCATCAGAGATTAATTTTCTAACAAGATCCCTTTCTGTGATCAGTTTCTCAACGCTCCCTCAATGGTGTGACACGAAAAAATAAAGCTTTATTTTTCTGATGGACTGATAATGGACAGAAACAACAGCTTTGATCTGAACAATCATCATCAACTCCCTGATACAGTCATTATAGTCATGCTGAGAAGAAGCTTTTGGAAAATAACGTCCTAATCTGACTTTGATGCTTTTTGCAAACTTCAGCTCAGAGCTTAAACTACAAGATGACAGAAGAGAGAAGAAATAACACAGATATGTTTGTTTTAATTAAAAATGTGAATCTGATCCGTAACCAAGGATTAAAACAAGCCGATAGCTTTAAAATGTTTAGTTCCTGCTTTCTGTTCAGAGACCATCAGTGGTTATGAACTGAGAGCAGGAAAACTGGGGCCTCGAGCCTTATTTTCCAGTGTTTGATCTCCTGTTATTGACTTTTTTAGTCAAAATAGTTTTTTTGTGATTTTGGACTGGATTTTTGGATTTTGGACTTCGTGATTTGTTTGCCTACCTTAACTGTCTTGTCAAGTTTGACCTCTGAACTGTTTAGTAAAGACTTGCCCTTCATCATATTCTCTGAGTCCTGGGTTTTCCTCTGCACCTGAGTCATTGTTTTGCCTCAAATTGTAACAAAAAACAAACTAGAAAATCACTCAGAGAGCGCAGACCTCCACCAAGTATATTGTGATTGTCACCAACTCTTTAGTCCTACTTTAATGTTATACTCCCTTTCAGCAGACTGTCTGCTACAGTTTGGTGTTAGCTGCAGGTTTGTACGATAATTTGTTTCCTGACAGTGTTGAAATGATGATGACCCAGTTCATATTTCATATTCTGGATCTTAGTATCCAGAATATTTCCAGGATCTGGATTGTACTTTTACATCTGTCAGAAATTATGGTGACCTTGTCTTGTATTGTTTTGCAAAGCAATCCAACCATTTATGGTGAGTTATATACACATATGGGGAAAACGGCCCTATCGCACTATGATAAAAAATGTTTTTAAAAAAATCCTGGATCCAGACGGTAATCCGGAGCACCTCCAAAATTTAATCACTTCTTCCTTATCCCATTTTGAACATTTCCTGAAAATTTTATCCAGATCCGTTTGTCAGTTTTTGAGTTATGTTGTTCACAGACAAACAGACAAAGAAACAAAATGTAACCTCCTTGGCGGAGGTAAATTATCATGTGGTATAACACTTACATGTGTTAGAAATATATAAATTAATCTATAAAGTGAAAATTGAACACAATGAAAAACAGCTAATATAGTCTGAAACAGTGTCTGATTTTAAATAAATTTTGCCTTTTTTAGTGAAAAAAATTAGATATTTAATATTTCAAAGTCTAGTGTATACAATCTTCGGCTGAGTATTGTGCCGCTGTTTTTACAGCGTGACACTTTCAGTGGGGGTGAACAGAAAGGAACCATAAAAACGTAACATATTGACATAATGTACAGCATGCACAATCAAAAATGAAAATACACAAGTTGATTTGCAGAGAAAAAGCTGAACCTAGCTTACTGACCAGTTCGTACCACATGACGTTACACCACATTCGCAAAGCCATCTTTGGGCCTGGAAGTCAACAGGTGCTTTCCCCTACGCTAAAAGTGTTACAGCCACAGAACATAAAAGCCATGTGACTGAAACCCATGAACAGGGATGAGGGCAGAAGAAATACAGGGAGCTCATTGGGGAATTACTGTTGAAAATGCGTAGCAGTAGGTTTATAACAGGAAGTTGCTACAAGGCCCTTTGTAAGTCCAGTAAAGTAAATGATACAGTTATGCAAACATGGGCTCAAGATCTTGGGGGGGAAATTGATGAGACTACTGGGATAAGCATATGGAAACATGCTAATAACATATCTATGTGCAACAGAACAAAATAATTACAGTTTCGGCTGCTACATGGCCTTCAGATATCGCCTCAGTTTAGGAAGAAAATGGACTCTTAGAAGTCAGCTATGTGGGTCAAGTGTAACAAAGAAATCGGTACCTTCATACATACTGTGTGGTCTTGTGTGTATGTGCAGGATTTGGGGGGGAAAATTGTTTCTAAGTTGAATGTGGTTTTTAACAAGGATCTGAAAATGGATCCTGATGTCTTCTTTTAGGGATGCCACACCCACAAGTCAAGAACACATATAATCAATAACTCTTGAATGTTCTGACATATGTTGCAAGAAAGACTTTGTTACTTAAATGGATTTCAGAGAAGCCACCAACTCTTTCAGAATGGTATAAGGTTATATTTGACCTGCTCCCCATGGAGTATTTGACATGTTGACCCAAAGGGAAAATTGGAACATTCGATCATATATGGACTCCGTTTCTTGATTATGTGGGACCGAGAATATTCTGGCAGATGCTTCCTAAACTGAAGAGTGTTGGCTAAAAGAGAAGGAGAGGCTCTGCTGTCTGTGTGGATTCACTTCCTGTATGTATCTGTGTCTGTTGTGTGTGGGTTTTGGCATGTTCATCTGGTAAATGATTTAAGACTGTGCTGTGCACTGTGTACGGGTTTGGGGGGTGGTGATGATTGGGTGGGAGAGTGTTGGAGACTGGGTGCGTTTACTTTGTGTGGGGAAAAGTTAAAAGCAATATATTTAATATCTGATTGAGATAAAGATGTGATGCTATATTGTTAACAAAAATATTCATACAAACACAGGGAGCTGATTGGCTGCTTCCAGACACATGACCAAACTCTGAATACGCAAACACCAAAAAAAGTCCTTTACAATGAGGAAAGTAAATCTTATCTTTTCTTTTAATCTTTCTTCAGGTTCCTGGACTCATCAGTTCTTCAGCTGGTCTGAAAAGTCTCCAGCAGAGCTGTCATGGTGTGCTTCTCCTCTAAACCAGGTAACACTGACTCACTGATCACATAAAGACTGAACTGAGGCTGCTGACGACACCATGAACTGTTCATGACTTACACCAACTATCTGAGTCTAAGCAAGGGCCCCCATCCCCTCTTGCATGGGACCCAGGCATGCTCAGGTGCTCACAGATGCTGCAACATCTGAGCACTGCAACACTTGCAGGTGTCAACGTTTTCCAAAGTCAGGATGACCGATACGACAGCAGTGGCATGTATGAAGGAAAGGGAGCTCACTCTGTTGTTTGTTTATTTATTTATTTTTTATTTTACCTTTATTTAACCGTAAAAACACTGGTTGAAATTAAAAACGTATTTTCCAAGTGTGTACTGGCCAAGACAGCAGCAGCACAGTTACATTTTTACAACAGACACAAATACAAATAATAATAATAGTAGTAAAATGAAAACCCCAAAGATATTTACAAATACTGCAGTATGTTTTGATAGCTGGTTGTAAAAACTACCTGAGCTTTAATTCAGGTTAAATGGATAGTCATGACACAATGAATAAAGTAAAAAAAAAAAGAAAAAATTAGGGGAAGCCGTTGCAGGCAGTTCAAACCCTTATCACGATAAAACAATGCTTCATGTTCAATGCTTTGTGTAATTGTCCATGGAGTTATTGGCCATAACTACCAGAAATTCAGTCACATGTAACAGTCAGCCACAGAGTGGGAGCAGGCTGTGTCAACCTCCTACCAGACCTGTATGTAGATGGTTAATGGTTCCAGCACTCCCAGCACTTGTCCTAGCTTATAGTACCGCACATATTTGCCACAAATATTAGACATTGAACAGGGTTAAATTCTCCAAACAGTTGGTCCTCTAATTGTCCAATGAGTTCAGATTTTGAGACTTCTGTCGGACAAGCTGATCGACGGCTCTGCTGGGGGTAGCCAATGCCACCCCCAGCCATCCCCTGTGTTACATGTGAGCCCTCTCTGCCTCATAGGCTCAGATTTTATTTTCACTTTGAGCCATGTACTGCAATGGCGAACACTTTGTAATGTGAAAGAATTCTTGATAAACTCAAATACTTTGCAAGTAATTCCTTACCATTGGTTTTCCTTGATAAATTTTGTACTTATTTTTTGCCAGTATGGATGTGAAATGGGTCTTAAATTGCATTCATTAAGGTCTTGAAAGTCTTAAAAAGTCATAAATTTGACTTGTTGAAACCTGCTAAGACCCTGATCCATGCAATACTATAAAAATGAGTTAGTCCCCTCATTCAACTCAACAAATATCACCAAGACAATCATATTGAAATTGATTTACACATGTCCAGCTCTAGCAATATGTTTAACATGGTTGGCATTTTTAATAAAGGACAGTAATCTTGATACACTGTAAACCCAATAGGTCAATTGAACTGAAAAAGAAATAGTCTAAATTGTTTAAATTGTGTTTCATTTGAGTTTAAATAACAAGGAGGGATTGAGTACTATTATCTCAAAATTCTTTTATGTAGTTTGTAAGTTCTTTTTTAAATGCAATTTTAACTTAAATTTTCTAAGTTTAATTTAGCTATGCTAACCCCCCTATAGATGAAAGAATTCAGTCATTCAAACTCAAAAAAGCATGTTCAGTACTTTGCAATTTCTTTGAGCGTGATAATGTAAATACTTACAAGTTGCTTTAACTCTAAACACACCTCTCTTACACAAACTGTGAGTGAACACAAAAAGCTTAAATGCACGTCACTTCATTAAATGGCTAAAACATTACCAACCAATACTTCTGGAAAAATGTTCAGAAATCAGTCACAGTCACTTCAAAAGTTTAAGTAAATTTTGTTAAATCACACAACCTCACTTTCTCTTACACTTACATCTGTAACTAAACATTTTAAACTTTAAAAACCAGGGACACACACAGTTATTCAAAAAAATAGACGAATAACCCAAGAAACAGTGCGTTCTGAATTATACTTGATGACCCATGAGAAGTTTTAACACTAAAGACGTAGCAACTTCAGCAAAATCAAAAAATTTGTTTATTTTTCCTCATATCTTAACTCTGCAAACAAAAAAAAACAAAAAAAAATTAAAAATGTGCAAAAATATTGTAACAAAAAAACATATAGAAACACCAAAAAACATGTTTCGTTGTCATAACAACGCACCTCCTCATATGTGTCCACTGCCACACATACAGACTCTGGCGTTTATATTGTAAAAGCTCCGTGTTTAGTGCAGCCTTGATGTTTCTGAGCGTCAGTGAAGGCATCAGGAAGGCTCTGAGTGGGTCAAAGTGCAGCAGGAGGGAGGGATGGAGGTGTGTGTGTGTGTGTGAGTGAGAACAGATGAGCTGGAGATGATGAGTTTCATTCAGTGTTTTCTTCCTGCCTGTTTTGAGTGAGCATGATCACAGCCAGATCACAGCAGTTTGACCAGTGAATGAAAACACTAATCAGTGCAGCGTCTGGACGTATGTTACGTTTTATTTTACACAAGTTGTGCACAATTCTATTTGTAATGGAAACGCCGGCAAGGCGCAATTGTACTTTATCCAAACTTCAGAAATATCACTTTGACTTTGCGAAAAAGGTGTAATGGAAAAACAGCTACTGACAGTAACAAGTTCAACTTCAAGTTAAAAAGCAATATTGTCAAACCACATAATAAAGATGTAGTTCACAGTCTTTCAGGGTGGAACAACCATGTTTGTTTAACTTTTAAGGTTCAAAGTGAAATCAGTCAGTTAACAAAAGGCCTCGACTTTCCATCCTCCAGGCCTATGAAGAATTTTCTGGACAAAGTCAGATTAGATTGGTAAAGTCCTCAGTGTAACTCAGTACAGTACAAAAATCAGTCCAAAAAGTACGACGTATCCTTTAGCCAGTGTCGGAAACGTGACACCAATGTTACCCTTAGCACAGCAGCAACCCTGTCAGGTCAAAAGACCTCAGTATCTGTTGAACTGGACCTGACCAAGAGGAGCCCCACTGGTATGTCATCGACCTGTGGTCCATCTGGCTGTGACAGAAAATAACAGAACTGTTATACAATGAATACCAAAGAAACATGGATGCCTGGGAGCAACATTGTACCCCTAACAACATTAAATCCAGGGTGCTTTTAATGCAGCTACGTAGGAAGGGCCTGGGGGACAGCAGCATGTTGAGCAATGACTTCAACTTGGTCCAGGGCAATGAAGAAGCATCTGTAGCTTTAGATTCTTGATAGGGCAAGCATACAGCTACTAATCAGAGGAAATACCTCACAATGGTTGCAGTCAGGCTGGATAATGCTGACCAATTTTTACATGACAAGGTGAGGAATGAAATACGTAAAATAACTCCCCAACCCCAGCAGTCTTGGATAATAAAGGAACGTTGGTCATCAGTTGAGTCATCGTCATTCAGCCCCGCTGTAGTCTAAAGTCTGTAGCTGTAAAGAAAGGATAACTTAGCACCATGTCTCATAGAATGGACAGTCCATCATCTCATGAAGTTTTAAATGTGCTCTTTATTACTGGACACAATTTTAACTAATTTTCATTACTAACAGCCGTCACAGATAGTCAGTGCTGTTCAGCGTGGTGAGAGACACAGATGTGATAATAAATTTGATTTTTATGGATCATTAAGAAAATACTTCTTCATTAACAGCCAGTGCATTCAGCAGCTGAGACACAAGGGTTAGCTTGACCAGGTGATAGTCCAGAGGCTTTGTGAAATAAAATCCTGTCATGGTGAGGCAATAGACTGTGTTATTTTTGAATAAAAGGATTCACTCTAATTTAGGGTAAGATTAGAAAACATGCAGGTCAAAGGTCATAGCTACCTGATCCCATCTCAGTAAACATGGACTGAACATAAGTAGCCACTGTAGATATGTATTTCAGATTAAGTGTGGGTAGAAGAATGAATCAGTGTTTTTATTTTCTGTGTTTGGACAGAGCCAGGAGGGGCTCCAGGAACAGGAACCAGCAGCCCAACCAGCACCGTGAGCGGCAGAAGAAGGAAACGACCTCCTCCTGATGGTGAATGTTGAGTTCCTTTTTTCATGATTACCCAGCTCTCCCAATGATCACCTGACTGTGTAAAACTTGGTCCTCATTGGTCCAAATCCCTCAGCAACAGCTTTCTGAACAGGTGTGACAAAGTGACAACCTGAATATGAATCTTAATTCATTTGGACAGAAACAAACTCTAAACTGGAGGCTGAGCAGAGACATGGGGTTGAGTGTAATGATTGACCAGATTTTAGTCCAGAGTCCAGAGGTTTTGAGAAAAAGAATCCAGACAGGGTGAGACATGACTGGCTTTCTATGGCTTTCTAAATCTTTAATGATGGATTAGACACCAACAATCACAGTAAGAATGGATTACAGCTGAAAATTTGAGTTGAAAAATGATTCAAGTGTCTTTATTTCCTGTGTTTGGACAGAGCCAGGAGAGGAGCCTAGTGGAAGCAGCAGCAGCAGCAGTAGCAGCAGTAATGGATCTCATGCTCCTGGTTGGTGCTGAATTTCCTTTTTATCACTAATCACCCGACATTAGCCACGTATACATGGACCCAAATATTCTGCTTGCATTCGGTTTATTTGCTCAAACTGAAAGAATTTAACCTTTGTAAACACCTCATTCTGAAAGAAAAGAGCCAATCCGAATGGACATTTAATCGGTTTCACAGGGGTGGAATATTCCTTTCCCCAAACCGATTGAGGTATCATGTATCCACTCAGATGTAAAGTTGTCAGGGTGCGTTCTTTCAGCACATGCTCAGATATGACGTAAGACGCAACTAGAGATGTTCCTCAACTTTAAAAATGTCAGCGAGCCGTCAGCACTGAATTGCAGCGGAAAGTTTGTTTTTGATCCAAACTTTGAAAGATCTCAACATAATTTCAAGACTGAACAGACAAACAACTCGCAATATGGAGTATTGCAACACCGTGATAAACAAACTGTCGCCCTCCAGCTTTGATAAATCTCGTGATGTTAACGTTTTTCTGTGCATGCCCCATTGACTATTCTGTTTGATTACAGCGGCGCATGTAGACCAGAGATTGGAATATTCCTCTGCATGTATACTATTGTTTTTGGAAAATTCATTCGGAAAGATGCCATTCGGAAAGACGAAAAACTCCTCATGTAACCGTGGCTAGTGTAAAATACTTGATTTTGATTGGTCAAAATCCCTTGACAGCAGTTTTTCTGAACAGCAGAGGTGACACAAGGGACAACCTGATGACGAGATCACACTTAAATTGAACCATTCAATATCTTTTGTAATGAATTTATATCAATAACACCTAAACGATGATTCGAACACCAACAACTTCTTTCATGAGGAGAGTTTTTACGGCCTTCATGGATGGAAGACTGTTTCAATAGTACCTTCATAACACAGGTGTTACAGAACTTGATTTACAGATGAGGCCATACCACCAGAACCACCACCAGCACAAGCCCTGACTGCGTTTACTATGTGTAACAAAGTCACGAGAATTCTTCTTTCAGTGTGTTCAGCTGCAGAGTGTTTTTATTTATCTATCTTTTTAAAAGGACTTATGTCTAGGAAAAAAACAAAGATTAATTCAATCATGGCATTAGTTTGTGGATTCACAGCCCAGAACAGCACTTAAGGTCAGTTCTTCCAGAGCTTGAAGAACAAGAGTCAGATATTGTTGAACTCTCCCTTTAATAGTCTCATTTATCCATGGAACACCCAGGTATTTACAGTATGCTGTCAGGTCATGTGTGTATGTTTTTTCAAGTGATGGATAACAGAATAAATTCAAATTAACAACTTACTATTTCTGACAACCCTTACCAACTAATAAACCAAGACATTAAATATAGACGAATATATCAAACTGGTAAAGCCGTGAACCATGAAGTCATCATAACTAACTGTACACTGTCCGTAGAGACACAGGACCTTAACAGAGTCCAGAATCCAAAATAAAATAGATACCCCTTTAAAATAAAACTTTCACTCACATCCAGCCTTTTCTTCTGTTTCCTGTAGCTCCTCACTGGTCCATCTCTCCTCTTCACTAAACATTACAGCCTGACAGCCCTCACTCTGACCAGCTGATAACCCTCTCACATTGAACAGAACCAAAATGAACAGAACATTGATCAAACAGGATCAGACCTAAGAACTCAGCCTATAACTTTGTACACTCACCGGCCACTTTATCAGGTCCACCTTGCTAGTCCCGGGTTGGACCTCCTTCTGCCTTCAGAACTGCCTTAATCCTTAGTGGCACAGATTCAACAAGGTCCTGGAAACATTCCTCAGAGAGTTTGGTCCATATTGACATGATAGCATCACACAGTTGCTGCAGATTTGTCGTCTGAACATCCATGATGAGAATCTCCCGTTCCACCACATCCCAAAGGTGCTCTATTGGATTGAGATCTGGGGACTGTGGAGGACATTTGAGTACAGGGAACTCATTGTCATGTTGAAGAAAGCAGTCTGAGATTATTCCAGCTTTATGACAAGGAGCTTTATCCTGCTGGAAGTAGCCATCAGAAGATGGGTACACTGTGCTCATAAAGGGATGGACATGGTCAGCAACAATACTCAGGTAGGCTGTGGACTTTAAACCATGCTCAGTTGGTACTAAGGGGCCCAAAGTGAGCCAAGAAAACATCCCCCACACCATTACACCAGCAGCAGCAGCCTGAACCGTTGATACAAGGCAGGATGGATCCATGCTTTCATGTTGTTGAGGCCAAATTCTGACCCTACCATCTGAATGTGGAGCAGAAATCCAGACTCATCAGACCAGGCAACGTTTCTCCAATCTTCTATTGTCCAGTTTTGGTGTTGCTGTGTGAATTGTAGCCTCAGTTTCCTGTTCTTAGCTGACAGGAGGGTCACCCGGTGTGGTCTTCTGCTGCTGTAGCCCATCTGCCTCAAGGTTGGACGTGTTGTGTGTTCAGAGATGATCTTCTGCAGACCTCGGTTGTAACCAGTGGTTATTTGAGTTACTGTTGCCTTTCTATCAGCTCCAACCAGTCTGTCCATTCTCCTCTGACCTCTGGCATCAACAAGGCATTTTGTCCCACAGAACTGCTGCTCACTGGATATTTTCTCTTTTTGGGACCATTCTCTGTAAACCCTAGAGATGGTTGTGGGTTAAAATCCCAGTAGATCAGCAGTTTCTGAAATACTCAGACCAACAACCATGCCACGTTCAAAGTCCCTTAAATCACCTTTCTTCCCCATTCTGATGCTCACTTTGAACTGCAGCAGATCCTCTTGACCATGTCTACATGCCTGAATGCATTGGGTTGCTGCCATGTGATTGGCTAATTAGAAATTTGTGTTAACGAGCAGTTGGACAGGTGTAGTGAAATGAAGTTGCCTGGTTTCTGTCTAAAGGTCATCAAGAGAGTAGGATGTTTTGATATGACCTGACTTCTTCTCTGTACCAACACCAACACCATATTATCTCCATACATTGCTGATTGTAATTTCTATAGCTGGGTTAGATAGAAAGCTGTTGTTAAAGTCTCCGAGAGGGCTTTCTGAGTGATCTTGAAACAGTCTCACTTCTAGACTAGTAAATGCCTGAATAAAATCCACATCAAATGAGACAGTGAGCCCCAAAGGTGTTATACCTACATGATGATACATGATACGACACATAGACCAAAAGTCTATATGACAACTAGACTGCTAAAGTTTAGCAGAGAGAAGAGAGATCTGAGTTCTTCTCTGCTGAAAATGATTTCTGCAATTAATTGTGTAGTGATGGTGGACACTGGTGTCTTTATTTTCTGTTGGACAGGGCAAAGAAGGCGTCTCAACAGAGAAATCAACATACATATCAAACCGTTGAGCCTACCCAGCCCAACCAGCCTAACCAGCCCAACCAGCCCAATCAGCCCAACCAGCCCAACCAGCAACAGCTGGGGTTATTCACCTTCTATTGCTGCTGGTCAGTGCCAAGTTATCACTGTATGGACCGTTTTACTGAATCTGTTTAATTGTCGACCCACTGTGGAAATCACATTTAAATAAATGAAGTGCTCTGTTTTTGTGAAGATATAAATATTATGTTAGGGTCTATTTTATTAAAAACATGAATTGAGATACCATTAAATTAAATATATGAAGAAACTCCTTTGTGTTGGGAGCTGGCTGTTACAACCTCTAACTCAAAAACATCAATTCATGAAAAAACATTTGACTATTTTCTGCCAAAGTCCTATGTATTGTCTTTTAATAGATCTTTTTGATTTCTCCTGTAAAAAATGTAAGAATGATTTTGTAGATTTGTTTTAAAATTAAATGGCTAAATGTAAAAAATCTTATCCCAAGTTTTCATGCCACCACCGACACAAAGAGCTTTAGTCTGTAGGCATTACTTGGTTTTAGCAACACCTTCAAATGTTTCACCAAGAAGAGACCTGGCCTTCCTGTTAATCCATGGCCATATGGTGAGTTGTTAGTTTCCATAGTTTTTAAGTGTCAGCCTTCCAAAATCTGGAAGTCAATGCTAGTGTAAGTGCTTTATTGGTTCTAACCACGTTCTTCCCAAGAAACGGTTTAGTTTTTAATCAGCAAGGAGCCAAGTTGGAGTCATGTCATTGCTTCACAATAAAACATCAGTATGTCACTAAATCAGTGTCTTTATTTTCTGTTGGACAGGGCAAAGAAGGCGTCTCAACAGAGAAATCAACATACATATCAAACCGTTGAGCCCAACCATCCTAACCAGCCTAATCAGCCGAACCAGCACCAGCTGGGATAATTCACCTTCTATTGCTGCTGGTCAGTGCCAAGTTATCACTGTATCACTGTATGGACCGTTTTACTGAATCTGTTTAATTGTCGAACCACTGTGGAAATCACATTTAAATAAATGAAGTGCTCTGTTTTTGTGAAGATATAAATATTATGTTAGGGTCTATTCTATTAAAAACATGAATTGAGATACCATTAAATTAAATATATGAAGAAACTCCTTTGTGTTGGGAGCTGGCTGTTACAACCTCTAACTCAAAAACATCAATTCATGAAAAAACATTTGACTATTTTCTGCCAAAGTCCTATGTATTGTCTTTTAATAGATCTTTTTGATTTCTCCTGTAAAAAATGTAAGAATGATTTTGTAGATTTGTTTTAAAATTAAATGGCTAAATGTAAAAAATCTTATCCCAAGTTTTCATGCCACCACCGACACAAAGAGCTTTAGTCTGTAGGCATTACTTGGTTTTAGCAACACCTTCAAATGTTTCACCAAGAAGAGACCTGGCCGTCCTGTTCATCCATGGCCATATGGTGAGTTGTTAGTTTCCATAGTTTTTAAGTGACAGCCTTCCAAAATCTGGAAGTCGGTGCTAGTGTTAGTGCTTAATTGGTTCTAACGATAGTTCTTCCTAAGAACCAATTTAGTTTTTAATCAGCAAGGAGCCAAGTTGGAGTCATGTCATTGCTTCACAATAATACATCAGTACGCCACTAAATCAGTGTCTTTATTTTTTGTTGGACAGGGCAAAGAAGGCGTCTCAACAGAGAAACCACCAGACCAACCGTACCGCCAAGCCAAACCAGCCTAACTTCATCGCCTATCCCAACCAGCCCAACCGCACCGCCCAGCCCAATCAGCCCAACCAGCCTAACCAGCCCAACCAGCCCAACCAGCCTGACCAGCCCAACCAGCCTAACCAGCCCAACCAGCCTAACCAGCCCAACCAGCCCAACCAGCCCAACCAGCCTAACCAGCCCAACCAGCCCAACCAGCCTAACCAGCCTAACCAGCCCAACCAGTCCAACCAGCACGGGTTATTCACCTGCTATTTCTGCTGGTCAGTGCCAAGTTACCTTTTTATTGTTAACCAGCTCTTTCACTAATCACCTGACTGAGTGAAATGAGCCTGAGGAGGAGGGTGATGGTGATGATGATAATTATAATGATGATGAGGGTTACTCTCAGTCTGAAAGTGCAGTGACAGGTATAACCAGAATAGGGACAGGTATTACTTTTCTATCAGAGGGGAACCCTCTGGGCCTTCAAGGTGTTCAGTAAAGGCCTAATAAAAAATATTGAAAGAATTTTTGTACTCCTAAATAATTATTTTATTTCTTTTTTTGTTTTTATTTTTTATTTTTTTACTCAATTAAATCATAGCAATGAGTTTATATTATTTTTTTAAACTTGTCCTGAAAAACAATGGGTTAATATAACTAAATGGAAAATCGACCAATCACAATTTTCCTGTTGATGGTATCTGGGTAAATCAGCGACACATTCTGGCAGGCAGGGCCTTCAGTAAGTGCAACGAATGCCTGTGTAACTCAAGCGAATGTGGACACAATTTGACAATGACAGCTGTCGTAGCCAATCATATTTTGTTATGTTGTGGACGGGATCATTTCCTGTCATCTTACGGGTATTCGCGAATACCTACCAAACACCCCCTCCCTGCTCCTCTGCCGGTTTCCTCTGCACTCAGACGGGGCCATATTTTACTTGACCAAAAACACAAATAAACGGACTTCCACTGGAAAAAATCTGATATGGGTCTGCATTCACACTTTATTTAGAGAATTTTCAGCGCGTTACTTTCACACATAAACAGCGCTAAATAAGGCTCTAGTTCTCATCGTGTCTCTTCGTCCTGGCAGACTACCTGTGTTTGTTTATATCTGGCAAACCGCACGCGCGGACTGATACACTAATTGGAGAGAGCCTCGTAGCCAGCTGTGGCTCTGCAGCGGAGGTAGCACCGTTTTATGACACGATGAGAACTAGAGCCTTATTTAGCGGTGTTTTTCTTGTAAACAAAGCATGAATGCAGACCGATATCAGATTTTTTCAGGGGGGAGTCCGTTTATTTATGTTTTGGTCAAGTAAAATATGTCCCCGTCTGAGTGCAGAGGAAACCTACAGAGGAGCAGGGAGGAGGTGTTTGGTGTGAGCGCTCTGGGCTTCTGCTGCACAAAAACACTGCTGTAGGGGTAATGTCTGCCCTAAACCTTGTGATAGGACCCAACTTGTTCCATCCCGGAGTATCACTTTAATGGATAAGAGCCCATCTGTAGCTGTGAGTGAGTGAGGAGAAAAGAGAAGATCTAGTTGGCAAAACGTGAAGAGAAATGGCAGAAAGTAATGGAGAAGACTGTGTGGTGGCTGGATTACTTGAAACTCCGTTTTTTGGTTTGTTTTTTTCAGTTTTATATCTTAATTTTTTTTTAAGTGTTTGAAGTTGTGTTAGGTGTTGCAGTGTTCAGGCACATGATAAATTTTTAATCCCACAAAACTATCAATATACAAAAGTTCCTTGTCACATGATTCTGGCTATTGTTTTTATTTCTTTGTTTGATTGTTTATTGGCACGTGTGGCCCCATGGTCCTACTGAAGGCCCAGTGGCTGGGGCGACAGTTTGCCAATGTTTTCTATGGGGTATGAAATGCATTACTCTTTTTTTTTTTTTCCATTGTCTTAAAGGTCTTCCCAGCGTGCAATGGACACCTCTTTGTACCCTGTTTCTACCAGAAACGCAGCAAAACGACCAGAGGAATAGCAGAGTGGAACTTTCCCCGCCTGTTCCCCCGTCCTTTTCTCCCTCCCCCATCCTCCCTCCATTACCTTACATCGCTCCTCCCCCTTCTCCTCCTCCTCCTACCTCCCTTAACTCCCTCCCCCCTCGTTCCCATTCTCCCTGTCTTCCTCATCCTTCAGCCCCACAACAGACAGGTAGTGTCCTAAAATGCCACAGAAGTGAAGTCTTTTGATGAATGGTTGAAGTAAAGTTAGATAAGTTAAGTCGAGACTGCTAAACTGCTAAATAAAAGAAATAAAAATGAAAAACAGATTTTAGGCATTCTTTGTGGAATTCTGTGCTCATGTGTTGATCAACCAAAAGACAAACAGGAAATTCAGGTAACTTTGCCCCCCTCATTCGAATAACATTATTTTTTCAGTAATTTTTACTGTTGTTGACGATTTTAGTACTCCATAGTTTTAAGGCAAATCCCCCTCCTAGAATATTTACATAAAAAAAAGTAAAAAAAATAATTTTCTCTAGAATATGTTTATTGGATCAATTTTACAAAAAAAACAAACACAAAATATTTTTTTCTAACTTGCATCATTATGTGTGTGATAAAGGGTTAAATAGGGATAGAAGAGTGATTCAGACTTCTTTGTTTTCTGTTTGGACAGAGCCAGGAGAGAATTCTGGAAGAATACAGAGGCCCTACAATGACAGCAGTAACATTCAGCGTCTTTTAGGTAAGTTTTGCGTTTCTTTTTTATCAACAATCATCTGACTGAGTGAAATGATTGACTCTGATTGGTAGGGATGGGTGCTGAATTAGATTCAGATTCAGATTCAGATTCAGATTCAGATTTCGATTTATAGGTCCCGTAGGGATATTTGTTTTCACTGACTGTACATTACAGAAAGAGACATTACACATCACAGACATCAAACAATGACAACAAACATTTCACATTACGGACATCAAAAACATAACAGTGGGACAATGACAGAAAAAAATTAGGTACTTTTATAGGTACCGACTGAATTCTGTCCAAAGTACCAGGTACCGATTCATGTAAAATCAAAAGGTACCATGTTTAGGTACCTAAATGCATCCTTGTGACTGTGAGGGAGTGGAAGAGAAGGTGATTTTCCATGCAGGACATGAACACGGCATTACAAGTTTATATATTAAAGAACAAATATGTTAAATAAAAAAAGAGATTTTATTGTTAGTATTTTAGTTACTTTTATTGTCAGAAAACAATCAGGCCAAAAGTCATGGCTCCTTGGATCTCAAACGATGAGTTGGACACCAATAATCACTGTAAGAACGGTTTACAGCTGAACCCTCTCTGGTGCCTTGTTGCCTCTTGGCAACGTACCCACTTTTGGCCTTTTACATTCACACAACACGTTCCAGTGTAATGAAATACTTCAAAACAGAGAAATGACTCTAAGGAACCAATAGCAGTGTTTGGATCAGTCATGTGACCCTCTAGAGATCTTTGCAGAGTCCCTTTCTTTGCAGACTTTTAGCAAGGACCAGCTCAGCCTTTTCTCTCCTGAAAACTGTCCATAAACTTTTTCACCTGGCCTCTCTCAATCAAGAAAATAAAGTTTTCATAGTAATAGGCAAGTAAAGCCTAATGTGTAACAGTTCAGTGCACTTTCTTGGCTAATTGATTCATGGAAACATGTAAAAATGCAAATGTTGCTCTGAGGCAACACCGTACCATCATGGATTCACCATGACAACATTTTTATTGTGTCTTTGAGTTTTCAGACTCTTCAAAAGAAAACAGATAAGTAAAGCTGTCTCTGTACCTCTGAAATTGAACCTTGATGAATTTGATGTTAGTTTTAGTAAAGGTCAGGCTGTAACTGTACATTGTGGGCTCTCAACTACTATACCAGTGAACTTGGTGAGCCTTCTTTACAGAGCACACGCTTCTATCCTCCACACATTTTTCCTTCACAGCATTAACCTAACCTCAGTCTGTGGCTTTTCAAGGACACAGAAGGTAGAACCAGCACCAGCTGACATCCCCATGCCTGGCAACTAGGATCCATCTATGTCAAATTTCTTAAGGTTTATTTGGATCCCCATTGGTCACTACTTCAGTAGCAACTACTCTATCTTTGGTTCACTTATACTAATATGAGGTTCAAATCCACACAAATAAAATCGTACAAAGAACAGGCCAAGACGGAACAGAGAAGCACACAAATGGAAATAAGTAACAACACAATAACAAAGTACAAAATCAGGAGCCTTAATATAAAACCCATTTTAAATCTCATAATTATTTTCTATGAGGTTATATTTGTGCCACCAGAAACTGAATTTGAATTGAAATATTGAAATTTAAAAGCATAATGTGTAATGGAATTTAATGTGTTAAAATTGAATTTATTTTTTGAAATTGAATTAATTTTTAAATTGTATCTGAAAGTGTATTTTACCTATGAAAATTTAACTCTTTTTATACTTAAAATTCAAAACCACCAAATTCAATTTCAGTTTACAAAAGGCAGATTCAGTTTTACAATTCAACACCCTACACCCCTCGTGTGGTATTTGTAAACTAAAACGCAGGGCTTGCAAAACACTGATTTAACGCTGATTCGGAGAAGACGTCACTCCCACTTCCTTCTTCCCAGTTCTCAGGTTAATCGAACGCATCACCACAGTCCGCAGACATGTAAAAGGTGTCCGTGAATCTGCTCGATTAGTCTCCCTACAGGCACAAGATGACGTAATGGCTGTGTCGCTCTGAACTGAAATTGAATTTTAAAATTGAATCTGCCTTTTGTGAATTGAAATTGAATTCTGTGTTTTTGAATTTAAAGTATAAAAAGAGTTGAATTTTCATAGGTAAAATACAATTTAAAAAAATTAATTCAATTACAAAATCAATTCAATTTCAACACATTAAATTCCATTACACATCATGCTTTTTAAAATTCAATGTTTTAATTCAAATTCAGTTTCTGGTGGCACAAATATAACCTCATAATTTTCGTACCTAAAAACACATCAGAATAACTAAAAAATGACATACAAGACAAACACACACACAGGTATACACTCTCACACTTCATATAGAAATTCTACACTTATTATCATTGTTATTATCGGTAAATTCAGAAGAGTCTCAGTGACACTAGATATTGCTTTAATATTGTTTTTAAAAAAGTTTTTTTCTTGTAAGACTAGTAATGTCTGACGGGTGATCATTCCACATCCTCATTCCTCGATACATAACAGTACACTGTCCTGAGTTTGTGTTTTTTATTTTGTTTAACAGGGGGAACACCAAGCAGCACCAGCAAACACATCACTTGGATAAGAGGAAGAATTCTTGACAGAAGTGAGTTGAAGTGAAGTGTTTGCTAAATGTTTCTGATGGTCCTTTTAGTAGAAATGAACTGTGAACTCATATTTCATGAAGTGAAGGATCTGAAAGTCTGCTAGATTGCTAGACTGCTAGATTAGAAACACCTGAGATGATGATGGATTCAGACTCTCTGCAGCAGTGGCGATTGCTCTAATACTACAAGTGAAGCTCAGCTTCCCCTAAAATGTCCCTAAAAAGTGTTGATATGTTCTGCTGTGTGAACATTTCATTGATAAAATCTGAGCTAGAATTCCTTCATCTTTAGTTCAGAATCAGCTCCTATCACAGGTAACTGGCTCCACCTCCTTCTCATTCATCCCCGCAGCGTCTCAGCGCTTTAACACAGTCGGACGCTGAGCGTCTTCTGACTTCAGCGGGGAAGTGTAGAGTGGGTTGTTCCACTGTGGAAACTGGACGGTCATTGGATAAACACTGGGCTTTGTCCCGCCCATCGGACGCTCAGCGTCTCTGGGGGTCTATGAGGCAGTGGGCTGGCCTGGACGCTGGGCTCCTGCATGATGATTGGATGATCTGTCTGAGGCTGAATCCCTTTTTGATTGACAGTGAAATGAGCCAGTCAGAGATCTTGAAGTATAACCCTCCATCGGAGCATCTTCTGAGTTGTTCTGGACTGATCCAGAGGGTTTATCGATCCCCAGAGAGTTTACCTTTCTTAGAAACGACAAGCGTTGTGTTTAAAGATTTTCTCTCTTTTCTCCAATAAGCAGCTACAGCTACAGCTAGTGGTGCAACGGATCATCATTGATCCGTGATCCGTTCGGTTTGGCACATACGTGACTCGCAGATTGATTTCTGAAAAAAGCTGTGTGCTCGTCTGCACACATCTTTTGACGAGCAGAGAAGGGAGGTGTGCAGACATGGCAAGCGGTGGAGAGGAGGAGCATGAACGCCCCGCGACACACTGGCTATACACACCATGCCGTGCCTAAAGTGATACTCCAGGATGGAGTATCACTTTAGGCACGGCATAAAGTGCCATATTTTACTTGACCAAAAACACAAATAAACGGACTCCCACCGAAAAAATCTGATATCAGTCTGCATTCACGCTTTATTTAGAGAATTTTCAGCGCGTTACTTTCACACAAAAACACCGCTAAATAAGGCTCTAGTTCTCATCGTGGCGTAAAACGGCGCTACCTCCGCTGCAGAGCCACAGCTGGCTACGAGGTGCTCGCTGCTTAGTGTATCAGTCCGTGCGCATGGTGTGCCAGATATAAACAAACGCAGGTAGTCTGTCAGGACGAATTATACAAACACAACGTAAAGATGAGTGATTATGAGAGTGAGGACGACCTGCAGTTCACTTTGCATTCCATTCCCATATTGTTAATATCTGTTTGTTTATATCTGGTGTCTTTTTGAAAAAAATCAGAAATTATAAGCTCAGGTTTTCTTTCACTCTCCTTGTTTCAAGTAAGATGTCTTCTAATGTTCTCCTTTGAGTTCTATTTTATTAATGGTCTTTCAACCAATATTAAAAGGAGATATGCCTTTTTATGTTGCTGTTGCACTTTAAGTTGATTTTTGGTTCATTGTTAAATTATAAAGGAAGGAGATCTGCCTATTTATTGCACTTTAAATTGTTTTTCATTAATAACTATGTTATAAAGAACATATGCCTTGTGCACTACTTTTATGTATTTATTCTAAAAGTGCGTAATAAACAGACAAAACTTGTTTATTTATTTATTTATTTTTATTTTTTTGCTTTTTGTTGATCCGAGGAACGATCCGATCTTTGAGTTTTGTGATCCGTTGCACCACTAGCTACAGCTGCGGAGCTTCTCCCTCTCACTCACTCTTACAGCCTGTCGTAGTCTCACCTAGCAGCTCCAGCTGCTAACAAGCTGACACAGAGGGTAGAATTTACGTTTAAATAAATAAACAAATTTATGATGTAGGCCGAAAAAAAATGAGCTTCCCCTCCCTGACTGACCAGCAGCCACCACTGCTCTGCAGTCTGATCAGCATCTGAGGACATTCTTCATCAAGGAAAGGATTCCTCCTGTCTCCCGTGCACCACATCCTCCAGCAATGTCAGATAAGCCATTGTGTGTTTTGACCCATTGTGAGTGCGTGCCTTTTTATGCCCAACCATTACTTAATCACCTGAATAGCTGCAGGTTTTGTAGACTACAAAAAGCAGTTTTGTGCAATGATCATGTCATTAATTGTATGGCATAGTTTTGGAACACTGCACTTGTCTGCCTTATTGTTTATGTGAATGGGTTCATAATAACAGGTAAAGTTTGTGTTACAATGACAGAGCATAATTGGTTCAATGAAATAGGCTATGTGTGTGGACACCTGCCCGTGTGTGATCGTGCATTCCTCTTTCCTTTTTACCAAACATATCTGCTGTGGAATTTGTAATATCCAAGTATTTTACACAAATGTATCAGTTTCACAGCTGTCTTTATTTCATCCCTCTACTGTTGGGTTGCCAGTGTTGTTTCTGTAGTTTATGGGCATACAGCAGGATTAGAGCATCTGTGAAGGTATTCACATTCTCCCATCAAGTTTGTTTTTTAATTAATCTTTATCGTTGCTTAAAAGTAGCATACACTTTCCTTTTTGTTTATAAATGAGGCTCCTGGGTTCAGCCTCTGAAAGGGGAGGAGTTAGCAGAGAAAATGCTACAAACTGTCTGACAGCTCATCTCTCTGATTGACAAACAATAATGGTAGATCACAGAGACAGACACAGAGAATGGATTGTCTGAGTGGAGCTGGGAGCTCTCATCCTGACAGAGATCAACTCTATCCACAGCCATGATGAGCTGATGGAGAGAGGAAGGCCTTCCTGTTAGATTCAGGAGGAGCTTCAGAGCTCACACTACACCTCCAAATCACTTCCTGCAGCAGCTAACAAAGAGCTAACAATGATCAGCTGCTTCAGATGAATCAGTGAAGAAAGAAACAATAAGGATTTTGTAAATGGAAAACTGATTCAGAAACTATATTTTCAAGGTCTGACAGAAATTTGTTTTACAGTGGAGCAATACATACACGTCAGCAGAAGCCTCATCAGCAGTCTCCGTAACTCAGGTGAGTTGAAGTGTTGTGTTTTCTAAATGTTGTTGTCTGATGGTCTTCAGCTGCAGAGTTTAGTAGAAATGAACTGTGAACTCATATTTCATGAAGTGAAGGATCTGAAAGTCTGCTGCTAGATTAGAAAGAGGTGATGATAAACCATTTCAACTTATTCCTTGTGTGAATGAGCAGTGGTTCTACTCAGTCCTCCAAGCTCCTGACCCTCTCTACAGCCTAAGCCCAGATGACCCTCAGAGGGACAACTTGTTTTGGCTGCTTGTATCCCTGACCTTATTCTTTTAGTCTGAACCCGGAGCTCATGAACACAGGTTCAGACCTTGAGATACTTCAATTTCTTCTTTACAGACTGTCCTCTGCTGCCTAGACCTTGAGATCCTGTCCATGATAATCCCAGAAAGAATCAGGCACAAGGGGCAACCCTAGTGGAGGATAATATTTTTTGACTCTGTGTTGAGTATAAAGACAGTGCTTTCACTTTGGTCAGAGATCAGATAGCCTGAGTAACAACCACTGAACCCTGTAATCTCACTTAACCCCCAACAAAACCCCTAAGGGACATGATTATAGGCTTGATCCAAGTCTTAATACAACTTTTAGACTGGAAAGGCAAAATCCTATCTCATCCCACCCTATGAAGCACTACAAGGGTGAAAAGCTGCTCCATTGTCCCACAGCAGTGGACCAGCTCAAGGAACCAAAAACGTCTTTGATGATGAGGGTTTACAGCTTTTGGAATGGAAAAATGATTATTTCCATATTCCCGGTCTGACTGAGCTTTGTTTTACAGGGGGGGAACTGAGCAGCATCAGAAGGCGCATTAGTCGGATCAGAAGCAGCGTTATGTTCATGTGTGAGTGAAGTGTTGTGTTTTCTAAATGTTGTTGTCTGAAGGTCTTCAGCTGCAGAGTTTAGTAGAAATGAACTGTGAACTCATATTTCATGAAGTGAAGGATCTGAAAGTCTGCTGCTAGATTAGAAACACCTGAGATGATGATGGATTCAGTCTCTGCAGTCTGATCAGCATCTGAGGACATTCTTCATCAAGGAAAGAGTTTTTCTGACTGTTTATCATCCTGTGTTCTTTTTATTTTTCAGCTTTGTTAACAGTCCTATGTTTCTCACCTCACTTTCTGGGCAACCCAAACAAAGGTTAGTAACAGGTGCAGAAATGCACCAAGCACATATTTCAGAAAGTCAAAATAATCGTATAGAAACAACAAATAGTTTGGATTTTTATCTGAAATGTAGGAACAACCTGCAGACAGTACTGGGTTTAACCTCAAAACACGTACACATTAAAAATGCTGAAGAGTGATTTGGACCTGAAACACTGATATAAATCAGTGTGTGCAGTAGCAAGGTTCTGTATGACAAGACGACACCGACAAACTTTTTGATGAGGAGGGACTTAACAGCTTTTGTGGGTAGAAGAAAGACTCAGAAGCTACTAATTTAAGCACTGACTGAACTTTGTTTGACAGGTATCAGCAAGGGCACTGTCAGCTTGGGTGAGTTGAAGTGTTGTGTTTTCTAAATGTTGTTGTCTGATGGTCTTCAGCTGCAGAGTTTAGTAGAAATGAACTGTGAACTCATATTTCATGAAGTGAAGGATCTGAAAGTCTGCTGCTAGATTAGAAACACCAGAGATGATGATGGATTCAGACTCTCTGCAGTCTGATCAGCATCTGAGGACATTCTTCATCAAGGAAAGGGTTTCTCTAACTGTTTATCATTCTGTGTTTTTTCCCCAGATGATTTTAAGAAGGAACTTAAGCTACTTGATGCTCTTGACCTTGACATGCAACTTGGCAACCTGACTGTCGACTGTAAGTTAAAACTGGAGAAATGTAGAAATCACAGATTATAACAAAAAGGAAAGAGATCTTTCCTATGTGTCCAGACAGAAAATTAGTACAGTAACCTTTGTCATTGAGAGACTGGGCTCAGACTGAGAGGTGGACATGAGGGATATTTCACTGGTCCTCTGCCACAGTGACAAAACATCTAAACATTTTGACTTGCAGTGCTCACACAAAGACAAAGGGACAATGGGTTTTTGAGGCACTGACTGTTTGTATGAGACAGAAATTTGGTTTTGACACTGAACTCAACTGTTAAGGAGAGATATGAGCTCTTTGCAGGTGACCCATGGTGTCATGTCGATCAATCCAGGTTATTTTGAGCAAAAGCACCAAGAGTGTTATTTGCGTTTTTCTTTGCTGCTACGGCAACCTTCCCCGCCGACAACATGCTAAGTGTTCACTGCAAAGGCTGTGTGACTCTAATGGTACCGCCACACCAAACACGAATTTGCAGCGGGATTACATACAAAGTCATTGCAAAGACGTGTTGAGACGCCAATTTGCCTCAGCCGGCGTGTTTGTGCGTTTGGAGCATTCACACGTATGGGCCAAGGTTGTATTAGTTAACTAAAACGAAACTAAAAAGGAAAACTAAAATTTAAAATACATTGCAGTTAACTCAAACTAATAAAAACTAGAAAAGAAAACAAAAATGATACGTACATTAAAACTGTATCTTGTGTTCACAAAACTAACTCTAACTAAAATGATAGAAAAAATGCCCTTAGTTTTAGTTTCTGACAATGTTAATAGCCTTTAGGATTTAAATTAATCCGACACATTTTCCCAACCAATTTTACGACAGTTTTAGGCAGTTGTCAGCTCCGTACAGCACCATCATAGTGACGTACTGGGCCGTGCTTGTTTACTGCACTGACTGGCTGTGATCTGTGCTGCAACGAAATGTAGTGGAGCAACGAATTAGAGCATCTGTAATAGTTTAATTGTTACAGAGTCCAAGTTTTTATTTATTAAAGCTCATATTATATTGTTTTTTCATAACTTATGTTAATTTTATTTAATTTAATTTATGTTAACATTATTTTATATAATTGATGCCTATATATTTTTTATACTAAGTTTATATTGTTTTCATGTGTTTAAGGCAGCAGCCAACAGTTCAGTATCAGCACTGACTGAGCAGTGAGCACTATGTTGAACTGGAAAATAAACAGATGACAAAATATTTACTCTGACCTTTTTGAATCCTGCACCTGTTTAATAAGGTATGAAAAAACTAAAACTGAACTAAAACTAAACTAAAACTAAACTAAAACTAAGCCTTGTTGCAAAAATGAAAACTAAATAAAAACTAGAATGCCCGCTCTAAAACTAACTAAAACTAAACTGTAACGACAAATCCAAAACTATTATAACCTTGGTTTGGGCGGCAGACGTGAATTTGCTCGAGTTGAAAAAATTGAACTTTTGACGGGAATTCGGGTGAAGGCTTGCCGCAGGCGCCAATCAGCGATGACATTCCCCCACGATGTCATTGATTCGGTGACATTGGGGGAGCGTTCACGCGTTTGGGCGGTAGACGCGAATTCGCTCAAGTTCAAAATATTCCCCCACGACGTCATTGATTTAATGACGTTGGGGGGCAACTGCCACTTGCTCCGACTCCAACCCCGCTGGGAGATGGAGGAGAAAACAATCTGTGCGGTGTGACATTATCCAGAGTTGTACAATATGAAGTATGTACTCGATAGAGACCTGACCTGAAAAAAAAGGAGCAGGCTTGGGTGAAAGTCTCTGAGGAGACAGGTTTTGAATGTAAGTTCTATAAACATTCGTTCCCAGCTGGATCTGCTGCACGGGCTATCACTGAGTCCGACTGTGTTTTCCTCAGTGGAGTTTTGAGCCTGATAGAGAGGAGGGAGGAGCGGGGCAGGGGCAGAGCCAGGGAAAAGATGGAAGTTCTCTGTGCTCCTCTCTTTCCCCCACCCCTTCATTATCCCCAGGGAGACCTCCGGGAACATGGGTCGGGGGGTTGGGGAAAAGATTGCAGGGAACAGCCAGGCAGGGCCAGTGGAGGTGGATTACCAGGGAGAGGCAGCAGGCATTGATTGTGATCTCCAAAGCTTTCACACACTCTCCTGTCATGATGAAACCACAGCTCATTGTTTTTCAGATGCTCTTTTGGGCTTTCCGTCTTCAAATGAACGGGCTCTCTACTCCGCATGCGCAGTACCGCGCAAACGCGCGTTCGCCCCTCAGCTTGTCAAGAGACTCAGGCGTTCACGCGGCACGTGACAGGCGGTTCACACAAATAAATTTGCGAGTTTGCGTTTGGTGTGGCCGCACCATTACACTGTTATGTGCCACTAATGTTTTGTTTCTGTTTTATCTTGAGGCCGTCGTAACATACACACATACACTCAAGCAGGGGTTACAAACCCTAAAAAGGATATCAGCAGATTCTAATGCCGCGGCCACACCAAACGCGAACACGCCAATTTATTTATTTGCCTGTCACGCGCCGCGTGAACGCCCGATTCTCGCCACTGGACTTTTTTGACAAGCTGAGGCGCGAACACATGAACGCGCCGTACTGCGCATGCGGAGTAGAGAGCTCGTTCATTTGAAGACGGAAAGCCCAAAAGAGCATCTGAAAAACAATGAGCTGTGGTTTCCAAAGCATGACAGGAGAGTGTGTGAAAGCTTTGGAGATAACAATCAATGTCTGCTGCCTCTCCCTGGTAATCCACCTCCACTGGCCCTGCCTGGCTGTTCCCTGCGATCTTATCCCCAACCCCCCGACCCATGTTCCCGGAGGTCTCCCTGGGGATAATGAAGGGGTGGAGGAAAGAGAGGAGCACAGAGAACTTCCATCCTTTCCCTTGCTCTGCCCCTGCCCCGCTCCTCCCTCCTCTCTATCAGGCTCAAAACTCCGCTGAGGAAAACACAGTCGGACTCAGTGATAGCCCGTGCAGGCAAATCCAGCTGGGAATGAATGTTTACAGAACTTAGCCTCAAAACCTGTCTCCTCAGAGACTTTCACCCAAGCCTGCTCCTGTTTTTCCGGTCTCTGTAGAGTACACACGTCGTATCGTATAACTCTGGATGATGACACACCACACAGATTGTTTTCTCCTCCATCTGGCGGAGTTGGAGCCGGAGCAGGCGGCAGTTGCCCCCCAACGTCATTAAATCATTGACGTCGTGGGGGAATATTTTGAACTTGAGCGAATTCGCGTCTACCGCCCAAACGCGTGAACGCTCCAAACTCGCCGCGCGAATCGCGCCAAACGCGCGAATCGCACCCCCCGAGGCGAATCGGCAGCTAAACGCGTCTTTGCATTGACTTTGTATGTAATCGCGCCGCAAATTCGCGTTTGGTGTGGCCGCACCATAAGAGGATTTAAATCACGACACTGACAGCAATCTCGCCATAGAATTCCAACAAATTGAACACTACTACAACATTCAATTTCCCTACCCATAATCACAGACACCTTCTGGATCTGGTCTGCTCCACTATAACTCAGCTCTGTAACCGCAACCTCCATATCTCAGACCATCTTTCTGTTATTATAGACATCAGCATCCCAAATCCCATCTGAAGAGATACATGCTCTATATCCTTCAGGAACCTCAAGTCTGCCCCCCCTCTGCCTTATTAGTCTCCATCCCCATTTAAATATTTACACTTCCTCCTCCCTCATCCGACAACTCTACCAATCTTGTATATTACTTCAACAAACCCCTCACCTTTTGTCTGGACCAACCTGCTCCCATCAAACCAAAACCGTATTTTTCACACACTCTGCCTCCTGGTACACCCCTGAACTTTAATAAATGAAATCCCACAAGCGACAACTTGAAAGACTTCAGGAAAAAAGGGCAAAATCTAAAACGTAATCACCACCTCCCCTCCTCCACCTACTTCCTCATCCATGTCCCCACTGCTTACTTTTCAGCCTCTGTCACAGTTTTCACCTCTGTCTACTGTACAACTCCCTAAACTTATATCAGGAACAAAAAGCTGCATCCTTGATCCTTTTCCCTCCACTATTATCGAAACACAGCTAAGGCATGTTGATCATTCAGTGCATGAACAAATGTGCTGAACACATTAAATACATGTGACACTTCTTTCCTGGTAGCTCTGCTAATGGCTGCACCTGAATGAATTGGATTTTAATTTCAGGTTGTTAGCAATCATTGGATAGCAGAGCTAACATTAGAATCACACAATTTCACACACTTTCAACATTTCTTCCTCACTTTCCAATTTTTCTGCAGACAGAGTGATGATGCATTGGCTTATAAAAGGAAGTTTAATCCGCTATCAAGCTGTGTTGGAAGCGCAAAATGGAAAGTGTGACTTCTTGACTGGATTTGGCCCGTTTAAGCACAGCATCCATGTAGATATGCCAGCGTTAGCCATAAGGCTAAGTTTCATCTGTAGCCCCTGGCAGGCCAGAGCAGAGCTCATTACATTAGAAAAGGATACAAGGATACTTTCTGTTGTCCGTACGCAGGATTTATAAACGAGGCCCCTGGAATGAGAGAGTGCATCACCAAAATGACAGGAAGCACTGAAGTCATTATGACTAGTCAGTCAATAAAACCCCAATCTAGACTGACAAGATGTGTCGCTGTCATTATGAGTGCTTGTTTAAGAAGAATGATCTTTAAGAAATGATGGAAATGTTCTACAATGAAAGGTTTTTCACTGATTTCTAATAGTTTTTTTTGTTTTTCAGATTTTTCAAAGGAAAACTCTGAACTACTTAATGCTCTTGATCTTCAGATACTTCAAAACATCTTCAATGGCAAACGTAAGTAACAGCTGGAGAAATTTTCAGAGCACAGATTCTGAGAGAAGAAAGAGATCTTTCCTAGCTCAGCATCTGAGAGTTTTTCTGTTGGTGTGATGTGTAGAAAGAGTGGTGCAGACAGCTCTGGGTTCAGCCTCTGAAAGGGGAGGAGTTAGCAGAGAAAATGCTACAAACTGTCTGACAGCTCATCTCTCTGATTTTATAGAGGGATTACTTGTTTATCCGCTGTGGATGCGTGCACATTTTGACTGCAGAAGCGCTAAGGGAAACAATAGTTTGTCAAAAGACATAAGGGAGTCATCCAACAAAAACACATATTTCTAACTTGATATCACCACTTTGACGGATAGTAAACACCTCCCAGCTTCGTGAAAAAGCAGAGAGTGGATAGAAGAGATCAGCAAGTGGACAGATAGTCAGGTCCCGTTTACACAACGTTTTATCTGACAACACTAAAACGCAGTGAAAAAAATCTGGGTTTACATAGAAACGCTGAGGGACTGAAAACGCTGTAGTAATCATGCCAGACCTGCAGGTGGTGCTATAGCTGTCTTGTCCAGAAGCAGCTTTTGGTAGATCTCCACTGACGTAGAGTTGAGCTGATCATCTGATGAACTGGTGAATGCTAAGAGCAGAAGTGGAGCAACAGATGCTCATTTTGTTAAAGACAGTCACAGATTGAGCAGATTGAGCAGCACAAGCTCAACACGGTAGATTGTGACGCTCGTAACAATGGGACTGTTGTACTGTTGTATGTGCTTGCGCAAAGCAGAGTGTGACGTCAGCGTTTCCACTGAAAACGCTGGCTTACTGTTTACACGACAACAGTGTCGGCAGTGAAAAGAAAAAATCCACCCTGGAGGCTCTCTAGGTTGGCCAAAATGCCATTTCCATGTAAACGCAAGGTTGAAACGCAACTGAACTGTTGTGTTTCAACCGAACACCGTTGTCATGTAAACAGTCCCCTTTGTGGACAGATATTCAGAGGACAGAAAGCAGAGAAAGCGTGTACCCAGAGAGAAGTTTAAAGACTTACGTCTCACTCGATGCTCATAACTGCATTATCAGTGGACATTTACCAGACTGTGACAGACCAGGACGTAAACATGTGCCAATAAATCAGAAACCCTCCTAGAGAAAAAAAGCACACAGACTGCTGAATCTGAGACCTGGTTCATAATAACAGAACCAGAAAACTACGTCCAGAAAACTTCACCAAATTTGAAAAATGTTAATAATGTTGATGTTTTTCAGGGTTAATATTACCACTGGTTAATAGTGTGGTAATGTACTATAGTTTTATTTTAATCATTAAATCTGTTTTTGTTAATCATAGAGAGCTTGAGAAGCACGAGAACTAGAGCCTTATTTAGCGGTGTTTTTGTGTGAAAGTAACGTGCTGAAAATTCTCTAAATAAAGTGTGAATGCAGACCGATATCAGATTTTTTTGGTGGGAGTCTGTTTATTTGTGTTTTTGGTCAAGTAAAATATGGGCCCGTCTGAGTGCAGAGGAAACCGGCAGAGGAGCAGGGAGGGGGTGTTTGGTGCGAGCGCTCTGGGCTTCTGCTGCACAAAAACACTGCTGTAGGGGTAATTTCTGCCCTAAACCTTGTGAAAGGACCCAACTTGTTCCATCCCGGAGAATCACTTTAATGCCCTGACAGTGGCAATAAGCTTTAATTTTGTATTTTCATTTTGTTAATTTGATTTGCACTAAATATGTGATTTAACTATAACTGTACAACAAGTACTGATTTAGTGTTTGCATGACAGATGTTATGGCACTTTCGTTCATATGGCAGAACATTCCAATAAAAGTGCACTATACACTGGTTTTGAATTCATTATTTGATTTTGAATTTACAATGCAATTAATTACGATTAATCAGGGAAATCATGCGATTAATTACAATTAAAAGTTATTGCCCAGCCCTGATATATATATATATGTATATATATGTATATATATATATATATATATATATATATATATATATATATATATATATATATATATATATATATAAATATATATATATATATATATATATATATATATAAATATATATATATATATATATATATATATATATATATGTTTTTTATGCAGTGTGTCAAACAAACTAATCGTGTATCAGGCTGCTTGCCTGTATTTTTCTACCAACATTATTACATTTTAACATGTTTCACTTTTTATCTCCCACAGGTCGACTGGATATCCATACATACCTCAGAAGCAGCTATGAACTCATCCCTCCCAACAGTAAGTCTGAGTCAGATCTATTCTGTGGTGTTTGTTTCTGAGTTTTGTTGGAGCGTCTGCCTCTGCTCTGATTGTCTTCCTACAAATCAAACTCATGAAGCAGTGTAGATCCAGTCTGTGTGAACTTTGTGCCATTCAGCAGAACATCCACTGCATTAACACCTGTCTGATGATGATTTAGTTACTGATGAAGAGACCAGGATAAAGGCCTTTGCACACCAATAATGTAAATAAACAGCACGAAATTGTGAAAAATATTGAGGTGAATTTTGACACGCCTGTCTATGCACATCAGGAGTAAACTCGTCCAAAGTCTTTATAACAGGGATGGGAACTGATTTTCAAATATCAGAATTGTCAGTAACATTAAAAAAATCAACTAGTTAATTTGACGATGGCTTTGTCCTGTTTGAGACAGATCGTGGTTGTATGCAGGGCGCCGGAGCTTTTACGTGTCATTTTCTCAAAAAGCAGGTCAAGCAGGACAGGAAGTTGTGCATGGAAACCATCCAAATTGCCCCAAGATTTTCAAAATAAAACAAACTGTGTCCAAACCAGATCATATTTACCTTCACTACAGCAACAAACTATGAAAATGAACGGAGTCAGACCAGGAGTCAATAGGTTAGAAGGTTTACAGCCAAAACAAGGAGAGGAAACATTCAAACATGGATCTGGAACTGAGGAACAATGGGACTGTTGTACTGTCTACAATGTCAACAATCAGTGTTTTGATTGAGTACAGATGTGTACTCGTCGCAAGCGATACTCTGGAAAAATCGACCTCGGACTGCTGGTGTGAAAGCTTGCTTTGAAAAACAGTAAGTTTGAAAGAATAAATAATGTGCGAAATATTGAAAAATACACATCTGGTGTGCAAAGGGCTTTAGATCTGATCTAAGGAAAAAGGTTTTAGTGTCCATGTAATCTGTGTTCACCTCTTATCCCTCTCTTACTATTTTCTCTCTCTTGTTGCTGCATCTCTTTAAACTCTGTTAGCAGTAGCTTTAAAACCTGTTTCCTAATGTTTAACTGAACTAAAACTACTTGGTTTGCAGATCGTGAAAACAAAGTACATTTAAGGAAACAAATAAAATGAATTAAAGTCACTGCTGACTTTTCAAGTTAAAATTAGTCAACTACAGTCGTTATCTCATCATTTATGTTTGAACACAGCTCACATGTAATCCTTTCTTAATTCAGTGATTTTCTTTCAGTGTCTGAACCACAGGTGGTTGAGCTGGAAAAAATCTGGTCTGAGTGGAGTTCAGTGGTGAGCCAAATGTTTGAAGGTTTTGAGTTTGACCCTGAGGAAGACCCATCTGACTGACAGGAAGTGAGAGGACTGATGAAGAAGAATAATAATAATAAACTTTATTTATATAGCACTTTTAAAAACATTTGTTTACAAAGTGCTTTGACACCAACAGTAGCATTAAAAAAAGAAGGTGAAATAAAATCAAAGAACAATGAAAGACAAACACAAAGGCAGAATGAAATAAAGAGTCACAAAGAACAAAGAACACAAACACAAAACACACACATAACACAAAGAACTTAGACCCCAGAAGAAGGCACAACAGACCACTAGCTATAGACACAGAGGAGGCCCTGACCTCACAGGGCTGGAGACACGACACACCAAGGCACAGCAAAACACAAGGGCAACTGCACCCTGATGGTGTTAGGTGACTAGTGACTCCAGCCCCATAAATCAAGGGCCCCCTCCATAAATCATAAGAACCCAGACAATACAGGAACACTGCTACATAAAGTGAGACCGTGAGGACCAGTAAGATCAAGTAAGCTAAAAAAAAAAAAAGAAGAAGAAACTGTCCTTGCACTGTAAAAACAAGTTGGGAGAACTCAAACCTTTAAGGCAACAAACTTCAAGAAAATTTTGAGTTAACCTCATAAAATCAAATTTTTAAATTTTGCTTCCGAGTTTGCTGAACTTCAATTTTTGATTCTTGTTTACTCAAAGTTGAAGTAACTTTTGTTTTCATGTAGCAGTAGCTTAAAACTTAACTCTCATTCACTATCCACAAGTTGCAGTTAATAAGTAATTTCACACTATACCAAAATGTATTCTTTACTTCAAGAGTTATATGTGTTACTTATAATTTTACATTATGAAAAAAATCATTACTTTGATTTACTTACTGTAAATTAACTCATTAACTTTTCATCTTGGAAAAATATATTCCATCAAATATATAAATAATTACAGATGCAATGTACATAAACTATTTGTTTTATTTGAACTAAGGGTAGCTGTTGGCATGTCAGAAAAATCTGGAAGGATTATATCTTCTTCGACACCAGAGAGACTCAGACACTATCATGAGCTGCAGCATCATCATCTTCTAGTGAGGACACCCACAGTGGGACCATTTCTCTGATTCCCTTCTGGGTCAGTGGTCTTTTAATGACACGCAGAAAAAAACAAACATATATCAACATTTTTGTATTTACACAATTTGGTTTTTACATTGAGTTGCCAATCAGTCATAACCTGACACACCAGACGGACAGTTTCATATATCCGCCACGGAAATATTTCACGAGTCCATCTGGGTAGCAGCTCTTCAGATTTGTTTTCAAAGGCGTACTATACATACTATTAATTTACTATTAAGGGTGAGAAGTGTTCACCATTACACACTTAACTTTTTGACCACCAGCTGAGAAATCAAAGTGCTCTGTTTTTTCCAAACTTGCAGTGTAAACACACTAATGCACTAAAAACAGGAAGTGTACAGAAGTAGGGGATATTGGGACCCAGCCACAGACACTGCAGAGCTCATGAGAGCGTCATCATTCTCTGATATGAAGTAAAGTGAAGTATCGACTGAGTGCTGAGGGAAGTGTATTTTACTCTGTTGGGGGTTATTTTTAAACTGTGAGCACAAAGAGCTGTTTGTGCTTTGATGTAATCTTTGTTTTCATTATTTGTTTCAGCACCTCAGAGTCTTTGTACTTGTTGATGTGACTTTATCCTCTTCTTTCTCAGTAATCACACAAATATATTCAACACCTCAAACCTTTGTCATTGCACAGACTCTATGTTTTATTATATTGTGCTGTAATTGTGTTTTTTGTAATGCCAAAAAAAACAATAAAAGTTTTGAAAATTCTCCCCTCTCTTCTGTAAGATCCAGATCATAAACACTCACAGAAAATGTCAGATTAAAGCTCCTGTGAGGATTTTTAGCAGGGGTCTTTTTATACTTTTATATAGTTGCCTGTTTATAATCATGGTTTCAAATGGGATTATCAGCACCAAAATAGGTCCTTGGTCAGGTTGGATTTTCCTTGGAGAACATGAATCCATTTGTAGACCAACAGTCCCAATGGAAACACTACCCTAGTTGATAAACTTAAACATTTATTGCTGAACTTTCGTTTTTATGGAACATCTGGATCAGTCTTTGTCTTTAAGCAGCAGAGATCAATTAGTCAGGTTGCTTAGGTCAATATGTGGGATAAGGACAGAGATTTGTAACACTACATTTTTGGAAACCTTATAACGTAACAAATCAAAAAAACCTATGTTGCCATTTTTTCTGAGATCGTTACGGCAGCCATCTTGGATCTTTAAATATAACCTCTTTCAAAAACGAATTTCTCCATATCTTGTCTCCTATATCAAGTACATTCATGGTTTCAATGGTTAAATCTACATTTTTGGGGGCAAGGAATCCAATGGAGTCGACCTTCCTTCTAATTGAGGCATGTATGGTTGTGTATTTTGCATTTTTACATGATAAATGGTATTTTATGGTCATTTGGACATGTATGTCGTCCAAACAATGAAATATTTCACTAACACACTTTATCACATCTTACAAAAGACAACTCTTAAAAGACAACCTGCCCATTCGTCAACTTTGAGGGTCCCTTAAAGCTATGGTCTATGATTTGGAAGCTTTGTGCATCTTAATGACACAGTTTATAGGGCTGTTAAGGTCCTATGGTCCAATCTACACAATATAAAGACCAAAAAGAACAAAAAAAACCCATTCAGTATATCTGCTGCAAAGCTGCATATAGGAGGGCAGAGGTATGGGGGAAAATGATCTAACAGTAAAACAAAAATCTGTGTTCAGTATTACTGTTAACACTAACGAGCAAATAGCTGAAAAAATAATACAAAGGGTACCAAAAATGATGGCATAAACAATCAAATGTCTTAATCTTACACTGAAGACCAAAACAGAGTTAAGTAGTAGAGGATAAAGCAATTTCGGAGAGAACGAATGATTTTACAGAGATGTTATACTTAACACTATGTATTCGATCAGTGTGTGAATCAAATATAAGTTTAGGTTCATAAAATGAATACTTTACCCAGTAGGTTATTTAATTCTATTATATCCCCCTAAGCAAGAGTCTCCCTCAGACCAGGAAAGCTATTGAAAACACTGAGACGGGCTGAAGATGGCAGAACCAGAACCAGCAAAACTTGACCAGTATTTGGATAAATATGATAATTGGATTTACGTCCACAAGTTGCAACCCACCCAAGGAGTTGCGATTTTCTGCCGGTAGTCAACAGTTGCATTAAGCACATCTTCAGCAGCTTTTTAAAAATTATTTTTATCTATTTACATTCTTTAGCAAATATTTTATCTGAATTTAATTTTATGTCTTTTTTGTGAAGAAATGTTTATCTATGGTTAAGTAAATAATTTCGGGTTTGAGAGTAGCTCTTTGTTTTGATACCAGAGGAGGACACTTTAAGGAGCGTTTACGAGGATGTTATTGTCTAAAAAGAATAAGCCATAAATTAGACACTCATAGTACAGCGATGTGTTTTATGTCTTTTTTTCCAACCAAATTAGCTTAGTGCTTGTAAAAATCATTTCACAGGGGGTACAAGGCTGAAAAAAAGTCTGAGAACCACTGCTCTAACACACCAAATGTTTAAATACCGTTTATAATGTATTCTAACGTGTATCCACGGAGACTTCATCTAACAGGAGCGCCCTCTGCCGGCGCCCGTGCAGACTCGAGCAACTACCCCTGACTCCAGCCTGCTGCTCGACTTGAGCGGTGCAGCCCGAGTATCTTTGCCAGTAGCTGCCCCTGTGGTAAGTTCCTATGTAAATAAACTCCAATACCGTAATTAGGGTCCTCGGCCTGAGCAGAGGGCACCTTCTAGCTTGTTCCGCCGAAGGCGGAGGGCACTATTATATTTCGTCCGTTTCTTTTTTTTTTCTTCTTCCCTCCTCCAGTAAATCGCTTATTAGAACCCCTAATATTAAATATAAATTCCTAGGTAAGAGTAAATTTTACATTACAAAAGTTTGAGATAATCTCTGAGATTTTTCTGGAACTTTTTTGTGTTTTTATCACTGTTTTTGAGTCATTTAGACTCACCATATTTTGTGTTTTGCTAGCTTAAATGTAACGTCGGATCTCTGTGGTGTAGCTAAGCTAGCAGTTAGCTTACCTAGCAGTGTAGCTAGTGTAAAGAGAGTAACACAGGAGGGATGTGGGTTTTCTCACTGGGTTAATTTCTTTCCGCTGCAGATTTATTGAAGCTGGTGAATGAAAATAAATGAGCTGAGAGGGATAAATGTATAAATCTGATTCTGTTTGTGAAACCACGGAGCTGAGTTTAGGAGTGTTTCTAACAGAATATAAAACATGAACTTCTTGGACAAAGTACTCAGCCTTAGACGTTGTTTCAGAGTGGACAGCACCACCCTGTGGTAATAAAATGTAAGGGCAGAGTGATGTGTTTCCACAGTTCTCAGCAGAAATAAATCTCTTAGTCATTTAACATTTTTAACCTTAAACTGAAACAAGGTAAAATGAGAGGACTGTCTGTATGATCTCAAAACAATCTCACTTTTATTTATTAACCTGTTTTAATCTGAGATTTAAAAAGAGATTAAAAGCATAAAAATAGTTTTTTTCCAGATGATATGTCCTAGAAAAAGACAGAAGAGCAGAAGAAAGACGAAAAGGAGAGAGATAGAGCACGAGCTAAAACACAGGGTGAGCTGTTTGTGATGTGTCGTGGATTCATGTTCTCACTGTTAAATCAGACCCAACCAAACATACTAGAGGTAGACCGATATATCGGGCTGATATTTGAACATTTGTCTCTATCGGCCATCGGCCGCATTTTCTTTTAAAAAGCCGATTTTTGATCCGTTGTATAAAATGACGCAATTTTTGATCAGGCACAAAAAAGATGAGCACCTCAAACTTGTGGAACCACTTGGATACATTACATACTTTTGTACAAATTATATTAATAAGTTTAAATTTCTTTGTTGACATTTTAAGGAGAGTGTGAATGTTTACTACTGCTTGTTACATTGTGTGTTTACTCAGACAAAATATTTCATTGTTTTGAAAGCTGAATAAATGTTCAGAGGACTGGACACGACTTGTTGTAATAGATTTCTTTTAGTTGCTCAGAAATTGCTGCGTTTCACAAAAATGTGATAAATATATATTTATTTAACAATCGGCCTGAATATCAAATTGGAAAAATCGGCTATGCATATCGGCATCGGCTGCCCAAATTTGGAAAGCATCGACATCGGCCCCCAAAAAACCCATATCGGTCGACCTCTAAAACATACACAGAAATATCATTAAAAAATAACCTGTTTAGGTGCTGAAAACCTCATTTGAAATTCTTTGATCATGAACCTTCATATATATAAAACTGAGACTGTTTCAAGGTCACTGATAAAATCCTCAAAGGAGCTTTAACCCAACATTTTTTAGTATTTACAATCACAGTGTTGGAGAAGATGGAGAGGATTTTCCAGGCATTTCATTTATTTATTTATTTATTTATTTTTACATGCAAACATTGTCTTTGTCCTACACTTGGAAAAAGAATATTACAATTACAAAAAAACAAGCAAAAATTCTTAGTAAAATAATGTAACAGAAGATCAGTATAATAATAAACATATTTACAAGTGGTCATAAAGTTATAGGCAAAAACAACAGTTAAATTTAAACCCAGTTTTCCCAGGATGTACGGGACCTCAGGCCTTCAGTAGATACCTAACATTTCTCCAACCAAGATCTAAACAGAAAAGACGAAAAACTCGTGCAATCTTCTTGCCACTGGTGTCTAAAGCTGTGCCTGAACTAGGGTAAAAACTTAGTCCTGGGAGTAGTAATTTCCGGAGGTCCAGGAACTTTGGCACAACTTGCAGGGCCCGCAACCTTGACCTTCCTCCTGGCCGCAGTCAACCAAGGTGTCCACCAAAGCTCTGTTCTTGGTCCCCTACTCCTCACCATCTACATGCTCCCCCCTGGTCAGATCCTATGTCACTACGGTCTGCTGATACGCTGATGACACTCAGCTCTATCTCAACACTTCACCATCCAACTAGCCCCCCCCCCCCCCCCCCCCCCCCCAAGTCTCTGTGTCAAGTGCCCCCAAGCCATAAAAACCTTTATGACAATCAAGCTAGTCCATCTCAACAGGAAGAAGACTGAGCTCATGGTTGTTGCCTCGAAGGCACTGATCCATCCCCTGGTCTCCCAGAGTCAGTGACCTGACGGGGTCCCATTCAGGGCACCTAGTAATGCTCTGGACGGGCTCTAGTCTGTACCCAACTCACCTGCTACCATTCTCACTCACATCAAGCCCTGGCAGCACATCACCCCAACTCTTTTCTATGTCCTCTGACATCACCTGGAAACTCCTCATCACCTACAAATCCCTTCGTGCCCTCGCCCCTGTCTGACCTCCTCCAGCACACTCTATCCCAGAACTTGCAGTCTTCTGACCTAGGTCTCCTCTCCTTACCCCGTTTTAGCCTGAGGACCGAGTCTTCAGTGTGGCGGTCCCTACTCTCTAACGCTGTCCCTCTTGAAGCCTGAAGCGCCCAGATCCTGAAAATTTTTACAGCCCTTGTAACGTACCTTTTCTTTGCAACTTTTTCCTATTAGTTGGTTTAATCCCCTCTTTTGTCAGCCCCTGTACCCCCTTAGGGTTTTTTTGATGGGTGCTTTATAAACTTGAGTTGCTATTGTTATAATTGTAACTTATAGGAAAAACTATTTTTGTACTTAAAGGTCATTCAGAAAGAATGTAAGGCCAAGCAGCCATATTGTTGTGGCCATGGTAGGCATTACAGTATAGTCCACTGCAAAGGGCCAAAGGACTGACAGGATCTCATCCTGAAAGACCTTTAGCCTGGTCTCCACCAAGCAGTCTGGTTTGGTCTGGTTGGCTCGGTTAGGTCTGGTCCTGTTTGCATTTTCACAGCTAACTGTGCCCCCTCCTGGTAGGCGGCGTGTAAGGCAGATGCAGATAGCTGATTCCTGGGACTTGGTCTGGCACTCCTATGGAAGGGTCCCAAAAAGTGGGACGGCTTGTCTCAGTTATTTGGGGATCTGTCCCAGGGTTAGTCGGTGAAAAAGCTGTAAAATACGAACCGAACTAAACAGCTTGGTGGAAATGGGGCTTTAGTCTTTGAAGCTAAATAATTACAGAAAAAAGGTTGCACATCTGCTGGTGTCTCTGTGACTTCATGAATGATCTGTCATAAAATCTTACACTTTGAAGTGTCCACTTCAGCCAGGAGTTTGTGAACAAGGTCAGCCATTTCTTTTTCATGGGCGTCTTGTAGATCCCCTTTTCCTGCGTTGGCTTTGTTTTCTTTTTTGTGTGCTCTCAGCAATGAGCCGACTCTTCCTTTCCTCTTAGTGGCACATTTCACAGCAGCGTACAGTTCAGCTAGATGTTCTTTCTTCATTTTTTCCTCGTTGCTGGCCGCTTGGGCTTTGAAGTCTTCATATTCCGTATCTTTGTTTTTTATTCGTTTTTTGTACCTTTCCTCCTCTTTAGCTTTCTTTTTGGCTTCCTCTTCGTGTGTTTTCTTCAGATTGTCGATTTCTCCTTGCAGCTTTTGCAGTTTGGTTTGCTCCTCATACCTTATCTGTTCATTTTCTCGAAACCTGTCCTCCCACCACTCCTCCTTCTGCCTTTCCCATTCCGCATTCTGTGTTTTAATTTGTTGTATGAGTCTTTCTCTGTCCTGCATTTCTGCCTGTTTTTCCAAATGTGCAGATTTCTGTTCCCGCTCCACTCTCTGGTGTTCCTCTTGTTGTTTCCTCCTCCAGTCTTCTTCTTCTCTTCTTTTCTGTTCTTTCATTCTCTCTTCCCTTTCTATGTAGATGCTTACCTGCTTTTCTAAATGCATTTTCTCTCGTATCTTCATCTGCTTTTCACTTTCTGCTTTGTATTTTTCAAACTTTTCCTCCATTTCTTTCATTTCTTCCTGATGTTTTCTCTGAAGTTCCTCCCTCTCTTTCCTCATTTCCTCTTCCTTTTCCTTTAGTAGTCCCTCTCTGTCTTCATTTTTCACAGTTTCAGTCCCTTGCAGCATCTCATTGGTGAAGCAGCTTCCTCCGTTTCTCTTCACCATTGTGTCGATCTGTGCTATCAGCTCACTGACCTGGGTTCTGTTTTCTCTGTCGTAGTTATTGAACACGTGGTACCTTCCTCCACAGTCAGAGATCAGTTTCCTGAACGATGTTGTACATTTTTTTTCAACGTATTCCTTCACGGACATGTTCTCGTCTTGAATTTTTTCCCCTTCAGTGAAAAGAACAATGGTGAACTTTTCAGCACCCGGCCCAAAGAATTTCTTGATCAGTCCTAACGTCTCCTTTTCCTCAGGAGTGAATCTTCCAATCTTCAACACCAGCAGGAGGACGTGTGGTCCTGGAGCCAGAAGTCTGAAGCATTCTGTCGTCTCTTTTTGAACCTCTTCATGCGAAAAAGACGAGTCGAACAGACCAGGAGTGTCGACCACAGAGACACGACGACCGTCCACTTCTCCGTCTACTTTCTGACAGTGTTTGGTGACTGACATTTGGCAAGCCTCAGCTTTGAACTCCTTTCTTCCCAGAATGGTGTTTCCTGAAGAGCTCTTCCCACTGCCGGTTTTCCCGATCAGCACAATCCTGAGACACTCTAAGCTCTGCTTCACATCAACACCTGTGAAATAAGAAGGTTCAGTGTTATAGTATACAGTACAGCACTCATCCTTTCTTAAGGCAGAAAAGTCTTGTGTTGAGCTTAGTTTTAACGTATCAAAGCTGGATGGATAGATGGATCAGTACCAAGGACTCATTCAGTCCTCCTCCCCCAGAAGACCAATCCCAGTTAAACATGTATTCAAACAACAAAACTCCTTCTTGCGGGACATTGTTTGAAAAGCTGTTTCAAATTACTTCAGAAAATTATTCAAGGAGATTAGATTTTCAAAAGAAACCATAAATACTCACATCTGGTTGTTCTTTTTGATGTCAGGTCCTTGAGCTCTGCCTGTAGTGTGTTGACTTTGTCTATCTGGACACGAGCAAATGTTTCTGTTGTGTAACTGAGTGGTCTGCTGTCAGATCCAGGAGTATTTTGTACTAAACTGCTGAACAGCTCTGGGATCTGCTGCTGATTCTTGACGTTGAGAACAAAAGCTCGATCTCCACAGCTCTGACGAAGCCCCTGGACGTCTCTTGTCCCTTTGACAAAGTTAACACCGGCTAAAGCAGTGAACTCTGACGTCGTAGTGAACAGAATGGTGATGAAGTCATTGACTTGTGAGCTGAAGGTTTCCTGGATGATCTTTAACTCTCCCTTGTCTCTATCAGTGAGAGGACCCACAGGGAGGACCAGGATGAAGGCATGGACACCCTCAGGGTCACAGAGGGAGACACACCTGAGTGATTCCTCCATCACTGTCTCCAGAGGTTTTCCACACAGAGCAGGAAGCTCCACCAGAGAAACCCAACGTCCACACACCTCTCCCTGATGTTGAACACACTCTGATGAGCTGGAGGCTGAATGAAGACCTGTCTGACCTAAAATGGCCTCTGCTGCTGAAGTCTTCCCTGATCCTCTGCTCCCACACAGGACCAGGTTTAGAGCTGGTTTCATGTCCTCAGACTGTGGTCTTACAGGATCCTTGTTGAACGTGAGGAAAGTTCCCTTCTTTACAGGCTCCATGCTCTCGATCTTTGACATCAATGACCCGTGGTTATCTTCAGACATGCTGTAGAGTCGTCCTCCACAGTCTCTGAGTAGTCGTCTAAAAGAGTCGTCTGGTTGACCGTCTTCATGTGTCTGGATGACCACTGAGTGTTTGAAAGCATCTTGACCAAACAGACTGAGGATGATCTTCAGTGTTTGTCTGTTCTCTTCAGTGAACTCAGACGGTTTCACTAACAGCAGCAGAACATTTGGTCCTGGAGGACAAAGACTCACACAGCGAACCATCTCTGTTTTCACTGTTTCCACTGACAGATTGAACATCTCTGGAGCTTTCACTACTTTACATCGTTTCCCTCTCCACCCTCCACTTGCATCTTCCCACTGTTTGTTAGCAAAGCCTTTCGGTGCATGAAACTCCTTTTGCCCAAGGATGAAGTTTCTTAGTGTCGTTTTTTTTTCATCACTCTTCCCAAACAGCACAATCCTGAGATCATGATCTGGAATACAGAAATAAGAGCTTTCATTGTGACTGATTTTTCAAACTTCACTGAAACATTCAGAAATTATATGCTTTTTCTGTGTCCAGCTAGTGACTGAAGAACACATACCTAAGTACATTGCTCAATATTAAAATCTCATGCAAGACAGCTGTTTCTGACATACATTACTTACATAAAGTGCTCGTTTCCATGCTCGTTGTAAAACCTGTAAAATTGTTGAAAGACATGGGAGTACTGGGTAAATACTGATAAAATGATGACTTGGTGGTCAGAAGATAATGAAAAAAGTAACAAAAAACACATGAAAACTGTGCAAAGTCAACAAATCAAGTAAAGAAAGAACACGTTTTTCTTTTCTTTTTTTTTTTATAAAAATGTGTAAAACAGTTCACTCCTCTGTTTGGCTTCCGAGAGGTGTGCTTAGGCACGGTACACTTCATGCGTGAGCAAGCAGAATTGCAGCATTTGCTTGCTTCCACAATAATTTTCAACAATGGAAGGCGTGTTCGAGGGCTGTGTTTGACCAAAACAACTTGGACTGAGGTGCTTTCAATGCTCTCAATTTCGGCCATAAGCCGAAAAATCACCAAAGTTGAAGCAGTGTTGTGTGTGATTTCTATTGTGTAGACTGATGAGACTCATGGTGACGTAGGGGGCCATGAGTTTGCCTTAAATCTGGTTAAAGGGATAGTTCAGTTTTTTTGAAGTGGGGTTGTATGAGCTCTATGTGACCACTAAGGACATTAGATACAGTAGAAAGTTGTCTTCTCTCCCTCAGTAAGACACAAACTTTAATCAATGGTGACGAGGAAATAGACGCTAACAGGGAGAGACGGTACCAAATTCAAAGGCTATTTTCTCTGCCTACAAGAACTCAAATCAAAAAGTAATACCACAGTTTAAGAGTACGATACATAAAATATTTTTTAAGTGCATTAAGTCTTCGGAAATATAAACATTTATCTGGACCTAACTAACTCATGTGTCCTTCCGCGCAGCGCTAGTGCGCTCCGTCCCCCCTCCTCCTTCCAGCTGTAGGGAATGTAAACAAGCTATGCTTCGAGCGCTGGTTTTGGCCTCATGTTAGTTTGATCAAGTATCGTAATTCTTTTGTTTGTACTCTAAGGATTGTGAGGCAGTGTAGGAAATTCAAAATGAGTGACTATGACAGCGACGATGAAGTTTCATTCACTTTGGAACCAAAAGGATACCTGTATGAACCGGAGCACACAGAGCTGCTACAGATGGAGACTGAAAGGAATACAAATCATGCTATAGCAGTCTAAGCCTTTAGCAGTCTGACTCCAAAGCAGTGTTAGGACTGCAGTGCCGTACTCTTACTGGTCAGTACAGCCCACGGTCTACTACTCCTATAAAAACCAGGCAAGGCAAATCTATGGTCCGCCTACATCATTGCAAAGCATGTGTTTACAAGAAGCAGGGTCTCATCGGAGTCAGCACAGTGGAGAAAACAGCAACATAGCAACAACTTAAGCATCTTGTTGGCTTATGTTAAGTCGTTTTGGTGCAACACAGCCCTCCAACCACCCCACCATTGTTTACAGAAAAGACAGAAGCACGGTACACTTGCGGTCACACTGATCAAACAAACTGGACTTAAGGGTTGAAGTGTGCCTGGTGTGGCATGGTACAGATGGCCGGTGTGACCCTGCCCTTAGTCCATAGCATTCTGAGTCTATAGAAGTCTTAGTCTGTAGCCAGGGGGCACAGTATGCAAATTCAAGAATATGAGTTAACCACGTGTTGTTGTCCATGAATAATGAACCAAGATGTCTAAGTAACATTGGAGCATATGAAATTTCTTAACAGTGAAATTATTAGTTTAAGTATTCCATATTGCCTTTGCACAATTGTCAATGACACGTAGACCTAAGGGATTTGCAAAACTGTAAAATTCTGTTTAAGTTCAAATTTTAAAAAGTAACTAGAGACAACAATATATTATCAATTGCATGTCAGAGTGCTTACCAGATGTTGTTGCATCCTTTACCCAATCAAAGATGAGGTGCTGTCTGTTGTTGTCTCTCACAATCTGATCCAGTCTTGCCATCAGCTCTTGAAGTTTAAGGTTTTCCTGCTGTAAGTGTCTGTTTCCACACATTCTAACGATGTCTTGTAAGTATGGATTGTTTATGTAACTTCCTTTGACATCTGGGCCCCCTGCAGGTGTTGATAGTACAACCAGAGAATGATCAAACCATCGAACGCCGAAGTGTTGAAGGACCCTGCAGAGCCTCCACCCCTGTCCCTCTGTGAAGTCTTCAGGCTGTAGAACCAGCAGGAACACTTGAGGTCCAGGAGCCGTGATTCGAGCACATTTCTGTAAGAGTCTTTTCAGTTTATCTTCAGAGATTTTAGGAAGCAGCATGTCTGGAGTGTTGGTGACAGCTATCAAATCTGTCTTTGTGTATCGTCCTTTGACTCTCAGAACATCTTGTTCTTCATTTGCCGGGAACACATTCCCTCCCATGAGCAAGTTCCCAACTGCAGTCCTTTGAGTCCAGCTGTTCCCAAGGAGAACGACCCTCAGCTCAAAATCTGAAATTCAAACAGAGTTTAAACATAAAAAACATTGGATCAAGAGACATGTAAGAATAGCCCTCTAGAATGAGAAAGCTATCCATCATACAGAATTTCCACATGCTAGTTTCTAATGTTCATGATGCTATTGGCTGCAGTGACAGCTCAAGGCTGTCCTGTGTGTGTGTAAGGTGGAGGAGGACACTCAGCCTGAACTGGATTGACTGATTAAAAGCTGTGACCTTTTTGATTTTTAATTATTCAGAAATCCCAAAATGTTGACGTTTCAAATTAGATTAACTCAAATTATAGATACAATTTGTCAAACTAAACTTTTTGCCTTCAGTATTTTCAGCTCTCTGCTGCCCTCTGCTGGACATCATTTAACTACAACACGCTTCATTAGTTTGACCTCTCTGGCACTAACGTGTTACGAGTGCTGTCAGACCCTAAGTGGACTGGTTCAATGGTCAAAAAGTGGTGTGTTGATGCATCTTATACACATTTATTTATTTGTTTATTTATTTATTTGTTTGATTTTCTATTTATTTATTTATGCAACTTTTGTTTGTTTATTATTATTATTATTATTATTATTTTTATTATTATTATTATTATATACTTTTGTAGATACTGAATACATAAAACTATGAAAGGACGCATATGGGACTGTATGGTACCAAAAGAAGTTTTAAATTATAATTTTAAATGGAATATATATATATATATATATATATATATATATATATATATATATATATATATATATATATATGTATTATTTTTTTTTTTGCTTTGATGAGAGTGCGAATGATACATGAAGTCAACTATGCTGATAGATCCAAGAGGCGACTTCTGAACTTCTCAAGACCTTGTTTGAAAAGTGCTAAATTTATACAGTTGAGGCAGTTGATTATTATCATTATTATTATTAGGGCTGTGACTTTAACACGTTAATTAGATTAATTAATTACACCACACATTAACGTGTTATAAAAATCAACGCCAGATTAACTCATTAGCTACCAGCCATTTTCAGAGCATCTTGAATGATCTTTCAAGACCCAAATAATCTTTTTTTCTAGGACCATGTAAACACCAAAGTTACTTAAAAAGAGTGGACTCTCTTCTTTTATGTCTCTCTTCCTGATTTTGGTCCAAAAAACAGACAAATCAAACTTTTTCGATGGCGCCGCTCTTTCTCTCTGAGCTACAGTGACACATCCTCAGTTGGAGCGTGAGCTGCCTGAACTTTTCTGACTCGCAGCGTCTCTCTGTGTCTCTGTCATCTCACATTTCTCCTCATATCCATGCTGAGCTCTCATCAAAAGAGGGTACCGCTCTCACCCACAGTAGTTTATGAGCAGGATTTTGATTGACAAGCTCCACCAGACCCCGCCTCCCTCCACTAAAAAATATAATTTACTTCTATAGACGTAGTAAACAGTAATCGAATGTCAATAGCAGGGAACACTAACATTGTAATTAATAATGTCCAGTTGGAAAAAAAAGGATTTACGAATCTTCTCTTTTTCGTGTATTCATTTGAATACATTCATTCACTCATTAGTCATGCACTATTATTTTGTAATGCCTTAGAATTCAAATTCTGTATGTGGGGACCTGAAGCAGATATAACATTAAAATGTGATTAATTAGATCAATTAATTACGAATCCTGTAAATAATTTAATTATTTTTTTTATCTCCTGACAGCACTATTTACCACATAACGGCTGATGAATGTACTTGAAAGTAGTGTCCTCAAAAAAAACATCTTCTGAACAAGATAAACAGGATTTTGTTGTTTAAACTTGTGTATGAGAATATTCAATGAGTTAGTCTTCTACCAAAATCTGTTTGAATTGAAAAGTGTTGCTTCTGATGTTGAATATTGATGCGATTAAAATGCGATTAATTAATTACAAATGGCATAATTAATTAAATTGATTTTTAAATCAAGTCCCACCTCTAATTATTGTTATCTTTATTATTATTATTGTTATTATTATTATTAGAAGTAGTAGTTGTAACATCTTAATTAACCTGTAATTACATCCTTTTGCTTACTGTAAATGCTCCTGGACTGGAGCCAGGCACTGACTGAAAATGATTTACAGATTGAGTTCAATGATTTCTCAAATCTATGACGATGCGATCAGAAAAGAGGAGCTAATTTTCTATACTTATTAGTGGTAGAATTGTTTAGTTTAAGCCCAAAGCCAGCACATAGCTTTAAAACCCTCTTTAAACACAAAGTCAAACTAGACTCACCAGATCCTGCAGTCGTCATCGTTCCTCTATTGGACGTCCCAGGAAACTCAACAGCACTGAAGCAGCAGATCTACAGAAAGAGAGAAATAAATATAAGTAACATAGTCTGAAGTGAAAGAAACACGTCTCTCTCAGGCTCAGTCTCTAAACTTTTGACTGCCTCTTCAGTTTTGGCGTCTCTCTGGGTGTGGACTGTCTGGGATAACCTGTTCTTTTAATCTTCCTTAAAGGAAACCTCATTAAACTAAATTAGCTTAGATATCAAATGAAACGTGACGAGAAGCTTTCCTTTTTTTTTTTAACTGGACTCTCAGTTACAGTTACAACCTGCACATCAGTTTGAGCTGAAATCTGTTCCTGTCATAAAACAAGCTTTAAATTTCCAACAACCAACAAAGATCTGAGTTATAAAAATTCACAAGTTAACCTTTAATGTCAGACCCATACAGTAAAATAATGAGATGTTTATTTATGAATTTATGTTACAGATGAATTTTATTTAAAGTCTTGTACTCACCCGCTGCTGCACACAGAGATAATTAAAGGGAAGTCAGGATGAAAAAAAAACAAAAACAAAAACCTGGCATGTCTCATCATGATCACATGATTAATTGTGTGTTGAAAAGCTTTTTGACACAGTTAATTACCACGGTGCTTTCAGGTGTGGCTTCAGGAGACTCTGAGTTATTTGTTCCTCATACCGTAAATGTTTACTGTAAGTGTCGTTCATGAAAACACCCAGACACATTTTAAAACAGGCAGGAACAACTCAGGACTCAAACGTCTCAATAAAAACTCTGAGTCTGAGCAGACCATAATATAGAAACATGATTCAGTTGAAGAGTATCTGTTTAGCAGACTGAAATTCTGTATAGAGGACGTGTCACACAGACCAACAGAAAGTCTTAGATTGTGGATTAACCCTTAGCCACCACACCGGCTGACAAAGTTTAGTAGAGAGAAGAGAGATCTGTGTTTTTCTCTGCTGAAAACGATTTCTGTGATTAATTTTGTAGTGATGGTGGACACTGGAGCCTAACTGTCAGACAGAAAAAGGACAGAAGAGCAGAAGAAAGATAAACAGGAGAGAGATAGAGCACGAGCTAAAACACAGGGTGAGCTGTTTGTGATGCGTCGTGGATTCATGTTCTCACTATTAAATCAGACCCAACCAAACACACAGAAATATCATTAAAAAATAACCTATTTAGGTGCTGAAAACCTCTTTTTAAATTCTTTGATTATGAACCTGCAAATATATAAAAGTGAAACGATTCAAAGGTCACTGATAAAATCCTCACATGAGCTTTAATCCAACATTTTTTGGTATTTACAATCACAGTGTTGGAGAAGATGGAGAGGATTTTCCAGGCATTTTATTTATTTATTTATTTATTCTTACATGCAAACATTGTCTCTGTCCTACACTGGGAAAGAGAACAATAAAATAAAAAAAAAAAACAAGCAAATTTTTTTTTAAATAACGTAACAGAAGATCAATATAAAAATAAACACATTTACAAGTGGTCATAAAGTTATAGGTAAAAACAACAGCTCTTTGTTCTGTTTGGAAATAACCTCGGACAGGAAAAAAATAAAACATTTAATAAATAATAATATTAAAATAAAACTAAAATAAAATTTTGACTGTAACATTTTGTTATCCAGTTCACCTCCAGGAAAAAAAAATTATAACTCTCTTTGTGGACAAAAAAAAAAAAAAATCAGTTGTTTTAGTGAACACACATATGGTAATCACATTTAAAAAAAGATCAATGGATAATGAATGTAAAACAAATAAAACCAAATAAAAAACAAACAGTTATAGTGTCTCACAAACGCAAACAGCTGAAGTTCACATGAATCTATTTTTACACAATACTTCAGAGAAACAGCTGAAATCTAACATCAATAGTGCTTTAGTTTTCTACAGTTTAATACTCCCGCTGACTCAAACAATGAAGATTTTAATAGTTTAGATTTTGTTTTGATAGAGCAAAGATTAATACAAGGGAGTTTTAAATTATAACACTGACTTTAACCACTTTGAATAATAATGAGCCTGATCATAATAACTACTGAAGTAATTCTTCATATTTCAGTCAACTGGCCTAAAATTTTCATCAAAACCAGAAAGTTCATGTTTCCAGCCGAGCATGCTGACTCATATTAGTGTTGTTGTCACAGGATAATCGACATTTGAAGTGAAATGCGTTTGACTTTAAAATCTTACTGACATCAGAAAGTAGGATTTTAGGTATGGTGCCTGTGATTTCTCCAACACGCTGATTTGTTGGTTAGTTTTTCTGATGAAGATGCAGGCAAGGAATTGTACAGAAAAACTGTGGTTTTAGCAAGTTGATCATGAAAACTATTGTACATGCCAAATTTTATCCCAACCTGAGGATTTGAACCCTCAGGTGACATTTGGCAGACGTTGTTTATGGTGCTGCAGTTTCCCTCTGATGCGTTTAAGCTCCCATATTCTGCTCCTTTCCTGCAGTTTAATATGGATCATTGATGTCTTCATGAAATGGTAGTAACATGTTTTGGTCCAAAAAGCCAATAAATCAAGCACAGCAGCATTGTTTCCAGGCTCTCATAGCCCCTCTGTTCAGAACGCTCTGATTTAGTGGGCGTGGCCTTCACATGTAAATGAGCCACCGCTGATACCACCCCGCTCTTCAGCGTCACTGAGAGCGGCGCCATGAGCTCCGAGTGCACAATGTTTAGAAAACAGAGAAGCTGGTTTACCGTAACATTACAGGCTAAAACAACAGGCTAACTGCAGCTAAAGTTATCATCCTGAAGCTAACACAGAGACAGGGGGGACACTGAGGAAAAGCTCTTCCATCTGCTCCACAGCACACAGCATTTAAAATACTCACATTTCCAGGGTCCCAGGTTTGTTGGAGGATGGTTGGTAATGTGCCTGGATTCAAGACCAGTCTATTGGCTAGCCCTCTGTTGGACTGTCCAAAGTTGGAAAAGCAGTCGGCCGTGAAGTGACTAGCACACACATGCACAGTTTTACTGAGTGTAGCTGGAACATTTCCTTGATAAATAAACTCTAGACACTTAGTTTTGTTTTCTTGACACTGCAGTCAGAGCTGCTTCCTCTTTTTACCTCCTCTGGCTCTAGCCTGTTCCTCATGCCGATTTCATCCTTTCCTGGCCCTCTTAGTGCTATAACAGTTGATACCATGTATTGTTTCCTCTGCTGAGTCACATGACCAGCTGCATGGAACTCGTAATCAGTGTGTGACATCATCAACTGCAGCAGAGTAAAGGGTGAAATTTTTTCACAAAAACTTTGGAAGCAACTCCTCACACAGGCCACAGTTTTACCCAAATCTGTTTAAAGATTTGGTATTATTGTGGGGAATTTTGTCAGGAATCCAATTATGTTGTTTTTCAAGCTGTACAACTTTTACTTTTTGTCTAGAGGCCCAAATACGGCAGCCTGCGTGGGCAGGAATGAGAAATCTTATGTATTTTTTAATGGAGGGAGCTGAGAGGGCCTCTGTGGGATTCGCCGACTTTGAAGGCTCCACATCAAAAACCGGGCCCGAAATAAAAACTTTCATAAGGACTTTTGTAGAGCAGGGTCTATTCTGTCATGTGAGCGAATTTCAAGCCGATACCACTTATGGTTTCAGAGGAGATCATTTTTGCAGAAAGGGTAAAATGTGGCGAAATCTTGACTTGAAAGGCAAATTGCCGGCTTCCTGTTTGAGATAGGGCTGCGTTGCCTTACCTTTTTTTTTACGTCTCAATGAGACAAACATTTTGACATTTGTTTGATCTCTCTACAACATTCCCCCTGGCTGCTAGGGCTGTTTTAGTGTGCCTAGTTGGCACTAGAGAGCAAATCATGGGATGTTGGGGGTGAAGTCTGGTGTCATATTGAATTTTTTGGTGATTGCAAGGTGTGTGCCAATTTTGAGATTTTAAGCACATCAGGAACAATAATGCCCTCTTCCTTTGGGCGAGGGCACTGATAAAAAAGATCCTGTACTTAATGCTCCACCGTGCACCTGCTCCATCGTGCCCTGTGCTATCTCAAAGAACCTGGCACCTATGTAAGAATTATGTTCTTTGATTTTTCAAGTGCATTTAACACCATCCAGCCCATGATACTGAGAGATAAGCTCAAAGACATAGGAGTGAACCCATCCTTTGTCTCCTGGATCACAGACTATCTCACAGAGAGGCCACAGTTTGTCAGGTTGGGAAACTGCGTCTCTGGGACGGTCATTATTAGCTTTGGGGCTCCACAAGGAACTGTTCTGGCTCCATTCGTATTCACACTTTATACTGCAGACTTCAAATACAACTCTGAGTCCTGCCACATCCAAAAATACTCCGATGGCACTGCTATTGTGGCGTGTATCCAAAATGGACAGGAATCTGAATACAGGGATCTGATAAAAGCTTTCTGTGACTGGAGTCATAGAAATTGTCTCCTACTGAACACCTCAAAAACAAAGGAAATGATTGTGGATTTCTTAACATCCATGGGGTGGACGTGGAGGTGGTGTCAACCTACAAATATCTTGGTGTACATCTGGACAACAAGTTGGACTGGTCCCTTAATACAGATGCACTCTTTAAGAAGGGGCAGAGCCGTCTCTTTTTCTTAAGGAAGCTCAGATCAATTGACGTCTGTGGAAAGCTGCTCCAGATGTTTTATCAGTCCGTGGTAGCCAGTGCTTTGTTTTATGGTGCAGTCTGCTGGGGAAATAGTTTAAAGCAGAAGGACAAGAGGCCACTGGAAAAACTGGTGAAGAGAGCTAGCTCCGTGGTTGGATCCAGTTTGGACTCACTGGAGGCTGTGGTGGAAAGGTATACACAGAAGAAAGTGGAGGCCGTCATTCGTCACACTGATCACCCACTTCACACCATCATAATCCAGAGAAACAGCAGCAGTGGACGACTCACCTCTGTGCGCTGCAGGACTGAGAGATACAGAAGATCGTTCCTCCCTGCAGCCATCAGAGTTTTAATTTTTTAATCTATGGAAGATGAGCCCAAACTACATGAATTTCCCTTCGGGGATGAATAAAGTATTTTATCTATCTGTCTATCTAATGGCAGCACCTGCAGCTGAACAACTTGTGGCACTGTGTTGCACTAACTAAGGTTTTTCCTTCTGTCTAAATTCTTGTAAATCTGTTGAGGTTGTGTGAGCATCATGAGAACCTTGGTGTATAAACTGAGGAAGCTTGTTTTGTGTCATGTGTGACCTCTGTTTGATGCTCTGTGGTGTGTATGCACGCTGTGGATGAGCATTCTGCAGATCACCTGTGGTTGTGTTTCCTGTATCAGCACCTCGGTGACGAGTGTGTGTGTGCATATGTGTAAGTGTGTGTGCATTTGTGTTTGATTGCCTACGTGCCTGCATGCACGTGCTTGTGTTGTGTGTCTTTGTGTGTGCGTGTGTGTGTGTTTGGTGCTTTCCTGAAACCCTGACTGAAACCTCACAGTACCCCTGTGTTAATAAATGTTATCAGTCGTTAAACTTACAGTTTAACAGGAAAACATCCTCATCTCTGATGAAGGTGCTGTCTTTGTAGGCTCTAAATAAAAACACAACAAGAGCAGCCTGGACCCAGGACACACCTGTGCATACATACACACTGTAGCTAGCCTCTGGTTAGTATAAGCATTTAGCCAGGATACTTCACGCTAACCTTAATCTTGCTATCTTTTCATTGGTGATTAAAACATCAGAATGTGCTTCACTGTTTCTTTCTGCTCTCTGCAGTCAGGGGTACTCTGGAGCTGACCTTCGTCTTCCTTATCCTCTTCCTCATCCTCCTCCTACTCTGACTTTATTTAGTTTCACTTCTAACACCGTTTGTGTCGCAGCAAGAAATCCACCATCAGGTAAGTGAAGTGGATCAAAGTTCCTCCAGAGAAATAACAAAGTAATGATCAGAGTGTTAGAGGAGCTGTGTGTTTGCTGATGTGAAGTAGAGTTGGTGTTAAAGCTGCAGGATGTTATAAAGTTCAAATCTGTGAGGTGTAGGAGGACATACTCTGCAGTCTGAGCGTCTTTATTACAGCCTTGAAGATGAGCTCATCAAATCATCAAATCCATGTTTTAAACTTTGTTTCAGTCTGAATCTGAAGCTTCTCTGGGATTATCACACACTTTGAGAAATGAGAGGATTTACTGAGGAGTTGGTGACGAGAACTCAGAGACAGAGAGGATTTTACGGGACCCTGTTTTATGTTTCAGGGTGAGAGGAAGACACGCGCTGATTTGACATGTTGTTAACTGTTGCAGCAGTTATTTCTGTTCAGACTATTTCTGATCATCATTTATGTATCTATTTATTTATTTACAAACCGGATGAATTCAGCTCCATCAGAGATTCATGTCTGATTAAAGGATGGGTTTCATTTCCAGGTGATGGGTGAGTGTTGAGGGATGAAGTTGTTGTGGTGTTTTAGTTTTTCCAGCGTTGTTTCTTGTTCTGGATAAACTGGTTTGTTCTGCTGGAGTTTGGGCTCAGATGCTGTTTTCCAGTGTTAATGCTGCACGTTGACAGAGACTGACGGGGATTAGTGAGCGTTTGAGGAACTCACTTTCAACTATCCAGCTCTATCCCTGACTCTGACCTTAAATCTGACTCTAACGTGTGGTAAACAGGCCTATACCCCACGCTCCAGTTTGTCATTGACCTGATGCAGTGCCTGGTCATTTCTCTCTTTGATGTAGAGAAGTAGCTGAAGTAACTAAGGTTTTTCCTTCTTTCTAAATTCTTGTAAATCTGTAAATCTGTTGAGGTTGTGTGAGCATCATGAGAACCTTGGTGTATAAACTGAGGAAGCTTGTTTTGTGTCATGTGTGACCTCTGTTTGACGCTCTGTGGTGTGTGTGCACGCTGTGGGTGAACGTTCTGCAGATCACCTGTGGTTTTGTTTCCTGTATCAGCACCTCTGTGACAAGTGTGTGTGTGTATGTTAGTGTGTGCATATGTGTTAGTGTGTGTGTGTGTTTGGTGCTTTCCTGAAACCCTGACTGGAACCTCACAGTACCCCTGTGTTAATAAATGTTATCAGTCGTTAAACTTACAGTTTAACAGGAAAACATCCTTGTAGACAACAAGAAGGGCAGCACACAACTAAAGTCATTAACAAACATTTTATCTAACTGCAAAACCAAAAATAATCATATGTATATCATATGTAATAATCATCATATGTAAATAATCATATTTCATAGGCTCCTCCAAAATGCGGGCGATGAATTTGGCCACCTGTACATGTGCCGCAGAGGACAGATTCAATGAATCCTTCTTAGCCTCACACATCCCAAGATTTATTGCATGTGAACGCCATCTGCATCTGTTTATAAATAATTGTTTGGTAAAGGGGTGGGAATTAATAAGTTTATACTTCATCCCACTCCTTTTCGAATATGTGATTAGAAAATGTCTGTTTGTTTGTATTTGTTTCTGTCTTTGACAGAAATTTCACTTTGACCTCATGTTCGAAATAAATTGAATTAAAAAAAAAAAAAAAAAAAAAGACAATGGTCTTTTTAAGTGATGCAATGAGGGAAAACAGTTCTTCTTTATAAATTTTCACATTCTATGTTCATAAATGTAAATTCTCTGGGAAAAAAAAGCTGATTTGGTGTTTTTTTTCATTAATTCTATACTTTAAAAAGTCAATCAAAACTAAAACAACTTGCATTTTATACTTTTTTCTTATGTAAGCCCAAAAGGTGGGAGCAGTGTTGTGTAACTTCGAGGGTGACAAACAGGAAATGCTCAATAGACCAGACCGTCTCTATTCAGTATGGCCTTTGTGGTCTATGCAGGCTGTGAAAGCCGGGTCATTCAAAGGCTGCGGCCTCCAAATTGGGACACAGCTACAGTATGAAGACAGACATGCGGCGCTTATTTTTTATTCCAGGAGACATTCCTGTTACAAACTTATACAAAATAAGTTCAATGTTGAATATTTTCAGTAATTCTACACCGTTTTCCCTCCACACTATTCATATTTGCAAGAAAAGTACAATTGCCAGATTTTACATCTTTAAAGTGATGAATGCCGTGTGGTAGACTGGGAGTCACTTTATTTTAAAAATAGTCAGCTGCTTTTAAAATGATAAAAAAATGACTAAAAATCATCAACTTTTGTCTCTGTAATATTTCTAAAAGTCTATAGTGGCCCTGAGTATCTCCAGCATTTTTTCAGATGTAACCAACTTTAAGTTTTCAACCTGTATGTGATGCAGTAGTGCTGTCGTGGTAAAACAAAATATGTCATGTGGTAAAACACTTCAATTTCTAACAAATATACAAGTTAATCTAAAAATTGAAATTGATATTAAACACAATGAAAAACTGTGTCGGATTTTAAATCCCTTCTGCCTTTTTTGATATTTTATCGAGATAGTTCTGTTTTACAGCGTGACAGTTTCAGTGTGAACAGAAAGGAACCATAAAAACATTGCACATTGACATAGTTTGCAACATGCACAAACAAAAATGAAAATACACAGGTTGATTTGCAGATGAAAAGCTGGGCCTAACTTTTAGCTTCAGTAACATCTTTTAATGTTCTGGAGCTCTAAACTGTCACTGACCTATTCATACACACTGCAATTAGCTCCCAGTCAGTGTTAGCATGTGGCTAGGGGACTTCAACCACTCCAATGGATGGTTTATGGAGCTGCTTCCACCACAACAAGGCACAAACTCATGAGTACCACATGACGTCACACAGTATTCTTGAAGCCATCTTTGGGACTGAAAGTCAACAGGTGCTTTCCCCACACGACAAGTGTTAAATCAGAACAAAAAAAGTCATGTAACTGAAACCCTTAAACAGGGATGAGGACAGAACAAATACAGGAAGCTCATTGGCTGCTTCCAGTCACATGACCAAACTCTGATAACACAAACACTAAAGTCCTGCTTTGAACTGAGAATTTCCCCCAATGGAGGATCAGAAAGTAAATCTTATCTTTTAATCTTTCTTCAGGTTCCTGGACTCATCAGTTTATCTTCAGCTGGTCTGAAAAGTCCTCAGGAGAGCCGCCATGGAGGGCTCCTCCTCTAAACCAGGTAAGACTGACTCACTGATCACATCAAGATGAACTGAGTGGGTCTCACCGGGTCTGCGTCAGTTTCAGGCCAACCTGCACTGTGTCAGATACAGATGATAAAACATTTTCAATACTCAAACTAGTTCACCTAAAAACTGATCTCATTAACTTCATTTGGGGTCGTTTTGGTACCGGGACAAGAAGTGTACTGCTTGTCTGCAAATACGCAGAGGTAGATTGGAGTTTATGATTATTGGTACCACAAGAGGATCCGATTGTTTGAGATCCCAATGAACGTCTTTTGTTATGACATAGTCACTTTTTACACACAGTTCACGTTTATATGCTAATATTGTGAGGAATAATCATCTTCACAGTAAATCCTGTAATCAATACAGCTTCCTTCAAAAAATCCAGGCTAAAAGTTTAATCCAGCGTCGTCTGAATGTTCACTGCAAAGACTATCATGGACATGAGAGTGTATTAAAAACTGATAACAGCCTCTGTCTTTTTTTCTTTTTTTAAGTAAATCTATAAAGGAAACACTTTTTTTTAATACCAGCCGACAGCTGGTACCCAGGGGCGTATTTAATGGTTTGGGGGCCCAAGGCAAACCCAGTCAATGGGGCCCTCCATGTCCTTGTAACTCATCTTCCTCAGAGCTAGACTGGCCTTCCCTGGGTCCACTGTCTCTTCCGATCATCATGGTAACTTAACGCAACTAAATGAATTTCCTCTGTTCTGTTAAAGTTCTGTACTTAAGTTTGATTTAGAAAAAAGTGAATCCATCATTTGGTCCACTTTGTCCTGGATTTGAAATCTTTTATGGTGAATTGACAGCTTATTTGTCCCACAGTGGGGAATTAACAGAGTAACAGGAACAAACATGAAAGTATGAAGTGAAAAACATTACAATAGGTAAATATAAAAAAAAAAAAAAATTAGTAAAGAAAAACATATGTAAATATCAAGCACAACATCAAACTGGAAAAAAATCTACTGAAAGAGGTGATATTTACAGTTACCATACTTTTTGGTACTATTATTTTAAAGTTAATGTATTTTTATTTGACCCCCTGTCCAGTGAGTTATGTTTCCAAAAAAGAGATTTTGTACAATAATGTTTATCACCAACTCAAGAAGTTTGATTTAGAGAAAATGATCCTGTTTCCTGGGCTAGATAAAGTCCTTAAAATCCTAAAAGTCTGATATGTTTATCTCAGATCTCAGAGCAACATTGGTTTTATTTCCCACTTGGTTGAAAATAAGAAAAAAATGGGAAAAAAGTGTTTTTACCACTTTCTTCCTGAATCAAATGTTCAGATGTGTTGTAACATGGAATAGCCCATTGAATAAGAAGGGAGGGGGAGTACCCAAAACTATCATTAAAGATTAAGCCTTTTGATGTAGTTTGAAGCATGTGAAGTAAGATTTAGAAAAAAGAAATGCTGTCAACTGAAGAGAACTTTATAAATCAGTTTTTAAGAGATGCTTTGGGGGGCCCTGGGAACTGCCTGTGTTTGCCTAATTGTAGCTACGCCCCTGCTGGTACTGCTCTTTCATAAGCGATGTATTTTGCAGATTGGCAGAAGAAGAGTGAAATGTCAAAAACATTCTTGGTGTCAAATGTAATTTAACTATCCAATCTAACTACCTTTGTCTCGGCCTTGAGATCCTGTCCATGAAAATCTAAATCAGAATCAGGGCCAAGGGTAAAGACTGATTCACTTTACATATTCGTGGTCTGACTGGGCTTTGTTTTACAGAGGGAAGAGGAGGCGGATACAGCATTTGGCCTAGAAGCAGATTTGGTTCTTTGGGTGAGTTGAAGTGGTGTGTTTGCTAAATGATGATGGATTCAGACTCTCTGCAGTCTGTTCATCATTTGAGGACATCCTCCTAGCAAAGGGTTAAATCAAAAAGATTCATCTTTCTGTGTCTTTGTTTCAGTTTCTATAATGGCCCTTTGTTGCTCCCTTTACTCTATGAGGACATATGACATAGGTAAGTAAAAGGTAAAACAAATGTACGAAGCACAGATTGTTCGGAAGGAGGAGACTTTTATTAAATCAACAACAAAAGCTTAGATTTTGATCTGAGATGTAGAAAGAGTCCCATAGACAGCTCTCAGTTCAGCCTCCAAAAGACCCAAGTGCTGAACTCGGTGTAGCAACAGAAAAGTCTTTATTGACAGAAGTTAAGAAGAAAAAAATCACAGAAACTGAGGAGAAACTCTGCTCAAAAAGCCACAAATAAAACCTCAGCAAGGTTGGAAAACTTGAGGAAAAGGGGAGAAAAGAAATCACAGGACATCCTGGCTAAAACACAACAGGCACTGAAGGACTCTTGAACTAAAGTCTGGCTGGGTACCACAATCACAAGAGCAGGAAACACATCAGGGTAGGAAGTGACATTACTATAAAATAAAGCAAGAATGAACAAACGGTATACACGAATGACCTGAACACTGTGAACTTAACATACATGATGAGACATAACACTCACAACATATAAACATGAAAGGGCATATTGCAGGTTAAAGACAACTGTTAAGAAACTGATAGGAAAATAACTTCAAAACAATATCCTGAAAGAAATTGACGTTTTAGTACGAGTTTTTGTAACTCCACATTAAAAACCGACATTTGAAGGGGAGTCCCTCTGCTTCTGTTTAACTTTAATAAACATGGATCTGACTGTCACTCCTTCAATGAAGAGGAAGAAAATCTGTATTTCTATCCATATGATGATCCTCAGGGTTATAATGATGAGCCTGTTAGGAAAGATGGAGAGCAGGAACAGGACAGGATGAGGAGGAATAACGGCCGTAGTTGCGCTGTTAGCTAGTTAGCAAGCTAATCACATCAGCGTATTTGAAGTTTGAAATCAGATTCACTGAATTAAAAAACAAATAGTTTGTGTAAGAGCTGATCGTAAAGCAACGTGCTTTGAGCCGTCATGATAAAACCCATAGAGAGAAAGACAGAGAGGTCTATCAGAGTCTCTCCACTGATCCAGAGTCAAAAAACCAAGACTTAGCTACGGTGATCTGCTCACATTTCTGTCAGGTTGATTCTCTGACAAATCCTTGTTTACGTCTGTCACCGGGAACCGAGCTACGAGCTGCTGGTGGAGCTGCAGTTGTCTGACAAACAGTAGCCGCGTCAGTCTCACCAGGTCCTGGCCCCATTATCCCAACTTAAACTCCATCCATAGACTTTATAAAATAGTCTCCATCACATCAGTCTTCCTATCCAAAAATGGGCTCCATGGATGACTGTGTTTAATGTGACCGATGCAGAAATAAAGCCCTGTCTTGTCAGCTGCACTAAACAAATCCGAGCACAAAAGCTAACTCACAGAGTCCAAAAAAAGTGGACTCCATGTCCAGTCAAGCTTGTATTTCTGCATCCATCCATCCTAACGCATCAGAATCATCCTAATGAACGGTCAAATTAAATAATACTGTGGAAGAAACACAATAAACACAACCTGAAACACCCAATCTCACCCAAGACAACCTGTTATCCAAACTAGCTCAAAGCAGAGTTAAGTCCCTATTGTCACATCAAATGGCGCAATGCTTAAAAAGGAGCGTTTTGAGCAGTTATACCCAAAACAGACTCTTCCTCCTCTAAATTTGTGCCTTTTGTACTGCCGTTATCAGACCATGTTAAGAGTAAATAAAAAAACAACCTGCAATATGCCCCTTAAATAGAATAAAGTTTTACCTCTGGACCTAAAAACTGATGTAAATCACTGTATGAGTTATTAAAGCTCTAAATCACTAGACAACAACAACCCTCTGATAAGAAGGAGTCTACATTTTTTACATCTGGCTGAGCTTTGTTTTACAGTGGATACAATTGATGCTTCTCCCTTTTCTTTCTCTCTATTTCATCAGCATCAGTAACATATGGCTAAGCTTTTAGCTATGGACTGAGCTTTGCTTCATAATTATGTGATGAAATCACTCGTGTTTGCGTATTTGTAAGCACAGGTTAATGTTGTCAGGCTCAGAAGAAGGATTGAAGTGCGGAGACTGACTGGGTTTACAAAATAGAGTCCTTTAATCCACAAAAGAGGTTTGATACACAGGTAATCAATCTGCAGAGGCAAAGGTAACAAATCCAACCAGGCAAACTCAGAAACGAGAACATGCAAGAAAAAGGATCAAAAACACGAGGAGCTAGATAACTAAAGTCTGGAAATGTCGACTACCAGAATAGTGATAGTCTGGCAGAGAAGTGAGGGAAGACCAGGGTATAAGAAGGAAAGGGGGAGTGAGAGTAACAAGACATGGGTGCAACACATTAGGGAGAGACCCAGGGAGAGACCTGAGTTAACAAAACAAAACAGGAGATTCAGAAATAATTTTGAAACTTGAGAGATACTGACAAATGCAGCGTTGGATGTTTTGATTGTTTGTTCAGTTTTTCAATGAAAACAGTTTGTTTTGAACATTCAGCTCATTGTACATATCAAGCAGGGAGTCAAACTATTTGTGTATTGTAGCCCTTGTTGGTATATATCCATCAAAACTAGTGTGTTTCATTTTCTGCTGTCCAACAGGTCCACTGGATATTGAAGCACTCCTCAAAGCCATCTTTGAAGTCCTGCATATCCTCAGTAAGTCTGGATTCTGTGAAAACCACATATTGGTGAAAGCCAGAAAATGCGCGCCGTACCGAGACGAACCGAACCGGTCTGCTTGGTGGAAATGCAGCTATTTCGGACACAGAGCTCTTCAGTCCCTCAGTGGACCAGACTCTGTGGTTCTAGCTGTGAAGTTTTTTTGATGTCATAATGATTCAATCAGAAATATCTGTCAGAGTTTAAGTTTACCTTTGAAAAAAACAATCACTCTCAGGTTAAAGCCATGGTCTACGATCTGAAAACCAGTTTGGCTGAACAGACAGCCAGTAAGATCACACTTATTTCTGTTGTGGATACAGTGAGGCACTTGTTGTGGTGGTGAGGCACTGTGGCGTGGGGGGGAATGTTTGTGTCATTTTTCCGCCTGAAAGGTCAAACTGAGTGTTTCACTGTTCAACAGAAACTCAGCGGTCTCGGCGTCAGTCTTCAGTCCCAAATCCCTCCACAGCTTTTACCACCGGTGCTACATTACTCCAATATTCAGTCTCTGTTGGCACCTATATCGCTCATAATTCTTCCTTGCTTCAGCCTTTTCCTTGAAACTTTTTGGTTTTCTTCCCTTCCCTGTGGAGGGTAACAGTAACAGCTTGTTGGTTTCGGTCTTCTCTGGCTCCATGACGCTTCGGTAGCTGAGCAGCTAGCTGACGTGAGAGGGGTAGTGGGGAAGGGTGAGGTGGCACCATAGGCGTGACCGTGCGAAACGAGGGAGACGGGGGATTGGATGGACTCAAGTACCAATCCGAACCACACCATGCGCGGTTTGGATTGGTCAACTAGTATGCAGCTTTGCAGCAGATATACTGAATGGATTTTTTCGTTCTATTTGGTCTTTATATTGTGTAGATTGGACCATAGGACCATTACAGCCCTATAACTGTTATTATGAAGATGTACAAAGCTTCCAAATCATACACCATAGCTTTAATCCAAGTCAAAGCTGTGAGGGATTTCTTCATTCAGATTTTCAGTCCAAACAGTTTGGTTGAAGGTTAAAACCTTTGGTCACACATCAGTAAGTTTGAAAATCTAAAGCCTCAGAATATTTCACAAACAGTATTAAATGTCATATTCACAGCTGTGTGTCACTGTCATTACATTTCCAATTCCTTTGATCATGTCTTTATCTTTAACAAATATAAAAAACACAGACTCATTGAAGAAATTAAAGTGTGAGCTTCTTAACACTGATGGAAAGCACTGTGTGTTCTTTCAGCTCTGAAACACTGGAGACCAACAAGCTCTTTAAAAAAGAGAGTTTTTACAGCCTTTGAGGATAAAACTAATATTTCAGTCTAATCCAAGTCTGACTGAGCTTTGTTTTCCAGTGGGGATCCCCAGCAGCAGGGGGCATACAAGAGGAGGCAACGCCGACACAGGGGATGTCTGCGAGTGGAACCCTGCCGTGTACAATGGCAAACAGGACGTGTGCAGGAAAGACAACACCATCAGGAGCAACAAAGGCAGCCGCAACATTGGCAGGAGTGTTTCTAGTAACCCAGGTGAGTTGAAGTGTTGTGTTTCCTAAATGTTGTTGTCTGATGGTCTTCAGCTGCAGAGTTTAGTAGAATTGAACTGTGAACTCATATTTCATCAAGTGAAGGTTCTGAAAGTCTGCTGCTAGATTGGGAACAATTTCTGTTTATAGAAAATGTTAAGAGGGAACAACACCTTTGTGTTTCATCCTAAAATCATTGTCTGTAAATGTCTCTTCAGACTGATTCATCATTCTTTGATTTCAATGATTTTTTTCAGAGGAGAGACAAAACCTGAATGATGCTCTTGAGCTTCAGATGCCTCAAGATGAAGGTGAAGAAGGTCAGTGATACGCCCCAACTAAAAAGTGGCCCTATGGGGCTGACAACAATCCAAATCACAGATTCTGAGAGAAGAAAGAGATCTTTCCTAGCTCAGAGTTTTTCTGTTGGTGTGATGTGTAGAAAGAGTGGTGCAGACAGCTCTGGGTTCAGCCTCTGAAAGGGGAGGAGTTAGCAGAGAAAATGCTACAAACTGTCTGACAGCTCATCTCTCTGATTGACAAACAACAATGGTAGTTCACAGAGAAACACTCTCAGCTTTTAGACATGGACTGAAGTTTGAGTCACAATCATTTCATCAAATCACTAGTTTCCTCTTTGTATGTCCATGTTAATGATAAATCAGATCATTGTAAATATCTTGCAGCGTGTCAAAGACTCTAGCTGTGAATTGGGCTGAATGTTGGTATTTATCCATCAAAACTAGAGAAATGTTTCATCTTCTTCTGCCCCACAGGTCGACTTGATGTTCCTCCCCATCTGCAACGCCTGCGGTCTTTCAGTAAGTCTGAGTCAGATCCATTCTATGGTGTTTGTTTCTATGTTTAACTCTGTGTGTTTTTAAAGCTCTGTAAGTCAAAACACCAACAAACTCTTTAAAAAAAGAGGGTTTTACAGCCTTTGATTCGGTATAATCAAAGGCTGACTGAGCTTTGTTTTACAGCGGAGGAACAACGCAGCAGAATGAGGAGGCTCACAAGCAGAGGTGACACCCGTAGGGGTGACATCGACAGGAGTGTTTCTGCTAACTCAGGTGAGTTGAAGTGTTGTGTTTTCTAAATGTTGTTGTCTGATGGTCTTCAGCTGCAGAGTTTAGTAGAAATGAACTGTGAACTCATATTTCATGAAGTGAAGGATCTGAAAGTCTGCTGCTAGATTAGAAACACCTGAGATGATGATGGATTCAGACTCTCTACAGTCTGATGACCATCCGAGGACATTCTTCATCAAGGAAAGGGTTTTCTCTAACTGATTCATCAGAGTGTGTTTTTCTTATTTTTTTCAGAGGTGGGACATAAGCCCCGTGATAGTGCCCTTAAGGAGCTTCAAGATGCAGACAAAGAATGTGAGTAACACCTGGAGAAACTCACAAACTACAGATAATTTCAGGAAAAAGAGATCTTTCCTTGCTCTCCCTCTCATAGTTTTTCTGTTGGTGTGATGTGTAGAAAGAGTGGTGCAGACAGCTCTGGGTTCAGCCTCTGAAAGGGGAGGAGTTAGCAGAGAAAATGCTACAAACTGTCTGACAGCTCATCTCTCTGATTGACAAACAACAATGGTAGATCACAGAGAAACACTCTCAGCTTTTAGCGAGGACTGATAGTTTTTTCTTATTGTTGTGTTCAAGTAAATTTTTTTTTCCTTCTTGTTTCTTCATTTTTCCAACCCAAACAGTTTGTTTTGAACATTTGGCTCAGTGTAAAAACCATGCAGTGTCAAACAAACTAGTTGTGTATTTTAGCCCTTGCTTGTATTTATGTACCAACAGCAATGAAATGTTAAGTCTTCCACTTTTTTGTATTACACAGGTCAAGTGGAAGTTTGTACATACGTCAGACGCAGCTGTCCACACCGCCCTGATGGTAAGTCTGAGTCAGATCCATTCTGTGGTGTTTGTTTCTGTGTTTTGTTGGAGCGTCTGCCTCTGCTCTGATTTTCTTCCTCCTCTGTTTGTGCTAATGTGAATAACAGGTTGTCTTGGGTGATATCGGGTGTTTCAGGTCGTGTTTATTGTGTTTCTTCCACAGAATTATTTAATTTGACTGTTCATAAGGATGATTCTGATGCGTTAGGATGGATGGATGCAGAAATACAAGCTTGACTGGACATGGAGTCCTCTTTTTTGGACTCTGTGAGTTAGCTAATGTGCTCAGATTTGTTTAGTGCAGCTGACAAGATGGGACTTTATTTCTGTATTGGTCACATTAAACACAGTTGTCCATGGATAGAAAGATTGATGTGATGGAGTCTATTTTATAAAGTCTATGGATGGAGTTTAAGTTGGGATTAAGGAGCCAGGTCCAGGTGAGACTGACACGGCTGCTGTTTGTCAGATAACTGCAGCTTCACCAGCAGCAGCAGCTCCTAGCCCGGCTCTGGCTCCGGTGACAGAGCCGGGCTTTTTTTAAAAATATGTATATATTTAAATTAGGATAATGCATATTAATCAACATATCAGCAAAAGCTTCAATATAAATATGCTGGAGTAAGCACAATAGCTACTTTACATCCCTAGTCCTAAGGCAGGTGAGAGAGAGAGAAACAGAACATACACACAGACATTACACCAACAACATGTAGTTACAATAACACATTAAATCATTCTCACAAAGTTTGAGAGTCCCCAAAATGTTTTAAAAAATTGAATAAGGATGATTTAGTGTGAACATTTTTGGTTGGTTTTTAACCAATATTTCAGAGCTGTTTTAAAGGCTGAGTAGGTGCCACAGTTCCTGGGCTGGCAGTGAGTTCAAAGTTTGTGAGCCTCTGATTGACCCAACCAATTGGCCAAATTTAGTCCTACGCCGTTGTGTGTTACAGTCTTCCCTTGTCAATGCTCTGGTATTTACTCCATCACTAGTTTTTTACCTATAAAATCCCTTAAGGGAGGAGGAGCAAGTCCATTTAAAACTTTAAAAATGAGGCAAGCATCCATAAATATTTGATAACTATTGAAATCCAAAATGTTATACTTACTTAGGATGTTACAGTAATGATAATGTTGAGGCTTTTTGTCCATAGTTTACAGTGTTCTCTTGAAGAGGGACTTAAGTGGCTTCAAAATGGTCTCTGAAGGGTGAGACCATGTGTTATAACAGTAAGTAATATGACTAAATATCATGGCATGCATATAAGCCGTAGCTGATTCTGTGGTCAGAAAAGGTCTTATGTGCTTAAAGTTTGACAAATTAAATTTAATTATATGTAATATTTTCTTTACATCTTGCTCAAAATTTCGATTGGAATCAAAAACTACTCCAAGATATTTAAATTGTTCCACCACATCCAATCTCTCCCCATTGACTAACACAGATGGCTGTTCACCCTCTGCTGGCTGCCGGGAGAAAAACATACAAACTCTTTTTTTCAGTGTTAAGATGTAAGCAAGCGTCATGGAGCCAGTGGGACACTGGCACCATGGCACCAGAGAGTATTGCAGCAGCTTCACTTCTTGTTTTTGCATGAACACATAATACTGTGTCATCAGCATATAATTGCATTTTCACAGTTTTACATACATTGGGTAAATTATTGACATATAGACTGAATAAAATTGGTCCTAGTACTGAGCCTTGTGGGACTCCACCAAAGCAGGTCAAAAAGGTAGATTGGAAATGTTCTATTTGTACAGCCTGTTTCCTGTCCGACAGATATGATTTCATCCAGCAGAGGGCACTGTTAGAGAAATTGAATTGTGTTAATTTGGCAAGGAGAACACTGTGATTGATGGTGTCAAAGGCACGTTTCAAGTCGAGGAACACAGCACCCACAAAGCCGCCCTTTTCTAGCAGATGTTTTAAATAACGTTAACAAGAATTGTTAGAGATTCAACCTGACAGAAACGTGAGCAGATTGTAGCTAAGTCTTGGTTTTCTGACTCTGGATCAGTGGATAGACTCTGATAGACCTCTCTGTCTTTCTCTCTATGGCCTTTATCATGACGGCTCAAAGCATGTTGCTTTCTGATCAGCTCTTACACAAACGACTTAATTTTTAATTCAGTGAATCTGATTTCAAACTTCAAATACGCTGATGTGATTAGCTTGCTAACTAGCTAACAGCGCAACTACGGCCGTTATTCCTCCTCATCCTGTCCTGTTCCTGCTCTCCATCTTTCCTAACAGGCTCATCATTATAACCCTGAGGATCATCATATGGATAGAAATACAGATTTTCTTCCTCTTCATTGAAGGAGTGACAGTCAGATCCATGTTTATTAAAGTTAAACAGAAGCAGAGGGACTCCCCTTTCAAATGTCGGTTTTTAACGCAGAAGTACAAAATCTGTACTAAAATGTCTCCAGGAGACCCTGTGGGTTATTTATCATGAATTTCTTCCAGGATATTGTTTTTTAAGTTATTTTCCTATCAGTTTCTTAACAGTTGTCTTTAACCTGCCATATGCCCTTTAAGAATGTAAATATAATGACTTAAAGCTCAACGCAGACTTTTCAATTTAGAGTTAGGTGTCACCGTCTAATCAAATATGATCCGAACACGGATTGAGCAGATTGAGCAGATCAAGCAGCTCAAACCAAACACAGTGGTCCGCCATTGTTACTGTTGTTGTTGTCCAGGTCATGCATGGTCATTTATGTTTCCCATTTAAAGAGTAATGCAGAAAAAATGAGCTCAATGTCAAAGTTTTCTCTGAAAAACTCAGGCTTGTTGTTTACATGGTAACAGTGGCTGTGACGTTTCAGAAAAAATCCACAAGTTTCTGTTTTAGTTTGGCTAACACGCTGTTCCTATGTAAACACAACATTTTTGTGTTTCATCCCACAAAACATTATTGTGTAAACAGCCCCTTACACTGTTTTTCTAATTTTTTAGAACAGGAACCTGAACTATGTGAACCTTCTGCCCGTAAGGTGCCCAAAGATGTGGATGAAAAGCGTAAGTAACGTTGAGAAATGTACAAAGCATGGACTTAGCTTTGCTTCATAATTATGTGATTAACTGTGATCGTTTCTTTTTATTGTTATGTTCAACTTGATTTTTTTTCCCTTCTTGTTCATTTTTCCAACCCAAACAGTTTGTTTTGGACATTTGGCTCAGTGTAAAAACCATGCAGAGTGTCAAACAAACTAGTTGTGTATTTTAGCCCTTGCTTGTATTGATCTATTAACAGCAGTGAAATGTTAAGTCTTCCACTTTTTTTTATAACCAACAGGTGGACTGGATAATCATCCAAACCTCAAAGTCAGCGTTGAATTCATCCCTCCTGTCAGTAAGTCTGAGTCAGATCCATTCTGTGGTGTTTGTTTCTATGTTTTGTTGGAGCGTCTGCCTCTGCTCTGATTTTCTTCCTACAAATCAAACTCATGAAGCAGTGTAGATCCAGTCTGTGTGAACTTTGAGCCATTCAGCAGAACATCCACTGCATTAACACCTGTCTGATGATGATTGTGTTATTGATGAAGAGACCAGGATCAGATCTGAGCAGAGCAAAGCTCTTTGAGATCTGTGGTAGAAAATGACTTCTTCTTCTCATGTTTAACTCAACTACAATCACAAAATTAATAATATGTTTCAATTTGAGTTTTTCAGAATTTCCTCTGAAAAACTCAGGCTTGCTGTTTACACGGTAACTGTGGCTGTGATGTTTCAGAAAAATTTCACAAGTTTCTGTTTAAGTTTGGCTAAAGCCTGGCTCACACTACAGGATTTTAAAAATCTTATAAGATTCTGAAATCGGGTTGTATCTCACACATAAGGAGAATCTTCACAGATCATCTTCTCTTAAATCTTAAGCATGTTCTAACAACAAGATTTGAAAATACTGACCAGCACACACTACAGGATTTCACCAAGATTATTTGACCACAGAGAGTGATGCACCACATGAGCTCAGTGGCCTGTACTACGAACGGAGTTCAACCTACCCAGAAGTAACCCAGGGTTCCAGTGGGAAACCGGGGTTGACGAAACCTGGTTTTCTAGTTAGGGGTTAATCGGTACCACAACGCTGATTATGAAGTTAGTTTGTTGAACCTGTGTAAACCTAATCAGAGTTACTGCGCGTTCACATAATAGAGGGCGGATACCAGAGTCAAACACCACTTTTGACGATGGCACGGGCACCTTACTTTTCGGACGAGGAATGCGCAATCATAATGCGTAGTTATGAGGAGTATAAATCCACCCTCACCGTGAAATCCAACACCGCTTCAGCGAATAGAGCGCGACTGGTCTGTTGGCAGCGTATTACAGATCGTGTGAATGCGTAAGTATGCCAGTTTTACTTGTGTCTGTGAAAAGAAATAAAGCCTGCCTTCAGGACAATAAAATAAGATTTGGTACGTTAACTGTAAGAAATAATTTATCATATGTACATCACCACATGAAGCAGGATGATAGTATGTTTAGTCCCCTTGACTGTATGATTCTATGTATGAATGAACATTTTCAGAGGCAACAGCAGCAGAAAACGCACCTGGCAACAGGTCAAAATGAAATATAACAACATCATCCAAATTGGTAAGTGTGTGTGTGGTGGGGATGGGGGGAGAGATGAGAGAGAGAGAGAATGTAAATATGCTTTAGTCAAATCAGTTACCGGTCATAATTCGTTTTTTGATAAAAGGCAAAATAGCCAATTGCATACAATGATTAGTAGCCAATTACCCGCGATTGCATAGAAGCCTTCTTTGATTTGAAGCGCAGTTAGATGGCCAAGGAACACGACAAATGCATCCACCAGTTTAGTAAGAGCAAGTACCACTTTCCGAATTGCACGGCATACAGTGTTCTTACTCAGATATTCAGCATTTTGTAACCCCTTTGTATCTGGAATACAGATATTGTCCACTGGCAAAATAGCGCAAGGACAGGCACACAATCTGCTCGATTGTGAGGGCCTGACTTCAGCGGGTTACATTAGAGACGTCCGCCTCGATCAGCTGGCATAAGTAACGAATTCCCTCAGATGAAAATCTATATCTTTCATGGAGAACATCGCGTGGGTACGCCAGTGGATTCTGGCGATCTCTAAATACCCGTGCCCTCCGAAGAGAGCCCCTCACAATCCGCTTGCCAATGTCGTACGGGTCATCCAGGTATGCTGTCATTGTCAAGAGGACGCGTCAGCGGAGGAGTGCTGTTTAAATAGGTCGTGGTTAATTGGAAACCTGGGGTTAAGCAACATCTAATTCTGAGACGACCAGGTTTGAGATGTGGCGTATATTGCCATGGCAACACTCCCCGGTTTCAACATATCCACCTTTCGTAGTCCCGGTTAGCCAGGAAGTTAGGCTGCACGTGATGAAGTTACTCTCAAAGTTACCCTGATAAGCCAGAAAACCGGCTTTGTAGTACAGGCCACAGTTGTTTGATCTGAGGTTTTTAGCGTACTGGTGGGACAGGAGGAGAGAGAAGCGGAGCTGTCTGCAGCGGTGCCTTTCATCCATTACGCGCACGCAGAGGGACAGAGGTGAAACTGTTGCTGTATCAGCCAATAATGGCATGATCTCACACCCATCACTGATAAAACAACAGTTTGCTACTGTATGAAAATGGCGTGGTTATGTGTTATTTTTAAAGGCATTATTGAACTGTCTCGAGTGGGCCAGTGGAGCGCGCAGTCAGCTGACCCTGAGCCTTTCAGTTTCACTTTGAGCCTGCGTTTGTTGTCTGTTGTCCGGTCTCTTGTAAGGGGGCTCTCTCTCTCTCTCTCTTGGCTGTTGTCATCCTCAGTGAGAACGAATGTTGTAATTAGAGGTGTCCCAGTCCAACATTAATATCGGGTATCGGTCCGATATCAGCAAAAAAAAAAATATCAGTATCGTATCGGAATCCATCTAGAATCTCTGATATAAGCAGTCCATTCCAGACTCCGCTCCTGCTGTTTTTATTTGATTTATTTAGGTTATTTCTGGGTCTTCTAATTTATTCTTCATTTTATTCAATTACTAATATTTGTTATGTTTAATGTTAAAATTTCTGTTAAAATTGGTTAATAATAAATGGGTCAGTTTTTCCTCATACCTACTGTTGCTGACTGCTGTTTTTTGTTTGAATAATATCACTCAATCAAGCCTCTCCTAACACGACAGACATACTACAAAATAAGTAATAAAAGTATGCATGTTTAATGCTGATATCGTATCGGATTAATATCGGTATCGGCCAATACTCAATGCTGCAGTATCGGTATCGTATTGGAAGTGAAAATGTAATATTGGGACATCCCTAGTTGTAATCATCCAGATAATTTTCAAACATGTTTGAAAATTATCGGGGCGGCTCCGACGAGTCTGTGAGACGATTGCGGGGCTTAAGATTCATCTGTCAACCGCTCACACTAGAAGATAATCTTGGCCGAACGTCAGGGCCGATTTTAGGCCCCGACCAGATTTCTTACCCGATTGTCGGGAGGACCGAATCAGGGTTAAATCGGGGCGAGAATCCTGTAGTGTGAGCCAGGCTTAACATGCTGTTTCTGTGTAAAGGAAAAGCTGAAAGGGAACAACACATTTGTGTTTCATCCTAAAATCATTGTCTGTAAACGGCCCCTCAGACTAATTCATTGCTTGGTGTGTTTTCTGATTTTTTTCAGAGAAGCAACCTGTACCATGTAAAGGTTCTTTCTGTAAGGTGCCTGAAGATGCAGATGATGAAAGTAAGTAACATAGAGAAATGTACAAAACACAGATTCTGAGAGAAGAAAGAGATCTTTTCCAGCTCATCCTCTCAGAGTTTTTCTGTTGGTGTGATGTGTAGAAAGAGTGATGCAGACAGCTCTGGGTTCAGCCTCTGAAAGGGGAGGAGTTAGCAGAGAAAATGCTACAAACTGTCTGACAGCTCATCTCTCTGATTGACAAACAACAATGGTAGTTTTCATGTATCTTAAAAAAACTTAATGTTATGTTGGATGTTTTGATTGTTTAGTTTCTTAATCAGAACATTTTTTAATGAACATTTAGATTATCGTATCATTTTGTACTGAACAAAGTTCATGTTATTGTTTCTTAATTTACTGATTTCCTTCCAGTGTCTGAGCCGCAGCATGGTCTGCTGCAGTAGCTCCTCTCCTAACTGGGATAAAGAAACTGGAGCAAGTAACTCCGGTGCCTTCTTTGCTTTGACCGGTTTGGTTCGGTTTGGTACATTTTAAAATAGATATAAGTTTTATTTGTTTTAAATCTCTGAATGGACTGGCACTGGATTCACCTGTCTGACCTTATTAAGTTACATCAGCCCTTAAGATCCCAGGTGGTTCCTAGACAATCCTTTTTTAAAATATAGAGATAGAGATAGATACTGCTGTGATCAAGCCTTTGTTAAAAAAAGAACAATTTAGACAAGACAGTGAAAAACAACTCCAGGCCCATATCCAATCTACCATTTTTAAGTAAAATTATTGAGAGAGCAGTTTTTCAGCAATTACATAACTTTATGGCACTGAACGATTGTTTTGATGTCTTCCAGTGAGGTTTCCGGCCTCATCACAGCACTGAGACTGCTCTGGTTAAGGTGTTTAATGACATCCACCTGAACACAGACTGTGGCACAGTGTCAGTAGTTGTGCTGCTCGATCTCAGTGCTGCTTTCGATACAGTCGACCATGACATACTGTTAAACCGACTAGAGAACTGGGTGGGACTTTCTGGCACAGCACTCAATTGGTTTAAATCTTACCTGAAGGACAGAGACTGTTTTGTGTCTATAGGTAACTGTACATCTGAGCGGACAAAAATAACATGTGGAGTCCCCCAAGGATCCATCCTGGGGCCTCTTCTGTTTAACATTTATATGCTCCCATTGGCTCAGATTATAAAAAACAACAAAGTCAGTTACCATAACTATGCTGACGACACACAGTTTTACATTTCAGTGTCACCAGGTGATCATGGCAGCGTACAGGCTCTGGGTAAATGTATTGAACACATCAGTGATTGGATGAGCCTAAACTTCCTCCAGCTAAACAAAGACAAAACTGAGGTTGTTGTTTTTGGAGCCAAATCAGAGAGAGTCAAAGTCAGTGAGCAGCTCCAGATGTTACAGTTAAAAACCACTGACCATGCCAGAAACCTGGGCGTGATCATGGACTCAGATCTGAATTTTAACAAACACATTAAGACAGTTACAAAGTCAGCCTAATGTCACTTAAAGAATGTGTCCAGGATTAAAGGATTAAAGGATTAAAGGACTGATGAGTCAGCAGGACTTGGAAAAACTGGTCCATGCTTTTATCTTCAGTAGGCTTGATTACTGTAACAGCGTCTTTACAGGTCTCCCTAAAAAATCAGTCAGACAGCTGCAGCTGGTTCAGAACGCTGCTGCTCGAGTCCTCACGAAGACCAAGAAAGTGGATCACATCAGTCCAGTTCTGAGGTCTTTACACTGGCCTCCTGTTTTTCAGAGGATAGAGTTTAAAGCACTCCTGTTGGTTTACAAAGCTCTGAATGGACGAGGGCCAAAATACATCAATGATCTTCTGATCCCGTATGAACCACCCAGACCACTTACGTCTTCCAATCAGGTCTGCTTTCAGTCCCCAGAGTCAGAACTAAACATGGAGAGGCAGCATTCAGCTTCTATGCTCCAAATATCTGGAACAAGCTGCCAGAAAATATCAGGTCTGCTGAAACTCTTAGCTCATTTAAATCCAGGTTGAAGACTCACCTTTTTACAGCTGCCTTTTATTAGAGCATTTTAACAAATCATTTAAATATCATTTTAATATCCTGTCTTTAATTTTGCACTGCAAATTTTATCTTAAAATCTGTTTTTATCTTAAAATCTGTTTTTCAAATCTGTTTTAAAATCTGTTTTAAAATCTATTTTAATCTTTTGTTTGTTTGTTTTTTTGTTGTTTGTTTTATTGTATCTTTTTAATTAATCTAATTTTTAATTGAATTTTAATTGTTTTCTATAATTTGTTCTGCCTGTAAAGCACTTTGAGTTGCATTGCTGAAATGTGCTATAGAAATAAACTTGCCTTGCCTTGCCTCTCTTCCTGCTGCTCAGAAAAACAAAGCTTTACTTTTTGAACAACTCAATAAATAACTGCTGCATATTTACAACTTGTCGGATCAGTCAGTCTCCCTCTACCTCTGATGCCTAAAACGGCGTCCTGTAAAATCCTTTTTCTTTGAGTTCTGGTCACCAAGCTTCAGATTCAGACTGAAACAAAGTTTAAAACATGGATTTGATGATTTGATGAGCTCATCTTCCAGGCTGTAATAAAGACGCTCAGACTGCAGAGTATGTCCTCCTACACCTCACAGATTTGAACTTTATAACATCCTGCAGCTTTAACACCAACTCTAATTCACATCAGCAAACTCACAGCTCCTCTAACACTCAGATTATTACTTTCTTATTTCTCTGGAGGGACTTTGATCCACTTCACTCACCTGGAGATGATTTCTTGCTGCGGCGTTAGAGTGAAAATGAATAATGTCAGAGGAGGAGGGGGGGAAAAAAGAAGAAGCTCCTCTGACTGCAGTGTGCAGAAAAAACAGTGAGGCATGTTGCGATATTATTCTGGAGTCAACTCTGACTTCTTCGAGGATTACAATCTGCCGTCCACATACAGCATATATATATATATGCATTCATATGTTGAATGTAGTGGCGGTTTGGATTGGAATTTCTAATCCGACTCCATTCTTCTCTCACCTCTTTCCGCGCAGTTCGTAGATGGGGAAGGATCAGGGGGCGTCCTGGTTCTCACTTGAACGTAAATGTATTAACAATAGGTCAAGAATATAAAGCGGGGCTGTCATTTTAGCACGTTAATTAGATTAATTAATTACACTGCAAATTAACGCGTCATAAAAATTAACGCAGTTTAATCTGGATCCCAAACCCGTGAGGCGTTCAAAGACGCACTTATTTTCAAATGTCTAGCATTTACAAACCGTTGGTCTTACATGAAAAAAGTGGTGTTCTCTTCAGATTTTCAAATTTCGGACGGTCCCTGAATGTATCACACCTGACGTCAGCAACATGCTTTGAACCCGGGGAGAAGAGAGAGCGTTGTTAAAGGATAAGTTCGGTTTATACAGCTTTTACATTGTTTATATAATGAAGTAGAACAAAATACTCACCCAGAAGGCTTTCCTGATCCAAGCAGTGCTTCGGGAGATATTTTGTTCTACTTCATTCTATAAACAATGTAAAAGCTGTATAAACCGAACTTATCCTTTAAGGGGACTGCCGTCCACATCTCATTTATTCACATGTCCTTTTTGAAAATCTACAGAAAATCAACCGTTTGCTCAATTCTGTAAAAAACAGGAAATTTTACACTCTCTACTGCATAAAACAAGCCCTGAATGATTGAAAAAGGTCTTGTATTTAAATCTAAAGAATTCTTTGAAAATTTCCTTCCATCTTCCTGGTGTCATGTTTCAGCTTGGGGCTGATCTGCACCAATCAGCAACAGTTTGTGTGTTCAGAGCATGTTAAACTGAAAATACTTCACTTTTCTTTGATCCAAGACTTGAAAAAAATGTTTTGTACATAGTTCCTCACAGTTTTTAGCCTGTAGCCCTGGTTCTCCTGACCTCATAGAAGTAAAGAAGTTCATATTGCAGTGAAAATTGAGTCCACATCGAGTAAAAATGTGAACAGAAGCAAAAACCGTCCTAAAAATCAAATCAGCTTATCTTAGGTGCAGGACTGTGTAGATTTTGTAAAGATAGAACCATAACACTTTTTTCATGTGTTCCTTATGCCTCAGGGTACCTAAAAATGTGTTGTTTATATTCCCACCTTATTATTAAATGTTTTTTAACGTCTTTTAATGTAATTTTAATGTCCTGGAATTCAGATTCTTTATATTGGGACCTTGAGCAGATATGAGATTAAAATGCGATTAATTAGATAAATTAATTACAAATCCTGTAATTAATTAGATTAATTTTTTTAATCGCCTGACAGCACTTATATAAAGAGATCTCTGGTGCAGCTTCATTTCCCTGTTCACTACATGTTGCTGAGACAGTTCATGAGACTGACCCAGTTTCTCTATCTCAGCTCCAATATATAGTGAGCCCCCAGCCCCTCTCAATGCATACCAACACAATGAGCACATCTGTATAATATTGTTAAGCATGTGTAAATAAACTACAAACAGACCTGATCAAAATCTTAACACCAGTTGAAAAATTGCTAATTTAACTTTTGCACATTTGGATCTTAATGAGGTTTTAAGTAAGTTTGGAAACAACAAGTAAACTGAAATAGGCTGTTTATCAGCTGATCAAAAGTTTAAGACCACAGGCTATTAAAGCCAAAATCTGCTCCAAATGTTGATTTCCTGTCAGGCATTCACACGGTCAGTCCCTCCTGATGCTAAAGCTAAGAAGCTGTCTCTTCTTGAATGTGGTCTGATCATCGACCTTCACCAGCAGGGCCTCTCACAGCGTGCCATTGCTGCTGAGGTTGGATGCAGTAAGACAGTCATTCTCTGAAAGATCCTGAGCTTTTTGGGACAAAAAAGTCAAGGTAGACCCAAAAAATTACACCTGAGCTGAGTCGGAGGATCCGACTGGCTGTCTGCCAAGACAAGGGGAGGTCCTCGACCCAAATTAAGGCCCTTACTGGAGCCGACTGCAGCGCAACAACCATCAAACGGCATCTGGGGGGAAAGGGTTTCCAAAACAAATTCAAAGACCTTGTCTCCTTCAACACCACAACACTGCCTGTTAAGACTTTACCAGGGGGCATCATGGGACATTGAAAGGTGGAAAAAGTTTGATTCTTTGAGGAGAAAAAATGTCACCTGGACATCCAGAGGGCTTCAACGTTCCTGGCATGACGAGGAGATCCCACCTGAGATGTTTTCTACCCAGCACAGTGGTGGGGGGGTTCATCATGATCTGGACCATCCCACGTTACCCTGATTTAAATCCAATATTATTAATTTATACGGGAAAAAATATATATCCTAAACACTACTAAAGAGAATCATTTTAAAACTCAAGGGGAGCCGTATACACAAATGGAAAAGTAAAGGTGTTCTGCACAATACGGCAGCCAGACCATAATTCTGTTGTTGTGACGCTGGACAGGATAGTTAAAAAACAAAACAAAATATGCTCAATGTTTTCTTCCCTTTTCTTTTCAGCAGCACAACCCTCAGATTAATTTTCATTAAACCAGGCTACACCCACCAGATTTACCTACATGGACGAATCGGAAAAGGAAAAGCCTGTAATGGAGCTGATAATCTAATTTTAAAGTGTGGATTAGGATCAGGCAGATATCAAGAAGGAAGACTTTTTCAAGATCACTGAGAAACTCCTCACAGCGACTTTGATTGACAGAGAAAATAGAAATATTCATGATCAGTTATTTCTCTCATTCATTTTCCTTTTGGGGCCCTTTTTCTTTATGGAAAGAATCTACGTCCAAGAGAAAAGTCTGTTAAAAAAAATGTTTCTTTGAGAGTTCATAAAGTTTTTTCTTTCTCACTGAGATCTGTCTTTTTTTAACTAATATCTCATGTTCCGGAGACATAAACCAGAAAGTACTAATACATTTAAAGTTTACAATCAGTGAAGCACTAAATAAAGTCAGAATGATTAATAATTAATAATTAATGTAATAATCAGGCATTTTACTGGTAAATGATTCATGTGCTTCCAAACAGGACACAGAATCTAACTGATCTAATTTATATAAAAATATCTAATAAAATCCTCACAGATCAAACGTTTTAAAGTGTTAATAATCAGGATAATGCACAAGACTGAATTTTATAAATTTTTTATTAAAAATATTTTTGACATCACAAACCATCATTTTGTCAGTATATTTTACAACACAAGTAATCAATAACAGATCTTTTGTTGTGACAAAGCTGTCAGGTGTTTTGTGTATTTGGATCAATACTGAGAAAGAAAATGATAAAATGACATCAGAATAGCAAAAAGACTCTTTTTGAGGGTCTAAAACACAAATAACACAACAGATAATAATACAATATTTACAACTGACCAAAAACTCATCATCTCAGCAGCTCTTTGGTCTGGTTCTGTTTCAAAATGAGCTCTGGGGGCACAGATGGTCTAGGGGTCTAGGTTGCTCCCTATGAGGTGGCTCAGGTTTGAATCCAGCTTGTGGCCTGTTGCTCACTTGTTGCTCTCCACCCTCACCCTGTTTCCTACTCAGTCCACTGCCCTAACCTCTGTGATTAGAGGCATGAATTCCCCCAAAAAACTTAGAAAAAATGAAAAACCTCTGACGGATAAAAATACACGTTAACTTCACTTAATATTCAGAAGATATTTCACTTAACTTCTTTTCAGTGAGGCTTTAAAGAGCTCTGCAGAGTCCCAGATTTTTTTTTTACAGTTTTACATAACAACAGTTCTATGATGCAAGTCAAAAATCAACGCTTACCAAAGATGGAGACACTTAAAATTCTATTCAAGGTTATAATAGTTAACTAAAATGAAACAAAAAACAAAAACTAAAATTTAAAATACATCTCAGTTAACTCAAACTAATAAAAACTAGAAAAGAAAACAAAAACGATAAGTAAACTAAAACTGTATCTTGTGTTCACAAAACTAACTGAAAATAACTAAAATTAAAGGCAAAATGACCTTAGTTATAGTTTTTGACAATGTTAATAGCCTTTAGGGTTTAAATTAATCCACACTGATTTACACATGCACACACAACAACTTATATGGCTGCAGCCGTGACAAATGATACAGGGACTTCTTTGTGAGTGTGTCACTAGTCACTGCATACAGACACATACGCATGTTTAGCATTTACACTAACAGTGGTTATTGGTGAAAGCTAGCAGCTAATCTGAAGCTAAAGTCAAAGGAAAGAAGTCTCTAACTTCAGCAAAATCAAATGATTGACCTAATGGAGCGCAGAAGGCCTATTGGTTTAGGTTGTGCGACATAAAGTTCAATTCACAATTTTCACTTTACAGTTTCACTTAGCAGATGCTTTTGTCCAAAGTGACGTACAACTTCGAGCAGTTGGGTTTTTTTTTTTTTGGTACTTGGCTCAAAGGCTCTCCAGCTGTCGGCTTAGTTCCCAATCTTCATCCAATTAAAGGCATAAAAAGCCCCAAAAATAACTTTTAAAAAGTTACTTTTGCTCTAAATTTTGCTTAAAGGCAGGGTTGGCAGTCCTGAAAAACTAGCATGAATTTGAATGTAGCATCTCGTCAGGACTCTTCCTAGCCCCTCCTCCCCCTCCCCTTGGGCCTCCCTCAAAGCGACGCCCCCCCACACACACACACATGCACAGGCGCCGCTGATTCGCCACTATGATCATGAATGACTGAAAGACGACTCAGCACATCATTTTATGTTTTGCACTACGTAGAGTCATGTCTCATTTAGCGGTCAGGAAACACCAAAACGTTAAAACGTAAAGCTAAAAAAACAATAAACAAATGTGGCTTTTGTCAGTACTCGTGACTGTCATGTTAGAATCGTCCACTTTTACCTGTGACATGATATCAGGAGTAAAGCTATAATACAAATAGTACATGAACATTTTCTCTAGGACTTACCAAATATCACAGTTTGTTTGTTTTGTTTTGCTTGTCAGAGCCCCTGTGCTGAGAGTTTATTAGACTCTGATCCGAACTACAGCCCAGAGCCAAGTACCCCATCAGGTCAGAGGGGACAGGCCCGAGGTGGAGCGAGAGGGGCAGTAATTAGAGGCAGGGGAACAGAGCAAGAAAAGAAAGCTCCATCTTTCTTGTCTTGCTCTCTTTAGCTGGAGGAGCGGCAACGGGCAATCAAGGTGTAGGTAGCTTCTCCGCCGTTCTGCAGCGCTGCTCTTTCCTTCTCAGCTCGGCCACGCGCACTGAATCATGTGCACGCCAGTGAAATGTACGCGCAGGAGGCGGGCAGAACGGCGACGGGATTTGATTGGTTTACAAACAAGGTGTCCCTGGAAGACGATTGGTTGGTGTTTTCTCTGTTTTACTCCTGCTGTAGATAGCGGATATTTTCCGCTCTACTTTAAGAAAACATCATGTATTTCTTGCCATCGGTACATATAGATCATTTTAACCAGCATAACAAAAAGTGTATCTAAATCAAACTACCAATTATACCTTTAAGTTCGTTTAACAATGTCGAGTTCGTCCAACTTTTTTTCATTTTGAGGACAGTTTCTTTCCCCTCAGTCCTCTGACTCTCACAGTAAAATGATTCCTCCTCACTGTTGAACTCCAGCTCCTCCAGGGTGAAGTTTTCGTTCGCACTCTTCTGAGACCACTTGTTTCCATTAGGACCATCCTATAGCTTAGACACTGAAAGGAAATCACTGAATTTAGAAAGTACTACAAGTTGTTCAAAACAGAATGATAATTAGATCATTATAGGTTTTATGAGATACTGCAGAACTTAAAGAGACACAGTAGGCTCAAAGTTCACACAGACTGGATCTACACTGCTTCATGAGTTTGATTTGTAGGAAGAAAATCAGAGCAGAGGCAGACGCTCCAACAAAACTCAGAAACAAACACCACAGAATGGATCTGACTCAGACTTACTGTGAGGAGGGAGGAGTTCATAGCTGCTTCTGAGGTTTGGATCAATATCCAGTCGATCTGTGGAATATAAAAAGCAAGTGATGTTCCATGTGATTACTGTTAATGCACAGTGCCAGATATTTCCGATGAGCCAAATGTTTAAAACAAATCAACATCAAAACATCCGACATAACATCAACCTGCACTTCAAGATAAGTGGAGTATAAACAGGTCTAATCTAGCAGCAGACTTTCAGATCCTTCACTTCATGAAATATGAGTTCACAGTTCATTTCTACTAAACTCTGCAGCTGAAGACCATCAGACAACAACATTTAGAAAACACAACACTTCAACTCACCTGGGTTAGCAGAAACACTCTCACTGATGCTGCTGCTCTCTTCCTCCGCTGTAAAACAAAGCTCAGTCAGATGTTAAAAATGTAGATGTTGAATCATTATTTTATCCTCAAAGCTGTAAAGTCCTTTATCAGAGAGGTTGTTGGTGTCTAGTGTTACAGAGCTTTAAGAGCACACAGTGATTTACATCATTGTTTAGGTCCAGAACTAACACTGTGTTCAGATTATTTTTGTTAAAGGTAGAGACACTATTAAATTAAAAAGTCAGCAGTGAACAACGCCTGATCATGATTCAAAAAGAAGAGGAAAGGGGCCGAGTAACAGAAAAGGAAACACAGTGGCGAAGGCCAATCACTGGCATAAATATATATAATAGCGCCGCTATGTTGTTAGCCTTTTGCAGCAGCTCTCTCTTCTTTGTTCTAATTTTTTTGTCTCTTTTTCATAATCTTTGTATTTGGAGTGGGTCATTACGGATCATTTGTTGGTCGTGGACACCAAACTGGTTTTGTCTTTAGTGATATTTTTACTACTTTTCTCCTGTGTTTGTCTGGAGATCCTACATGTAACCATGGCTGCTTTGTTTACATGTGAAATCAGCTGTTAGCAGCCTGTAGCATGTCAATGCTAACTGGTGCAAGGCCAGATGTTTCCCACAAGGTGAGGAGGAGGTGAGGACGACGTGCTGGTTCTCAGGTGTGGGCTAAGAAGTGACGACATGGACCTGTCCTTCCATCCATCGTTATTGGGAACATAAGATCTATCTCCAATAAGATGGACGAGCTAGCTGTGCTAACCCAGCAACAGAGGGAATACCAGAAGGCAGAGTAGCATCATGCTATTCACAGACATGGTTAACAGAGCTAACACCAGACACCAACACCACATTGGAAGAGCTTCACCTGCTGTGAGCAGACAGGATCCAGGAGACAGAGACTGAACAGACTGCTGAAGAAGCTCAGTCCTGGACCCTGTGGAGGTGGAGGCTGGCTGACTGGACAATGATGGACAAGCTGTCAGCATCTATTTTATTATGGAGCTTTTTACACTTTCTATACACTTTCTTACTTTGGTTTTCTTGATTGCTGCTGTGACTTCAATTTTGTTGTACTTGTTAAAATGGCAATAAAGTTCTATTCTATTATATTCTATTCTATTCCCCAGACAAAAATCATCTGGAGTCAAAAGAACATGGGGCAAATCGCAGCAGTGAGAGACATTTGAGTTGGGGACTGCTGCCCCCTCCTGGGAGGTTTTGTTGTCTTGTTCATTTAGCATTGTTTGATTCTTTGTTATAATAATTAATCCCCTCTTTTCTACTTGTTGAAGGTGTTTCTCTGTATTTTATGAATAAACTTGGGAATGTTGCCAGCCACTTTTTAGTTGGGGCGTATCACTGACCTTCTTCATCTTCCTCTTGAGACATCTGAAGGTCAGCAGCTTCCCATGGTTCAGATCCTTCCCCTGAAAAAATCATTAAAATCAAAGAATGGTGAATCAGTCTGAGGAGACGTTTACAGACAATGTTTTTAGGGTGAAACACAAAAGTGTTGTTCCCTTTCAGACTTTCCTTTACACAGAAACAGCGTGTTAGCCAACCTTAAACGGAAACTTGTAGACCTTTTCTGAAACGTCAAAGCTGCCATTGCCATTTGAGCTGCTGAATCTGCTGACTCTACTGAATCTACTGACTGCCTTTCAGCTAAATGAACATCTGTTCCTTCTCCTCTGAACTTTTCCTGTTTTGTTTATCAGCAGTCAGCTCGTCTTCTGGTCCGTGCAGGGGTAGGTCTTAACCGTTATATCGCCAACTATAGGCCTGGCAGGCAAACTACAGCTTTTTCGGTCCCTCAGTGTTTTTGTATGAACACAGATTTTTGGGTTGGACTCAGACTTACTGAAAGGAGGGAGGGATGGAGGGCTGAGTCTGTGGTTTGCGAGAATATCCAGTCGACCTGTGGGACAGAAGAAGATGAAACATTTCTCTAGTTTTGATGGATAAATACCAACAATCAGCCCAATTCACAACTACTGTCTGACACCCTGCAAGATATTTACAAATATGAGTTCATAGTTCATTTCTGCTAAACTCTGCAGCTGACGACCATCAGACAACATTTAGAAACTCTCCTCATGAAAGGGGACATATCATGCTGATTACCCCATACAATAAATTTGAAAACAAGACCTTTCACCCCCTGAATTTTCAAAAAAATGAGATACTGTATTTTTTCTGATATCCTAGAACGAGATTTGATGCCTCTGAAAATAGGTCATTGCCAGTTGGCCACGAGATTTCGACCTTCGTGACGACACGAGGATCCTTTCTTTTTATTGGAGTAATCTGATAAAGCAGCTCCTCCTCTGTGATGTCAGTTAGTCACACAACCACCACTGAGGGATACACCCACCAAGAGCCGAGCATAAACGTATAAACTATACATGTTACAGTACCGGTTTGACTCACCACACTGAAGCGTCCTGAGATGATCTGTGTCCAGGTGGATTTTCTTCCTCCTGAGCTGCAGAACCGTCCGGGTCTGACTCGGGGTCCAATACAAAAGGATGTATCCTACACTCTGCCATTTTATTAGTGCTATCAATGCCTTACGGTGAAGTTTTGGCAAACAGCAAACTCGCTCGGTCTGCTCCATTCAATATGCCGATTTTGTAAATACTGCCATGCTGCAAAAACCGCCCCCTGGCTCTACCCCCTCCGCCCCTCTGATAGAACTGACCAATCAGAGCACAAAGGGCTGTGATGTTGCGAGGTTACTGGAGGTCATTCTCCAAACGGAGCGTTTCAACGAGATCTTCAGAATGGCCTAAAATGAGGATGTTCAGAACACTATTGTGGAGCAATGAAGGAACTAAATGACTTGTACTGAGGGCAGAAATGCTTTACAGGCATCCTAGTCTGGCTTAGTGAAAAGGAGAAACAAGCATGATATGTCCCCTTTAAAGAGGACTTAAGTTCCTAGAACTGGTCTTCGGCTGTGGGTCAGTGGCTGTTGTTGTTCAGCTGGGTGACCTACCTGGTGGAAGAAACAGCTGTGGATGTGAAGAATCATGACGGGGAGGAACGCCACCTACAGATGTTATAAAGGAAAGCAGAGAAGTTGTTAATGTCTCAGTCAGTATTAGGGTCAAAGTGATCTGGAGGTGTAGTGTGAGCTCTGAAGCTCCTCCTGAATCTAACAGGAAGGCCTTCCTCTCTCCATCAGCTCTTCGTGTCTGTGGATAGAGTTGATCTCTGTCAGGATGAGAGCTCCCAGCTCAGCTCTGTGCAGCACAGAGTGCAGATGCTAACAGCTCCTCTCACTCACAATCAGGAGAAACTGGAGCAAAGTGCTCAGAGCTGCAGGACTTTGTGGAGCTTTTTATTCTCCTCTATGATCAGAGCAGTTAGTGTCAGGAGTTAGAGCTGGACAGAGGGGACACATCGCAGAAAACTCTCTGTCAGCCAAAGTCAACAACTCTAAACTTGAAAGAGTCAGATATGACTTAAACTCAGTGGACTGCAGAGAGTCTGAATCCATCATCATCTCAGGTGTTTCTAATCTAGCAGCAGACTTTCAGATCTCAGAACTCACCTGCGTTAGCAGAAGCAGAAAGACTCCTGTCGATGTCACCCCTACGGGTGTCACCTCTGCGTGTGTGCCTCCTCATTCTGCTGCGTTGTTCCTCCGCTGTAAAACAAAGCTCAGTCAGACTTGGATCATACCGAATCAAAGGCTGTAAAACCCTCTATTTTAAAGAGTTTGTTGGTGTTTTGAGTTACAGAGCTTTAAAAACACACAGAGTTAAACATAGAAACAAACACCATAGAATGGATCTGACTCAGACTTACTGAAAGACTGCAGGCGTTGCAGATGGGGAGGAACATCAAGTTGACCTGTGGAATAGAAGAAGATGAAACTTTTCTCTAGTTTTGATGGATAAATACCAACATTCAGCCCAATTCACAGCTAGTGTCTTTGACACCCTGCAAGATATTTACAACTAGCTGATTTATCATTAACATGGACATACAAAGTGGAAACTAGTGATTTGATGAAATGATTGTGACACAAAGCTCAGTCCATGTCTAAAATCTGAGAGTGTTTCTCTGTGAACTACCATTGTTGTTTGTCAATCAGAGAGATGAGCTGTCAGACAGTTTGTAGCATTTTCTCTGCTAACTCCTCCCCTTTCAGAGGCTGAACCCAGAGCTGTCTGCACCACTCTTTCTACACATCACACCAACAGAAAAACTCTCAGATGCTGAGCTAGGAAAGATCTCTTTCTTCTCTCAGAATGTGTGTTTTGGATTGTTGTCAGCACCATAGGGCCACTTTTTAGTTGGGGCGTATCACTGACCTTCTTCACCTTCATCTTGAGGCATCTGAAGGTCAAGAGCATCAATCAGGTTTTGTCTCTCCTCTGAAAAAAAAATCATTAAAATCAAAGAATGATGAATCAGTCTGAAGAGACATTGACAGACAGTTATTTTAGGATGAAACACAAAGGTGTTGTTCCCTTTTAACATTTTCTATAAACAGAAATTGTTCCTAATCTAGCAGCAGACTTTCAGATCCTTCACTTCATGAAATATGAGTTCACAGTTCATTTCTACTAAACTCTGCAGCTGAAGACCTTCAGACAACAACACTTAGAAAACACAACACTTCAACTCACCTGAGGTAATTATGAAGCTGATTAAGCCCCTCATGTCGTTGGAGAATGTCTCCTCTGTAAAACAAAGCTCAGTCAGATGTTGAATATGTAGATACTGATCAGTCTTTTATTCGCTAAAGCCTGAGAAAAATAGAGTGTTTTTATTTTTCATTGATTCATCTGAAGCAGCTGATCTTTGTTCGCTGCAGGAAGTGATCTGGATCTGACAGTGGACCAGTTCTTTACCCTGTAATGCTTTTTGTAGAGAGATTGGATGTTGTCCATCCTGTCTCCATGTGGTATTTGGACTTGGATTAGACCTACAATCATGTCCCTTGGGGATCTTGTTTGGGGTTCAGTAAGAGATTTCTACACTTTCTCACTGTGTATCAGTCTCCACCAGGGTTGGTCCTCGTCTTCAATTAGAGGAAGTTACATTCTCTAAAAATAACAGTCAGTCCCTCATCAGGGTCTAGTCTCATCCTGTCAGGATTGGGTTTTTCTAGACCTCTGGACTCTGGACTTAACCCTGACTTCACATCACAGTTAACCTTTAGTCTGAGCTGCTGGATGCTCCAACTGTAAATGAAGAAATGTTTTCTCACTGATCCATAAATATCAACCTGAACCAAAGATCATCCAAGATCCGAGTCTCAAAATCCTCCAGTTCTGACTTTTTATCCAGAAACTCTTCTGACTCTGTTTACTGGTCCTACAACAAACTGATGCTTGTTCAGCTGGGTGACCTACCTGGAAGATTAGTCATCGGCTGATGTGGAGAATCTTGACGGAGAGGAATGCCATCATCATCATCATCATCGTCGTTGTCATCATCTTGTGGTTTTGTAAAGGAAAGCAGAGAAGGTGTTAATGTCTCAGTCAGTATCAGGGTCAAAGTGATCTGGATGTGTAGTGTGAGCTCTGAAGCTCCTCCTGAATCTAACAGGAAGGCCTAAATTTGGAAAGTCAGCAGTGACTTTAAATCAGTGGACTGCAGAGAGTCTAAATCCATCATCATCTCAGGTGTTTCTAATCTAGCAGCAGACTTTCAGATCCTTCACTTCATGAAATATGAGTTCACATTTCATTTCTACTAAACTCTGCAGCTGAAGACCATCAGACAACAATATTTAGAAAACACAACACTTCAACTCACCTGGGTTGGCAGAAAGACTTTCACCCCTGCTGCTCTCTTCCTCCACTGTAAAACAAAGCTCAGTCAGAAGTTGAAAATGTAGATGTTGATTTTCCTATTTTTATCCTCAAAGGTTGTAAAATCTCTCAGTTTCAGTTTCTGAAATAGCAAAAAAATTCGCTCAGTTTTTCTTTTACTTTTAAGGGCTCTTATTTTGAAATGATTAGGCCTGTCACAATAATCAATAAATCAATTAACCGAACGATAAATAAAAACGTCCTCGGTAAGTTTGCCAGCCTCGATAAACTTTCAACCAAAGAGGCTGAATGAGAAGATGGCTCACTACGTCTATCTTTCCTAACATCGGGGTGCATAGGTTCTAAAGCGGATTTAGCGGATTTATAGCAGAGTGAGCATCTGTCAAAAATGCGATCTTTGGGGTGAAGACGGGGCTGCTCGCGCGTACACACGGAGAGAGCTGAAGCGAGCGTCCTGAGGGGTAAGGGGGAAACACACGCTAATATGAGTGATGGCACCAAAGATACGGTTCTTAAGCCGCCTGCCACAGTCCCAGTGTGGGAATATTTTGTTTTTTATCAGAATGAACAAAGTGTGAGCTCATGAACACCAACGAGCTGATATGTCGCATTTGTTTGAAAATAGTGGCGACGAAGAAGAAGAGGGAGGTGCAGCGGAGCCTTGTTCTTTGACAATCCGCTCTTACTGAGGCTTTTGGTCTGCAAAGTAAATAGAAATAAAAGCGCCAAATGGTGGCGCTCAAAGACAGATACATTACCAAAGAAATGCAGCCCTTCAATACGGTTGAAAGCCAGAAATGTTCAAAATGTTTGACAGACAGTACGGATTGACTGAGAAAAAGTACATGTTACAAACAATTCAGGAACTGTATAAACTCCCTTTTATTTAGGCTATAGTTTTTATTGTAGTTGTTTTTTTTTGGAGTTTTGTTTTTTCTTTAGAGACAGGGTCTATGTTTTATTGTTTTTGATTAGTATTAATTATTTTCATTTTCATTGTATTTTTTTCTCTTTCTTGTTTGTTAAATTTATTATATTTTTTGTTTGATTTATTTTATTTAACAGATCCTGACCTTTTAACTACAATTGAATACTCTTAAGAAATTAAAGTTTCTTGATTTTGATATGGTGTACTCACTTTATTATCCCATTTATCATAATTACATCAATGAAAAAATGGGGAAAAAAAATCAAAACAATATTGACAATAATATCGTTTATCGGCAATAATATTTTGGAAAATTATCGTCCAGCAAAATTTGTCATCCCGGTGTCTCCGCCTCAAAGCCAGTTATTAATTTGTTATTTTTGTTATATTTGTTCTTTGTCTACTATCATCCTTAAGTGAAGTGTTTGGTTGATTTTCAATAGGCTGTTAATCTTTGTCTGAATACAAGAGCAGATTTGCACAGTTCCAGGTTTTTTGAAAAGCTTTTATTTTGAAATCACATATAGTCATCAATCATTAAATGCTGCAGTACTCACTGACCGACCGATTGCCAAACTTGGGCGTGAGTTTAATTTTGAAGTTCAGTCAGACCTTCCATTTTACTGCAATACCCAGGATAAACGCGCATTGAATCAGACAGGTGTTAATGCAGTGGATGTTCTGCTGAATGGCTCAAAGTTCACACAGACTGGATCTACACTGCTTCATGAGTTTGATTTGTAGGAAGAAAATCAGAGCAGAGGCAGACGCTCCAACAAAACTCAGAAACAAACACCACAGAATGGATCTGACTCAGACTTACTGTTGGGAGGGAGGAATGGAAAACTGCCTCTGAGGTTTGGATGAACATCCAGTCGACCTATGGGACAGAAGAAGATGAAACATTTCTCTAGTTTTGATGGATAAATACCAACAATCGGCCCAATTCACAGCTACTGTCTGACACCCTGCTTGATATTTACAATGATCTGAATGTTCAAAACAAACTGTGTTGATTAACTTAAAATTAACTTGTTTTAAGATGAAAACTGCAGCTGACTGAATGATTGTGACATAAAGCTCAGTCCATGTCTAAAAGCTGAGAGTGTTTCTCTGTGAACTACCATTGTTGTTTGTCAATCAGAGAGATGAGCTGTCAGACAGTTTGTAGCATTTTCTCTGCTAACTCCTCCCCTTTCAGAGGCTGAACCCAGAGCTGTCTGCACCACTCTTTCTACACATCACACCAACAGAAAAACTATGAGAGGGAGAGGAAAGATCTCTTTCTTCTCTCAGAATCTGTGTTTTGTACATTTCTCCACCTGTTACTGACCTTCTTCATCTGCATCTTTAGGCACCTTAAGGTTAAGAGCATCAATCAGTCCAGGTCTCTTCTCTAAAAAGAAAATCATTAAAATCAAAGAATGATGAATCAGTCTGAGGGGCTTTTCCTTTACACAGAAACAGCGCTTTAGCCGATCTAAAATGGAAACTTGTGGATTTTTTCTGAAAAGTTACAGCCGCTGTTACTGTGTAAACAACAAGCCTGAGTTTTTCAGAGGAAACTCTGACATCGAGCTCAGTTTTGTGCATTAATCTTTAAATGGGAAACAGAAATGACCATGCATGACCTGGACAACAACAATAATAATGTCAGACGACTGTGTTTGGTTTGTGCTGATCAATCTGCTGTATAGGGGTGGGAAGAAAAATTGAAAATCAATGAATCAGGATTTTTAGTGTGTTGGGCACTTGGGTCTTTAGACAGTCGTGTCATCGAGGCTGAACTGAGAGCTGTCTGCAGGACTGCTTCTACATCTCAGATCAAAAATCAAACCTTTTTGTTAGTGATTAAACAAAAAATCTTTTCTTTCTGAACAATCTGTGCTTCATAGTTTGGTTTTACGTGTTACTTACCAGTGTCATTTTTCTTTTGTGCATAAAGGGGACAACAAAGGGCCAGTAAAACAACTGAAACAAAAACACAGAATGATAAATCAGTTAGTGAAACCCTTTCCTTGATGAAGATCCTTCACTTCATAAAATACGAGTTCATAGTTCATTTCCACTAAACTCTGCAGCTGAAGACCATCAGACAACAACATTTAGAAAACTCAACACTTCAACTCACCTATCAACACAATCCCAGTCCAAGTTCTGTGTCTTCTTCCTCTTCCCTCTGTAAAACAAAGCTCAGTCAGACCTGGATTATAAAAAATGAATCAGTCTTCCATCCACAAAGGCTTTAAACCCTCCTCATTAAAGAGGACTTGAGTCCACTTCTGTGGGACAGTGGACCAGCTCTTTACTCTTGCGTTCTCCCAGTATTCTACAGGCTTGTCAAGATGCTGTTTAGCAAACTTTAAACCAGCTTCAACATGCCTTTTCTTGAGGAATGGAGTCTTGCGGGCTGAGCGTCCATAGAGGCCATGGCGGTGGAGTGCATTGCCTATTGTTTTCTCTGTAACAATTGTACCTGCTGCCTCCAAGTCTTTCTGGAGCACTTTCAGGGTGGTCCTTGGCTGGTTGAGTACTCTTCTGACTATCTTTCTGACTCCCTGGTCAGAAATCTTCAAGGAGCTCCTGTGCGTGGCCTGTTGATGGTAAGGTGGTGCTTCTTCCACTTGTGAATAATGGCCCCAACGGTGCTGACTGGAATATTCAGGTGCTTTGATATAAGTCTGTAACCAGTTCCATTCTGATGCTGAGTAACAATCAGGTTGTGAATGTCTTCAGAGAGCTCTTTGCCTTTACCCATCATGAGGTGTGTGCTATTTAACTGCTTGGTGAAAAAACGACCTTTTTTATAGGACCATCAATTTGCTCTAGCCCAGCTGATGTTGGTTTGCACTAATTGGAAGTTGAAGTAATAATTACTGACAGATTTCAGGTGGTATGGTGCATTTCCTGTCCAAAGTATACAGCCTTTCCATGGTGTGTTCAATACTTTTTTCCTGTGTTATCGTACTTAATTCACCATAATCATTATTTATGGACCTGAACGTTGTGATTTCTTTTCATGTGTGGATCATTTGAGTTAATACCAATGTCTGGGAGAAATTTTGTTTGAATTGCATCATTGGAAATAAATGTGATGTGAAAAAGTTAATGCGTTCAATATTTATTTTCCCCTACTGTATGAGCCTCTGCTGTCATCGGACTCATCCTGACTTTGGACGACATCAACACCTGCAGGTGTGGCTCTAACACCCTGGTTGGCTTGGTGCTACAGTGCTAACTTGTTGTAGTGTCTACATGCAGCGTCTGAGCATGCTCAGGTCCCAGCAGCTCAAAGTGTGTGGGGTTCTTGATCAGACTCAGGTAGTTGGTGTAAGTCATGAACAGTTCATGGTGTCATCAGCAGCCTCAGTTCATCTTGATGTGGTCAGTGAGTCAGTGTTACCTGGTTTAGAGGAGGAGCCCTCCATGGCGGCTCTATGGGAGACTTTTCAGACCAGCTGAAGATAAACTGATGAGTCCAGGAACCTGAAGAAAGATTAAAAGATAAAATTTACTTTCTGATCTTCCATTGGAACGTCAGTGTTCCTGTTATCAGTTTGGTCATGTGACTGGAAACAGCCAATGAGCTTCCTGTATTTGTTCTGCCCTCAGCCCTGTTCATGGGTTTCAGTTACATGACTTTTTTGTTGTGTGGCTTTAACACTTGTAGCGTGAGGGAAAGTACCTGTTGACTTTCAGTTCCAGGTTGGTCCTACAGATGGCGCCACTAATATGGTGTGACATCATGTGGTACTCATGAAATTGTGCCTTGTTGTGGTGGAAGCTGTAAACTAGCAGGACCTTAGTTAGCATGAAGTCATCTAGCCATATGCTTCCACTAATGCTAACACTAACTGGGGGCTAACTGCAGTGTGTATGAATGGGTCAGTGACATTTTAAAGTTTCAGAACAGCAAAAAATATCACTGAAGCTAAAAGCTGGGTCCAGCTTTTCCTCTGCAAATCAACCTGTGTGTCTTCATTTTTGTTTGTGCATGTTGCATTTAGATTAATTAATTACAAATCCTGTAATTAATTAGATTATTTTTTTTAATCGCCTGACAGCACTAGTTATTTTCCAGAAGCTTCTTCTCAGTATGATTGTAATGACTGAATCAGGGAGTTTAACCAAGGAGCATTATCAGGTTTAACAATGAAGCCTGAGCAGAAGTTGAAAAAAGTTGCTGTGTGCTGAGAATCAGCTTGAGGCTGGTTTCAGAAAGACCAGAAGTCATGTACACACCCACCCAAAAAAAAAAAGACTTTTACAGAATTAAAATCAAATTTTCAGCCTGGTTTAAAACAGCTTGGGTCTGAAACACTGATTGAGTTCATGATAATTCAGCTCAGATCAGAAGTGTTGTTTAAAAATCCGTCCATGATGACCCAATCACTAACTTCCTGCTTCTCAGGAAAACAAAGCGAGCGTTGAGGAGCTGATCACAGAAAGAGATCTTGTAAGAAAATAAATCTCTGATGGAGCTGAATTCATCACATTTATCATAAATTAAAAAAAAAAAAAAAAATCAGAAAACATCTGAACAGAAATAACCCTGCCTCACATTTACAACATGTCCGATCAGCGCGTGTCTTCCTGTCTCTGACGCCTGAAATGGCGTCCTGTAAAAACCTCTCTCTCTCTCTGAGTTCTTGTCACCAACTCCTCATTAAATCCTCTCATTTCTCAAAGTGTGTGATAATCCCAGAGAAGCTTCAGATTCAGACTGAAACAAAGTTTAAAACATGGATTTGATGATTTGATGAGCTCATCTTCCAGGCTGTAATAAAGACGGTCAGACTGCAGAGTATGTCCTCCTACACCTCACAGATTTGAACTTTATAACATCCTGCAGCTTTAACACCAACTCTACTTCACATCAGCAAACACACAGCTCCTCTAACACTCAGATCATTACTTTGTTATTTCTCTGGATGGAGTTTGATCCACTTCACTCACCTGATGATGAATTTCTTGCTGCGACACAAACGGTGTGAACGGCGTGAAACTGAATTATGTCAGTGGAGGAGGAAGGCAAGAAAGAGGAAGCTGCTCTGACCACAGTGAGCAGAAAAAACAGCAGGTTCTGATGTTTTGTTCACCAGTTTTAACTTATTTACTCTTATACCCTGAACAGAAACATTTGTTTAAATGGATTTTTGTTTTGTCTCCTCAGAGATTTTCCGGCTCGTATCTGAAAAATAAAAGCATGAAATCAGTCTGATACTCCTCACTCCTGTTCATCATGGTTAGGAAGAGAGAACTCAGTGAGAAAGAGTCTGAATCAAAGCTCTTCATGACGCTGGACGGTGTTCTCTTTCGACAGATGCTTTGATCAATCAGTCAAGCTCTATATACACATACCGTTTTTTCATCTGTTCTACACCTTTTCCCACTGGTAGTCACATCAAACTAACACAGAGGATTTTCCATCATCTTCTGTTGGATAGCTTGAAGGACACAGACAAGTGAGCAAAGTAAACAGCTTAAATGATAAATTGAAGTTTAGATACTCCTCATCAAATACTGAGAGGTAAGGCAGGGCAAGACTATTTGAACATTTTTAAAACAACTCTAAAAATCACAGCTCTGCTCAGCTCTGAGATCATCCCCCACACCTCAGGAAAACCACACACGACGTCATTTACAGACATCAGAAAACGGCCTAACACAGAGAGATCAGGGCTGAACTACAAGATGGATAAACTCTAACCAGGTTAAGAGTTTAACTCATGATATAACAGGTCAACACGTTTAAGAAAGGGCTGAAGCTCTGATACACTCCTCATCAACAAGTGTCACATAGCTACCTGTGTGTGTGTGTGTGTGTGTGTGTGTGTGTGTGTGTGTGAGATCTGCAGTCAGAGGAGCTCAAGCAGCATCCTGGGAAAAGCTGTCTTACCAAACTGCAAGTGCTCATGGGAAATGGAGTCTGACCTCAGTGATCTCTGATCTGTAGAGAGGTTTCACAGTTTCCCTGCCGATCAGAGTCTGATTCATCAGAGCATTTTTTCTGTCCCGAAACGAAACACAAACTGTCGTCGTCATGTCAGCTTCTCACAGCTGATTGATTGTTTTTGTCAAGCAGGCAGTACTTTCACTTTCACGTGAAGAAAACTTCCCACGCTGACTTCAGGATCCTTGTTTTTCTTTCTTTCCTTTGTTGTTGTTGTTCCAGAAAAAAAATGAATCGTTAAAATGGGAAAGAGGTTTAGACAACATGAGACAAAACTCACAGCTGCCAAATCTGATCACTGATCTGTACACTGTAAATGCAAACAATGTCCTGACTTAGGACTAAATAGTGCATTTAAGTTGATTTATGCTAGTTTTTCAAATTAACTTTCCTAAACTAAGTTTCCTTTACTTTTTACACCCTTACTTGTTTCATTGAGTAATATTTACTTGTGTTTTCTAAGTGTGTAACATAGTTTGTGGGTATTTCCGCTTGGCGCGCATTTACCAACGAAGAAGAACGTGCCCTGACATGCAAGCTGTGGAGGCGACTCTCGCAGGCACAGTACAACAGACTGGCGTTGATTTTGGTAAGTGTTAAGCTTTTATTTGTAAACTTTGAATATAATTTACGCTTTGAAGACAGCGTTGTTCGAAGAGCACACCCAACAACTCTGTCAGAGAACGCTGGCATGTTACCCTGTGCGTGTTCACAGAGCAGGCGCTAAAAGTTTAGCAGTAGCTCAACGTGGGGCAGTATTACGGATATAAGAGTAGGCTCGGCCCGAACCGAGCCTCGGTGTTGCATCCTTCGGTTCATTCACCGGTGGCGCCAACTGTTAGCTGCTGCCGTCCTGCTGTCTGACTTTCGGCAGCTAACAAACGGCAGTACATTAGCCGCTGGTGGCTAATGTACTGCCGTTTGTTGGCTGCCGACGCTGTTGCAGAAACAGGAGGATTGATACTACGTCCCCTGTCTATTAGCTGCCGTAGTAGTACGCGCTTCTAGCTGTTATAACAGTAACCTGTTAATAGAACGAACTTATGATATATGGCATAAACATTAACTCTCAGCATGTTGATTTGAGACATAGAACTCCACTTCCCATCGGCCCTTCTGTTTTGGGAGTTGTTTTAAAAGGGGAGGATACATTTGTGTTTTATTGGCTCACAGAGGCTTTGCTCTCTTCTGGTTCGCCAATTCTATTGGCTCTAATGCTCGATTGAGGTGTCAATCAACTAAATCGACCAATCCACTGCCCTATGTATCTCAGTTTGTGTAAGCAGGGGGGTCAGACCTCAACTATTTTTTGTTTCACTTATTTGGTGGCATTTTTGAGACATATTTATGTCAGGACAACGACCCAAGAGAGTTTATTCCATGGAGGAAGTGCTGCATATGCATTTTTAGAGATTACGTGTAAATCTATGATTTAGACTTTATTTCTGTATGGTTTTGCCTGACCAGTCTGCCCGAAACCCCTCTTATTTTACTTTGCTTCACTCTACCAGAATTAACCTCAGGGGATGTAATGTTCACATTTTATTATTAATTTTCAGTTTTAAAGCTGCAGATGCATCATTCCAAAAAGAAATTCATAATGAACGTGTAATTTGTAAGACAGAAATTACTCTGACCCAGGAACATATACTGATTTTAACACATCTTAACAAAGTTTACAATGTTTCCCACTGATGTATTTCAAATAGACCTGTTGGTTGCAAGGATATACAGTTTTCAGTTCAGACTTGTAATTTTCTAGTAGAGTACTTTGAAAGAAGCTTGGGCTGAAGGGGTTTTAATGCTGAACTCCTGGCACTGGTAGTTGTGATTTTACCCAGTGTCTTTTGTTTCATGCAGGTGGTACGAGAGCCTGATAAGTCCAAAAGTAGACAAACAGCACAGAAGAAAGGGAACAAGGTGGGTACTGTTTTTCGTTTAGAAATTTAAAAATGCCTGTGTAGTTAATTAGTGAGACTTAAAGGGGTAATTCATCATTTGCGAAATTGTTGAACTATCCATTTAACTTTTGTAATGATTTTTTTTCTGTCACTTGTAGTCTAACTTATTGTTCTCCTGTATTCTTTCCAGTGTTTACAGGGAGTGGCATGCAGTGGACATGTAAGTTTTGCACTTTTGTCTCTCCAAAAAGAGGCCAGCTGTTTAAACATTACAGAGTAAAGCATGGTGGCTTTACAAGAACCTCTCCAATACCATGTCTTCATCAAGAGTGTATTTGCACATTTAAATCACTTAATGCCCTGAAGATTCATTTGTGTAGACTCCACTCACAAGTGACCAATGAAAAAGATGAGGTGCAAATATTTATATCTGTCAGTATTAGAAATTTATGAAAATGACCTCTTTCCAGGACAATTTGCATTCTCCATGTCTTCCACCGACATGACGCAGGAAGCAGATGATGTCACGTGACAGGGACCACTTGAAAACTATATTTTATATACCAAAATCTTTATTCAAGTTGTCTACTAACACATAAGTGCAAAAAGTTGCATTACTACCGCTGACATTTTTTGTTGTGAGTACAAAATGACAGTGATATACTTCGGCAACAATTGTTGCCAGTGGGGCAAAATAGGTTAATCTTCCTGTGGTGTTTTTTATTTATTTATTTATTTATTTATTTATTTTTCTTAAGGTGTTTGCAGAGTTCTATCGTGTTGCCAGTAAGAACCTCAAGAAAGACTTTTTTGAAGCTCTGGACCGCCACACCACTGGTCTCATTGACCTCTTCAAATTGAAGAAAGGAGCTGTAGGCCAGTCACTTGATCAGCTCCTCCAGCCAGTGAATACACAAGTAAGTGTTTCTGATTTTTCATCATCATTACATTAAGGTAGCATGCTTAATTGCTCCAGCGAGGCTCACAGTTGCTACTACTGCTTTGTTCATTGAGTACTACTTCTTCTGTAGTAATTCTTTAAGAAGTTAATGATGCACAAATTGTTTTCAAATTATCTTGGCTGTCCTATAATCCTCTGCTTATTGTTTTTTGTCTTCTTTTCCATAAGACCAATGACATCATCACAACGCGTGCTGCTGTCTTGCAATGTCTGCCCCTGGAGATAATTCCAGCGAATTTTTCCTCAGCTGTTCAGTAAGTACATACATGATGGTCATATCATCATTTTGAAGTGTACATCTAAGCACATCATCAAAACTTTGATTCAATTCTCAGATTTAAGAAAAAACTGCATGATCAGGTCTGATGTAAAAAAAACAAAAAATGTTATCAAGGCTAGGATCTAGTAAACCTAACAAAACAGTCACTGCCAAAACTTAAAAAATAATAATCTAATAAAAATAAAATGGCACACAGTTTCTCATTGACAATTTTTTACCCTCAAAATTCTTTACTTGCTTCAAGCCTTGCAAAAAGGTAAACAGCATTACACAAAATGACCTCTGACAAAATCGTAAAATTCTCCAACCCTGAGGTCAATTTTGGTATTGTCTGTACATAGCAAAACTTTTAAGTGGGGACAACAAAAATTAAACAAGTGTCATATTTTTAATCATTTGGGATTTACAAACAGATTTGATGCTGATAAACTGAACTTTAATTGTGTTCAATTGTTTTTAATGTAGGATTCGGACACAGCAAGTGACTTCAGCCAGGTGCCTGTTTGGGTTCTCAGAGTCATGACTGAAGACACGCCACCAGAGCTCAACAACATCGCAATCATCCTTGAAGGAAACATTGTCATGGATGAAATTCCTACAACCTCCCAAGCTCTTTGTCTCCTGTCTGGCTTAATATATGCACTACATCTGGATTACCCCAAAGGTATGAAGAACACATTTGAGTTTATCCAGAAGATAATGTTGAACCTCGGACAACAAAAACTCAGCCCAAAACTACAAACATTAAAAAATGCTCTTCTGAAGTAGATGCAGTGGCTCGGGTTAGCTATACTGGTTGTCTAGATGAGAGTGAGTGTGATCTCAGAAGATGTCTTGAGTAATTTTCAGTGTGTAAAACTGTTGAAAAAGAGTATTCAGTACGTGATGTTGAATGTTAGAATGTACTTTGCTTTTGGGACACAAGTTGTTTACATTTGAAAGGTGTCAAATTGCTAAGAGCTGATTTTATTCAAGTTTTATTCAGGTTTAATCAGGTTTTGAACTTTCACAGAAGTTTGGCAGGTCTGTCTGTTGCTGTGAGACATTTGATGTCCATTGTGAACTAAGAGCCATTAGTTAGCTTTGTTTCACACAGATGGCTATTGTTACTGTGTACAAGTATTGACACAAAAAATGAATAAATTATGTTTTTCATAAAGCTATTTTTGGGAGTTGTTATTTTTAAGTAAGCTAAATAAGGTATATGAAGTTCATTTAATTTATTGTTAAGTGCTGCTCACACAGTATTTTAAATTAATTTACTTACCTATATTGAGTTCCTGTCAAATTGATTGAAGTGTATTGTACTTAGATATATGATGTGTAGTTAACTACTAATATCAAGTAATGGCCACTTGTTAAGTGAAATATATTAAGTTAATTTGACTCAAAGAATTTTAGTTGTAGTAGCTTGATTTCAAGTCAACATTACTGAGATTTTTTTAGTTCTCACAACTTTAACACAAGTACAGCTTACTCAGATATATGAATTTCACTCTACTTGACATAACTAAGTTCTTTTACTTAATTTTCCCAAGGTAATCGGTTTCCTAACTTTTATTAAGTAAAATTAACTTGTTAGAATTTACAGTGTAGTTTTGGAGATTCAGCATAAAATGAAAAGTTAGCTGTCCGAGGAAGTTAACGCCTCGACAGGAGCATCAGCTGATGAGGAAGGGAGAAGAAAACCACCATGAAACTTCTCTGCAGTTTGTTCAAGAATTAGAAAGCCAAACTGGGGTGACTGTTTCCCATCACACTGCAGAGGAGTGGCATGTATGGGTGTCGTCCATGTAGGAATCCTTTCCGTAAGCCAATGCCCAAAAAAAGCCAGACTGGAATTTGCAAGGGCCCATGCTAATAAAGAACAACACTACCAGACATTGGTATTAACTCAAATAATCCACACATGAAAAGAAATCACAGCGTTCAGGTCCATAAATAATGATTATGGTGAATTAAGTACGATAACACAGGAAAAAAGTATTGAACACACCATGGAAAGGCTGAATACTTTGGCAAGGAAATGCACCATACCACCTGAAATCTGTCAGTAATTATTACTTGAACTTCCAATTAGTGCAAACCAACATGAATATTCAAAGCATAATAACAAAGCACCTGAATATTCCAGTCAGCGCCGTTGGGGCCATTATTCACAAGTGGAAGAAGCACCACCTTAAGCAGCACCTTGTCTCTTCGTCCTGGCAGACTACCTGGGTTTATTTATATCTGGCACGCCGCACGCACGGACTGATACACTAAGCGGTGAGCGCCTCGTATCCAGCTGTGGCTCTGCAGCGGAGGTAGCACCGTTTTACGTCACGATGAGAACTAGAGCCTTATTTAGCGGTGTTTTTCTGTGAAAGTAACGCGCTGAAAGTTCTCTAAATAAAGCGTGAATGCAGACGATATTAGCCTTTTTTGGTGTGAGTCCGTTTATTTGTGTTTTTGGTCAAGTAAAATATGGCCCTGTCAGAGTGCAGAGGAAACCGGCAGAGGAGCAGGGAGGGGGTAATTGGTAGGTATTCGCGAATACCCGGAAGATGTCAGGAAATGATCCCGCCCACAACTTAACAAAATATGATTGGCTAAGACAGCTGTCATTGTCAAATTGTGTCCACATTCTCTTGAGTTACACAGGCATTTGTTGCAGTTACTGAAGGCCCTGCCTGCCAGAATGTGTCGCTGATTTACCGCCGATACCATCAACAGGAAAATTGTGATTGGTCCATTTTCCATTTAGTTATATTAACCGTTTGTTTACTCAAGTTTATAAAAATAATATAAAACTCATTGCTATGATTTCATCGAGTAAAATAAATAAATAAAAACAAAATAAAACAAAATAAAGAAATAAAATAATTATTTAGGAGTACAAAAATTCTTTCAATATTTTTTAATAGGCCTTTACTGAATACCTTGAAGGCCCAGAGGGTCATCTCATCATGATCACATGATCAATCGTATCTACATGTTTTAAGAATGACTCATCAGTTTGTGAATCAGGGTTGTTACTGACTCTAAAACAGAAACTACAGGGTTAACCCTCTCAGATTTCATGATCAGACCCTAAAACTATTCATCATCACTTTTTCAAAAATCTTCTGATATTTAGTTTGAGCTCTTCTTGAAAAGCTTTTTTATCAAACTTAATTTCCACAGTGCTTTCAGGTGTGGTATCAGGAGACACTTTGAGTTATTTGTTGCTCATACTGTAAATGTTACTGTAAGTGTCGTTCATGAAAACATCCAGACACATTTTGAAACAGGCGGGAACAACTCTCTCGACTCAAACGTCTGAATAACAACTCTAAGTCTTGTTGGAAATGAGGTGAGGTGTACAACATACATCTAAGAGTCAATTCTACTGTTTTCCCACACTCCAATATCTGTTTGAAGGAACAGGGTACAATGAAACTTCTTCCCACACTGCCTTGCAGGGTACCTTGAACCAGTCATTTTCCCACACTGCTATCCTGACAGGGTACTTTTCGCTGTAGGTTCAGCCATTTTTACCACACTGCTGCCTTTTAAACCATGAAGGGTACCTCACAGATATAGTTTATCACTTGAAATAATGTTTTAGTTCTAAATGTCCCAAATACTTAAACTACTTCTTGTTTGAAATGTGGTGCAATCTATCTGACCAGAATAACTTAACATTATTAATCTGACTCCATTCTACTCTCACCTCTTTCGGCGCAGTTCGTTGATGCGGAAGGATCAAGAGGCGTCCTGGTTCTCAGTAGAACACAAATTTATGAACAATATGTCAAGAATCTGCATTTACAGAGATCTCTGGTGCAGCCTCATTTCCCTGTTCCCTACATGTTGCAGAGACAGCTCATGAGACTGACCCTGTTTCTCCATCTCAGCGCCAATACAGCAGGGAAAATAAGTATTGAACGCGTCAACTTTTTTCTCTCCAGGTGTTGTCCCCCTCTGATTGGCTGCTGGCCGTCTTCTGTCTCTGTCTGTGACTGGCATTCATCAAGTGGGTGATCAGCCCCCCTTCACTTATCTGTAGAGGAACTGTTATGGTGCGGCCACACCAAAAGCAAATTTGCGTAGAGATTACATACAAAGTCAATGCAAAGATGCGTTTAGATGACAATTTGCCCCGGACGCCGCAATGGATGCGTATGCATGGCGCGTTTGGGGCGTCGGATGTCTAAATGCTCAAGTTCCCTCAGTGGAGTTTTGTTGTAAAAGTTGTAAGAACCTGAAAGAGAGGAGGGAGGAGCGGGGCAGGGGCAGAGCCAGGGAAAAGATGGAAGTTCTCTGTGCTCCTCTCTTTCCTCCACCCCTTCATTATCCCCAGGGAGACCTCCGGGAACATGGGTTGGGGGGTCGAGGATGAGGTCACAGGGAACAGCCAGGCAGGGCCAGTGGAGGCGGATTACCAGGGAGAGGCAGCAGGCATTGATTGAGATCTCCAAAGCTTTCACACACTCTCCTGTCATGCTTTTGAAACCACAGCTCACAGTGCCATATTCAGACATATTCAGTCACAGCCATCTCACTGACACGTGTCTTTTTACATAATGGGCTCTAATTTCGTAGACCAGGCGCAGACGCAGGCGCACCTGCCCTGCGCCGGCCTTCGCCGTGCGCACAGGGCGTGACCGGCGCACTTTGCAAGTTTTCTGCAATGCCAAGAGAGGCGCAGTACAGGCGCACATCAGCGCAGAGCTGCGCGTCCACGCCTCCCTCCGCGCAAATGGCAGAGAGGGAGGAGAAAAGCCGTGAGTGGGTTTAACACAGCCGAGCGCTGTTTTCACCAATCAAATGAGCGCCTCTCCTCGCCTTTAAATGCCCTGCAGCCGCGGCGCAGCGTCTGATTGGTCTAACTGATCTTCAGCACCACGGAGAGAGTGTTGGTAGCGGAGACAGTCAGAGCCGCTGTCCCTGCAGCAGGAGAATGGACAGCGGGCGCATCGGAGGACACGACGTGCGTCACCGTGTGGGCCAGCTCCCGGGACAGATTTAATCTGTTCCTTTGTCATTAATAGGAGAACAAAATGAAGAGACAGTTACACAGCTGGCTTATCCACTCAGAATACTTTTGATCCACCTGCACTCCTGGTTTGTCATCTCCAAGCAAAGCCTTTGGTGATATACTGTATACTCTCCCAGTGTCTCCACCTCATCCTCCTTACAATAATGTACTCAATCTTTTTAGATCAGGTTAAAAATAAAGACTAAAACAGAGAAATCACGGGTAAATCCTGAGTGACATACATTTATTTTGTCTCTTTTTTTCTTCATCTTTTCTCTCCCTCTTTTCTTTGAATGAAATGAAATGAGAGAACCAGATATATACTCAGTATCAGATGTTAAGGCTGTTTATTGTTTAATTGTAAGATGTGCATCAAACTTCCAGCTGCCGTCAGGTTAACTTTCCATTATGACAAACGGCTTTAATCTGACATCAGATGTGACGGGACAGTTAATATAGATATAAATGTATATGCTGGTTCAGACGGTTACATTAAATAGTGATTTCTGTGATTGTTTACTGCATTGAAATGTGCCTGACACTCTGGAAACCTGCCTCTGAGGCTTTGATGACATGTGCGCACATGTGCGCCTGACACCAAATTACAGCTGCGTGGGGTGCGCTCCGCTTTGCGCAGGTTGGAGCTGGCGAGCTTTCAGCGCACTTTTTTGGCATGAAATTGTCACAAATTAGAGCCCAATGTGTTTTTCATTTTTCCTTGAGCCTTCAATTAGAGCTCGCATTCACGCTGATTGGGTTTAGAGATTTTGGTGAACTGTCATAACCAATAAAACAGATTATTTTCAATGGCAAAGCTATCAGGCGTTTTATATATGTATGATTACTGAAAAAGTAAGGGATGAATTACATAAACGAGCAAAAAGACTTCTAGTAAGGTGCTGAATTTTTTTTAATTCAACAGAAGAAGAAGAAGATCAATATACAATTAAAGTAGTATTTACAAATAACAAAACACTCATAATCTAAAAAGTTTAAAAGACAGTATTTACAGTTGAAAATAATTGAAAATATGAATTACTGACATTTGATAGAGTAAAGTTGGTTAACCCTGGAAACTTATCCACTTTTTTGATTTAAAAGACTACTGAGAGGCTGAAAACACTCACATTTCTCCGTGGAAAATGCCGGAAAGCTAACTGAACTGAAGGTCCAAACTTTGCCCTGCCTCAGTGTTCCCTGAGCTGGAGCCAACACAGGAGAGTTTAAACCTGGGTCAGTGCTTGGGCCAAAATTGTTTATCTTATATGTGAATGGTACTGTTAATGTCTCTAAAATGTTGAAATGTTTACTTTTTGCTGACGACACAACCCTCTTTTACAGCGGAGAACACTTAGCAGAAGTGTCGAGAACTAAAAAAATTTAGCAACTGGTTTAACATAAACAAAATATCCCTTAACATAGAAAAGACAAAACTCATGATATCTGGAAATAAAGACAAAGTAAATGAGGTTTTGATACATATAGAAGGTGCTGAAATTAACAGAGTAAATGAAATAAGGTTTTTAGGAGTTATTATCGATGGCAGTCTGACTTGGAAATCCCATGTCAATGCAATAAAAATGAAAATAGTAAAAACAGTTGCTGTACAAGTATTACTTGTACATTAAAGCTCTAAATCTGTTATACAGCTCATTGATTGTTCCGTATCTGACCTACTGTGTTGAAGTGTGGCGAAGTGCAAAACTTCCATCCAGTCAATCTTCATTTTACGAAAAAGAATAAATTAGAATTATTACAAGAAGCAAGTATACAGATCCTTCACACCGATTATTTCTTAAGTTGAAATTGTTAAAAATTAGTGAGTTAGTCGATTCTGGAAAGTTACAGATTATATACAAGGCTCACAAAAAACTTTTACCAACCAACCTTCAGGATAGATTTCAAATAAGATGAAGTTGTTATAATTTAAAAGGATTCGAAGTATTAAAAAAAAAGATGTTTTTTTTTTTTTTTTTTTTTTTTTTGTTGTTGGCTGTTTTTCTTTTTTGAAAAGAATGAAATGTTAAAAGGCATGTTTGCCTGCAGCTGTTCTGTTTTGTAATTTTTTTTCCTATATTATTGTCATATGATTGTTGATTTGTATCCTGTGAAATAAGGGGCAGATACAATAAGAGTTTTCTTCTTTCTGCTGGTTTGATTCAGTTTTGGGGATCTTTTATTTTCTCTTTGTAAGAATGAAATAAATAAATAAATAAAATAATTTAATGCATTCGTAATGATGACGAGATTTTTTTGTGACTGTGTTATAAGGAAAGAGTATGACGGCATGTTTAGCATATAAACACAGACGGCTTAATGGTTCTTGGTGAAAGCTAGCAGCTAATCTGATGCTGAAGTATGGGGAAAGTGGCCTTTAAACTGAGCCAGTTTCCTGTGGTTGGTTTCTGTGATCGTCATTAACACAAGTTTAACAGCGGTCTATTGTCACAGCTACACAAATAAAAGAAGACACTAACTGTAGATCTCCAAGGTCATTTAAAACTGTAGTCACATTATTAACTGACTTTTCATGTCTTGGTTTCATAAGATGCAGCAGATTAGAGAGGACGAAGCAGGCAGCTCCAACAGCAGATTGCGGTATGGTCTGTGTGACTAGCTGCTTTGCTTCTACTAAAAACAGAGACAATATTGTGCAAAGACGACATATGATTGTCTTTTTCTATATGTCATTATAAGACCACTGACTCAGAAGAAACAGAGAAATGGGTTGAATCTCAACGCCCCACCTAAACCCTGAGCCCTGAGCCCTTACAGACTTCTTTAAGATCACCTGGAAAGTGCCAGAGTGCAGGAGTCTGTAGGGGCTTAAAAAGTGTAACCTGGATTAGCACTTTGCCACTTCTCACACAACCTGCAGGTCATCATGTAGCTCACCTGAGCAGCAGTATGAACTGAACAAGCTTTAAATCGAAATAATTTGCATTTTACACGTATGCCCCCACAAGTCAAAACAGTTTATCCACCAAACGGAAAGAAATATGAATATACAAAGTCTGAATGAATTGATGGAACTGCACACACCGTATGTGCTAAGATATAAAAGTTTGGGAAGATTAAGGCAATTTTATTCATTGTCAGAAACAGGCAGACTGATATTTATAAAGCATCAACATTGGTGTGATGTCTGCAGATCGCTGACTTACAGAAAGGGTGCATTAAGAGCTCAGAAAGACAGAGTGAGAGCCCTCACAAACTTTATAATTTTACAGTGGGACAGCCCTAAACCCTCAGGGACATCGCGGAGACGCGTCTCTAAGACATTGAGACATTGAGACTGGACCATGGACTTGATGTGGGTGTCCTCTCTAGAGGATGAAGGTACTGCAGCTCATGAGAAAGTCTGAGTATCTGTAGCAGAAAAAGCCATTCTCGTTCTGGATCTACCTTACCTTGCTGACATGACATCTGATGCATGTACAGTCAAATAAAACAACTGTTTTATTTGTCTATGATGCATATGCAATCATTTATATATTTGTTGGGACTGTATTTGTACTGGATGTAAAGTTTTTAGTTCTATTACAAACTGCTGTGTGTCATCTGTAATTCATTCATTGATTTTCCGAAGCGCTTATCCTGTTCAGGGTCGCGGGTGACTGGGGCCAGCTGTCATTGGGCGAGAGGCACACACCCAAAAATAACTCCAGACAGATAATAACTCAGTTTTTTTTTTAATGTGAATTTACAAGTTAATGCAACTACCAGTAAGTAAATTAAATTATTGTTTTTAACTAATTATTATGCAAATTCACAAGTTGCTTAAACTTAAACCTTGATGATTGATTAAAGTAAAAACTTGAAGTAGAATAATGTGAAATTACAAGTAACTGCAACTTAGAGTTAGGAAGAAGAAGCTGAGATTTAAAGCTATAATTGCTGAAAACATAACTTAGTGCAATTTCCAGTTGATTAAAAATGAACTCAGCAGTTGGAGTCTATAAGCTTAACTCAACAATTCACTGAAGTTTGTTGCGTGGCAACTTCAAGTTCTCTCAACTTTTCTTTAAACTTTTGCTTTGTTTTTTTTCAGTCTCTTCCTGTCAGTATTTTAGTTCCTCCACTGTGTTGAACTCCATCTTTCCCGTCATGAAGAGTTGCAGTGAACTCTTCTCAGACAAGATGTTTCCATGTGGACCATCCTGGGGATCAGTTACTGAAAGGAAATCACTGAATTAAGAAAGGACTACAAGGGAACTTTGTTCAAATAGAACCATGAAAAGACAGATAACAACCGTCGTCAACAAATTCTCAACTTGCAAAGTCACCAGCTTCAAACCCAAACTACATGGACACTAAAAGAGCTTTGCTCTGCTCAGATCTGATCCTGGTCTCTTCATCAATAACACAATCATTATCAGACAGGTGTTGATGCAGTGGATGTTCTGCTGAATGGCTCAAAGTTCACACAGACTGGATCTACACTGCTTCATGAGTTTGATTTGTAGGAAGAAAATCAGAGCAGAGGCAGACGCTCCAACAAAACTCAGAAACAAACACCAAATCTGAGAGTGTTTCTCTGTGAACTACCATTGTTGTTTGTCAATCAGAGAGATGAGCTGTCAGACAGTTTGTAGCATTTTCTCTGCTAACTCCTCCCCTTTCAGAGGCTGAACCCAGAGCTGTCTGCACCACTCTTTCTACACATCACACCAACAGAAAAACTCTGAGAGGGAGAGCTGGGAAAGATCTGATCCTCCTGAAATTATCTGTACTTTGTTAGTTTATGCAGCTGGTACTTACTTTCCTTCAACATGTTCTGAAGCATCTCAAGGTCGAGAGCCTCAATTAGCTCACGTCTCTTCTCTAAAAAATCAGAAAAAACAAAGAACAAGAAATCAGTTTGAGAAAAAAAAACTTTTGTTTTAGAAGAATTCCATCAGATTCATTTATTTCTTAAAGATTCTTCTTAAAAGGCACAGGTAATAGTATTATATTATGTAAAAATTATTTAGTAATAATATTTTATTGTGATATAATATTCTAATAATATCATATTATGACACCAATTATCAGCTGGTCATGTCTGTGGATAGAGTCTGTGCTTTGTCATTTCTCCAGCTCTTACTCACTTTCATCATATGCAATGTTATGAAGCATGTGAAGGTCCAGAGCATCCAGCAGCCTACGGTCCTCCTCTGGAAAATCAGAGAAACACAAAGAATCGTCAGTTTGAGGAAAAAGCCTCTTCTGGAACATTTCCAACAGATTGATCAGACTTCAGGGAGTCTGCTGTTAACATGTATTTATTCTCTATTTATTACCACACACAGTGATTTCTATCAGTATTTAGGTCCAGAGCCACACTTGGTGTGACCCACTGAGCATCAACATCAACATCAAACTCTGAGCTGGTGAGAAAGTAAAGCTCTTTCTCTTAATGTGTGCTTTGTAAATGTCTTCAGCAGTTACTCACGGGTTTTTTTTGGTGTGCTGCGAGGCCTGTCCTGTTTCTCCAGATGAATCTCAAATGGGAAAAGCAATTGAAAAGTGTGAGGTGTCAAACGCTGAGCTTTCTTCTTAACATCCCCTGAAAAAGAGAATATGGTCCATGTATCACCTCAGGAGTTTTAATTTATCAGCAGCTTTGCAGCCTGATAGATAACTCTGTTCTTGGGGCCTGATGTACAAAGACTTGTGTGGATTTCCTGCTGAAACTTGGCATACACACAAATCCAGAAAATGTCATACCCACAAATAAATTCAGATGCATGAATCTGTGCGCAAGTATGAATCCAAGCACATTTCATTTGTTCATCCCAATCAGTGAGGAATCAAGCGCACATGTCCGAGTCCCCAAGCTCTCCTTGTCCGGACCCCCACATTGACATGCCAATTATATGCAAATGAACCCTGCACCTGAGATTTTCCTCTCTGCATTATCAGAAAAAAAAAGAAAGAGTGGGTAGGACGAAAAAAAAAAAATCATGAAAGGCGAATTGGGGGTGCTAATGTCTGAAGGTGAGGCAAAAACATGCTTGTTAGCACACGGTCCTCCAGCATCAGTATCAAACACAAGAGGAGTGAGTGGGAGAGTGTGTGAGGGTAGATGTGGGCCATGGAAAAAAGAAGGCTAATAAAGACATTTCACACTTTACACACAGGATCATCAACATGTATCACTGCCTGCATGCTTTTATATCCACTAATGTGATTGCAGACTCGAGGTTGTGATAGTCATGTTGACTGTTTCCCAGCATCCCCTCTAAGTGTCGCCAAAGGCACAACAGCTGTAGAAACGTGTGGACGCCAGCCATGAAGTTGGCGTGAGGCACTGTGCATTGCCACAGTAATTTATCTCTAGATACATCTGAACTCTGCTGTGAAAAAGAGCATATGCCACATTTTTGTGCGTACACACTCTTTGTACATTAGGCCCCAGGTCTCCTCTTACATAGTCCTGCAAACTGAGATGTTGTCCAAGAATGCTCCTGGTCCAGGTCAGTTCTACTTACCCAAGTTGCTCTTGCTACTGTTTGGCCTGGCTGGCTTATTTTTCTCTGTCAAACCAAGAAAATGTAGGTGTTGAACAATTCTTACATCTACCTGGGAGCTGTTAAAATGTTCTCACAGGTTGTTTGTGTCTTAATCAGTATTTAAGTTTTCAGAGCCTGAACACCTCGAGCAAGGCAGATAAAATTTTTGTGACTGCTGTAAGAAAATGGATCAGCAAACCTTCCCGTGGGAGCATGGGATTTTGTCTATCTTCATGTGGCTTCTGAAATTGGGGAAGTTCTCCTTCAGGGTCTTGTGCAGGCTCTGGGGAAAGGTGACTTTTGGCTTGTAGTTTCTTCACTGTGTTGAACTCCATCTTTCCCGTCATGAAGAGTTGCAGTGAACTCCTCTCAGACAAGCTGTTTCCATGTGGACCATCCTGGGGATCAGTTACTGAAAGGAAATCACTGAATTAAGAAAGGACTACAAGGGAACTTTGTTCAAATAGAACCGTAAAAAGACAGATAACAACCGTCGTCAACAAATTCTCAACTTGCAAAGTCACCAGCTTCAAACCCAAACTACATGGACAGTGAAAGAGCTTTGCTCTGCTCAGATCTGATCCTGGTCTCTTCATCATTACCACAATCATCATCAGACAGGTGCTTAAAGGGATAGTTCCGTTTTTTTGAAGTGGGGTTGTATGAGCTCTATGTGACCATTAAGGACATTAGATACAGCAGAAAGTTGTCTCCTCTCCCTCAGTAAGACACAGACTGTAATCGATGGTGACGAGGAAATAGACGCTAACAGGGAGAGAAGGTACCAAATTCAAAGGCTATTTTCTCTGCCTCTGTATTCCTCTGTATTCCTTTCAGTCGCCATCTGTAGCAGCCCTTCTTCTGTGTGCTCCGGTTCATGCAGGTATCCTTTTGGTTCCAAAGTGAATGAAACTTCATCATCGCTGTCATAGTCACTCATTTTGAATTTCCTACGCTGCCTCACAATCCTTAGAGTACAAACAAAAGAATTATGATACTTGATCAAACTTATACGAGGCTACAACCAGCACCCGAAGCATAGCTTGTTTACATTCCCTACAGCTGAAAGGAGGAGGGGGGACGGAGCGCACTAGCGCTGCGCGTAGGGACACATGAGTTAGTTAGGTCCAGATAAATGTTAATATTTCCGAAGACTTAATGCACTTAAAAAATATTTTATGTAGCGTACTCTTAAACTGTGGTATTACTTTTTGATTTGAGTTCTTGTAGGCAGAGAAAATAGCCTTTGAATTTGGTACCGTCTCTCCCTGTTAGCGCCTATTTCCTCGTCACCATCGATTACAGTTTGTGTCTTACTGAGGGAGAGGAGACAACTTTCTACTGTATCCATTGTCCTTAGTGGTCACATAGAGCTCATACAACCCCACTTCAAAAAAACTGAACTATCCCTTTAATGCAGTGGATGTTCTGCTGAATGGCTCAAAGTTCACACAGACTGGATCTACACTGCTTCATGAGTTTGATTTGTAGGAAGAAAATCAGAGCAGAGGCAGACGCTCCAACAAAACTCAGAAACAAACACCACAGAATGGATCTGACTCAGACTTACTGTTGGGAGGGATCATTTCAAAGCTTTTTCTCAGCTTTGCATGAATATTCAGTGGATCTGTGGGAAACATGAAGCAAGTGATGTTACATTTCATTATTGCTGATAGATACAAACAGGCGAGCCTTCAACACAAAACCAGTGTCTTTGACCCAGATATTTACAATGAGACAAATGTTCCAAACAAACTGATTTGATTGCTAAACTTGAACAAACAGTCAAAACACCCAACATGACTCTTTCATGACCTGAGCAGTCAGTGGGAAGTGTTAAAGATGACTGAATGATTGTGACTCAAAGCTCAGTCCATGTCTAAAAGCTGAGAGTGTTTCTCTGTGAACTACCATTGTTGTTTGTCAATCAGAGAGATGAGCTGTCAGACAGTTTGTAGCATTTTCTCTGCTAACTCCTCCCCTTTCAGAGGCTGAACCCAGAGCTGTCTGCACCACTCTTTCTACACATCACACCAACAGAAAAACTCTGACAGGGTGAGGAAAGATCTGATCCTCCTGAAATTATCTGTACTTTGTTAGTTTCTGCAGCTGGTACTTACTTTCCTTCAACATGTTCTGAAGCATCTCAAGGTCAAGAGCCTCAATTAGCTCACGTCTCTTCTCTAAAAAATCAGAAAAAACAAAGAACAAGAAATCAGTTTGAGAAAATAAAAACTTTTGTTTTAGAAGAATTCCATCAGATTAATTTATTTCTTAAAGATTCTTCTTCTTAAAAGGCACAGGTAATAGTATTATATTATGTAAAAATTATTTAGTAATAATATTTTATTTTAATATAATATTCTAATAATATCATATTATGACACCAATTATCAGCTGGTCATGTCTGTGGATAGAGTCTGTGCTTTGTCATTTCTCCAGCTCTTACTCACTTTCATCATATGCAATGTTATGAAGCATGTGAAGGTCCAGAGCATCCAGCAGCCTACGGTCCTCCTCTGGAAAATCAGAGAAACACAAAGAATCGTCAGTTTGAGGAAAAAGCCTCTTCTGGAACAGTTCCAACAGATTGATCAGACTTCAGGGAGTCTGCTGTTAACATGTATTTATTCTCTATTTATTACCACACACAGTGATTTTCATCAGTATTTAGGTCCAGAGCCACACTTGGTGAGACCCACTGAGCATCAACAAAAAGGGGTTCGGAGGATGACCTTTCCAAGCCATTTTTTTGGAGCTCTGACTTTGGTTTTCTGAAGGTGCAGACTGTTCCTCAGGATGATGTTTTTCTCTGATGTCTGGAGTGCATTTCTTATGCAGTCAGATTAGTCTTAAAATTTAAAAAGGCAAATTTATGTGTATGTAAAATGCATCCACAAATATGTGAACCTATTCCACAAATGTGTAAATAGATTTGCAAATGTTCTTCATTTGTGAACCTCACTGCATTTGCGTGTAGATTTTTGAGACTCCCCTGACATGTTGAGAGTCACAAATGCCTTTTTTTTTGTCATGGAAAGTCTGCAGCCGATCACGTCTCCCTAGTTTTCAGTCAGGTTTCCGTTGCTAGGCGCTGCCCAAGTAGCTGCCTGTTGCTGCAGCTCTCTCGTTTTTGTCCGTTTCTTGTAATTTTTTTTGTCTCTTTTTCCTAATCTTTGTGTTTGGAGTGGATCATCACTTTGTGTGGTTCATTGTTGGTCACAGACACCAAACTTTTTGTGGTTTTGGTGATATTTTTTACTACTTTTCTCCTGTGTTTGTCTGGAGATCCTACATGTAACCATGGCTGCATTGTTTACATGCGAAATTAGCTGTTAGCAGCCTGTAGCATGTCAATGCTAACTAGTGTAGGGCTTGATGATTTCCCTCGAGCTGAGGAGGAGGAGGTGAGGACCACGTGCTGGTTCTCAGGTGTGAGCTAAGAAGTGACGACGTGGACCTGTCCTTCCATCCATCGTTATTGGGAACGTGGGATCCAGCTCCGAGGGATGGACGAGCTAGCTGTGCTAACCCAGTGGCACCATGCTGTTCACGGACGTGGCTGACGGAGCTGACATCGGACGCTGGCCCCACATTGGAGGAGCTTCGCCTGCTGTGAGCAGACAGGATCCAGGAGACAGAGACTGAACAGACTGCTGGGGAGGCTCAGTCCTGGACCCTGTGGAGGTGGAGACTGGCTGGGCTGGAGAGTGGTGGACGAGTGGTGGACGGGATGTCGTCATCTAATTTCTTATGGACATTTTTGCACTTTCTATACTCTTTCTTACTTTTGTTTTCTTAAATGCTGCGGTGACTCCTGAATTTCCCCTCGGGGATAAATAAAGTATTTTCTATTCTATTCTATTCTAACATTTTAGTACAAAAACAATGAATTATGGGGACAGATGCAAGCTTGGCACTGCGGCGTCTAGTGTTTTGTCTACAGGTTAGTGATGTGTGGCTCATGAACATTTCATTCTAAACAAACAAATCATCTGGGTGGAGGAACAGAAGTGAATCACTTGCTGAAAAGATCAGTTTATTTTTCAACTTTAGTTGTGCTCTCCTCCCCCATCTTCTGTCTTTCTTTTTCTACCCTAAGAGTCGCCCAAGCCTGTCTTCCCTCTCCCTTTCCAGTCAGTGATATTTACTGACTGAACAAACAGGTCGGAGTCGGTTGGGAGCCTTGAGCCGTTCAAGCCCGCCCCTACATCTCCCTTTCATGTCTCCCAATCCAAGGAAGTAGTGAACATCTTATGAAACATAAGGTGTCTGGAAATGTCTGTGCTTTTTATAGCTGCTTTCAGTTAGTGGCTTATATATATCCGGCTGAATTTCACTCAGCTGACTGTTTTAACATCTGCTAGAGATGATCTCAAATGATTGTGTTTCAGTCAGCACAGTATGTGTGACTGAGGCTGAGGACTCACACACTCATGTTCAGTCCGTCCAGTAAACATATTTAAAGAGAGCGCTGACATGAATCACTCACTGACTGACTGGGAGGGAAAGAAGGGCTCCCATTTAGTTTGATTGTTTCGTTCACTCACTGAATGACCTGAGGCTGGTGCGATCTCACACTTTGACTCTCAGTCGTTCACTGAATGAATGTACTGAAAGGTATCTCTCCGTCACTCCTTCTTTCAGTGTCAGTGAGTGATCTGTGTACTAGACGAAGTAAAAAGAATGGTCGGGGAAATAAATGGGACTGTTTCAGCAGAATCCAGTTTGCAATCTGTAGCTTTCTCCCACTGAATTCTTTGCTCATCAGTTGTTCTCAGTTCGTGAAGTACATGCCATCGCTCTGTATGCACAGATGATGCATCACTGATCACATAAAAGCAAACCCTTGAATCTACGCAACTGGGATTGGCTGAAAAGGAAGGAGACATGTGATTGGCTACAGACTTTCCCAAATCAAAGAAAATAGGCATTTGTGGAGAGCTGTCTGCAGGACTCTTTTTTCACAACACATTAGTATCCAACTCTGAGCTGGTGAGAAAGTAAAGCTCTTTCTCTTAATGTGTGCTTTGTAAATGTCTTCAGCAGTTACTCACGGGTTTTTTTTGGTGTGCTGCGAGGCCTGTCCTGTTTCTCCAGATGAATCTCAAATGGGAAAAGCAATGGAAAAGTGTGAGGTGTCAAACGCTGAGCTTTCTTCTTAACATCCCCTGAAAAAGAGAATATGGTCCATGTATCACCTCAGGAGTTTCAAATTTATCAGCAGCTTTGCAGCCTAATAGATAACTCTGTTCCAGGTCTCCTCTTACATAATCCTGCAAACTGTGATGTTTGTCCAAGAATGCTCCTGGTCCAGGTCAGTTCTACTTACCCAAGTTGCTCTTGTTGCTGCTGTTTGGCCTGACTCGCTTATTTGGCTCTGTCAAACCAAGAAGATGTAGGTGTTCTTGTTGAGTAAATACAAACAGGTATGAAATGTCAACTACAGCTAACAACCTGGAGTTGTGAGGGCATGCTGTGGCACAGATGTGAAACCATAACTTAGATCACATCAGCAGTCTAACTTTGAAATGTCAGAAAAATTGTAAATACAAGCTGAGAGTGTTTCTCTGTGAACTACCATTGTTGTTTGTCAATCAGAGAGATGAGCTGTCAGACAGTTTGTAGCATTTTCTCTGCTAACTCCTCCCCTTTCAGAGGCTGAACCCAGAGCTGTCTGCACCACTCTTTCTACACATCACACCAACAGAAAAACTCTGACAGGGAGAGCTAGGAAAGATCTGATCCTCCTGAAATTATCTGTACTTTGTTAGTTTCTGCAGCTGGTACTTACTTTCCTTCAACATGTTCTGAAGCATCTCAAGGTCAAGAGCCTCAATTAGCTCACGTCTCTTCTCTAAAAAATCAGAAAAAACAAAGAACAAGAAATCAGTTTGAGAAAAAACAAACTTTTGTTTTAGAAGAATTCCATCAGATTAATTAATTTCTTAAAGATTCTTCTTCTTAAAAGGCACAGGTAATAGTACTATATTATGTAAAATTTATTTAGTAATAATATTTTATTGTAATATAATATTCTAATAATATCATATTATGACACCAATTATCAGCTGGTCATGTCTGTGGATAGAGTCTGTGCTTTGTCATTTCTCCAGCTCTTACTCACTTTCATCATATGCAATGTTATGAAGCATGTGAAGGTCCAGAGCATCCAGCAGCCTACGGTCCTCCTCTGGAAAATCAGAGAAACACAAAGAATCGTCAGTTTGAGGAAAAGCCTCTTCTGGAACATTTCCAACAGATTGATCAGACTTCAGGGAGTCTGCTGTTAACATGTATTTATTCTCTATTTATTACCACACACAGTGAGACCCACTGAGCGTCAACATCAAACTCTGAGATGGTTATTTAATACAGTTTTGATGCTCTTGCAATTGTCTGTGACTTGTTCATTTCTCCAGCTGTTACCTACTTGAGTCATCTGAGTTGCCATGAAGCTTCTTTGGGTCAGAATCGTCATGTTGTTCAGGTTCCTCTGCTGAAAAGTCTGAAGAAACAATAAATGAAACTCAATTTGGGAAAATTCTTCTTGGAGTAGTGGTGTGCTGAACCTTTTATAGGCAGGGGCGAAAAAGAAAAAGAAAGGGAAACAGACTCCCAGGGGGAGTTTATATTATTTAGAAAAGCCAAGGGAGCAGTCCATAGCGATTTGGCAACGCTTATCTAAACTTGAAGCACGCCTCAAAGACGTAAGGTCCTGGATGAGCAGAAACTTCTTACTGCTGAACTCAGAGAAGACTGAAGTCATTGTTCTTGGACCCAAACATCTCAGAGAAGCTTTCTTGAACAACATCGCCGCCTCTGACGACATCAGCTTGACTTCCAGCACCACTGTCAGGAACCTGGGAGTTCTTTTGGATCAGGACCTGACCTTTAACTCTCACATCCAACAGGTCTCAAGGACGGCATTTTTTCATCTTCGCAATATCAAGAGAATTAGACACATCTTGTCTCGGAGCAACGCTGAGAAACTAGTCCATGTTTTCGTTTCTTCTAGGCTGGACTACTGTAACTCTCTTTGATCCGGCTGTCCTAATAAGTCTATTAGGACTCTTCAGCTGGTTCAGAATGCTGCCGCTCGGGTACTGACTTGGACTGGGAGGAGAGAGCACATCTCTCCAGCGTCTCTACACTGGTTACCTATAAAATCTAGGATAGAGTTTAAAATTCTTCTTTTGACTTACAAAGCGCTTAATGGCATCGAGCCATCGTATCTTAAAGACTTAATCATTCCATATAATCCATCTAGGTCTTTGCGTTCTCAACATGCTGGTCTGCTCGTTGTACCTAGGGTCTCTAAAAGTAGTCTGGGAGGTCGAGCCTTTAGTTATCAGGCTCCTCTTCTTTGGAATAACTTAACGGTTGAGGTCCGGGGAGCAGACACGGTCTCAACCTTGGCTCTGAGTTTGTCTCAAAGGTTCCTCTGGATTCACCACCATGCCGAACTTTGGACTGTGTGTGTGTGTGTGTGCATGTGTCTCCCTTCCCCTCTGTCATCACTCCAACACACACCCCACCCCCAACCGCAACCGAACCCCCATCAGTCTCCTCAGATGTCTGTCTAACATGAGTCTGGTTCTGTCCGAGGTTTCTGCCTGTTAAAGGGAAGTTGTTCCTCTCCATTGTAACTTGCTAAATGCTGCAAAGTCCTGTACTCATGGTGGATTAAGATAAGATAAGACTCCTTATCTTGTCTTGATGTTGGGTTTCTGCTAATAAAATCTGATTAACATTTACAGGTCTAGACCTATTCATGTTTTTGGAAAGTGTCTAGAGATAATGTTTGTTATATAAAATACAGATAAAGGCTGATTGATTGATTGATTTATTGATGATTAATTTTTCCACTTGTTACTTACATTCATCATCTGAGATGCAATAAGGCAGGCTAAGGTCATGATTGTCATGTTGCTCAGGTTCCTCCGCTGAAGAATCTGAAAAAGCAAAGAATTAAAATTCAGTTTGCAAAAAACTTTTCTTTGGAGCATTGTTGTGGACAAACTTTCTGAAGGACAGGGGTGGGGGGTGGTAGTCTAATCTAGCAGCAGACTTTCAGATCCTTCACTTCATGAAATATGAGTTCACAGTTCATTTCTACTAAACTCTGCAGCTGAAGACCATCAGACAACAACATTTAGAAAACTCAACACTTCAACTCACCTGAGTTAGCAGAAAGCCATCTTCTGATGCCCCTCATGAAGCTGTTGTATAACCTCCCTGTGAATCAAAGTTCTGTCAGACCTGGATTGTGGAGATACTGAATCTTTTGTCTTTCCACAAAGGCTATTAAAACTCTTCTTATGAGAGAGATTGTTGGTGACTGAATGTCACATAACTGTTATAGTACACACAGTGATTTGTATCAGTATTTAGGTCCAAATGACACTACAGTATATTTAATATGTCTGTGTTGTGATGTTAAGATGGAGACATGATGAAAAAAAAAGCACACAAAAATCTGCTTCACATATGAATGAAAATTATATTTAATAAAGTTTGTGAAATATTCTGAGGCTTGAATTCAAGCCCAAACTTGATAACGTGTTTCCAGAGATGACAACATTTTATGAAACATTTTGGACTGTAAAACTAAACTGTCATGTGATTGTCATCTGAACTCTGTCCAGGAACTGAAGGAACACAGAGGCTGTTTACCAAACTACCTACTACACTAACAGTGCCTCCTGATTGGCTGATTTTCAGTCTGTAGTAGTCAGTATGCTAAAACTTTTAAAATCTGCAGTATGCCAAAAATCCCCAGATGTCCTGCTGATCCAGGAAAATTTCTAAGTATGCAACGGACCAGTCTACCCGGCATACTTTTTCCCACAATGCACAGCGCTAACGCTGTTTGTGTATTTAGATGGCACTCAAGTTCATGTAAATCACTGCCATCAACTGGAGTCAGAATCATAACTATAACTGCTGCAACACTACAACAGACGGTCCGTGAGATAGAAGTGAACTGATGGGAAAGAAACAGATCAATTTAATCACTTCTAGTTGTAAAAGAATTGTTTACATCTACAGAACTCATTAAAACCCGGACAGAACACAAAACTTTTTTTTAAGACATTTTTTAATCAGTAGTGAAGATGAGAACTTAATCTGTTCTGGATATATATTTTTAAAACTACATAACTTTCAGTGTAACATTATAAACCAAATATGATGATTCTGCTTAACAACAATTTTAATGCTTTTAAATTTCTTGATTCATATGAACGGGAGCATAAAATCTGTCCAAAACAAATACATTTTAAAAAATGTTTTCAACGCCATAGATATGTCACTGTCCGGATGGTGTAACACTGACAGCTCTGTTCCAGGCAGATTGCAATTTCTTTAGTTGAATTAACTATTTAGTCAACTGTGCCACTTCATTTCTACTAAACTCTGAAGCTGAAGACCATCAAACAACATTTACCAAACCTACCACTCAACTCACCCCAGTATCCAGAAACCCTCCTGCTGATGTCCCTCGTGCTCCATGTCTCCCCTGTGAAACAAAGTTCTGTTACGACCTGGATCATGTATGCATTGAATCTTTCTTACTGCCAGAAAGGCTGTAAAAACCCTCCTAATAAAGGAGGTTGCTGGTGGCTTGCAGGGTCATGCAGGGACCTTTGGAGGGCAGGTGCTTAAAGGTATAGTTCAGTTTTTTTGAAGTGGGGTTGTATGAGCTCTATGTGACCACTAAGGACATTAGATACAGTAGAAAGTTGTCTCCTCTCCCTCAGTAAGACACAAACTTTAATCAATGGTGACGAGGAAATAGACGCTAACAGGGACAGACGGTACCAAATTCAAAGGCTATTTTCTCTGCCTACAAGAACTCAAATCAAAAAGTAATACCACAGTTTAAGAGTACGATACATAAAATATTTTTTAAGTGCATTAAGTCTTTGGAAATATAAACATTTATCGGGACCTAACTAACTGGTTATGTGTCCTTCCGCGCAGCGCTAGTGTGCTCCGTCCCCCCTCCTCCTTCCAGCTGTAGGGAATGTAAACAAGCTATGCTTCGAGCGCTGGTTTTAGCCTCGTGTAAGTTTGATCAAGTATTGTAATTCTTTTGTTTGTACTCTAAGGATTGTGAGGCAGCGTAGGAAATCCAAAATGAGTGACTATGACAGCGACGATGAAGTTTCATTCACTTTGGAACCAAAAGGATACCTGTATGAACCGGAGCACACAGAAGAAGAGCTGCTACAGACGGAGACTGGAAGAAATACAAAGGAAACATCCATGGACACTGGACATCAAGATGCTGAGTGTTACTGCTGCCACGACTGTTGTTGTTGTTGTTGCTGTTACAGGACACTCCAGAATCCAGAAGAGCAGGGAAATCTGTGTGATGAGTTATACAGACGGCTTGAGAGCCAGCAGTGTCCTCTAACTCAGACAAATCCTGAAGAGTGTCTGTAACCAAGTTCCACTTGTGACAGCAGTAACACTCATCATCTGTGGGCATTGAGTCACAGCTCAGACATTTACACCACTGAGTATTTCTGACTCTATCTTGATGTCCAGTGTCCGTGGATGTTTCCTCTGTATTCCTTTCAGCCTCCATCTGTAGCAGCCCCTCTTCTGTGTGCTCCGGTTCATACAGGTATCCTTTTGGTTCCAAAGTGAATGAAACTTCATCGTTGCTGTCATAGTCACTCATTTTGAATTTCCTGCACTGCCTCACAATCCTTAGAGTACAAACAAAAGAATTACGATACTTGATCAAACTTATACGAGGCTACAACTGGCGCCCGAAGCAGCTTGTTTACATTCCCTACAGCTGAAAGGAGGAGGGGGGACGGAGCGCACTAGCGCTGCGCGTAAGGACACATGAGTTAGTTAGGTCCAGATAAATGTTTATATTTCCGAAGACTTAATGCACTTAAAAGTATTTTATGTATCGTACTCTTAAACTGTGGTATTACTTTTAGATTTTAGTTCTTGTAGGCAGAGAAAATAGCCTTTGAATTTGGTACCGTCTGTCCCTGTTAGCACCTATTTCCTCGTCACCATTGATTAAAGTTTGTGTCTTACTGAGGGAGAGGAGACAACTTTCTACTGTATCTAATGTCCTTAATGGTCACATAGAGCTCATACAACCCCACTTCAAAAAAACTGAACTATCCCTTTAAAGTTAAAGATGAGCGCATGAAGCACAAATTTGAAACACCATACAAAAAACAACATAACTTGTTGAATTGTAGCAACCCATATTCATCAAGACTGAAACATGGAATCACAACATACCATCTTATTGGCCATACCTCATATCTTTGTTAGGGGGCGGGGCAAAGCGAAGCAAAAGTGTATGTTTCACCTGATGAGGCACTTGGAACATCTTCTGTTGAAGGGGTTAGTGAGGAGGCTCCTAATGCTGCTGCTGATGATGATGATGTCGCTTGAGGTGGGCTGTATTCATCTGAGACTGGAGACACTCTTTTGTTCTTTTTCTTCCGCCTAGTGAGTGTTCCACTCCCTGTCGCAGCCTCACTCTTCTTCTTTTTTTTTTTCGGCCTCCTCTCCTTCTCTGCAGAATGAAATAGGATTAACGAACTACAATTTGATGTACATAAAGCACACACACATACACACACACACACACACACACACACACACACACACACACACACACACACACACACACACACACACACACACACACACACACACACACACACACACACACAGGGATGGGGACCAAAGTACAATTTATCAGTCTGTTTCCTGGGTATAAAGACACAAGCAGAAACAAGAAATCAAGCTGTACTTCTGTTTTTTTTCGCTCTGTGCACAAAACAAGAAAATGGGAAACGGCTCGTTTTTTCCTTTTTTGTGTTTTACACAAAAACAAACAAAAAATAAAAACAAGCCTCTGTGTTAAGGTTGAAGGTCTAGGCTGTTTTCTGCAGGCTAACAATGTAGCCTGTTTTAACTAACAATACTGCAATAAAACTATTGAGTCAGACGTAATCTTTTCAATTAAACAGTACAAGATAAACACCCAATCTTCTACGTGACAAACGGACAGCATTACTTGATCACATCATCATCATCATCATCATCATCATCATCATCATCATCATCATCACCTTTAGTGGCTGACTCAGAGAGTCCATTTAAAATAAACAAATAGACATACAGTGATTAAAATGACAGAGAGAGAGAGAGACACACACACACACACAGGGAGCATTCGGACAGAAACATCGAACTTAGAGAAGACAACTGTACCAGGGTTGCCACAAGGATGACTAGTACACACTGATTTGTCAATGTCATGATGATGGAATTCTGAGAGTCCTTTAAACCGCAGATAAAAGTATACATTGAGTTTCTCATGATAGCATGAAAAGTCAACAACTCACTTGCACTGGTCCATCCAGGGTTTTTTAAACAGTATTCTCATGGAATCATTATTTTGAGTTTCTGTAGGCTTGCCTTTTTAAACCTAAACCACAGGGGGGCAGTATAAAGAGGAGTACAATATGCTCTGAAGAGATTTTTCTTAACATTATCCGTACACAAAGAGAACTTCCTGGCCAGCTTATTGGCCTGAGCATATAACACACGACATTGTCTGTTCATGTCATCATCATCATCACATATTTGATTGGTAATAATGTGGCCTAAATACTTTATTTGGGTGCTGACACTCAGCACCTGTCCTGACCTTAGACTGGAGGTTGCTGCTTGGTCTGCACATGTGGGCTGATAAAACATAAACTGTGACAGAGCTTTGTCTTTTCCTAACCTGTTTATCAAACATGTTACCATAAAGAAAACCTGTTTCTAATTTAGCAGCAGACTTTCAGATCCTTCACTTCATGAAATCTGCAGCTGAAGACCATCAGACAACAACACTTAGAAAACACAACACTTCAACTTACCCCAGTAAGCAGGGCTGGAGCTGCGGTTGTGGGCGTAGCTATTGTAACCCCCCCCTGAAAACAAAGCTCAGTCACACCTTTAAGACACAGATGTTGAATCATAATTCTACCCACAAAGATTGTAATAGCCCCCCTCATTGAAGAGGATTTGGTTTCTAAAGCATTTTCAAATGTTATATATTGATGACACCCCAACAATTCTTGGCATGCGATAAAATTAATTCAATGTACTTCAACAAGGGACTAAGAAATCCAATAATATATTTAAAGAGTTTAAAGAAACATTTTAGAGGTTATAAAAAAACAAAATTTGTTTTGTTTTGTGATTTGTACCAAATTGTTAAATCTAACCTAAAGTTCCCTTTCACATACTTTAAAAAGAAAACTTGAAAAAGTAAGATGGTCACTTTACCCCCAGGTGCCTCAATTTGCCCAGTGACCTGATCAACCTACACCTAATTTTGGACATGCTGACTCACAAGCGATCATATTTTCATTGCATTTTCTCATGGTTGCACTCTAAGCATCTCCACTCACAGGAAACATCTTAAAATAAAAGTAGGTGCTTTTGTTTTGCTTCTGTGTCACATATGTATAAAGCGGCTCAACTTACCCTGCTCTCCCCTATCTATCTGACCCAGCATTAGATATTACAACCATCAATGTATGGAAATGATGTTGAGGTGGTTCAGTTTGACGTGGAGAAAGAAACAAATCAGTAGAAATCATGTGCCGCAGAGAGGAAGCTATCAGAGGATGTACACTCTGAACTAGTTTTGGTTGAGTTAATGTAAAATGATTTCTGATATGTTAAAAATAATCTTTCCCTCTCTTGATGAACCAAAGACAGAAACCTGACCACTTCACTGAAACTTAAATCAATTAACTGAGGTCAGAGCCTGGAGAAAAGACGTCAAATTCACAGGCTGAGGTCCTAGATCTATGTTCAGATCCTGTTTGATCAATGTTGAGTTTGGTTCTGTTTAATCTGGAAGGGTTTAACAGCTGGTCAGAGTGAGGGATGTCAGGCTGTAATGTTCAGTGTAGTGTGTTTATTTCAACCCTCAGGGCTCTAATTTCGTAGACCAGATGCAAGCGCAGGCGCACCTGCCCTGCGCCGGCCTTCGCCGCGTGGACAGGGCATGACCGGCGCACTTTGCTAGTTTCCTGCAGTGCCAAGAGAGGCGCAGTCAAGGCGCAGAGAGGCGCAGAGGTGTGCGTCCACGCCTCCCTCTGCGTGGAGGAGAAAAGCCGTGAGTGGGTTTAACACAGCCGAGCGCTGTTTTCACCAATCAAATGAGGCCTCTCCTCGCCTTTAAATGCGCAGCGTCTGATTGGTCTGAGTGATCAACAGTGTGCTGGAAAGACCCGGTAGCGGAGACGGTCAGAGCCACTGTCCCTGCAGCAGGAGAATGGACAGCGGGGCACATCGGAGGACACGAAGCGCGTCACCATGAGGGCCAGCTCCCAGGACAGATGTAATCTGTTCCTTTGTCATTAATAGGAGAACAAAATGAAGAGACAGTTACACAGCTGGCTTATCCATTCAGAATACTTTTGATCCACCTGCACTCCTGGTTTGTCATCGCCAAGCAGAACCTTTGGTGATATACTGTATACTCTCCCAGTGTCTCCGCCTCATCCTCCTTACAATAATGTACTCCATCTTTTTAGATCAGGTTAAAAATAAAGACTAAAACAGAGAAATATGGGAAATCACGGGTAAATTCGAGTGACACACATTTATTTTGTCTCTTTTTTCTTTGTCTTTTCTCTCCCTCTTTTCTTTGAATTAAATGAAATGAGAGAACCAGATATATACTCAGTATCAGATGTTAAGGCTGTTTATTGTTTAATTGTAAGATGTGCATCAAACTTCCAGCTGCTGTCAGGTTAACTTTCCATTATGACAAACGGCTTTAATCTGACATCAGATGTGACGGGACAGTTAATATAGATATAAATACATATGCTGGTTCAGACAGTTACATTAAATAGTGATTGCTGCGATTGTTAACTGCATTAAAATGTGCCTGACACTCTGGAAACCTGCCTCTGAGGCTTTGCTGACATGTGCGCACATGTGCGCCTGTCACCAAATTACAGCTGCGGAGGGTGCACTCCACTTTGCGCAGAGGATAGACCAGGTTGGAGCTGGCGAGCTTTCAGCACACTTTCTGCGCTGTTTTTGGCACGAAATTGTCACTGCGCCAACATGAATCTGCTGACACCTCCCCCTGGTGCGCAGTCACACCCATCTCTGCGCAGATGGTCTACCAAATTGTCAAATTGGCAGCGCAGGGCGGTGCGCTGCACGAAATAAACACTGCACAGGGTGCGCCCCCTGTGCTGAGCCACGAAATTAGAGCCCATTGGGTTATTGATCACTTGAAGAGACCACACTCAAGCCCTGATAGCCTGCTAAGCATACCTCTATATTTATGTAAGGAGAACATTAGAGGGAAAGTCCAACAACTTCTAACTCTCACTATTCATGCTCTGTAAGATTTGGTCATTAAAGCTATTATTTAAAATACTGACTGATTCAACATGTCTGAAGTTCATCACCAAGTTGCAAGTTGTCCCTTGTTTCCCCTCTGCTGTTCAGAAAAGCTGTTGTTAAAGGATTTTAACCAATCAGAATCAAGTCTTTTACACAGTCAGGTGATTCATGAGAGAGATGGAAAATGGTAAAAAGGTAACTTAACACTGACAAGAGGGAGGAGGTTGATAGCTTGTGATGTAGCTGGTTTGGCTGGTTAGGCTGGTGGTTCCCATCCTGGTAGCCAATGCTGGCTCCGTCAAAATGCAGAAAATAAAGACAGTGAATCATTCTCCTATTCACATTTAAACTGCAATCCATGTATACTATGACTACTGAGGTCCAAGAACTCTACATTTGATGTAAGAACATTTTTTTAAAGCTGGGAGGAAAAATGAACTTCAGTCACACGGAATTAAAGACGTGATGGATGTAGTTTGTTTGCATCTACATTCACACCTACAGTTCACAGGGTATAATTAAAACACCATCCTCTGTTAGACCTTAAATCTGGACAGACACAGATAGATGGGGTAAGTCATGTACAGTTCATGGCAACAGCCTCAGTTCAGTCTCTATGTGATCAGTGTGTCGGTGTTACCTGTAGACGAAGAGTATGCCATGATGGTCCTCTAATGGAGACTTCTCAGGACAACCGAAGATATACTGCAAAATCTAGGTACCTGGAGAAAGATGTATAAGTTTGTAGATTTGTCTCAGTCTCCTTGTTGCATCTTAAAATCTCTAGATACATAGCTGCCAAAGACACTTTTAAAACGGTGTGTATGTTTGGTTAGGTGTGTTTGGATCAGTCTAAAATTATAACTGTTGCACAAATTAAATATTTTTCATGAATATTCCCTTTTTTGTTTATGTACAGAATTTTACATGATGCCTTGTCTGCTTTTTGCAAAAACAATCATCAGTTTCAGATAAGGCTAAACACTGTTTTTTTTTTTTTACTATTTTTAAACAAGTACATGGCCGATGAACCTGATTCCTTTTGATATTGGTCACGGTGAGTCCCACTTTCACTTACAGTAAAGAACTGAGATGTTCTAAAATTTTTGACCAGTTTTGTGAGTGTGTGTGTGTGTGTTAATCAATCAATCAATCAATCTATCTATCTATCTATCTATCTATCTATCTATCTATCTATCTATCATCTATCTATCTATCTATCTATCTATCTATCTATCTATCTATCTATCTATCTATCATCTATCTATCTATCTATCTATCTATCTATCTATCTATCATCTATCTATCTATCTATCTATCTATCTATCTATCGATAGATCTATCTATCTATCTATCTATCTATCTATCTATCTATCTATCTATCTATCATCTATCTATCTATCTATCTATCTATCTATCTATCATCTATCTATCTATCTATCTATCATCTATCTATCTATCTATCGATCGATCGATCGATCGATCGATCGATCTATCTATCGATCTATCTATCTATCTATCTATCTATCTATCTATCGATCGATCGATCGATCGATCGATCTATCTATCTATCTATCTATCTATTTATCTATCTATCTATCTATCTATCTATCTATCTATCTATCTATCTATCTATCTATCTATTGAGATAGATAGATATCTCACCACCCCAAAAAACTCCTTCAGTGTCATTATTTACCTGAGATGTTGGTCCCTTGGTCTGTTTTCCGTTTAGTTAAGTCTCTCCTCTTTACTAAACAATCAGCAAACATGTGGATCAGGATTTGTGTCTATTCTTTCTTTATTTCTCACTCTATTTTTCTTACTTCAATCACAACAATAATTAAGTTAAATTTGTCAATATCATATTCATGTCTACTCATCGAGTGAGATCGTGTTTGCTTTCTTGTGCGTCAGTAACAAAAGTGTGAATCGAAAGGGAAAATGTTATTACGTAGTTTGATAGGCGGTGTGTTAATATCTTAGAACCTCTCAGAGGTAAAGTTGATCATTAACCCGCCTGACTATGCAGGATGTGGGTTACTGTAACTGCTTCCTCTATTTTGACCTTGTCATGTGATGACCTGAAAAGCTATTGAGTGCATCTGTTTAACTTTATTTTATGTTTTCATTTTGTTTCAGTAAAGATCATTGCAATCATTTTACACTAAAATTTTTTTGTGAAACAAAATCCCCATGGCAAATATTTTCTTGTATTTATCTAAATGACACAACTGTAACCAGTAAAAAAAAAAAAAAAAAAAAAAAAAACATAAGAAAGATATTGTTTGTGCAAAAGAAACAATACTTACAGCATTCCAAAATCAATGCTAACAACATAAACCTGTGTCGAGACTTTTTTCCAAAGTGTTTTTAATCTTCCTAGGGAATGAAGAGAGGCTCTCTTTTTTTTTCTTTTGAATGCGAAATTTGCAGCGTCATCATTGTTTGAATCAAAATGTTGTTAAGGCTAAAATGTGCACAGCATCCAGAATAAAGAGCTTTCTTCTCTCTTGTCCGTTAATTAGCTGCTCTTTCTGCAGGTGTGTGTAAACTTACAGAGCTGTGAGCGGTCGACAGGTGATTGACTGATCCGTCTCCTGGTTTGGTTTAATCTCCAAACACGGTTTATTGAGGCAGAAAAGAGAAACTATACACTTCAACTCCCGGAAAGAAACTTTTGTTGTGAGTAACCGACTTTGTTATGGTGACAGACGGAATGACAGCTCAGCAGTCTGCGATGACTGAGAAAGGTGGGGGCGGTGTGTCGGTTTCGGGCCAAACCTCATTTAAAAAAAGCTCAGTTTTTTATTCACCAGGGCACAGAGGCTCATACACAGCGAGAATTAATGGCCTTTTTTCACTACAGATGTGCCTCACATAAAGGTAATATTCGGCTTGGGTCAGTGCCTCCAGTGTCTTTTACAACTCTTTTCTTAAAGGCATTTATTTTACTGTTCCTCCTAACCTTTACGCCCGTGCTCCTGCCGCAGCGAAGCGCATAAACTCACAAAAAGAACCGTAAGGAAGTTGGGATTAAACATGAATGTTTGGTGTTTTCACTTCACTTTTTTCAGATAAAGTTTGGAGTAGGAAGTTGTGAGATTTTTTAAGGAGGCTTGGTGCACTTTGCGGGGGGGGCTGATATATTGCCTAAAGTTTGTTGATGAACTTAATACTTTGCAGTGTTGTAAAAGTATCATTTTATCGGTAAGTATCGATCCTGAAATTTAGCAAACAATTCAATACAAAGTTCCCCTAGTATCGATCAAAATCTTTCCTTAGTTCAGTGGTCCCCAAACTATGGCCCGGGGGCCGGATACGGCCCGCCTCCACATTTTGCCCGGCCCGCTGAACAATACCAGAGGTGCATTATGATTTTTTTTTTCCAGTCTGGCCACGTGATCGAGACTTTTACATGCATCGAGCATAACTTTCTATACCACCCTTCTGCAGTTTGTGTCCTATCTGAAACCCCTCCTGTGAAGGGAGGTTCTGCTGGGCCTGCTGCCCTGTCTGTCTGAGCCTTTCACTCACCCATTCACACACATACATACACATACATACACACACATACACACACATACACATACACATACACATACACATACACACACATACACACACACACATACATACTCCTACACCTTCATATATACATTCACACTTTAAACATGAACAGGGGAATGCTATTTTAGTATGTTATGTTATGTTATGTTATGTTATGTTATGTTGAGTTTAGGGGTTAAGGTTATCTGTAACTTATTTTGGATTAAGAATTGGCCAATTAGTTTATTCATCAAATTCATTTTCTTCTGTTGTTAACGTTAATCCATCATTACATTTTTTCCAATAGTGTTCCTTTAAGTTACAGGATGTTAATGGGGGAAAGTTTGGTTACCGGTGTGTTTTCTTTTCGTGAGTGCGGGGTAATCAGTGGCACCTGAGGGGAAGGTAGTAAAAGGTGTGGCATGGCAGAGAGTGAGGAGACGAGTTGGGAGGTGTCTCTCCTTCAAAGTGTTGCTTTGTCATTTAAATCATGTTTGGAAAATAAAAAGAAATATATTTTTGCTAAATCTTGGTCTGTCTGGATGCTCTCTGTGACACCTCCCTTAAGAAAAAAAAAAATCCTGTTATACAACCATACTGGTAGTGAAATTGTGCTGGTAAGTGTTGTATCACTTAGTTCTGTTTCTTAGCCTGCTTGCTTTCTGGTTTTCCCAGTGAAGTTAATGAGAGATAGCTGCAAACATTGGTGTCTACAAGACAGTTAATATTTCATGGTCTTTTTTCCTGTGAAAAACCTGAAAAGGGTTGTTTAGTTATTATTTATTTCATAAATAGTGTTATATATTTCATTGAGAGAGTAATTATTTATTTTCTGATTTTTTTTTCATGTCAAGATCCCAGAAAGGGTTATTAATAATTGGTTAATATATCAATATGTGTGGCTTTCTGGGAAACAATAAATATTTACGTTTGGACACCTCTGCGATCGTCACACTTTTTTTACAAACTGGCCCTGGCCCCTCGTCAGAGAAGGGAAAAGTTGTTTGGCCCTGAAGAGAAAAAGTTTGGGGACCCCTTCCTTAGTTAGACATGTGCTGGCATCAAAACATACACACAGAGCGCACACGGAGCGCATGCAGCCCCTCCCTCCCTGAGTCCTGCCTTGTAGTTGAGAGAGAGAGAGAGAGAAGCCAGCTTACACTGAAGTCCAGTTGTGGTGGGTAACACCGTCACTCCTAGTAGCCACTTTGGCTGGTTGAATTATTTAATTGTAGTTTTCTGAAATGGCATCTGAAATACTAAACCCATTGCAGTATGAGACTACGGCACTACAACTCCCATGAGCACTGCCTGCACACAGTGTTAGCTCAGCCTGACAGCTCCCCGTGTTTAGCGCTTGATAACGTGATTTAAAACTTCACTCACGTCTTTTTGGCTCTCTAGTGTAAACAGATTCCGGGGTTTAAGTCACAAACTAGCGCTAAAACTCCTGTAACTTTTTAAAAGTGAGGACGTTCATCGGATGGAGCTCATTTAATCTCACTGCACCGATCTCATCAGCAACACTCAGGAGGGGAGGAGGGGAGGATGAGAGGAGAGGAGAGGAGAGGAGAAACTGATCATAGATATGAGGAGCTGAAGGAACAGTATTTAAACCTCCTAATATACAAACATTTATCACAGTTATATGTAAAAAGTTCACTCTGGAAATACTGTAAACAAACCAAATCATTATAAATAAATGAATGAAACGTATGGTCCAGTGTGACTTATATGTGCTGTTTTCGTCTTCATGACGCATTTTTTCTTTTGATTGATACGACTTTAAAAAAATGTATAATTATACTACGAAGTGACATAGTCCAGAAAGTATGGTACTTAGTTTATTACTGAAAAATTACTGTTGTAAATAAATATCTAAGCAGACATTTTTTCTTGCTAGTTTTTCAGTTTAGTTTTTATCTTTTCAACTAACCTTCATACATAACAAATTTCATTCAATGCAATAATAAACTCCTCCTTTAATTACTTTGTCTTAATTCTCTGCATATTTTCATATTAAAGGAGCACAACCGTTTTAAAATGAATACCTGATAATGGGGTTAAACATTTATGTAGTCTAGATTTAAGTGTAAACAGAGGTCATTCACATTTAAAAAGGTTGTAAATCTAGTTCAAGTAAACTTTAGCATGTTTTTGTCTGCTTTCATCATATTAAACACAATTATTCAACAAAAAAAATGTGGCTAGTGAAAATGCTGAGTGGCTAGTAAATTTGGAGAACAACTAGCCACAGTGGCTGGTGAGCAAAAATGTTAATGTTAAGCCCTGGTACAATATTTTTCAAAATATCGTATCGAAGTTAGAAATCCAGTATCGTGACAAGCCTAATACTTTGGGCAAAATGAATCTGTGCAAAATTAATGAAAGGAAACTAGAAGTGGAATAATAGATAAGCCTGTTTATGTGTTCAGCTTGTTTAGATAATCCCTTACTGGTCTGTAAATGGTCGATCAGTTTTAATTTAGTTTATTGTTCAAATATACAGAGTCAAGGCAAGGTTTAGCCAAGTTGACTAGTTTTCATCTGTTGTCTTTGGGGCTGATGTCATGACCACTATAATAATTAAAAGGCATAAAAAAACAGTACTATACCCATATCATAAAATACACTACATTACAATACATAACACTACACGCATGCAGTCAAATGCAAAGACAGGGTAGATAGTCTGACTGAACATTGAATAAACAAAACAAACTGTTGAGTAAAATGTGAAGTTAGACTCTGGTTTAGTGGTGTTAGTTGTTAACTGCTGGATTTCCAGGTGATCCTGCAGCTTTTAATGATCCTAACAGTGAGCGTCCGACACAGAGAGCTGTAGTGAACACGTACATACATACGTCACGCTGTGTTAGCTCCTGTTGATTCAGTGTGGGCACATGAGGCCCGACTGTTTTGCATCTTGTTTCCCTTTACCAAGAAAACGGAGCATGCAAATTACTGTCCTGTTGGAGTCCGCTGGGACATGAATCCTCTTTTGTGGCACAGAGTCAGAGCAGTTAGACACTGAGGAGAGTACTAGAAGAGTTAGACCACCTGAGACCAGTCCCTGTAACTGGAGGTAGGTTTGATCCAGAGCTTTTTAATCTCAGACATGTCAGGTTGAAGTCTTTCCGAGAAGTTGAGATCAGCAGGATTTTCAAACTGTGATGCTGAAAATCAAAGTGATGGTCTTTAATTCTGTTTTTCCATCTTTAGGTTGGTCTAAAGAGGAGAGACCGCTTCAGAGACCAAGCCTCCTCCTCATGACTGAGGTCCAGTATCCTCCTCGTCTCTGAGCTTCTTCTGGTTTTTAGCTGAACTCCTCCGGTCATGAATCCGTACGAAAACACAAACCAGACTCCGTTTCCACCTCTGGATTCTTCCCATGATCCTCCAGTCTCATCACTGTCTCCTTGGGTCACAGAGACCGGTCTGAACCCTGTGACAGAGTCCAGTTTGACCTCTGCCCCCTCCTCAGAGCGGGATGGGGGTCAGAGTGGGGCAGAAAACCCAGACCTCTCCACCCCTCCTGTGGTCTTCAGCCTCACGTCTCGGCTCAGATCCAGTCTCACTTTGACCACGTCTCCTCTCAACCCGTACCCGGCTCCCACCACCCCGCCCTCCTGCCAGGTCTCGGTTATCATGCCCTCTCCAGACCTCCACCCGTCCCCGCCTCAGTGCTCGGATGACTCCTGTCCGGACCTGGAGTGCTCCATCTGCTTCAGCCAGTTCAACAACGTCTTCCGCTGTCCCAAGATGCTTCAGTGCAAACACACGTTCTGCCTGGAGTGCCTGGCTCGCATCAACGTCAAGTCGGCTCAGCCCAACGCCATCCAGTGCCCGCTGTGCCGCAGCTACACGGCCCTGCCCGACCTGGGCCTGCCCCGGCTGACCACGGACTCTGACGTGCTGTCCTACCTGCCGGCCGCCATGCAGAGGGTCTACAGCGTCCGCTTCCAGAGGAGCAAAGGGAAGCTGCAGGTCAAAAGGTCAGAGTCTTTAACCTTCAACCCACACAGAGGAATTTATTTTCCTGAATTTAACGCAGACTTTCTCTGACACACACACCTCTGTTGTAGAAAATACTTTAAATACTCCAAAGACGTTAGCTTAACATTAGCTTCTCTTAGCTTAACTGTCTCATCACTCATGTAATGCAGTCCATGGTAGTGAAGTCTGTTTGCTGTGAATGCTTGCCCTAATCTGACATCAGTTTATCATCACTTTGTAAAAATGTGTTCGCTTTGGGAGAGAAGAAACAGTCGCTATGACTACGACAGCCAGGGAGAGGCTAGAGGTGATGACGAAGCGGGGATCGAGTGGCGTCTCGTTTCTAAACGATGTGAAGGGACAGATGAAGGGTTAAGAAAAGAGTGCTTTGTGCTTTGGGACACATTCGATCATATTTTCACACAGCTCTGTGTATTTAACACTTGATACCCTACGTTTTTTTACCCTCTGAGGCTTGTCTGTAACTTTCTGATCAAAATCAAATATTGGAAAGAAAAAAATAAAACTTTTTTTTCATGCCCTGAGGAGAAAAAAAACACTCAGACTGATCTGCAGCTTGGCTTAAGACTGGCATTTGGCATTTATCTGAATAATAAATCTTATAGTCCAGATCAGAAAAAAAAAAAACATTTTACAGCATTCATGTCATTAATACGGAAGCGTATTGCATTCACTTGAAGAAAAAAAAAAACTCAGGTTTTTCGGAGTAATTTATTCTTTGGTTTGTTTTTTGTGGTAATTAATTTTGTTTTTCTGATTAATATTTCTTAATTGGTTTGTTTTTTGTTATAATTTTTTCTGTTTTTATGAGCAATTTTTTTGTGGTAATTCATTTTGTTTTTCTGATTAATATTTTTTAATGGTTTATTTTTTGTTATTTTTTCTGTTTTTATGAGTAATTTTTTGTGGTAATTAATTTTGTTTTTCTGATTAATATGTTTTTATTGGTTTGTTTTTTGTTATTTTTTCTTATTTTTATGAGTAACTTTTTTTGTGGTAATTTTGTTATTCTGATTAATATTTTTTATTAGTTTGTTTTTTGTTATATTTTTTTCTGTTTTTATAAGTAATTTTTTTCCTCCTGTTTTTAGGAGTAATTTTTTCCTGAAGTATCGAGCTTCTTTGAAATCCTGCGAGAACCTCCAACCTGCAGACGACTCCCGTGGATGTGTGGTGGCTCCTGTGTCCTGCACGGATCAGAGATCCTGTTTGGCACATATATGCCTTATCTTTAACTTTCTACCGGCTTTCCAATGTAGAAGCAATGCATTTTTTTTAATGCCACATCTTCGTCTATTCCTTAAGTATTATATCGAACAAAAGGCCTATATAAAATAAGGATAAAGTCAAAAACATAACAAGGGTGTTATACCCTGTGTGTGGCTAATACCTTACCTCTTCTGACCCGGTATGGACCGGTAAAAAATTAAGGGTAAGGCATATAGCCTATGTGCAGGACACAGGAACCACCACACATCCACGGGAGTCGTCTGCAGGTTGGAGGTTCTTACAGGATTTCAAAGAAGCTCGATACTTCAGGAAAAAAATTACTCCTAAAAACAGGAGGAAAAAATTACCAAGAAAAACAGAAAAAATTATAACAAAAAACAAACCAATAAAAAAAAAAATCAGAAAAACAAAATTAATTACCACAAAAAATTACTCATAAAAACAGAAATAATTATATCAAAAAACAAACCAATAAAAAAATATTAATCAGTAAAACAGAAAAAAATATGACAAAAACAAACCGAAGAATAAATCACTCTGAAAAACCTGAGTTGTTTTTTTTTCTTCAAGTGAATGTAATACGCTTCCGTACACATTCATTACTCAACACCCTAATAAAAGCTGATTAAGTTTGTTAATGTGGACTCTTCACACTGTTTTTAAAAACAGAAAACAATGACAGTCTGAACATGATTGTAAGTTGAATAAACTATATATATATATATATATATATATATATATATATATATATATATATTTTTTTTTTTTTTTTTTTTTGGTGTGTGTGTGTGTTTTTTTGTAGGAAAAGATGAATAATTGTTTCTTTGGGATAAAGATTCATCTGGAGGATAAAACAGAAATTTTCAGAGGCTGTTCATTTTCAGTCACTACTTATTTGTGATCACTATTTTTTTTTTCTTTTTCCAAAATAAAAAAGTAAACTACCTCCCTTTGCTTCTCTCTGATTTAATCTCATTTTTAAAAAAATTAGCTTCCTAATGTACTTTGAGTATAATAACCACCAATATTTGTTCTTCATCTGACAGGTTCTAGTTTTTGTTTTCTACCCGAGCTCATGTGTTTCTGTACCAACATGTTTCATGTTTGAGAAAGCTGCAGATGAAGCCGAGTGTCAGATTGTTGTCAGCTGTTTTTTTTACTCTGAGTAACTGAAAGTAAAACAGATCTGCAAACGACCTTCAGGAGCATTTTATAACCTCACTGACATCAGCGATAAGTGATCCGAAGACAGTATTTAGTTTTACAGCTTTACAGGTCAGAGTCTGATTCATCAGAGCGTATTCAGCAACTGGAATCATAAATCTGTTAATCATTAATGCAACAAGAAGATCAGAGTCTTTTTTTTTTTTAATAATGAAAACACAAACTGTTACTAGTTTGACAGATTCTCACAGATGATTGGTTCTTTTTGTCAAACAGGCCGAGTTTCACTTTCATGTGCAGAAAACTTCTCACGCTGACTTAATGAATGAGTTTGATCCCTTTGTAGTTTTGGAGATTCAGCCTGAAAGTCTCAAGATTTTATCGTCCAAACTACTTCAAGTAAAAATCTGCAGCTGTTTGTTGCTTTTTTATCTGTATGTTTGATAAAAGAAGTGATCTGAGGAGAGTTTTTGAGCTGTGATGAAAGTCTGACCCTGGTCCTGGTTTCTCTTTGTCTTCCAGGTCGTCTGACGGTAATCGGTGGGGTCGGCGGTCGCTGACGTCTCTGAGGTCCAGGACTCTGGACGTGGGGCTCCCCAGCCCGCCTGCAGGGGGCAGCAGCATCAGCAGTGGACCTTGCGGCTGCGGCGGGGCGCTGTTCGCTCTGACGAGCCGTCCGGCGTGCCAAGCCTTCCTCCTCACGTCGGTGGTGATGATGATGATGCTGCTGACGGGCATCGTCGTCTTCCTCCTCATCTACAACAAAGACCAGAACAGTGAGTGACATCACTTCCTGTCTGTCCTCGGCTGTGGTGGGAAAACACAAACTGTGATCTGGATCTGATGAGTGAGGTAGACAAAAACTGATCCAGATGAGCCATGAGGAGCAGGGTCCAGGGGGGTTGAGCAAGACCTGCAGAGCGGAGTCTCAGGATGAGCTGAACCCCCAAACCTGGACCAACGGACTCTTTTCTTAACCTGAGCTTCAACAGACTTAGATCTCAAACAACAAGTCAAATACTTAAACTGTCCACCAGGTGGCGCCTCCCTCCCATCCTCCTGTCTGTCAGAGTCTGTTTCCTCTGGCTGGGACTTCCTCACCTTTAACCAAATGCTGTAAACAGGACTCATGCAAACCACGCTGGATTTTCATAAATGCTGGAATGATGATAAGACTTACAGCGTTTGCAAAGTAACAACAAACTAAACAAAGTCCTGACCTGCTGCACGCTTCAAAACATTTCTTTGTCAGCGTTAGATTCAATGTTCGACTAGACTTCATCCACAGAAACGTTGGTTTAACCTCCAGAGAAACTTTTCTTTTAGTTTGTTTTATTTTTCTTTGTTCAGTAAATGTTTAAAGACACTAAAGTCACAGATGGAGGCCGCTGGAGACAGGAAGTGGAGTTTCCTGAGGTTAAACTGAGGTTTCAGTGGATAGAGTCTTCTTTATCGTTACAAACTGGATTAACTAACATAAACCATCCACTCAGAGAGGTCTGAGAGCATTCAGCCAATCAGCTGCTCCTTCGCTCTGCAGGAGGCCGCGAGTCCCTGAGAGCTGCTCAGGTATCAGGAACTGAGGGATCGGGTGAGTCCGCTCCACTAGAATCCAGCTTCAGGAAAATAAATTATGTTCACACTCTTTAAACAATAAGCATTTCAAACAGCAAAACTTTATCAAACAAAAGAAAATGTTTTAAATTCTTAATCTGAAGTGAAATGTAAGAGGAGGAAACTTTTTAATCTGAGGGTTTTTCTGTTTTTAGCTCTGAAATGTTTTAACCTGATCTATAAAAATAAATAATTTATGTATTTATGGACTGTTTTAACAAAGCTTGCCCCTGTCACACTTGAATAAACTATTTTTTAAAATAATAATAAATCTCTTTCATTTTTTTATCCATCAGGAAACTTTTTTTTCAGATCAGAGAGTTGGAGACTTAAAAGTTTTGCCTACAAATGAAACAGATTTCCATTTCTCTGTTGTCAGTAAATGTTCTTTTTGTTTGATAATTTCTACAATTTAAAGAAACTTGTCATAAGCTCTGACCTTTGACCTGCTCTACTGCTGCTGTTGTCATAAACCTCGCCTCTTCTGGGTTTTCATTTAACAGAAATGGAGAGTCGACCAAACTGAGGACGCAGCAACAAAACAGCAGCTGACACAGGATGTTTTTATACACTGAGGGTTTAAACTGAGCAGCTTCATTTTTCTAAAGGAGGAGAAAACAGAAAAATAAAATTTAACTTTGCTACAGAAGCTTCTCAGCTACAGTGTTCAACAGTTTCAGTTTCCCTGGAAACATGAATCTCTGAATTTTTGAAAACTACACAAAATGTGCAAAGAGCTGGACCTTACTGAGATAACAGACTTTATTTTGAAAGAGTCAAAGTTTCCTTTGAAACAGACTCGCTGGATATTCAGAGCAGTCTCTGCTTTGCTGTTCCCACAGAATGTTCAGTTTGATGTGCTGCTGCAAGAGATTATAATCTCTTCTTTATAGACAAAAAAATAAATATGTATCTATATAAAAACATCTCCTAAAGTAATCAGACTGAACCCAGCATCTCCTGTGATGTTTTTTGTTGAAGACCTCACACAGAGTCTTTGGCCTCCATGAAATGTTCAGTTAAAACAATGTGCACTGTAAGGACAAAGGGCGGAAAAACTAAAAGTTAAATCCTTTGTGCATGATGATCCTCTCTTCAGCTTTAATAGCGTCTGTCTGAACATGACTCCAAAGGCAACAGAAGACAAAAGATCAAGTTTGCAGCAGATGCAGAAAACAGAGGATGCACGATATATCGGTATCAATATCTGTATCGGCTAATATTTACTCATTGGCTGCCGGCATCATTTCGGATGCTCCATCCCTTGATTTTAACTTTTTCACAGGTTTGAGTTTCAGTGGAGTGACGTTGAGTTTAAAAAAAGTGATGCTGTTAATGATAATTGCCTGGTTGCCGGGAAAACTGGCAAGTTTAATAAGTTAACCTAGTCAGGATATAGTTTTGATTTGTGATCCAAAAGTTACTGTAAAGTAACACTGTTGCTTCTGTTTTATGGTGTTTGGAAGGAAAACAAGTTTGAAAATAAAGGTAAATATTGAAGGAATCAGTTTGCATGATTTTCAGTACGTTCAAAATTTGATCATCTAAGATTGATTTTTTGTTTGTTTGTTTTCTTTTAACCAATATTGATATTGATAAGTTATCGGCCATAACAGCAACACTAATATTGGCCAAAGTTTTCACATCTGTGCATCCCTACTTTCATGTTCTGCAAAATACCAAAATATCAAAGTCCAACAAGAAAGTTTTAGATGTGGTTTACCTCTGAGTGTCCAGCAGATGGAGCTAAAGCTTCAATGAATAAAGTGAAGTTTTCATGGATCAGAGAGGCCGACCTGTTTGTTTGGAAACCACAGATGGAGGAAATCAGTTTCTGAAAGTTTAGACACTCATAGATCAAAAACCAACTTAAACAGTTGTATAAAAACACTTAACTAAGTTTTATTCTCAGGAAAACAGAAATAAAGTGTAAAATGAAGTTTCCCGCTTTATCACATGTAGGTCTGTTTCTGACAGAAGCTTCAGTTTAACATCAGGAAAACTTTCATATAGAGGAACAAAACTGCCCAAATTAAAAATAGATAAAAATTAAATTAAAAAAACAAATATCAAAAATATACATGAGTAAATAAATAAAAAAATAAAAACAAAAATTATAAATATATACACAAGTAAAGAATAAAAAATAAATGAATAAATAAATCAAAGTAAAAAATAAAAGTTAAAATAGATACAAAAATAAATGTAGAAATTACATTGAATATAAATAAATGAGCTGAACTTATATACCCACATGGAATAAATAAACATGAGACCAAAGCACTTTTTTTCCCCCTTTTTTATATTTAATTATTTTTCCACATTTATTTTTGTATTTATTTCAACTTTTATTGTTACCTTTATTTATTTATTTATTTTCAGATAAATATAAATATTTATAAATAAATAAATAAAAATTTATCAATTTATTCATTGTTTTTGATTTTCCTTTATTTCTTAATTTTTGTTTTTTTTATTGTTACTTTTATTTATCTTTAAGTTTGGCAGTTTTGGTCCTCCATACTTTCACAGCTCAAGCTTCTTCTGTCATATAATGCCAGGAGCTGATATGAGAGCAAGAATCAGAAAAAACACGTGAGAAACTACAGAAAGCTGCAGGAGGGAGTGAATTATGAGACGGAGGTTTGAAAGAAAAGATCTGTTCATCATATGGAGCCTTTAACTGGAACACAGCCTGAGGAAGAAACCATGGTGATTGTTTTCTAGTTTCTTTTTTGTATCAAACGTCTCTTGTGTCATGTGACCAGCCCACAGAGAGGAGGTCAGCTGGATGGACTGGCAATCAAAGCGTTGGTGGTTTCACTGAGGGATCAGGATAACGCTCTAACGTCTCTGCACTCAGAGGGTTAACCTCGTTAAAACGTCTTTATACGACCTCTGTTTCCTTCATTTGGATATTTTCTGTCAGTGGACGGAGGAGAGGCTCCTTTGGAGCGTTGACCTCATTCACAACAATGTCATGTGTCTCTGCAGGACACACACACACACACACACCACACACACACTTTGTTGGGGTGATAGAGGGCTTTTTGTTGGAGCAGGAGGGAACGTCCACTTTGTCTCACCACGCTCTGCCAGTTTCCCAGGATTCCTCTCTCGGCGTGGGCACGTAGGCTGTGAGGGTCTGCGTCTGAACAAAACCAGACCTGGAGGGTCAGATGGTCTGGTTCTGGGGGGCTGGCTGTGGATCAGGGGGTGACGCAGGTTTGTTCTGTTTGGAGTCTGAGCCGATTCAGAAATCATTGGTTAGAAATAGAGACGCTGTGGTTCATCGTCACAATGAGGAATAAAACTAAGAGGGGTTTCACGTTCCCAGGTGGTCTCCTGGTTTCTCCCTAATCCTGCAGAAACCCTCCCAGAGTCTGAGTCCTGGAGAGGAAACCACAATGCGGCTCTGTCTCCTCATCAAGCTGGATGTGTTGGCTCTCATTGTGCTCCTGCCAGGCTCCAGTTATCCTGCGTACGGTCTGGAAAGCTTCCTCCGCTCTTCGCCAAAAGCTCATGTGCAGGCTGTCGAAAAACTACAAACTCCCCCAGAGCTGGATTCTTCAAAAGCCACCTCAGGAGGGGGTCAGACCAGGAGACTCAGAGACTCACTGATACCAAACACTCAGTGGGTGAAACTTCAAAGCTTCATCATGATGTTTGAAGAAACTTTCAGATAACTGAGATTTGACAAACTTTCTGACCTGAGAGACTCAAAAATATTTAAACTCTTTGACTTCCAAGTATCACACAGGCCACCCAAATGTTTTTTTTTTTTTTTTTATCATTTTGTCCTAAAAAAAACTCAGAGATCATGCCCAGAAAAGTCATCTTCTCTTCTATTAGGAACTGTTTGACTTTTTCTTTTGCCTTAATAGTTGAAGACTTACAGTAATGAGACCAGCTAGCATCAGTTGTTTCCCGTCTTTTCTTCTTTAAGGAGCCGTTTGAATTTTCTTTATACCCCAGTAGTTGAGGAGTTACAGTAATTTAACAAGTACTTGGGTTTTAAAATGGGTTTAACAACATTAAAAAAAAAATAAAAAACAAGAGGACCAAACATAGAGCCTTGGGGAACTCCAGAAAATGCTCCAGCATGTTTGTCATCCTTACTCATTGCACATACAGCATAAACTAAAATCTAAAGGTTCCTACAGTTTAAGGCAAGTAAAATTCAAGACTATTTAAGAATTTTTTTTATGCCATTTGAAATAATGTGTAAGAAAAACTTCTCATCAAACATAAATAGAAAAAACACCACATCAATTACACAGGGTTGGGCACAATTGATAGAGTCCCAGCTGCAAACACATCAGTGTTTGTTGGTTTTGTGATTGCGTGATGTTACCATGAGAGTCACTTGGTAAATTACTTAAAAACTTTTTTTGCATTTATTTTAAGATTTAGGATCATTTGTACTCATACTTGCATGTGTTAACATTTTCAAGACTTTTAAAGATTATTTTAAGAGTTTTTGTTTAAACTTTATCCGAGCCACATTCAGAAAAATGTTTTATTTCATGATATTGAGAAATTAGAACAGAACTGTTTGTGAAAAATTGTTTCTTGATTTTTTTTTCTCTTTTTTGTAATCTTTTATTTAGAGTGGATCATTACTTTGTATGGCTCATTTGTTGGTCATGGACACCAAACTGGTTTTGTCTTCAGTGATATTTTTACCATTTTTTTCTCCTGTGTTTGTCTGGAGATCCTACATGTAACCATGGCTGCATTGTTTACATGTGAAATCAGCTGTTAGCAGCCTGTAGCATGTCAGTGCTAACTGGTGCAAGGCCTGATGTCTTCCCACAAAGTGGGGAGAAGGAGGTGAGGACGACGTGCTGGTTCTCAGTTGTGAGCTAAGAAGTGACGACATGGACCTGTCCTTCCAGCCATCGTTATTGGGAACGTAAGATCTATCTCCAATAAGATGGACGAGCTAGCTGTGCTAACCCAGCAACAGAGGGAATAACAGAAGGCAGAGTAGCATCATGCTATTCACAGACATGGCTAACAGAGCTAACAGCAGACACCAACCCCACATTGGAAGAGCTTCACCTGCTGTGAGCAGACAGGATCCAGGAGACAGAGACTGAACAGACTGCTGAAGAAGCTCAGTCCTGGACCCTGTGGAGGTGGAGGCTGGCTGACTGGACAATGATGGACAAGCTGTCAGCATCTATTTTCTTATAGAGCTTTTTACACTTTCTATACACTTTCCTACTGTTGTTTTCTTGATTGCTGCTGTGACTCCTCTAACTTCCTCTCAGCCTGTTTTAGGGAGGTGGAAATGAATATTCAAAAAACTCTGGATTAACAATTAAAAAGATTATTTTATCAAACATGTCTGTAACAGATAAGTGAATATGAAGTCTGCTTCCTGAAGAATTCACTTCTGTTAAACTTAAAAGCTGTCGAGGAAATGATCTGTTTGGTACGGCTCCTTAAAGAAACTGGAGGAAAAATGTGAGAAATGGTGAAATTATTTATCCGATATCAAAATTCTCCCTTGACTTAAGTTTGCATCCGGTGCAGCGTCTTAGAGGAACAGGTGAAAATCTGCCGTCATATCTGAAAACATCAAAACCATCGAACTTTGCTCTTTTCTTGAAGTTGATCAGTTTGACGTGCTGCTGAGGTAATCTGAGGTGTACAGGAAGTCCAGAGCTGCTCTGGAGATAATCTCTGAGATAAACTGGTGCTTTGAATCAAAACATAAGAACCATTCCCAGCAGAAGATTAAACTCAGGTCGAATTGTGTGGCAGAAATTTCCAGATTGACACCAATTTCCTGTTTCAGTAAAATCTGAGGTCTGACACTTCATCACATTACATGAGCACACACACACACAGATACACACACACACACACACACACACTATCTGACCATCAGCTGAGCTCTGACTCTCTGCGCTGAGTCACTTCTCAGTAAGCTCTGGTTATTTCTCAGATTGTGTCGAGCTGCATCCTTTATTCTCTGAAGCACCAACCCTCGGTGGCGGTATGAGGTCAGAGGAGGTGACTGCTGGCGTCTTCAGTGGGGGTGGGGGGAACGGGCTTTTCTGCACCCACAGGTGGCTCAGCTTCAAAAACAAAGAGTGGTTTTCCACAGTGAATGTGCTTGAATGTGAGGGTGACTTTCTAGCTTCAGCTTATTTCAGCTGACTGTGCCGACTCTGCAGAATCTGAGCCTGTTCAGTGAGTTAGCTCCAATCGACAGGATGTTGCTTTTTTAAACAGATCCAGAGCAGCAGAGTGAGTGAAACCTTTATTTTGAAAGGATTAAAGGGTTTGACGTCACAACTTCACCTGCAGCCTGCAGAGGACGGAGCTCCTGACTCAGGATCAGCAGAAACACACTGTGAATACAGAAACACAAGCATCATCTTTTAGAGACAGTCTCACCTGACTCATTACCTGTGTATTTAGGTTCAGTAATGACGAATTGATAAAATCAACAAAATTGATCAGTAAAAGCGTTGACAATGTTTTTCCATGATTGATACACCGTGCTGCGTCATTACTGTATCAGTTTCTCTTCAGTTTATTTGTTTTCTTCCTTTTTGTCGGATTATTTAGCGGTTAGCAACTAGCTAAAGGATAATTACTGCCCCCTACAGGACTGGAGTGTGGATTACCTGAGCTGTGGGGCTGTGTGCATCACATGTAAACAGATCAGCGTGGCAGAGGAGAAGCCGAGCTGGCAGGTGAGGGAAACAAGTAAACATGAATAACGGCAGAGCCAGAGAAGCTGTTCGTCCAAATGTTCCAGAGTTTGGGAGAATTTCCCGTTAATTTCGGCGTTTTTATTGACAAAAATGACCTTGCATGGCACTACAGAGATCCAGCTCATACGCTCCTTTATATGTTGTGAAATGCATGGTTTGTCTTTTAGGACTCATTTAGTCTTTTTATTAAATTGTAACCCCGTTTGAAAACCACGAGGAGTTTATTAAACCAGCATTAGCATTAGCTTTAGCTGCTACAGATAGTGGTAAGGCAGAGGGGGTGAACTGTTTGACCTCCACATTTTTATTTATTTGCCTTTTTGGCCCACTAAGTTCTTTATCTGAAGACATAACAATATATTTTCTGTTATTTTGCCCAAACTGTTGATTCTTTAAGTGACAATACATTCATATCATTTTTATATTTTATAAATGTAGCATCTGGTAAGTTTATTTATGTTCAAATATGTTGTTCCTCATTAAGCAAACAATAATCATCAACTCAAATAACAAACCAATGTTTGGTTTTGTGAATTTCACTGTCATGCATTCTCACCCTTTTTTTTCTGAATCATCAATTAACTGTAAATATAATCGTCAGAGAAATCGATTACTAAACTAATCATTAGCAGAGGCTCTAGTTCAGAGTTTTCTTTTCATCAAGTCAGTCCCAAAAAACTCCTCAGAGAATTAAAAACAATGATCACAGCTGCTGAGCGGACAGGAAGTGATTAATTTATCTTTAAATCATTGAACTTTAAAACTACTAAATCTGATATCAAACATGAGACATCATATTGTCTCTTTTGATAAAAATCTGTCTGAACATCAAATAAACATCGTCCTGAGAGAAATCCAGCACTTCCAAACTCAAACTGTCCTCATATCCTTTGTATTAAGAGTTTATGAATCCAAATCAGAGCAAAAAGAGACAGAAATCAGTTGCAGATACACCCTGTAGCTATAAACACTCATGTGACTCAGTGCTGCCCCCTGCAGACAGGACTCTGTAGGTTTAAAGAGGAATAACACCTGCTGAGGAGAGGACGCTGAGTGCCGGTGTCAGGGTTTCCAGGTGGGTCTGGGTATGAGGCCGAAGTCTCCAGGTCTGAAGCGGGCCAACAGGAACAGAGGATCTGTGGCGAGGTTCTGGGCCTCCGCTCTGTGGAGGCAGAAGAGGAGGTTTACTTAGTGAAGAGGCAGACCAGCTGTGACCTTTGACCCTGGCTGAGTGAAGCTCTGAGCAGCTGATCAGAGGTGATTCAGCTCACAGAGGATCCAGAGGAGACTGGTCCAGTACCTCTCTGACCCTGGCTCTGAGGTCTGAGGTTTTGGTGCTCCACTCCTCGTCTCGATGGAGTCTCTGAGGGTGGACTCTTCTGCCTCTGGGAGGTTTCTCTCCAGGATCTTCAGCAGATCCTGATTCAGCAGAGTCCTCACAGCTTCCCCTGGAGCCTGCAGAGAACAGAGACCACCAGCTCAGAGCTAAAGACGTGGTTTTTATGTGTGAAATGATCTTTTTTTAGTTTCTGTCCTGTGGGAGGCAGAAACTGTCTCTATCAGTGATGTCCTGATCTGATACACTGATCAGAGTTGGCGCCTGATATGGCTGTTTTTGGAGGATTGGATAGCATCAGATTTTGTTACATGATCAGGTCTAATCCAATTTTTCAGCACTGTCACATTTAACGACTGCTGTAAATTTAAACCGTGTTGCAAACATGTCAGCTGTGTGGGACGACTTCTCTTTGGGAGGCAACGATAGTAAAACAGCGTCTGGCAACATTTGTAAAGTGAGTGTTCCTCAAGGAGGTACCAACAGGGTTCACTTTAATACATCAAATATGATTTTTCACCTCCAACAGAATAACATAACGAATGTATCAGAGAAAGGGATCAGCATCGACAAAACATTTCATGAAAAAATCAGTCAGAAGTCAAAAAATTTGTATCAGGACATCCCTAAATTCCAGGTTTCAGAGGGGGTTACTAGGGCTGAGAAAAAAAAAACGTTATAAGACACATCAGGATTTTGAGTTAGTATCAAAATCATTATTCTTTGTCAAAAAAACATTTTTTTTTCTAATTCAAATTCTTCATTTCAGTCTTTGTTTATAAACTGGATTTGAAAAAAGTTCCACTTTTCTCCAGCAGGGGGCGAAATGCTTCACTCTGACTCACAAGATGTGCATCATTAAACTTTTTCCCATGGTCTGGTGTTAAAACAGCAAACTAAAAATCGTAAATATAGCAGAATTGTAGTTTAAATGGAATCGGCACCCCAAATATCGTAATAGAATCGAATCGCAAGATTAGCCTATCGTCCCAACTCTAATCCATACTTTACTTGAGCAATTATTTTTAGCCAACCTTTTACTTTTACTCCTTCCATTCTCAGGCAAATATCTAGAGATATACCGATCCAGCTTTTCTAGTCTCGATACCGATACCTGGACTTTGGGTATGGACTGATACTAATCCTGATCCAATACCAGTGTTAAATAATAACCTAAGTGCTCTACTGGGGAATAAGACTGGTAATGTTTTGAGTACAAGAGTACAGAGTACATGAGTTCATATGGAATTACTGAGGTTAATATTTATTTAAACTAAACTTTGACACTTCTACTTAAGTAAAAGTCTTGAGTTGACGATTCAACCTCTACAGAAGTCTTTTTAACCCTGGTATATTTACTTCTACTTGAGTGATGAATGTGAATACTTTGACACCTTTGCCTAAAAGAAAGCTGAGGTCAAACTGTTGGTCTCACACAGTCTGATATTTTAACCCGTGGAGTTGCCCCCTGCTGGACGTTTTCGAAGTGCAGCTTTTCTTTGTAACCAGAGTCTACGTTGATGTTTTCGTCTCCTCCTCAGTCTGTGTCTGAAGCGTCCGTACCTCCAGGATGTGTCTGAGGACAATGACTGCTTTCTTCACGTCATTCTCTAGCACCGCCTGTCTCGTCTTCTCCTCCTGTAGCGCTGCATTCAGCTGAGCCGCCATTTTGGTTTTCTGACAGTTCTCCTCCACTGCTGAGTTGAGCTGTTTTCTGAAAGGTTAGAGTTTCAGATTCACTGACTGACAGGTTACTGGATGCTGAGAGCCATCAGCAGACCCTGTTCTGCTGTAGACCCGAGGGATCTTTGATGGCGTCCGTTGAGGCTGCTTTGAGGTGGTCAGCAGAGACAGGTGAAACCTTTACCTGAGCTTGTCCGTCTGAGCCACGAGGTCCTCATGGACTCTGACCTGGTTCTTAATCTTCTTCTGCAGCCACTCGGTCATCTCCGTCAGCTTCTCTGTTTCCTGAGGAAAGAAGAGGCTGAGTGAGCGGAGGCTTTGAGTTTATTTTGCTGTCGGTGTGTGAGCTGGACTGGGGACACGAGAGCAGGTCCTGGTTTTTAAGAGGAGCATATTTCCCTCTCCCCGTGTTACACTCATTCAACACTGACAGAGAGAGTCTGTTTCAGACCTTAACAAGCTTTAGCCTCAGATTTGATGTTTCATCATGATTTACAAAAACAAAAAGAATCCAGGCTCCAAAATTACCGTAAACCAGGTATATAAGCCCCACTTCTAAAACCTGTTTTTATCTTAAAACTGCTGAGTCTCATACACGGGTGCCATTTATTTACCAGTATTAAGCAGCTGAGCGAGGTATTGAGATGTGGTGTGGTATTTTGTCCAGGAGATGGCGCTCTAAGCCGAAGCTTCATCATGGTGACGCGGCATCATGACAGTCAGCGCTGCCACAACCCTCACAGACACGCTACTGTGCGGAGCTAGTGCTGTATGAAGTCGATCATTATGTTGAAAATAAATAACAGTAAAACTGGACAGAGGTTTTCTGGCATAGAGACGTGTTAGGGAAGTTTCATGGACATGTTTTTAGTGCAGTTAAATGTCTGACGGACAAATTACTTTAACGATCTAGGTCGAGAGCTGGTCTGAGTTTACATTTGAAGTGATGACAGGTGATGTTTTGTTTTTTTTCTTCAAATGTTGCATCAGACATGTCTGAAAACACTTGACGTTATCCACCAAGCATATTGTCATTGTCAACACTTAAGTCCGACTTTAATGTTATACTCCCTTTCAGCAGACTGTCTGCTACAATTTGGTGTCAGTTGCAGGTTTGTACGATAATTTGTTTCCTGACAGTGTTGAAAATGATGATGACCCAGTTCATATTTCATATTCCAGATTTTAGTATCCAGAATATTGCCAGGATCTGGATCCTACTTTTACATCTGTCAGAAATGATGGTGAACTTGTCTTCTATTGTTTTGCAAAGCAATCCAACCATGTATGGTGGAGTTATGTATATACACATATGGGGAAAACGGCCCTATCTCACAATGATTAAAAATATTTTTTTAAAAATCCTGGATCCAGACGGTGATCCGGATCACCTCCAAAATTCAATCACTTCTTCCTTATCCCATTCTGAACATTTCCTGATAATTTCATCAAGATGTGTTCTTCACAGACAGAAAAACTCTCCCAAACACATAACCTCCTTGGCGGGGATAGTTAGTCTATAAGCTCCATGAGCTGCGTCTGAAATACTGGTGTGACATATATTCTGGATTTTACAGTAATCTAAAAAATCCTGACATTAAAAGTGACCAGCCTGGATATAATTTGCTAAATCTGCCCCTGATTTTGAAAGTATATTCTCCCTGCAAACTGTTAGTCAAGGTTATTCTGCCTGTTACACATTTGTATTTATGGTGTTAGGTCAATGTTTTTTATCATCAAACACATGCTAACATGCTAACTCAGACTCCTCCTGAAAGCCACCTCTCTGTGATAGATGCTGGGTGGTTGATTTATTCCTGGTCTTAACTTTAACATTTTAAAGAGCTGTGATCATTTCACTGCAGACTCCAGCTCAGAGGTTAAATCCAGACTCTCCTGACACCACGTGATGACGCATCTGAAAGCTGTTTTTACCGTCTCTACGGTGGATATACTCTCCTCCAGCCCAGCAGCAGCTGCCTTCAGCTCCCCTATCTCTAGGAGCAGCTTGGACCGTTTTGTGTCAATGGCGGTGCGCTCCTCCCTCTGATGCTGGATCCTGTTCACCACCTCCACCGTCTGCTGCTCCATCTCCTTCATCTCAGCCATCTCCTCCTGGACAATCTCTGAGATCTTCGTGTCAGACAACAGTCTGAGTTTTTCTCTCCTCTCATGGATCATGCTGTGGTCAGAGGAGACAGGAGGTTAAGGACGGACGTTTGCAGGTCCCTTCATGTGTCCTGCAGCCTGTCAGACTTCACCTGTCCATCTCGGACTCGATGTCCCGCTTCAGACCCTCGACGGCGGTTTTATGCTCCGCTTCCTTGCTGCGCAGCTTCTCCTTCAGAGGCTCAAAGCCGCACAGCTGCTGCTCCAGCTGCTCCTTCTGCAGACGCTGCTCCTCAAACCGAGCATCTGACGGAGGAAATGTTTGAACCATCTTTTCATCTGCAGGGACTTCAACAGCTACTGTGGATGATTTTAATCTCACCCTGCTCCCTGATCTGTGCTCTCAGCTCGTCCACCTGCTCCTGCAGCTCCTTCAGCTCCAGGCTCTGCTGCAGCTTCAGCTCCTCCAGGGTCTGCTCGGTGACCTGCTGCTGAGTCTCCAGCTTCACGGCCAGCTCCTCCACCTCCTTCTCTTTCTCAGCCACGACGCGTTCCAGGAACCCACGGTCACTATCGGCGTCTTCCAGCGCCTTGCACTGGATGACCAGGTTCTTGTTCTGCTTCTCCAACTCGTCACATCTCAGCTGAAACCTGCAGGATGGAGAAAAACAGTCTCTGGATCATGTTGATACAGGTTTAACTTTGAGGTTTGAGGATGCAGTGACAAACTGTGTTCATAGAGAGGGGTTTTAGAAGTTTTTTCTAAGTTTATACGGTAATCTCCACTACAGAGTCATGACATTTTCAGTTTAACACTTGATGTTTTGTATTTGGACTATTTTTAACAGAAATATTAGGGCTGGGATGATACGCTTTTCTCCCAGTTTGATTGTTATTACGAGTTTTTAAAACCGTGATTCTTCGATATTTCAGATTTTTATGATTTTTAGTTTGTTTTTTCACCACCAGACCATGTGAAAAACTTAAATGCTGAGTCTACAGACTGTATCACAAGCCATCAGTTTTTAAGTTTAATGGTGATTCTATAATTAGGGTTACATTACATGTACATGGGATATGCTTATCAATTTTACTACACATTAATTTCAAGCAATGACCAATTTTTACAGTGGATCTTGAGTGAAATTAAATTTTTATTTAATACAGAAAATTAACAAGTTCCATCATTTATTCAGCTAAAGCCTGGCTCACACTACAGGATTCTCGCCCCGATTTAACCCCGATTCGGTCCTACAGACAATCGGGTAAGAAATCTGGTCGGGGATTTTTTAAATTTTCAATATATTTGCAAATATTAAAAAGATAGTAAACTAAGTAATATCATAGTTCATAAATTTGCAAAAGTTGGGATATTTCAGTAAGATTGCTATTTAAAAAAAAAAAATTAAATACAAAAGAAAAAGAAAAAAATGGCTGAAATTTCAAAACTGTTAAATATTTTAAAAAAAAAATTAAAAACTGTCTCTTAACAAATTTGCTCTTTTCTAAATTATTTTAATTTTGGGGAAAAATGCAGATATTGGAAAAAGTGAAATTTAAAAAAAATTGTAAAAAGTCTGCAAAAAAAAAGAATTTCAAAAAAATTGCAAAAAGTTGAAAAAAAATAAATAAATAACTAATAAGACAAATAATTAATACATAATTAAATAATAAATTAATATCTGTATTTCACCGATGTTTTCTCAAATCCACAGGGAGCCACAGCAAAGGAGTCTCAACTTTTGTCAATAACACAGTTGACAAAATTAGACTCCGAAATCTTTTTTGTAACTTTAATATTTGAGAATATATTGAGCTTAAGAGAGCTTAAGCTTATTAACTGATGATTTAAGTACATGTGGTCCTCTATAGTGAATGTTTTGGTATGTGACGTGTCAACAAGGAGCGTTTTGATTGGTCGGATGTGTACTCCTCACAAGCGAAGCTAAAAGTCCTGATGCTACGATACAACTATATTTCCTCCCACTACTAATAAATATAGAATATGAATGATTTACCCATCATTAAAATCTGATTTCAACAACACTGAATAAAACAACCCAACTTCCTTAGCCTAAGGTTAGCGACTAGCTTCGATATTAATCGCAAATGTGAACATATTTGCGATTAAATGTCGAAGCTAGTCGTAAATATGAACATATGAAACATTATGGATTTCAATTAACATAGTTTTAGCGAAATATTCACCCCAACAAACAACAAACGGCTGTTTAACGTTAGCATCATGCTAGCATGTTCTTACCTTTCTAACTTCTCATCCAGGTGCCGAATCTGCGTCAAATACAGAGACTTCTCTCTTTCGTCGGAACAGATTTCATCAGCCATGCTGATCAGTTAGACTTCAAAAAAATATATTTTAAATCTTTATGATCGATATTTTCTGTGTTAATACTCTTTTAGTTTGTATTAAATGTTGTAAATTAAACAAAAACACCACCAACGTCTCTCAGACTAACGGCTGATGTTGCTATGGAATGCTGCCTTCATGGACACTCGGAAATTCCACACTTCTAACAAGAACGTCAAGTTTCCGCTGTGTTGTTGCTTAAAAATGAGCTCTAGTTATAAAACAAAAGGACCTGACCTGACTTCTGCAGGATGCTGAGTTTGAGAGGAGGTTATGTGAAGATTAAATGTGTTTTAATCTGAATCAGTCCGCTCGTTCATGTCTCGCCTGAGGATTTCTTAGTCATATAACCAACAAACACATCACCAAACTCACGCAACCCTCTGAATTCCTGTACCTGCAGACAGGTGTTCCCTCAGACTGTGGCTGCCAGATCCCCCACAGCTCCACAAACAGAGCTAATATCAGATACTTCTGTTTAATTACAGCTCATGTGAGAATCTTTAGCTGCTTATGAAACACAGTGGGTTTAATGGGATAATGATGCCTCTGTGTGACCTACAAATAGAAATCAGACCATCAGAAGAGGAGCTTACTTCTATATTTGTGTTCATTTTTTTATGCATCTTCGTCAGCCTGGTGTCAGACCTGGAGATTGTAAGCATGCATGCTGCAGAAGCATCCTCTGTTCACATATTTGAGGTGGCAGGATGATTTTTTCCAACTTTTATTCTTAGACACGACTATAATTCTGAGCAGTATAAAAGTTATTGTGCATAAAACCTGCTTTTTAAAGTGAAATCATGCATTTGCTCCACATACAGTCTAGTTATTGACATGTCAGAGCCTCTGCTGGAGAAATGTTTGGTAAGTGACCTGACTGAGAGTTCATCCTGAGTTCACTCAGCCCAGCTCCAACCTGTGTGAGGATACCTTCAGGTACAATCAGTCATTTTCATAACTGAGGTTTCTCCTCTGCACACTGTCATAACCTGTGAGCCGTCCCGCACGCTACCTCCATCTCCACCTCCCACAAATATTCATCTCGCCTGAGGCCAGCGTACTGTACCTCTGCTGTCTCTGTGCTACCGTCTGTTTTCTTTGGATGTATTTATGTCCTTCAACCCGCATCCACCCAGCAGAGCTTAGCCCGGGAGGATGAGGCCTCTAAAACGGGAATAATGTGCCCTTTGCACGAATAGGAGACATGAGCTGGAGGACCACAGCAGTTTGTGGTGAAATGAGTGGGTGTGGAGGGAATGAAGTGGAGACAGAAATAAGTTTTCACTTAAGAAGAAACAAAACTTGAATCCTGAGATGAACCAGAGACGCTTTCATCAAACGTTTTCATGCAACAATCACACAAACACGGTTTCCAGCTCATTATTTTCTCACAAAACCTTTTACCAGCATCACGACATGTTTGACCTTTAATTTGGACACACAAGTTACTAAACCCTTTGGTATTTAGAGTTTCACCGTTTTTTATAAATTGTCTGGAGTTATTCTTGGTCTGTTTGAGATGAGAAATAACCTGTCTGCCCATGTTTCCTTTGGATACTCCCAAAACATCACTGAACTCTGATCTTTCTGAACCAGCGTACACAAAATAAGATAATACAACCTGACTCCAGCAGCGTGTGTTTGACGTCATGTCTGGACTCCAGAGATTTCCTCTGTTGGAAATATCTGTCCAACAGGAAGGTTGTATACCTGTTTTCAGGTCAACCAGTGGGCAGAAGGGTCTGGAGGGGCATCCTGAACCTCTGGTCTCAGATAAACTGGATGAATCACAACAGAAGTGTTAATCAGATGTTTTGTTTGTTTGTCAACGAACAAGATGGCACAAAGTACGTTCACCAAAACAAGAACCAAAAACTGTACTTTCAGCATTTACTGGTAACACAGATGTGTTTCTTTGTACCTCCAGTCTTGAAATGTGAGGCATACACTGGAAAAACTGAAATTTTAACACGTGTTTTTGTCTTATTTTCAATAGAAAATGTCTTTTTAGACTTAATATGAGCAAAATTCACCTGACCAGTCCAGAAAAATGTCTTGTTTCAAGTTGTTTAAGGACAAAAATGACATCTGAATTTCTTGTTAGTTAAAAAGACATTAGTTCTAGGACGTTATTCTAGTTTTGAGCAAATTTTTATTCAGATTATTCTTGTTCCATTGACTTTTTTTTTTTACTTGCTACAAGAAATTTAGACCTCATTTATTGTCTTTAATTATCTTGAAACAAGACATTTTCTTAGACTGACCAGTTGAATGTGGCTCATATCATGTATGATAAGACATTTTTTATTTAAATAAGACTGAAACTCTTGATAAGACCTTGGTTTTTGCAGTAATTGCTCAAGTCTTGAGAAGTGCAGTTCCTGGAGTGTCCACTAGAGGCTGAATGCAAAAACAGCAGAAACCACATACACACCTATTCAAAAAGATGATCTTTACGGTAGGAATAAACGCGTTTACAGCCTGGTTCAAAACATATTTTGGGTCTGAATAGATCTTTTTTTATTAGCACACACTCTTCAGATGGTAATTCTGTTATAGTTTTTATTTTTGAAGGTATTAAATGCCCATAAAAGGGTGTGTCTTTCTGATATAATCATGATAATGATAATAATAATTATTTGCATAATTTAATTATTATATTATTTATTCCATAATTATGACTAAATAATAATAATAATAATAATAATAATAATAATAATAATAATAATAATAATAATAATAATAATAATAATAATAATAATTGTATTTTTATTTTATAATTTTTATTTTTCAAGGGGTTCATTTTTTATTTTATTTTATTTTATTTTATTCTATTTTTTTTTTTTTTATTATTCAATTAATATTGTCTCAATGCACTGCTTTCCATTACATACTGTGTTGTTCCAATTCCTTTAAGGGTACCAGCAGGATCATTTCCAGGGTTAAAAATCTGTTTGTTTGTTGTATTTAAGTCTGGGGAAAGAATTGTTAATAGTTGATTATCTCCAAACCTTTGGCTGCTGTTATCTCATCTGATAGAAATCTGGAAACCTTAAACTTCATGTGTGTAATGCTGAAAACTGCTGCAGGGCTTTGTGTTGAAGTTGCAGCAGCAACAGATCAACAGAGCATGAAGTTCTGCCGGCTGCAGGCGGAGCAGGGAGGAGTCGTGCTCCAAAATAGCTCCTCAGATGAAGCTATTATCTTAGCAGTATGCAAATCTGACAGCTGTTTGTTTTCCCTGGTTGTCAGGGCGGCCTGTGATCAAAGCTGCAGACCGAGCAGGTATTTCTCTGATATAACACCTCAGACATCCACTCCTCCTCCTCCTGAGGGTCTCAGAGGGCGTGGGAGCTGCAGGAATGCAGAAAGAATAGATTTAATGCTGCTAAAACAGACAGTATGGATGATATTGAACATCCTGTCCTGCAATCTGGACACAAACAGCAGAGGTAGATATAACAGCCTCAAAGTTCAAAGCTGCTCATGGTTAAAACTGATGGACTCGTTCACTAAATGAGGATTAATCAGTCCTGAATCATCCAGGTTTGACAGATTACCTCCTTTTATTACCGGTGTTTGCCGTTCCTGTCATCTTTCCTCCACCTTTCCTGAAGAATTAACAGCCCATCAGTCATCAGTTGTCGTAGCAACAGGAAGACAAACATGAAGTCAGCCTCCTCTGATCCACCTCCACCTGTAATTATCCTCATTAGACTCCAGATTAGACGCTAAGCTGTGAAAACAAATATCTTTATCCTATTAAAAACACTGATCTGTTTTTAGAAAGCAATCACCAACTCAAATTAGAGCTTTTAGAGTTTGAGGAGGTCTGAACACGTGAGACCTCCTCACAGGGAGACCAACATGGGAGTCGCCTGAACAGAATCCGTGCAGGTTAAAATCTCTGCTGGACTTAAAGAAAATGATTTAAAAAGAAAAAGTTTAACCTAGTGCTTTCAATTTCTTAAACTAATATGTGTAATAAAACTAAGTTTTGTTGCTTCTAACATGATTTAGTTTTAGTTTCTTGCAGCTGACAGTCCAACTACAGCATGCACTCAAATTACCGTATTTACCTGAATATATGCAACTTTGAATTCTCATGAAGTGAATAAAATAACTGTAGTTGTCTTGTTTCTTATCAGGGGTCGTCTTTTTTAATACTTGTTTACAAACACAAGTGGCAAATATTGGCACCACCAGAGCTGACCCAAGGCATAAGCGAGCTAACAGCCACTAGGGGGCCTAAGCAGATCCAACGAACAAAGTAAAAATATATATATTTTTAATTTTTTGCATGTATGTGTGTTGATTTCTATATGATTAATTATATATTACTGTACAAAACACAACTTTATGTCATCAGAGTGCTGCTGATGATGTAAGCCTAGTGATCCTTTCTGTCTAAATCATCAAAGCTCCACTGCACCGCTAATGTGAGCCTCCTGCTGTGCAGTGGGCTCTGTGCATCCAAAGTGCAGGCAGTTCAAGGCAAAACAAGGGAAAACTTGCCCTTCAAGGAAGAGGAAGAGGAGAAAAAAGTCTAGATAAAGGGATGTTTCTGTGTACAAGAGAAAATGGTCTTTTAATCAGCCAGTTATATAGCTTAGTATTCATGCTAACCTCTTTGTATTTAAAGGGGCTGTGAGGAGTTTAAAAGTAATCTTGTAAAAGTCTCCCTTCTAGATATCTGCCTGATCCTAATCCACACTTTAAAATGAGATTATCAACATCAATTTAACTGGTTACAAGTTATTTTAAAATGCTACATCTTAACTTCCAGTTCGGGTCGTCCAGGACCAGATTGATCTATGCTACATCTAGGTCTCTATGACAACACCACACTAGCTGACGAAGTTTAGCAGAGAGAAGAGAAAAACAAACAAACAAACAAAAAAACTAAAAACGATTTCTGTGATTAATTTTGTAGTGATGGTGGACACAGGAGCCTAACTGTCAGACAGAAAAAGGACAGAAGAGCAGAAGAAAGAGAAACAGGAGTGTGATAGAGCACGAGCTAAAGGCTAAAAGGGCTAAACTGTTTGTGCTAATGTTGACTCCAACCCACAGTCAGCAGTTATTCTGCAGTGGTCTGTTCAAACTTGAGAGTCTATCAATAAAATGAAGAGTGAGGTTACGTGAGCTCTGATTGGTGGATGACTGGCAGGACATAACCAGGAGTCACTAACTTTACACATTACAGACATGTCTTAGAGCACCGGGCTACTAGCTGTGCTGAATATAAACAGCTACTAAACCACAAACAAACTTACACTACTGACACACAAACTGTTTACTTGTTGTTACGTTAGCCTACAGATACGTCGGAGCACCAGACTGCCGATAGCACTACATGACTACATGCTTCAAAGGTTTGCTTGATGTTACATTTCAAACCATATCACTACATAACTGTACAGATGAATACCTCACCTCAGCGCGTTGCATCCTGTAAAAAGTTGACTTGAACAAAGAAAATTTGTTTTGATCTGATCTCCATTTAATTCCAAAACAAACACACGCCTCGCTAAAAGTCATTTACGACAGTGTGCAGAGACTCCGGGCCACAAGGTGGCGAGGGAGTGCGATCAAAACAGATTCTCCTCAGAGCATCTTTAACTTCAAGTTGATTCTCGGGGGTGGCCTTACATATTTTGGCTTTTATAGCTTCAAAACAGAGTTTTTGCTAACGTTTCATTGCAAATGTAAATTAATACGTCAACTTTTTAGTGAGCAGGGCCGCAAAGAAAATTTTGCTCAGGGCCCCATGGAGGCTTGGGCCAGCTCTGGGCATCACATATGTGTTTACACTTTAAAAGTCTATTGCAGTGACACCTGTGGCCAGAATTGGTAGTGTTTTTTTTCAAGCTTTAAACCACTACAGTATAACGGTCCATATACCATTAATAAAAACTAGAAATAACGTGTTTTGGTCTCATTAATCTCATTTTAAATCATGGATTATGAGCAATCACTGTATAAAAGTGAAAGTAAATTAAAAGTTGTCAAAATGGTTCACATCCACTCTCGAGTGTGCAATAAAATGCAAAAATACTTAAAAATATCTGTTATTTATGAGCATTTTACAGAGAAATCGTTTGAATCCTGAAAGTTTTAATAGATCAAAGTTTTTGGATGTTTTCATTTCTTCTGAACTTGCCGGGCGTGAACTTTCGTAAAACAGAAACGATCACTCTCACATTTTTTTTCTGTGATTTCACAGGCAGATGCTGTTTGAACTTGTTTTTAACATTTCATCACTAAAAGATAATCCCTCTCTCCTTTATTAGAATTCCTGAGCGTGAATAATTGCCTCAGAGTCAAAGTGCTGCTGAATGAAAGAGGCATTTCCTCTCACGCCCTCCTTTCAGAGAGGACAACGTGCTGAGGATGAAGAGTGTTTGTGCTGAAGCTGCAGAGATCGCCGCTGTTTGCTGCGTTAAGCTGTGAAAGCTTTGGCTTCGTGCTGCGGCGTGTCTCCAGCTCGCACTCTGAGCCTCGGATGACTCAGCACATCGCCATCCTGTCGCCATGAGAGGCCGATCAACAAACTGCAGTGAACGCAGCATCACAGAGCAGAGAGGACACCTGAGGACAGGTGGACACAGGAAGCTGTCATCGTTAGTTTTTAAAGCAGAACTTCAGACTCAGCGATAAAAGCTGATCTGACAGGAAGTGATCTGATTTCATCACTTCCTCTACGATGACCACAGATTAAGATCCGCTCAGTCACATCCGCCCTGACACAGTCACTTCCTGCTTTCTGCAGCTGTCGAAGGCTTTCAGAGAAGTTATGTCTGTGAACTGGATTTCCCCCAAACTTCACCTCCTGCAGGTCGTTCATGAACTCTGTCACACGTTAAGACATCAGGTCGACTCTGGAGGAGCTTTAACAAAGTTCAGAAAACGGCAGAAACCAAGTGTTGGCACATTGAAAAAGATTCATTTTAAGTCAAACTTTTTGATAACTGTTGATAAATAATGACTAAGAAGGAAAAAGAAGGAAAAAAAATCTGTGTATTTTTGATCTGTATCTGAAGTTCAGCACTTTTTTTTGTCATTTTTTAAAACTTTTTTCTGGCTTATTATTCATTTTTACCTCATATTTATAACTTTTTTTTTTTTTTCACCACCTTCAGTATTTACTTCTAATTTTCGACTTTTATTGTGATGGTTTGCTTTATATTTTTAAACTTTTTTATCACTCTCTGTAAATTGTTTGTTGTGTTTTAATATTTTTTAATTTGATTAAAGTTGTTTTTGCTGTATATTTCAACATTTTTCATGGTGCTCCAAATCCTTCTTAAATTTTCAGCTTTCATGATTTAAATATGTGTCAAATTTCAACTTCCTGTCAAACAGTAAAACATGAGGAGGACATTTTAAAAAGGTAAAAACTTTTTCATATGAAAAAGCAATATAATAAGTGTTTATTTATGACCATTTTGATAGATAAACACTTTCTGTTGCAGGAGTAAAACTCATAATATAGAATTTTATTTTATTTTTTCCACATGATGCTTAAATCCAGCTCAAATATATGAACTACCATATAGTTTTTTCAGCTTTATTGATTTATTTATTAATTTATTTGTAATCTTGCATTTTTAATAAACACTTTAAGTGTTTTCTTCAAGTTTAACATTTTCTGTCTCATATTTTCATCTGTTTTATTTTAAATAAAGTTTACTCCATATTTATTAATTCTGACATATTTTAAATGTTTTCTTTTTTATGATTTTATTGATTCTTTTAAAAAAAAATTTATCTATTCACTTTTTTATCACTTATAATAATTAAGTTCAGATTAACTTTGACATTTTCAACCTAAATACGTGTGTTTTGGAAGCAGAATTTCATATTATTATCCAATCAATATAAATCTGAAACAGTATTTTTTTTTTTTTTAAGGCGTGTCCATCGCTGTTACTGTGCATGCTATGGTTCTTGTAAATAACTTTTTATTTTATCTTTTTTTTTTTTTTTTTGTATGAAGGTACAAAGTGTTCAGTCAGACTCCAGCTGTTCTTTCTTTCTGTGGCAGGTTGTGTGAACAAAGCGTGACCTTTCAGCTCCATAAACACACTGACGTAGTTTCTCTGAGCAGGAAATTGGAGTGTGAGAAAGTCACAGTGTGTTGAAAAATAAAGTTAAGACCTGAGCTTTAAAAGATTAAAGAAAAGAAAAACAGAATGTCGACCAAAAAAAAACACTTGTCTGTTTTTTCTGAATATGATCGACAAGTTAATGACTGACTCCTGCTCCTGTTCCTGCTTTCAGCTCAGAGAGTTTAACAGAATCATTTGTTAAAAAAAACTTGTTTTAGTGATTAAGGTTTAATTCTGTGTTTGATGCAGACCACAACCTCTGCTTTAATATTCCTCCCTAAAGACAGCTGTATTTTTATATATATGAGCTTTTATTGCTCTGTGGTGTTGATCGGGACGTGAGCTCTGGATGAAGACGGCTCTGAAGCTTTGGCCTGAACCTCGACACTCCCTCAGTAAATCAGTGAATCACCGACTCCTCTGAGGGTTTGGACCGCTCTGAAGTTTTCACTGAATCACCGACTTCATAAAAATATGGACGACACACCTTCAACTTCCTACTGCTGTGGACAAGTGAAGCCAAAATACAGCGTCGGTGCCTCAGGTGCTCCTGTTCTCCACGGAGCCTGAACGCAGCACAGCTGATGGGAGGTTTGTGTGTGTGTGTGTGTGTGTGTGTGTGTGTGTGTGTGTGTGTGTGTGTGTGTGTGTGTGTGTGTGTGTGTGTGTGTAAGAGTGAAAGAGAGCAAGCAGGTGATCAAAGCAGCTCAGGAACATTCCAGAACTTTCAGACAGATTCTCTGTCATCCAGGCCTGAGGAGAGAAACAAGGAAAGGAAACAAGGAAAGGAAACAAGGATAAAAAACAAGGGAAGGAAAGGGAAGAAAAATAGGAGGAAAAAGGAGGTGAAGGAACAAGGAGAGGAAACAAGAAGGACAGGGAGCAAAGAAAGGGAATAAGGAGGATAGGTAACTAAGAAAAGGGCAGCAGAGATAGATAAGAAAACAAGAAAAGGAAACAAGTTATGGAAACAAAAACAAGAGGAAACAAGAAGAGGAAACAAGTGGAAGAGTACAAAGGAGAGGAAACAAAAAGGAGAGGAAACAAGGAGAGAAGAGGAGAGAAAAAATGTGGAAACAAGGAGAGAAAACAAGAAAAAAGAGGAGGAAAAAGGGAGGAGAGGGCACAAGGAGAGGAAACAAGAAGGAGAGGGAACAAAAAAAAGGCAACAAGAATAAGAGGAAACAATGAGACAAGAGGAGAGAGAAGGAAACAAGTAGAGGAAACAAAAAGGAGAGGTTACAAGAATAGAAAACAAGGAAGAGTGAGAATAAGAAGAGGAAAGGAGAAGATGATATAAGAAGAAGTAATAACATGAAGCAGAAACAAGGGAAAAAGAGGAGAAAACAAGGAGAGGAACAAAGGAGAGGACACAGGGAGAGCAGAGGAAACAGAGGTAGGAAACAAGTAGATGATACATGGAAAGGAAACATGGAGAAAAACAAGGAGAGGAGAGAAGAAAGCCAAAGAGGACAAAAGAAGAGGGAGGAAACAAATTATGGAAACAGAGGAAATAACAAAGAGGAGGAAAAGAGAGGAAACAAGTAAAGGAAACAAGGGGACAGAGCAGAGGATGCATGAGGAGAAAATCAGATGAACGTTTCAAGACACAAGAGGTGACCCTTGTAATACATTACCCATGATGCACTGTGTGATGTTTCCATCATCTGTTGTGTGTTTCTGCTGCAGAGCTTCTTTGTTTGTATGACTCACTGATACACACACGCTTCACCTCACAGAGAGTTTGATGATCTGAGGAAATAAAAACAAAAACTGAGGATGGATTTAAAACCTGAAGATCAGAGGAAAACAACCTGTGGAGGGTTTCTCCAGCACGGATTATCTGCACATGCTCACAGAGACCACGGTGGAAACTGATCCAGATGACCTGAGCTTCACCTGCAGAGAGCTGGGTCCATGCAGCTGCAGGGGTTTCCCCTCTGCACCGATGGTTTTCAGACAGGAGGAGGTGGAGGAGGAGGTGGAGGAGGAGGAAAGAAGGAGTTTGCGTGTATCTAAAAATAATTTCAAGTCACAACATCAATTCCAGAGGTGGGCGGGACCCACCTGGCCTGGAGCGAGCTGACAACACCTACTCTGTACGTATTTAAATGGGCTGAGAGGAGACTGAGGAGACGACAGGGATGGAGGCAGAGTTTCACAGAAAGAAGGAGAAAGAAGGAGATGCTGAAGGAGAGACAGACCCTGAAGATTTGATGAAGCTCTCTGCAGATCAGCACAGGCTGTAAGGAGACGAACGTGGAGTCCAGGAGGAAAACATTTAGACTTTGAGACTCCAAAGAGCTGGAAGAAGAAAAATGTCCTCCACCATGTCTTCCTCCTCCTGCAGACTGCTCCCTGTGGCCCTGGGGCCTCTGGAATCACCCACCTCCTCCTCTTCTTTCCCTCCATCTCCCTCCATGAGTCCTCCTCCTCCTCTTCCTCGTGGTCGCCGCCCTCGCAGAGTCCTGTACCCGGCCTATCAGAGCAGGAGGCCCCAGCTGAGGGAGGCTCCGGATCAGGCCGTCCGCTGGCTGCTGCTCCTCTCTGCTGTGGTCCTCCTGCAGATCTACAGCGAGGAGGCCAACACCTGCACAGGTGGGTCTGCACTCAATGATGCATGAAGCAGAAACATGAAAAGACTCATTCTGGATGAATTTAGAGCAAATGCAAACTTTTTTTTCTTGCACAAAATCTGCAAAAAGGATTTAGGATTTAGGATTTAGGATTAAGGATTTAGGATTTAGGATTTGCATAAATGCATTTACCTCAGGAGGGTTGTGTCTTATCTGACCTCATAGACCAGGAAATAAAGTCTCTTTATTAACTCTGTTATAAAACTTATGCACAGGCAGAGATAACTGTGCTATATTTTGCTTTCCCAGAATGCAATGCTTCAAATATGGATGAATACTCCTGCAGAAATCTTGCATTTGTGCACATTTTCTCAGAGTCTTGTTCCCAGCAGTTTACTTTTTGTGTCGCTTTAAGAAACCTCCTTTAGTCCCCAAACTTTAACCTCTTTAACACTAAATTCAGACAAGGATTATTTTTCAAAATGGTGACCTAATTGTGTTTTTCTGTTATTTAAATAAAGTTTTAAGTTTGGTTTGTAACTCCTCTCTGTTGTGATCTTGCAGAGCTCCAGAGCCACAGCCCCGACCCATCAGCGTCTCTGCCCCAGGACAGTGAGGGGAGCCTGGGCACAGTGCAGGGCTGGACGGGGGAGGAGCCCTGGAGGGTGCACACAGTGGGCGGAGCCTCAGAAAGTCAGATGGAGTGTGTGGTGGCGTGACAGACACAGCGTTCAGGGTGGAGGAACTCAGATATAAGCTACTGTAAGACTTTTAACAGAGGAGTGACCTTTGACCTTTGACCTCTGTGCTGCTGGATCTGCTGGGTCTGAGGGGAGCAGAATCTGGAGCTCAGGATCAGACGATACGCTGACGATGGTGTGATCTCTGTGGAAACAAAACCTGAATTTATCAGAAACTGAGAACATTTAAAACAGCTGGACACGGACTCTTAAATAACTGTTTTATGTGTCTGATAAATAATGTATGAAGTGTGTTTATGTCTCTGTTTGTGCTGTATTTTAAATAAAGTTATAAAAATGCTTTAAACGGCATCGAGTTGTGTTTTTGTATGACTCCTGTTGGACTCATTTCTTCTGATTTGAGCGATTTCACTTCAGCCTGTAAAGTTTTTTATTGCTCTCTGTTTTGATTCATGTGAGAAAGTGAAACCTGTTCATCAGTGTGTGTGTGCAGTGTGTGTGCAGTCAGATCTCACACACTCAGACGTGCTGTAATCCCTCTCTGGTCCAACCTGCTCTGCGCTGAAACCCGACAGCGCCTCCTCCGTCATCCTCCAATAAAAAACGCTCTGATGTTTCCCGAGGCGGTCTGAGGAACCATATGAGGCCTCAGTTTGTGTGTGTGTAGGAGTGTATCAGTGTGTGTGGGTGTGTGTTTACTCCTTGCAGAGGGTCTCTGAGCTGAGGCAGTGACTCACAGAGCAGAGGTAGTCCCTGGGTCGGCCCACGCCGCAGAGAAAACAAACAGAGCGAGGTCTGAGAGGAAATGTGAGGCCGTCTGGTTTCAGGAGGAGAGAGTCAGCGTGTCTGAACATGTCCCAGTACACACGGGTTACACAGGTTACACACAGGTTACACACAGTAACACACAGGTTACACACAGTAACACACAGGTTACACACAGTAACACACAGGTAACACACACTAACACACAGTGACAGAGGTTATGGGGCGCTGATTGTGAAGTTTCACACACTATAAATAACATCATTTCTCTACCTTTAGCTCTAAAACATCACTTTTTCTGCAGATTTGGAGAAATATTTGAGAAATATATTTGTCAAATATTTTATTTAAAGTTTGAATGTTATTTATCAATGTTATAAATAAATGTCCTGATAATATATATTTAGCTATGTTTCTTAACATTTAGTTTCTTAATTCTAAATATTTAGCTCAGGCTAAATACTTATCAAAACTAAATAAAAAAATAGACAAATCTTTTGCAAAGGTTTCTAAATATTAAGTCAAGATTTCTAAATCTTGAGCAAAGATTTCAATTTTTTTATATTAAGTTTTCAAGATGCATGATAATGACAATGATTGATTTAGTAAATTTTCATATAGGAAACATGATATACGTTGAAAGAAAAAAGGGAAAGAAAAAACAAAATAGAGAAAAAAATACCCCCCCCCAAAAAAATAAATAAATAAATAAATAAATAAATAAATAAATGAAATAAAATTAAATTAAATTAAATTAAATAAAATAAAATTAAATTAAATTAAATCAAATAAAATTAAATAAATTAAATTAAATTAAAATTGATTAAATTTAAATTAAATTAAATTAAATTAAGTTAATTTAAAGATAACTTAATTTAAATTATAGATAACTAAATGACTGGGTAAATTTTACACACAACCAATAACAGGTCAACCAGATTCAGAACAAAAAGAATTAAAAAAATTGTGCAGCAGTCTATAGGATTTTAAAAGCCACATGTACAGCAAAGATTCATAAATCTTTTGCAAAGATTTCAAGTTATTTGCAAAGATTTTTGAATATTTAGCTCAGGCTTACTAGTTATCAATAATAATAATAATAATAATAATAATAATAATAATAATAATAATAATAATAATAATAATAGTAATAATAATAATAATAATACTGTTAAAAAATATCAGTCTTTTGCTAAGGTTTCTAAATATGTAGTCAAGATTTCTAAATCTTTAACAAACATTTTTCAATCTTGAGCAAAGATTTCTTTTTCTCGTTAATAAGTTTTTTAAGATGCCTTATAATAACAATAGTTGTACTTGTGAATTTTAGAATAGGAAACTTGATTTATGTTGATTTATGTTGAAAGGAAATAAGGAAAGAAAAACTAAAAGAAAAAAATGGAAAAAATTAAACAGTAAAATACAACAATAATAATAATAATATTAATAATAATAATAGCTATAAAAATAATAAAACTATAGATAACTAAATGACTGATTAAATTACACACACAACCAATAACAGGTCGATCTGACTCTAAATATTTCGCTAATAAGCAAATTTACTCTCCTGCCTGCTGGGTAGCACCAAAATAAAAGTTGGAGAAAGTGATTTTGAGAAAGTCAAGCTCTACTTCTTCAATGTCGGCCTCAGGATCTTCAACAGCTCCATCACAGCACTTGGTTCATTTATTTTCTAACGTTCTCAAAATCCGCTTGGCTGGATCGCTTCCTCCAACTTTTATTTTGGTACTTCCTGTGGACGGGAGTGTGAATTTGCATGTTGGCTAAATATTTAGAAACCTTGACTAGATATTTAGAAACATAGCTAAATATTTAGAATCAGGTCAGTCATTTATAACATTTATAAATAACATTCAATATTTATAATGTTTGACAAATATATTTCACAAATTTTTCTCTAAATCTGCAGAAAAAGTGATGTTTTGGAGCTAAATGTGGAGAAATGTTGTTATTTGTAGTAGGTGTAACTTTACAATCAGTGCACCATAGCAGGTCACACACAGGCTCCATACCAGGCTGAGTTATGTAACACTCCCTCCTCAGCCTGGATTAAAGTGTGTGTTAACCTGGAGCTTTAATGTTAAAGAGAAAGATGAGACGTTATCAGTTTGTCTGATTTACTGGAGCATAAAACAGGACAGAGTGAAGCTGAAGACCTGATTTATTAATATCATGACTCTGACGTGCGTCGCTGTGAGTGTTTCTGGACGAGCAGACAGACAGAGATGCAGCACGCCGTCTGCCTGCAGCTGATCTGAGGTCACTGTTTGTAATAATTCTGCTCAGACGTATGAAATATTGTTTGTGCTCTCGGTCTGTGTCTGTGTGTTGAACACAAACATCACGTCACTGCAGAAAGAGAGACGGCGATGACAGATTTAAAGTTTACTGCTGCTGTCAGCAGCGTTCTGCATACATGTCCCAGCATGCACTGCCAGCTTTATTTTCAGAGCATGAAAAACAAAAGTGAACTCAGAGAGGAAACGCCTTCAGAAGAAGAGTAAAGCTTTAAAATAGAATAGAATAGAATAGAAAATACTTTGTTTATTTACTTTTAGATGCTGACAGCTTGTCCATCATTGTCCAGTCAGCCAGCCTCCACCTCCACAGGGTCCAGGACTGAGCTTCTTCAGCAGTCTGTTCAGTCTCTGTCTCCTGGATCCTGTCTGCTCACAGCAGGTGAAGCTCTTCACATGTGGCGTTGGTGTCTGGTGTTAGCTCTGTTAGCCATGTCTGTGAATAGCATGATGCTACTCTGCCTTCTGGTATTCCCTCTGTTGCTGGGTTAGCATGGCTAGCTCGTCCATCTTATTGGAGATAGATCTTATGTTCCCAATAACGATGGATGGAAGGACAGGTCCATGTCGTCTCTTCTTAGCTCACACCTGAGAACCAGCACGTCGTCCTCACCTCCTTCTCCTCACCTTGTGGGAAACATCCGGCCTAGCACCAGTTAGCATTGACATGCTACAGGCTGCTAACAGCTGATTTCACATGTAAACAATGCAGCTATGGTTACATGTAGGATCTCCAGACAAACACAGGAGAAAAAATAGTAAAAATATCACTGAAGACAAAACTGGTCAGAGAAACTCACACTGCGTCCCAAAACGTGAACTTAAGTCAAAGGGTGAAAATAAGCAGCATGAGGTCAGGACCTGACTAAACAGAGCCATATACAGACACACACACTCACACACACTCACTCACACTCACACACACTCATGGTGAGGAGCTGAGGTGTTGTGTTTGATTCTGTCACCGTGTCAGAATGAATCCTGAGGTGATTAAAGTCCAAACTATTTCAAGAAGAAGAAGAAGAAGAGACGTCACGTCATCGCTGCAGGATGACAGTTTGATGAGAGCAGTGGTGAGTTCCTCATGTGTGTGTGTGTGTTTCTACATATTTTAAAGGAGTAAAGTGATTCACAGCTGACAACCAGCACACACTCACAGCAGGTGTGTACAGGTGTGTGTTCACGTGACTGTTTGTGTGCGTTTGGTTCCCACGGTTCACACACACTCGTGGAGGAGCTCAGCTGATGCACCTGACATCCTTCATATTTCCTCTCTGTGATGATGTGATGGTGTAATTTCTCTTTAACGAGCAGGTTTGATCCTTTGTCCTCGTTCCCAGGAAGAGCTCTGAGGGCGTTTGTCTTAGTTGTGCAGGAATGTGAGCAGGTGTGTTCGTCTGCAGACTTAATATAAACTGATGGAAACTCTGCTTCATGTTGGAGCGGCTGCTGTGTATCTAAAGGTCAAAGGTCAAAAGGTTTTAATCTTAATGTGTCTTAATCCTCCTCTTCTTCCTCCATACAGAAAAATCAACCTGTGGTTCAGATTTTCTTTGGTTTATTCAAACTTTGTCTCAATTATTTGTTGTTGTTCTGTTACATCTTCCTTATGTTGTGTGTGTCTGGTTTAGCTTTGCTCTTTGTGTGTGTGTGTGTGTGTTTCCCTCTTGTTGATTAGTCTCACCTGTGTTTGTTTACCCTGCGTGCATCATTTCTCTGATTCCTCCACTCTTCGTTGGTCCGTTACGTCTTTCCCTGCGTACTTTCCTTCGTCTTGTTTCCACTCTTCCTCCTGGATCTTCTTCTGGGATTTCTTTATCGAACGACATCATGGTTCACGTTGAACCTCAAAACACCCCATACATCTGTGCCGTACTGAGTACACAGCAAAAAACTGAAACCCTATCAAGTGTTTTTGTCTTATTTTAGGTAGAAAATGTCTTTCCAGACTACATATGAGCCACTTTCACCTAATCAGTCCAGAAAAATGTCTTATATCAAGTTTTTTAAAGACAAAAGAAGGTCTGAACTGCTCATAACAATTATATTAATCTGCCACTGGAACAAGAAAAATTAGCTTGAAACTACAATTTTGTTTCTTTTCTCTTGTTCCAATTTTTTTTTAACTTGTTACAGCAATTCAGACCTCATTTTTTCTTTAAACAACCTGAAACAAGATGTTTTTCTGGACTGCTCAGGTGAAAGTGGCTCATAATAAGCCGAAAAAGACATTTTCTACAGAAAATAAAACAAAATCACTTGATAAGATTTCAGTTTTTGCAGTGTTCACTCACTCAGTTGATATCAAGCTTTGTAATAGAGGCATCCAGGTCTACCCTCCTTCTGGTCCTCTACTAACCTGACACACCAGACGAACAGTTTCATATATCCGCCACGGAAATATTTCACTAGTCCATCTGAGTAGCAGCTCTTCAGATTTGTTTTCAGAGGCGGGACTTAAAAAAAAATCCACAGCTGGTGATTGGACGACCGTTCTGAGTGACACACTCACCACGGACCAATCCACTTCAAGCCACGGTATGACGTAGCTTATGTGAGCCGATGCTTCTAAGAAACAATAGATGAACAACTACTGAATCATGAGAAACAGCTGTGAAAAAGACGTTAGACGACAGCTTCCGTTTTTATAAATTTAACTTAAGAATCAAAGAAACGCTGAGAAGTACGAAAGTCTGCTGACGTCACGTCTGCTCCCACAGCTCCCGCCTCTCTTCCCTGATTGGGCCGGTCAGAATTTAGCCGAGTGAAATCGTTGGTCAATGGAGCCTGGCAAGATGGACCTGCAGGAGTTCAGAAACTGAATCAGGCAGGTCCGTCTGCTCTGCAAGGTCAGTCCTCTACCCTCTGCTTGTGAAAGACGCCTGGTGCTCCCAGCCTAGCGTGGCTCCAAATCTCTAGCCAGACTCTTCTCCTCTGTTGTTCCCAAATGGGGAATGAATTACCTAACTCTATACGATCCACAGAGTCCCTTACTACTTTAAGAGATGTCTGAAGACTCATCTGTTCAGGGAACACTTAGACCCTTGATTTGAGCCTTCTCCTCTTTGTCCTCAGGGGGAGAATGAGTCAGAAGGTCTCAGACCCAGCTCTTAGTGAATTTTCAGCTCTAATTACTGAATGTTGTTGTATTATGTTGCAGCAATTAATTGTGGTTAGTTGGAAAGGGTTAAAAACACACCCTGACACCCAGCCTCTCAGGAAACCTTGTGTCAGAGCTGCATGAACGCCATTTGACCATTGTTCAACTTAAAACCTCAGAAAAACCTCATATAACCAAATAAAAACTGACTCTCTGCAATGATTTCAATGGACGTACTATATCCACTGTGATTGGCTCATTGGGTTTGAGGGCGGGACTTAGCAATAAGTCAACTAAGACTAAGAAAACCTGAAAAAAATTTTTATTCTTTTTTATGTCTTTTTTTTGTCCCTTGTATCAAACTTAAATCATCAGTTCATTTGTCTTTGCACAGTTTTTATCTGCATATTTTAGGCGTAAAGTCATCTCCAAACTGTCAAACTGAGTCTTCATCAGCGTTTCACTCGGCTGCTGCACATATCGTACAAAAAGAAAGGCAGCAGGTGGAGAATAAAAGGTCCGCCTGGAGGCAGAAACACAGAGAGAGAAATGTTAGATCAGGGTGAAAATATTTGTGTGACACCTGAGTGAAAACATGAGGCACAGCGATGATTTAACAGCCGACCTGGAAGCTCGTCTCCTCCTCCTCCTCCTCCTCCTTCATACAGAGACACAGTCATGAAGTGAACCTTTTATGGAAACATCACCACACAGAGAGTCCACTCCTGAGCTCTGAAAACCAAACACAGAGAAACACAAACGTCTGATCGTTCAACAATAAGAGGAAACTAAAGATGAGGGAGCTCAGTTTGTTTAAAGCGGCTGTGACTGTTTATGAAGTGAATGATTTAACCACAAACAATCTGTTTATGTCACCTCTCCTGCCTCACTCATTCACGTGGGTTGTTCTTTGAGCTGTGAATAAACAGTAAGAGCTGAAAGACTCTGAAAGAAACAAACATGATCTCTCTGAACCACGAGTTCAGCCTCTCAAACTTCACTTGCTTTTTGATGTAAAAAGGGAAGAAACCAAGGCTGGACCTGGTGAACATATTCACTGGTGTTTATCACAAAAAGAAGATCTCTGTCATTGAAATCCACAACTTTGACCTGTGGATGTGATGAAGGTGGTAGAAAGTCCTGGTCCTTGCTTACGTCCCCGCTCCAGCAGGTCAGAGCCCTCTGGATCAGATACACAAGCCTCCTACTTTTGCAGGAAGTTGTGCACAGAAACCACATAAAAACAGCTGGTGACTTTCAAAATAAAACAAAGTTTGTCCAAACCAGATGGTGTTTATCTTAACTACAACATAAGCAAGGTTTCACCTTCTGACTCATTCTCCCCCTGAGATTAGGCTCAGATTAAGGTCTAAGTGTTCCCTGAACAGATGAGTCTTCAGACGTCTCTTAAAGTAGACAGGGACTCTGTGGATTGTACAGAGTTAGGGAATATATTCCACCGTTTGGGAACAACAGAGGAGAAGAGTCTGGCTAGTGATTTGGAGCCGCGCTGGGCTGAGGGCACCAGGCGTCTTTCACAAGCAGAAGAGCTTTGAGTTTTATTGGAGCTGCTGCTGGAAGCCTGTGAAGCGAGACTAAGGCCCCGTTTACATGACGCCGAAAACGGTCGATTCCGCAAACATTTCGTTGCGTTTTGGCCTTCCGTTTAGACGAGACCACGTTGCGTTTTCAGTGAAAACGCAAACTTTTGAAAACGCTCCCCAGAGTGGAAAGATCTGAATCCGCTCCTCCATCCAGCTCCGTGTAAACACAGAGCGGAGCGTCTCAGGGTGAAACGCTGACGTCACCGCATGCGCACTCGCAGTTTCAGGTGAAGGCTCCGCGCTCAGCCACATTTCCAGTTGAGCCAGTAGGTGGCGGTACTGCGCGTTATGGTTGGATTGCCGACAGTCTCACACAACAAAACGGCAGAAAAAGAAAGAACAGAAGAAGTGACTTGTCCTCCTGGAGTCGTATGAACGCGGATCGTTTTCACGCCGTCCTCATGTAAACGCGGGTGGCTTTTGAAAACGCAAAGGAAGAATCGTTGCGGGAGTCTCCGTGTAAACGGGGCCTAAAAACGGGGTGACGTGCTGTTTTGGGCTGGTTAAAGACCAGATGTGCTGCTGCATTCTGGGTAATCTGCAGAGGTTTAAATGTACAAGCAAGAAGGCCTGCTAGGAGGGAGTTGCAGTAGTCGCTAAAAGCAATATTTTCTGAAAACTCCGGCCAAACTGATGATTTTAGAAAACTCTGGCTTCATAGTTTTGTGTAGACACTGGGAAACAAAGTTTTTTTTTTTTTTGCCCGCTGCGTGTGGGAGAAAGTATTTTAAAAAACGAACAATCGGGGGATATTTGTAGATTTGTTTTTGCTAGAAGTATTGTCTGCTTGTCTTTCAAAGTGCAAGTGTTGTTGAATTTTTTCGAAGACGGGGAAGTTCAGGTGCAGTCCTGCGTCACTCCTCTTTTCAGAGCACAGGAACTGGATCTCAGCAGGTAATCCCTGACCTGAATGCAGCTAGTCCAGAAACCTAATCTGCGCCTCCTGGAAACTCCTCCACAGAGCGCTAAGCCACAGCTCGCTGACGCTGTCAGAAACAAAGGACATTGTTCTTTAAATGTCGAACGTAAAGACGAGGCCTGAGGCTGGGAAACATTCCTGAGCTGCCGTTCAGGTTCATTACAGAGCAGACGACAACAAAGAGGAAACACCTGAGCTAAAAACAGACACAGGTGAGTCCTCTGAGGGTCAGAGTTAAAATCTGTCTATTTTTAGCTCAGGGACAAATTTAGCTCAGGTTAAGGAAGTTTTCCTGGAGGTGTAAAGTTCAGGATGTTCAGACTTACTCTCTGAGAGTCTGTGAGGAGGAAAGAGGAAGAAAAATAAACTTTTCAGTTAAGTCGGATATTTTTAACTCTGATTTTTCAGAAACAGATAAACATCTTTGTTGAAACTATTGAGTAATACTGAGTGTTTATTTCTATTCACCTCTGTGTGTGATGATACAAAGCAGCCAGAATTGTAAAGCTAGCAGTGCTGAGCAGAGATAAACAACGAGGTAACCTTCACAGCTTTACCCCAAACTTTTTTTCTGTCTACACAAAACAACAAAACAATGTTTACAATAGTATTTGCTTTGGATGTTGTTGTAAAAACGGAGGCGGAGCTATAGATGATGATTTTTATTTTTTTTTGACATTTGAGTTATTTTGTTAATCATACCACATCAGAAACATCATATTTGATTTTTAATCTTACACCAAGAGTTATATTGTTTATCTAAAAAAAATGGAAGGTATTGACTTTTTATTTTTACAGCTGATGGAAATAACACTTCTATACAATCCACGTATGGTTTAAAAAGTGAATTAGGGGTATATATGGGCTTTAATGAATTGGTAGAAGTAAAGACCTCTTTTATAACCAGAAGTAACAGGATTTACCGATGTTTCTTTTTCATCATTTCACTTCTATCTCACAGACTGTCTAACGTTAGTGTTGTTGTATTGTAGTTGTAATGCTGACTCATTTCAGTAGATGGCGGTAATTCACCAAAACCTGCCTCCTGCATAGACAAACTGTGTTAGCACGGTGCATTGTGGGAAACACTATGCCAGGTAGACCGGTACGTTGCATACTGAGAAATTTTTGGCATACTGCAGATTTTGCAAATTTTTGCATACTGACTACTACAGACTGAATTTCAGCCAAAATAGTCTGCAGGAAAACAGCTTATGTGTCCATGTTGCTCTGCAGTACCCCTCCAAAACTCATGAGGGCAGCATGTCTGTTTGATCGTCAGATTGCTTCTTTCCTTTGCTGCCACATTTTCTGCCTTTTCTATATTTATGTCATATTGAAGTTGATTTATATTCATGTTTATAATTTTGTATTTATAGAAATAAAAATAAAAGAGAGGAAACAAAGAGGAGATTCAATTTGCAGCTGATGAGCTGCAAATCTGAAAAATGTCGTAAATACAGGAAACAAGATCCCGCCCAGTGGACCAATCGAAGAGCTCATGGCCTTTCTTTTTTCCCAACTTGAGGTTATTTTTCAGAGGATGTGTAGCTCAGGATCCTTTCCTTTAAGGTATTAAAAAAAATTTCACTCAGCGCCCCCTACAGGCTGGGAGGACTTCCACTGTTTGGTTTGTGTTGGTAAGATTTTTCCTTTTTTTCTGCATTGGAGTGGGACACTTTAAAGCTTTTTATAGCCTGAAATGTAACAATGACTCAAAATATACTCTAGGAAAATGTGAAAAAACTTTTTACCCAAAGCGCAGGAACTTGTTTAATTTTCGCACAGTTATTATATTTCAAGTTTTATTACAATTTTTAATAAAATTTTGGGTCGTTGTTACATTTCAGGCTCCAACAAGGCTTTTTCTCTCTCCTGGGGATTTCTTTTTCTCAAATTCAGCGTCTGGTGTTTTTGTCTGAAGGTCAGAGGTCAAAGTTTTAAAAGTGCAAGTCATCCTTGGTTGTGAATCCTCTTTGTTTAACTCGTCTGTTTCTTCTTGCATCATTCAGAGATTGTAGGAATATTTCTGTCAGAGCCGCTGACCCCTCAGACTTCCTCAGACCCAGAGGCCTCTGGGATTTTCCTGCTCGCTCACAGGAAGGGAGAAAAACAAACAGGTGACACAGCAGCATGACTTACAGCCCCCGCCGTGTGTTTGAGGGTCCAGACCTCAGAGCCGCTGACGTCCGGCTGCATCAGCACTTACTCAGAGCCATGAGGAGGTTCAGTGTTTAGTGAGCTGGGTTTAGGACAGGGGGCACGTCGCTGGAAGCTCCAGCAGCTCTCTGTGGTCCCCTTCAGCTCAGATACAGCTGGGATTGGTCAGGGAGCCGTCCGCCCCCTGGACCGGCTCGTCCAATCAGATCCAGGCTCAAAATGACGACAGAGCAGGGAAACGTTCTGCTCTGAAAAACCAAAAAAGTCTCTGCTGAGTTTAACTCTTCACAGGACGGACGGACAGAGAGCTTTAAGAGCTGCAGATGCACTGAACACAGGGAGGGGTTCACTGAGTCTGCACTGACTTCTACCAGAGACCGAGAACTTTTAGAGGAACTATTTTAGTTTCCACTGCAGGAAGCAGGGTCCAAACAAAGTCCCTGAGAACTTCTCAGACTGTTACTCTGTAAGATCTTTGTCTTTAAGTTTGAACTCTTCTGAAAAACGGAGTGCTCACAGCCTTCAGAAAACTCTTTCTAAGTGGTTCCATCAACCTCATCATTGCTTTTCATTGTCAAAAACTGATCATAACACATATCTTGCTCCTATGAAAATGAGTAAATCTTAATACATTTACTTTAACATTTTTCTATTTTTCTACTTTTTATATTTCTTGAAATTTCTACCTTTATATTTTCAATGATCATTTTCTGGTTTTATTGTTATTGCATTATTGCACTTTTTTGTGATCTGCTGTGACAAAAAAAAATCCCCCAAGAGGACCGCTAAAGAATATTAAATTAAATTAAATTTATTTGATTTGATTTAATTTAATTTAATTTAATTTAATTTAATTTAATTTAATTTAATTTAATTTAATTTAATACAATTAATTCAATTTAATACAATTCAATTTAATTCAATTTAATTTAATTCAATTTAATTTAATACAATTCAGTTCAGTTCAGTTCAATTCAATTCAACTCAATACAATTCAATTCGAACAAGAGACAGAAGAAGACTGGAAAACTTGAGCAGCTGATGTGGGAAAGAGAAGTCCAATCAGAAAAGTTCCTTCATTAAAGTTCCTGAACTTTTAGAAAGTTCCTGTTAATTGGGATATAGAATAAAGTCCCGGAAACTTTTTTTGGAGCTTCTCCCACAAACATTTAGGATCCTGTGTGTTTTACATTTCCAATCACAATTATATAAAGCTGGAAGTGGCACCCAAAACTCCCTGACCTGGCCAACTTTTGTGGTCACCCCCCGGTGGACACTGAAGGAACTGCAGTGTTAGCATTCCTGTAACAGTGATGGTTGCCTCCTGGTAGAATTTTTTTTTTTTTTTTTTATTAATCTAACTTTTTATAATCTTTAAAAACAACTTAAAGTCACTTAATCTTAATAGTTTCTCTTTTTATGAATTAATTGTTGATAAAAGTTCTCCAAAGCGTTCACACATGCTCCGTACAGGCCCCTCTTTAGCGTGTGTTCCTAATTTTCTCACACTGCCCTGTTTAGACTGATTTAGAGCTTTTTACCTGCTGGTTTTTGACCCAGTTTGAAGGTCCCCTCCTAAGTTTGGAAAAAACCATCTCATCACGTGGTCGTCACTGTCTGACCCACCTGGCTTCAAATCACAGATTAATCTGCTGATCGAGGCGGATTAACGCCTCAGAAAAAGACTGGAGATGGGATCTTTTGTCAGATTTAGGATCTTGTTTCCAAAGAAGACAGGTTGTGGGTGTGTTATGAAAGTTTTTTGTTTAAAGGTTTTCGACTTTCTGCTGAATTTTATGAAATGAATAAAAACGGAGACAGATTTTCAGCTGAGGAGAAAGCTCTGATTGTTTGACGCTGCTCTGCTCAGAGAGATGAATAAAAATATCAGCGCAGGTTAAACCGAGCATGAACATGTGACCTGTTTGTGGGCGGAGCCTGTGTGTTCCCATGTGGAGGTGTTTCCCCCTCTTCGCCCTGCAGCCTCTGCTTGGTTCTGCACGTAGGCCCCGACTCATGGCGCCCATCCAGGGCCGAGCCGGCACAGCCAATCAGAGGCCGCTTTGATCAGAATTACCGCACAATGCTGACCCACATCACATGGACGCCATAACGACCTGACGGTGTGTGAAAGTGTGTGAAAGTGTGTGAAAGTGTGTGTGCTGACTGAGCCCCGGTGGGATCAGGAGAAGCTGGAGCAGAAAGAAAAACAGAAAAACAGCGAGCAGAGAGGAATGTGGCCAAACGTGACTCAGCCTCAGCATCACGCTGACTCTTCTTCTTCACGTCCTTTGGTCAGTTACAGTAAGGCTGGAAAAACATCAGAGCGTGAGCAGCGTGGAAGGTTTGAGCGAGGTGTGAGGCTCGCCCCCCGTCTCTGAGGGAAAGAAACGACGGGTTAGAGTCATTAAAATAACGTGGAGCAGCTTTTCCAGACACAAAGCTGATCTGTGAGAGTCAGCGTTTACCTCATTTACTGTAAGGAGGGAAAAACTGACCCCATCCAACGAGCCGAGACGTTTCTCCTTTAAGAGGAACCTCTCATTAAAACATGGGCTGCAGTTTTAAAGATGTCTGAACTTTTTTCCTTAATTCATCTAAAAGTTTTGTCATGCTCCTTTAGCTTGTTCAGATTGTGAAGTCTGCAGCAGAAATATCGTTCAACAAGAGGCTGGAAAATCCACCAGGCTTTTTTGCACAAAGATTCACTTATTTTAGGGTCTAAATGTGGAATGATGCCAACATTAAACAAGGATGGATCACTTCATCCTGCAGCTGAGATAAAGCTGCTGTAAATGCAAAGAAGGGATAAAGAAATAAAAGATGGTTTTATTCACTTTTTTAAGCCGACGTTCTTTGACAGAGTGCATGCAATCAGTGGATGTTTCCATTGTTTCAGATAGGAACAGGTGACTGCAAAGTGCAGAAGATGCTGGAAATATTAAGAGAGGAGGAAAAAGTCTTCAAGTTCTCCACCAGGAAGTTTTAAAGGCTGTTTGACGACAACAGTTTTAGGATGAAAAGCAAATGTTTTGTTGCATTTAAGCCTCTTGTGGAAGTGGAATTTATCTGAACCACTGCCAACACCGTTGCCGTGTAAACAGTAAGCCGGCGTTTTCATTGGAAACACTGACGTCACACTCCGCTTTACGCTAGCACATCCAACAGTCCCGTTGTTGATGATCGTGGTGAACTACCGTGTTGTGCTTGTGCTGCTCAATCTGCTCAATCTGTGACTGTCTTTAACAAAATGAGCATCTGTTGCTCCACTTCTGCTCTTAGCATTCACCAACACACCAGATGATCAGCCCAACTCTACTTCAGTGGAGATCTACCAAAAGTGGCTTCTGGACAAGACAGTTATAGCGCCACCTACAGGCCTGGCATGCTTACTACAGCGCGGGGACAAAGAGTCGCCTGGAAATCTGTCACCACAGTGATTAGCATTAGCATCCATAAAACGACAGAGCTAGAATCCAGAGTCCACTCTACAGCAGGGGTGGCATTATGGGTGGGCCCAAGAGGCCCAGGCCCAACTTACTTTTTCACTTTTTATTTTTATTTTCATTTTTCAAAGGAACTTGGTCCAATTTTTTCACCTAACCTTTGTTTTGTTATTGTTACATGCTTTGTCTGTGTAAAATGAGCTGATCTGACAGTGTTTTAGCTTGTTAGATAAAAAAAATAAACAGAGTTATGAAACATTCAGGGCTGCACAGTGGCGCCATGATTAGTCACTGCAGCTGCACTGACTTCTACCAAAGACTGAGAACTATTTTAGTTTCCACTGTAGGGAGAAAAAGTCCCTGAGAACTTCTTAGAGGAGCTACTTTTTCTGTAAGATCTTTGACTTTCAGTTTGAACTCTTAGGAAAGACAGAGTACTCACATCCTTCAAAAAACTCTTTCTAAGTGGTTCCACCATAAGTACCAAGAACTATTAGAGTCAGGAGATACTTTTGCTTTTCATGATTGAGAATCCATCTTGTACATATCTTGCTTCTATGTAAATATGTAAATAGAAATATCTTAATTTTCACATTTTTCTATTTTTCTACTTTTCTTTATTTCTTTAAATTTCTAATTTCGTATTTTTAATTATCATTTTTCTATTTTTATTTTTATTGCATTAATGCACTTTTTGTGAGCTGCTTTGACAAAAAAAATCCCCCAAGGGGAATCAATAAAATTTAAAGCTGTAAGCAGCGTTGAACGGGCCCTCGCAGTGAAATGTGGCTGTTAAAAGCCATGGGTGTAGGCATGAGGGTTAAGGCCAAAACATTTCATGCCCGTAGCTCACAGTAGCTGGAAGGGCTGCAGTTTTGAGCCCCTGGGTGGCGCTATAGAGCATCAATGTTAATGCAACCAGTGATAGAAATGCACCTAAGCTGTGACACTGAACCTCTGTGTTCATTTTGGCCCTGATCCAACAAAGTACAAGACAGCTATTAAGGTTTTCATGAAGCAGCCAAAATGGTTAACTTTGGTGGTCTTTTGTGGGCCACACCCATTGAGGTACCAAAAATCGGTTTGTAACTTTTCATTTTCTTTTTGTGTAGTATCAACGTGACAAGTCTGAAGTTGTGCAGACGAAAAACTTAGAAACTGTTTCATGTAATACATAGGCTAAAAATCGTCAAAATCCAATGAAATAATCATGATAATCCTAAGGATTCAAATAGGGCTCTCGTCCCAACCTGCGGTAGGCGGACTCGGGCCTAAATATTCTATTCTATTCTATTCTATTCTATTCTAGTCTATTCTATTCTATTCTATACTATCCCCAACAAGAGTTTAAGACATAGAAAGACTGGGAAACTTGAGCAGCTGCTGTGGGAAAGAGAAGTCTAATCAGAAAAGTTTAGCGCCTTAAGTTCCTCTGCTTAAGTTCCTGAACTTTCAAAAAGTTCCTGATATTTGGGATATAGATTAAAGCCCAGGAACTTTTTGGGAGCTTATTCCACAACCTCTCATAATGAGTTATACACGGTGGCGTCATGGTTAGCGCCACTGTGCAGCCCTGAATGTTTACAACTGTTTTTTTTTTTTTTTATCTAAGCTTGGCCGGTGGGGCCTGATTTCAAGTTATTTAAATACAAACTAAAGTATGAATCATTGTAGACAGACTTTCAGACCGGCTCTGAGAGAATAAATCTGTGTGGTTACTGAAGCTCAGGTGTGAAACTAACTTTTTAATAACTCAGAGAGTTTGTTTTTATTCTTTGGTTTCAGCAGAATGTGGAGAATGTGGGTCAGAGAGCCGGACCTCTGAAAATCACATCGTAAACGTCTCATCACATATTTCACCTGGTTAAACTGACGATGCCTCTGCCTGCCTTATATGGACACACACATACACTACACTGTGTGTGAGTGTGTGAGTGTGGGTGAGTGTGTGAAAGCTTGTGTGAGTGTGTGTGTACAGTCTTCAGGAATCTCTCACCGTGCTAAGAAAAGTGTGACAGTGACACTTTTCCATCCATTAATCGTTAACACACTCAGTCCAGCAGGGTGTGTGTGTGTGTGTGTGTGTGTGTGTGTGTGTGTGTGTGTGTCCTCGTTCCTCACATGCCTCTGATTCTTTCTGCTGCAGCTCACGGTGAAACAAAAGAAGCAGCAGTAAGCTCCAGGTATGTCAAACACGCAGGATGTGAACTCGTTAAGTTTCACTTCAGGGCTCCGAGGACGTCGACCAATCAGAGCGCACCGCTCCCTGGCCTCCAGCCTTCAGGCCTCCAGCGTTCAGGGCTGCAGCACAAAGACAGAAATCTGCACCTTAATCCACTCAATGAGCCGTTTGAAGAGTTCACACATGACTCACGGCTCTGCTTGGAGATGAAACCTCCACACGCTGCAGATCTGAAATATTCTCCTTAAGTTTTCTTCAAACATCAAAAAGAAACAGAAACAAACTTAAACAACTGCAGGTCACCTGGAAAGTTGTGTACAGGTAATTTAAAACTGCTCCAGAAGGTGAAGGACGCCAAAACTGAAACATCTGTAAAAGCTTCCTTTAAACGTACTTAAAGGAGCAGTCCGTAGAAGTTTGCATCATTTGGCAAAACAATCAAGGGTGGAAATGAGATAAACATTTCTTATCTGTTTTTGAAGTATCTTTACATAAGTGAATAATTATCCCTATAAAACTTTGCTTTTCTTTTAATTTAGTTAACAAAAAAAGATTTTTATATTGATGTTACTGCGGGCCCTCTTTATAGAGGCAGACAAAACAAACAGCCATGTTTGTTTACGGCAGGTTTTAAGGGACAGAAAGGGCAAAACATGTTTTTTAATACGAGCCTGGCTACAGGTCCTAAAAGTTACCTGGAAGTAAGAAGGAGAAAAAAACAGGAAGACACTTTATTTTTTTAAATAATTTTATTTATAGTTTTTTTTGTTTAACAATACAAGAAAAACAAGAGGCAGAAAAAAAGAGAAACCAACAACAAAAAAACAGACAAACAAAACAATCAAACAAAAAGGAACAAACAAGTATGCACACTACCATTAACAGTACAACAATAATAGAAAGGTCAAAATCCATGCCAGTCCATAACTGGTAACATCACTTATACACATTATCAAAGCCTCACAGTACAACAAACAAACAAACAAAAAAAATATACATACATAGTTAACAGACTGTTCTTTCCCCTTTTTTATATATTCAATCAAGGGCCCCCAGATTTTTAGGAACTTTGGGTGTGAATTGGACAGAGTGTAACGAATCTCTTCCAAGTATGTGCAAGAAACCATATCATTCAGCCTGGCTTTAAAAGAGGGAGGGGTGGACTTTCATTCTTTCAGAATTGTCCTTTTTGCTATAACCAGGCCAAATTTTAAGGCTTTTTGCAGGGCAGAAGGAAGGGTTAAAAAATTATCAGAATATCCCAAAATAACAAGGAGACAGTTGGTAGATAAAGGTTTTTTATATATGATTCTGTAAAGATGAAAAATGTCGGACATGACATCAGTTGATGAGCTAATGTCCCAGACAGACACTTTATAATAAATACACACTATTAAGCATAAGTAAAGCATGAATAAATATGGAATTAATAATTTTTAAAACTTTTGTCTGACATAAAAAAAATAATTAATATTTTATAAATATTACTAAATAAAAATATATAAATAAATAAATATTAATGTTTTACTCTTCAAGAAAAATATTAGTAAAAGATTTTTAATTCCTGAATTTGTCATTTACAAAGCATTTTTTTTTTACATTATTACTTATTGGTATCAAGTTTATAAACATGGCGATACGTGTTACACCCTACATTAAAGACCTCATCTATAACTTGTGTAATGTTTGTATTTTCATACTTTATAAATGATAAAAACAGCAGTTTTTGATAAATTATCACTTCATTTACAAAACAGTTATTAAGTATTGGGTATACAGGAATGGTTAGGAAAATGTTTTAACTGCTTTTTTGTTACTGCTACTCCCTCAAAAAGTTAAAGATAGAAAGTTCAAAATAAGAAATTATAAGATTTGAGAAATTACAAAATATACAAATATGAGAGATTATGAAATTAGAGACATAAGAAATTACAAGTATAAGAAAGTGGAAAAAAATGGAAGTGTAAGAGCACATGAAATTGAATATCACTATAAAATATGAGAATGAAATGAGAGAGGGGGAGGTTGTTGATTTTACAGTAGAAGAAGAAGACATAGGTTGTTGTAGAAGAAGAAGCAGAAGAAGAAGTATTGTGAGTATTTTTCTGTTGTTCTGCAGGATTGAATCGGTATGGGAGTATTTTCTGATGGAGAATCCCGAACATGCGTCACATGAGTGTAACCATCAGATTTTGGTTCAAAAAGATCAGGAAGAAAAGAAGAGCACCCACATGAATTTCTCTGGATCTGTGGAGGGATTTTCCCCAGAGATCCGTTTACGACACAAAGGCCAAAAGGAATGAATCAAACAAAAGAAGCTGAGGAAGGTGTCAGCGATTCAGAGCTAGCGCTGATGAAACTTTCTGAAGAGTTCCTGAAAGAAGAAACGAAGCTTATGATTCATTTCATTCAGAGTTTTCCTCTTCTGAGGAAAGACTCAGCCTGAAGAGCCGGGTCACGTAGCAGCTCTGAGTCTAAACCGCCATCCTGAGATGGACCAACCAAAGAGAGGCCGGTCTGTGACGCAGCAGCTGGTCCTTCTGCAGAAAACACCGTCCGGCTTTCTGGGCTCAGATCAGGAAAAACTGTTAAATACTCAGAGTCTCAGAGTTCCTGTTTCTGTCTTTAAAGCTGCTGAAATAACAGGTTTAGTCATTTTCACTCTGTGTTGCCTCAGATTTCTAACTGTAAAACCACAGAGGATCAGGTTTTGACCCCTTGTTGGCCTCAGAAAGGCCAGAATCAGACCTGAGATTGTATCTTCGTTAAACTCTCGCTGGTGTTGCCTCACGTTCAGCAGCTGTTCTGAATTTCACTGGAATCTTCTACTTTCTCCATCGGGACACGGATGACCGAGAAAATGCAGATGATCCTCCAGAGACTTGAGTCTGGATTCATGTCGTAACATGTTTTGGCTCAAAGTGTGAGGACGTTTAACCAACAGGAAGTGGCAGAAGCTGCAGAGCTTCCAGCGAACTTTCGAAATAGTAATTATTGAAGTAAATGAGTCCTCTAACAGCTGTTCAACAGAATCCAGATTTCACATCGTTTCCGTCTCTGAATCTAAAGCTGAGTGGTTTTACAGTGAAGGTGGAACAAACAGTGTGCACGTGTCTCGTTTACAGGCGTCCTGACTCAACAAACTGACGCTTTTACAAACAGCTGCAGCGAACTTCAGGGTTACATGGAGAAAAAACACAAGTTAGGTTCCTTTAATGACATTACTCTGAAAAAAAACCTGTGTTTTAAAAGTGTTTGTATCATATTTCAAGTCATTATTGTCTTTTTAGACTCAATATGAGCCACATTTGTCTGACAAGACCAGGAAAATGTACGGCTGAGATTTGTGCCTGAAGAAACTGAATCTAAATTATTCTGTTGGATTTAAAGAGGATGATGTGAAACTGAATGTATTCACTTTGAAACTGTTTTAATCCACCTCAAAAATTCAAATCTCTACAATCTTCACATTAAACAGAAAAACAAAATTAAGTTTCAGTTAAACAATCCACTTCTGTGAGTATGGAGGGCCAAAACTGCCAAATTTTAAAACAAATAAAAGTAACAATAAAAATAAATAAAAGTAACAATAAAAAGATAAATAAATAGATATTATATTATATTATATTCATATTTATCTAAAAATAAATAAACAAAAGTAACAATAAAAAAGAAATAAATGTAGCAGTACATAAATAAATACTCATAAATATTTATATTTATCCAAAAAATAAATAAATAAATAAAAGTAACAAAATATAAATATTTATATTGATCTAAAACAATTAAATAAATAAAGGTAACAATAAAAGTTAAAATAAGTACAAACATAAATGTGGAAAAGGAGTTAAATATAAAAAAAAGGGAAATAAAATCACTCTGCTCTCATATTTATTTTTAATGTGGGTATATAAGATAAGAGCACTTTTGTTTACTCATTTATTGATATTAAATTCAATATCAACATTTATTTTTGTACTTATTTTAACTTTTTTTTTTACTTTGGTTTATTTATTCATTTATTTATTCTTCATTTATTTTTTTTCTCTACTGTTTATTTATTAATTTACCCATTAATAAACCATTTACCATTTTTTATTTTCTTTTTTACATTTTCCTTTTATTCATTTTTAATTTTGTCAGATTGGTCCTCCATATGTGAAAACTGAAGTTTCAAGCAAACCTGATCATTTCGGAAAATTAAGTTTTCAAATTAAGATATAAAAAAAAAACAAAGATGAAGCATAAATTGTTTATACGATTACAAAAACAAAAACAAAAAACTGCCAATGGAGTAAGAAAAAACTGTTTGTTGAGTTTCCTGAAATAAGAATTTTATTTTATTTTTTTTCAACTCTACACTGGAAGATTTATCTTCCTCTTTTAAAAACAACTCAGGTTCATTTTTGTTTTTTAATATCTTGTATAAGTCACTTTTTCTGGACTTCAGCTGAATTCGGCTCAGATAAAACCTGATTAGACATTTTTAACAAAAATAAGACAAACACTTGGTAAAATTATAGTTTTTCTCAGAGTCATGTTTTGCTCTCCTGGTTCATCTTTTCATTCATGAACTTTGACCTCTTTGACTCTGAATTCCTGCAAACTGTGTGGAAACCTTGTGGCGTTTGTTGCAGCATTTTAACCCATCACCAGTCAAATTAGCATCGCCGTGTCTCCATCCACGTGTTTCCTCCAGTCAGAGCTTCACTTTAAAAACACATTTAGAAACACGGGTTACACCTTAGCATCTATAAAAAGCTGCACGGTCACATGTTGGAGCCATCACATCCTTTGATGGTCACTGAGCTCAGGGTGACAAAACCACTGAACTCCAGGTTAATGCAAGCAGAGCTATTCTTAGACCAGCTGTTTACAGTAATCATGGAGTTAATACAGATGTTTTCAGCTCAGAGGCTCCAGGTTTCACCAAAAACTCAAATCCACCAAAGCTTTTCTCCAATTACTGATCAACAAATCCACTTCATATGAGCCTGGCGAGGACTGTGATACAAGGCAGCCAAATGATATCTTCAAATCACCACAACAGGATATGAGAAACATTTCTACCAGGTGTATTAATTTTTCAAAGTTTGACCACAGCTCATCTGGAATGACTGGGGAGCTGGATTTTTTGACCTATACTGCAGCCAGCCACCAGGGGGAGCAGTTTTTGTGGTGACCTCACTTCAAGTCTAGCAAGACGACGTCTGTGTTTTTTACAGTCTATGGATGTATCAGAAGACGCTTCTGGACAAGACAGTTATAGCGACACCTACAGGCCTGGCATGCTTACTACAGTGTTTCTGTGCAAATGCTGATTTTTTTTTCTCCGCATTTTTGTGTTTTGTAAAGAGGCCCAAAACTGCCAGAATTAAAAATAAATAGAAAGAGAATAGAAAATCGAAAATTAAAAATAAACATGAGTAAATAAATAAACAAATAACAATGAAAATAAAAACAAACAAAAATAATATACATAAGTAAATAAAATACAAATAAATTAATAACTAAATCAATCCATCAAAGTAAAAAATGAAAGTTAAAATTTATACAAAAATAGATTTGGAAATAGAATTATATATCAATAAAGAAGTAAAGAAAAGCACTCAGCTATTATATAGCCACATAAAAAAAAATATTAGAGCAGAGCACTTTTATTTACTTTTATTTTTTATATTTAATTCTATTTCCACATATATTTTTGTATTTGTTTTAACTTTTATTTTTATGTAGATTTTTATATATATAAATTTATTTATTTTATTTTATTTTTTTATTTATTTATTTATTTATTTATTTATTTATTTATTTATTTATTTATTTAATTATTTATTTATATTTTTTTATTTTTACTTTTATTCATTTTTAATTTTGGCAGTTTTGGTCCTCCATAGTTTTGTGGTGAAACCAAGACTATCATGGCTCAGACAGTCAAAGGCTTCAGCCCCCTGGTGGAGAACAGAGGAACAGAGCACAGCACAAGATGACTAAAGGATGGATTATAGAGTTTTATTTGCTTAACAAGAGATGTTTCACTATAGATGATCCATTTACATTTCTTTTCAGTGAAAATACAGTTTTTAACCCAAAGAGCTTCACTGTAGTGTTTTCTTTTCATGTGTGTGTGTGTGAGTGTGTGTGTGTGACACACTGTAGGAAGTAAATTTCCACATGAAAAACCCACATTGCGCTCTTCCTGATTTAGTTTGAATTCACAGATTTTACATCATCTTTCCACCACAAACACCGGAGAAGTTCACCCTCGTGTTCAGACCAGGTCCACGTTGGAGTTTGGTCTCTGTGTGGACTGATCCGTACTTTTATCCTGCAGCTCCCGTCTAAATAAACTCAGATATAATCACAGTCTGCTGTCTGACTGCTGCAGAGGTTTAATGACAGGAGTTAAATCTGAATGAGCTCAAATTAACGCTGTGGAAGATTTAAGGGAAGTTTCCAGAAGGAACCATGTGACCACGCTGAGGTCTGCGTGGTGTTTACAGTCAACTGAAACCTTTAGCTCCTCTGCTGGACTTTTACACAGCGTGTGGACATCATGTGAAGGTGAAGTTATGACAAATGTTACAGAAAAACAAAACTTAAAGATCAGGAAACACAGACGGAAAAATACTCAGGAGTTCAAAACTTTTCTTTCCTGTTTTCACTCTGGAAAAACTAAAAAATAAGAAAATTAATCAGAAAATAAAATGATCTTATTAAGCTTGAAATGACCCAATTTCACCTGAATAACCCAGATTTAATATATTATTAAAGATATTATCAGCCAACAATTATGGAAGACCAAAACTGCCAAAATTCAAAATAAATAAAAGTGAAAATAAAAAAACAAAAATCAAAAATATACATGAGTCAATAAATAAATAAATAAAAATGAAAAGAAAAACAAAAAATTAAAAAATATATACATAAGTAAAAACAAATAAATAAAGAAATCAAAGTAAAAAATAATAGTTAAAATAAATAGAAAAATAAATATGGAAATGAAATTTAATATCAATAAATGAGTTTAAGCGCTCTTCTCTTATATACCCACAATAAATAAATAAATATGAGAGCAGAGCGCTTTTATTTACTTATTAGTTGATATTCAATTCTATTTCCACATTTATTTTTTATTTATTTTAACTTTAATTGTTACTTTTATTTATCTATATTTAGATAAATATAAATATTTACATTTTGTTACTTTTACATATTTATTTTTAGATTAATATAAATATTTTAAAATTATTTTTTTAATTTATGTATTTAGTTATATTTTTTATTTATTTTTAAATTTGGCAGTTTTGATCCTCCATAAACAATAAGATCAGAGCTGCATCTTTAGGGTTTAATGTGATGAGAAAAATGTACCTGATCAATTTTTAAGGGGAGAAAAAAAGTTTTACTTCAGGAAATTTAATAAGCATTTTTTTCCTAAACCCAAAAGCATTATTTCCCACATTTTCCATGAACTTAAACTCCTCTTTTCTGGAAATTAAACCCACTTTCTTCTCTTTGGCCTCATTGACTTTCTCCTGATTCTCACCAACTTCACTTCATGTGTCAAACTTTTCATAACACCTATAATTATCATTCATGTAATATCAGATTTAGTTATTTCACAGCTCGGCTCTGCCTCCACATATTTGAGGCTAATTACTTCACCGAGCCCGGCTGATGACTCAGCTCACCGCAGACCGGATTCCTCCAGCTCCCGTTCCGCGGGACTCGACCGGAGAAATATGCAAATTTCTCGGTTTTTCCCACTTGAGCAACAAGGTGCGTTGGCTCAGCTTCAGGGAGTGGCCTGCGGTGCCTGGGCGTTACTCAAAGACACAACCTAAGCAGGAAGGTATAAAAAGTCAGCCCTGCGCCGTGTCAGGCATATCTGACTTTCTGACAGAGACCGAGAAAGAGACTCAGGAGAAAACAGACACTACACCTCAAAAAGAAAATGTACTCACGGACCAACAGTGTGACCATGACGTTAAAGAGGGAGAGCTTCGCCCTCTCCAGGACGGCGACCCGGAGCACGGAGCCGGAGGTCTTCACCTTCGAGCGGATCACTCCTCAGGCCACCGCCGTGCGCTCCTACGTGCCCATCCGGCCCAAGAAGCGCTGCACCCGGGTGATGTACCCAGCGAAAGTCCGCATGCACCTCCCACCCCCGGAGAAGAACCAGGCCAAGCGCTGGCTCATCATCCTGTGCCTGGTGGTGCTGTGGCAGATCTACACCGAGGAGCCCTGCGCCGACGTGCCGCTGAGCAGCGCAGACAGCTCCGTCAGCGTCTACCACAGCTTCCCCTTCCAGTGCGCGGAGGAGCAGAGGCGGATCCCAGACCTCAGCGAGGGCTCCCAGCTCCTGTCAGACTCACAGACCGGCTGCCAGGACGAGTCCATCACCTGCCCCAAGCCCGCGGAGGAGACCGAGAGCGGCCTGTCGTACGAGCAGAGCGCCGGGAAGAGCTACATGGTGGCCCTGCTGGTCTACCACAGGCTGGGCGGCGACAACTGAGCGGACTGCTTGGACTCTAACCCGCCCGAGTCTGGGCGTCCTAAAGCGAACCAGCAGGAGCTGGACCGGAGCAGCTGCTGGAGAACAGCGGTGTGACCGGGCAGGGAGCTCCATGCGCCGGCTCCTCTCCACCAGCGGTCCTCCCTGAGCGCGGAGGACGCGTGGAGTGGAGGAGACACGAGAGACAGAGAGAAACTGTGAACTTTACAAAAACTGAAACTTGAACTCTGAAAACTTGAACTAATCTGTGCTGACAGACTCAAAGTGCACTAAGAGGTCTGCAGATCCTGGAGGATCCACATGAAACCTGCAGACCGACCAGCTCAAACTGACACTGTCTGACCTTTAAATGTCTTATTTAGTTATTTATTCTTATTTGCTATTTATTGATTAATAATTTTAATAAAAAAATGTTGAAATGAACTTCCTGTTTCCTGACTTTTACTGATGGTTTTAAGTGTTTTTACATCAGGACTCATGCACCACATACATGCATCAAGAATTAAATCAAACAGACTCTTATTTTGAAAAACTCTGCAACACATGTGACCTAATTTAAAATCTTGAAGGTGTTTTTAGCTGCTTTGATGTTAAACTCTGCAAAAACAAAGAAAGCATCTCAAGCTCAACGGTGCTGCAGAAAATCTTTCCCCTGCACACCTGAAACTTTCAGTAACATGAAAACAAAGTTTTTTCAGACAAAGCCTGCGTCGGTGTAAACTCAGACTCTTACATAACAGAGCAGAAACATTTTCCCTCTTTGGTTTGGGAGAAGCTGAGCTCACAGCTCTGACCTCAGACTAAACCAGGATCTTCAAAGAGTCCGACTCAGTCCAGAGGGATTTCAGCAAAACTTTCCTGGTCAGACTCACTTTCATTCCATCACTTTTCATTTTTAATAAGGTGAGCAGTAAACTGAGTCAGGGAGCAGCTCCGGCTTACATCACGTCTGAGCTGCTGCCGTGTTTTTCTAGTGATTAAACTCCAACAAATCACATACATGTGTTGCTGCCTTACCTCACAGGGAGAGCTGTTGCTCACCATGAGGCTTCACCGTGGCCTCGGGCCTTTTAGGAAAACCTGATGTTGATGTTGATGGAGGTTTCTATGGAAACCGCATCCAGTATCAGTCACGTCCTCCTCAGCAGGTAACAGGTATGAGGTGGAAACAGTGACATAATTTAATGTAATGATTACCTTCAGATCTGCCTTTGGTCACACAAACACATCAACGTTTTTTTTGTTTTTAAGATTTGTTTCTCTTTCTTCATATGTAGGTCACAGAGAGCGCTCAGGGACTCCTGCACAAAAAAATCTAAAATCTAATCAAGTGTTTACGTCTTAATAATAAGTAAAATGATCTTATTAGACTTCATCTGAGCCACATTCACCTGAAGGTTCAGAAAATGTATAACTTTGGATTGTAAAAGACAAAAATGACGCCTTAATTTCTCAAAAAAAAAAAAAAAATACCATTAGAGTGATAGAAATGGTGTTTGTCAGGTTCCTTACAATGTTTTCAAACAAGATTTAATTTATTTATTTATTTATTTATTTTACATTTTTCTACCCTTTTCAAATAATTCAGGCATCATTTTGTCTTTCCATATCTCGAAAGAGCTGCTACAAATCAGAAATTAGTGGCACTCTGTTTCTATCCTTCTAGCTCTGGCGTCATGTTTGTGTGAAAGTAAAAAATAATCAAGATTTTTTTTTAAATGTCTTGAAATAAGACATTTTTCTGGGCGAATGTGATTGTGGCTTATATTAAGTCTAAAGCGACATTTTTTCCCCAAAAAAATAAGACATAAATACCAAATTGGATTTCAGTTTTTGCAGTGTATTGGAGGTGTTTAATGAAAGGGCATTTTCTGGAGTTCCACAAGGCCCTGTGTTCGGTCCTCTTTTTTTTTTTTTTCTTCTTCTTCTTTTTTTCTTTTTTTTTCTTTTTTTCTTGTTGTTTTGTTTTGTTTTTTCTCTTACATATAACTACTTCAAACTGAAAACTAGTGGCCCTGTATTTCTATCTTTTTAGCTCTGCGTTGTTTTTGTCAAAGTAAAGTAGTGTTTTGAAAAAGAACATTACTCATGATTGGTCGGGATAATGTGGCTCAGCTTAAGTCTTGTGAGCAAATTTTTGCTTGAAAGGAAACGCCTTTTCTGGAGTTCCACAAGGCGTCATGTTCGGTCCTCTCTGTTGTTTTTTTTTCTCTCTTACGTACAACAGTTGGGATGCAAAAACCAGTGGCACTGTCTTTTTTATGCTTTAGATCCGTTTTCATGTTTTTGTGAAAGTGAAAAAGAGATAGAGATTGATAGAGAAAGAGATCTGGGCCAGTATGCACATTCAGTCATTAACAAACGGACCATTAGTCCTAACATTCTGTTCGCGTTAACCACATGCACAACTGCAAATAGTCGTCAAGTTAACTAATGACACCATGAAAGAGACACAGGTGCAGATTGTGTCATAATTAAGAGAAATCTCCTGGAAAACCCCATCAAACAAACTAGAACTGTGCATGTCTACCACTCAGAAACAGGGATAAACCAGGTGAACGGCAACAGTGTGTCTGAGAGAAGATCAAGAAAAATGTTTTTCAACCGCAGAAATTGAGATTTAATTACCAGAATATGCAAACAGCTGTTATCAGTGAGTCAATCAGGTAAACAAAGAGAAAGAGAAAGTTTGGCGACCTTGAACAAAGTAGATGTGTGTGGTGTTTCTGAGAAGACAGTAGAAAACCTCAATAATAAAATTTGTAATATGAAAGCTGCTTTGCAATGCCTCAATACCTCGATGAATAACTCTTAAAGCAGTTTATAAACTCCAACATTTCACCACATGTACCTCGAAGAACCCAGACGTATAAAAGCAAAGAGTGAATCAAACTTATAAAACTGACGGTAGCAAGCCTCGCGGGTTCGAGACTTTGATTGTCTCCCTTATCTCATCTGTTCACTAAAAAAAGTATTGCATCTCCTAAATCTAAATTTGCTGTATGTATGTAATGTAATTTATGTATGTATGCTGTTAGTACAAACGGTCTGTTTTCATGCATATAGGCCCTAAGCAATTGAGATGTCATTTTTGTCTTTAATATCTTGAAATAAGACATTTTCTCTGTACTTGTCCAGTGAATGTGGCTCACATTGAGTCTGTTGGACCATTTTTACTATAAATAAGACAAACACCTCTTAGATCTCAGATTTTTTTACAGTGTGAAGCTCTTGGATGTGAAACAAATGATGTCTCTGCTGAATCTCCTCTCAGGTAGATAACCAGGACACCTCTTCAAGGACTAAAGCTCCAGAACATGGAGATCCAGGTAGAAATGTTGGTCAGGTTTGTTTGTGAATGAATAAGTAGAGCAATGTTAGATTGCAAAGTCCAGAATCTCTGGACCTAAGCCTGTTCCTGGTCTGATGAATCCAGATCTGACATTCTTGGACTCAAATCCCGGACGCTGTGTCCTTGGCCCTAAAGTTAGGAGGGGGCACCCAGATCACAGCTCATAGCCAGCATCCCTGATGGTCTGGGGATCAGAAGAGTCCATCAATGCTGATTCAAACCTTGATGAAAACATTCACCAATTTTCCTCCACAAACTTAAAAAACAGCTTGAGTGAATGTTTAATCCCAAGGTAACATGAAAACGTGATACTTCTGTTTGCTAACTGAGAGAGCTAACACTGTGTGTTTCTTTATCACGACACAGAGATTACAGCGATCCTGAAGAATGTGAAACTGTCCAACCCAAACCCACAACCTGGAGCACTTTACCCAGAGATCCAAAGTCAACTCCAGCTCTGTTTCCATGCCACAGGTCGTCCTGAAGGCGTGTCTCCGTTTGTTTACAGTGAAACCAGAACGTGATCTGACAGGCCGAGCTGAAAGATCAACACTTCATCACGTGACTCTCTCTGCTTTTCAGCCACGGTTCATGTCCTCAGCCTTCTGGAAGGTTCTAGGTGGGACACAACGTTATTTTAATCCAGAAGAAGAAGAGAACAACAGATCAGGCTTCATGGTTCTGATCATTTAAATAAAGATGGTTAACTTATCTCATGGGGGAGAATTGAAAGGCGTTTTCTTCATGTATGTTCACAAGATTCACCCAATGTTCATCAAGTTTTTCGGCTGTAATGAAATTACATTATGAATTAATGGCAGAAAGTTTTAAAGAAGCACCCAGGAGAGAGACGTTCACTGACGGTCAAAGATGAGTAAATTAAACGTGTATAAGTAGCATTTGACGCTGTGTGACTTGACATTTTTCAGCCAGCCTCAAGTGGACATTCAAGGAACTGCAGTTTAAGATAATACAGGGTAAGATAAAATAAAATAAGAAAACAGGATAATATAGTAAGAGTAACTCAGAGGAAAAAGCCATTGCTCTGTGAATAGCATGATGCTACTCTGCCTTCAGGTATTCTCTCTGTTGCTGGGTTAGCACAGCCAGCTCGTCCAGCTTATTGGAGACAGATCTTACGTTCCCAATAACGATGGATGGAAGGACAGGTCCATGTCGTCACTTCTTAGCTCACACCACAGTACCAGCACGTGATCCACGCCTTCTTCTCAGCTTACGGGAAACATTGGGCCTAGCACCAGTTAGCACCGACACGCTACAGGCTGCTAACAGTTGATTTCACATGTAAACAATGCAGCCATGGTTACATGTAGTATCTCAAGACAAACACAGGAGAAAAAAATATTAAAAATATCACTGAAGACAAAACCAGTTTGGTGTCCATGACCAACAAATGAGCCAAACAAAGTAATGATCCACTCCAAATACAAAGATGAAGAAAAAGAGACGAAAAAATTACTAGCAATGAGCATGGCATCAGTTTAGACAAACCTTCCTAAAGCTGTCAACATTTCCTGACACGATATTGATATATTAAGGTTTCAGTTTCTGCAGTGCAGAGTACGCTAGCCGCAAAGAAGTGGAGCGCAAAACTGAAGAAATGAATCATTAGAGTTACAGTGTGATAATTTTAAACCATGACAGTCAGGTTTTCAGGCGGATGGACCAAAATAAACTTTATCACAGAGACGGTGGAGCTGTCTGCATAGTTTAACAGGTCAGCATTTCATCAGACTCTCCAAGTTCAGGAGTTCATCCTCTTCTGTCCGCCTTCCTGGCAGTTACTCTCAGGAAATATCTCCAGCCAGACATTTCCCTGAATTCCTCAGACAGGTGGGAGAGGAGAGGTCAGCAGTTAGTTCACTGAGGAGGTCAGCGTCTGCAGAGGAGGAGGTAACATGGAGTCAGATGAACCAAAGCACCGCTCTGTTATTAAAGCTTTGTTCGGGTGTTACGTAACACTCACTGAAAAACAGTTTCCAGATCAGATCAGTCTGAACATGCTGGAGAAAATCAGCTTAAACAGGGTTTTTCAGCCTCAGCAAGAAGCTCAGAGCTCAGCGCTCAGCTGGAGGATGTTTTTAACTCGTAGTGGAAAAACTCTGAGCAGCATTATCAGGCTGAGGATTGTGGGTCAGCTCGGTCAGGGTCTGACAGACTCTTTAAGACATGGGAGCTGGTATCTAGACCAGAGACCGCACTGATAAGACTGAACCATAACACCGGCTGTGACCGTGCAGAAACAAAACCTCTGTTTGACTCTGATTTCTCTAAACCTGTCGTATCAAACTGCCACGTTCAAACTGATGGTGTCTGCGTGACGCTTACAAAGAAAATACAAAAAGTTTTAAAGATTGTTTGACCTGAAAATGTCCAGACATCACTTTAGAAATCCACCAAAACCTGTTTGTTTTTAAAACCAGGAGAGTGTGTTTGTCCTGAGTGGAGGGTGTTGTTGATCTCAGCTGGGATCTGGGCCCTATTCTAAGAAGAGAGTTCAGCCTAGCGAGATAGCCTTGGAGCTACCTCGCTGAACTGAGAGCGGCAGCCAGCGGTCTCGCTACACGGTTTGACGACCCTGGTTATCAACCTCACAAAGGTGATCATCCGAAAAAGAGAGTGGGTCGATGCGGTCCCTGAAAACGCGCCCCGGAGTGCTCCTCGGACAATGTGAGCTCCGATGTCCACGGGATCCTCTAAGAACAGACGAGCCATTTTTTCGTGAGGGCTCATTGGTCAGTGGGCAGGGTTTTTATAGTCCGCAAGTTCAATCTGGAACCGTTCAGCGTACGTTGCCATGGAGACTCGCCTCGCTGAGGTGTGATCCCGTGTCATAGAACAGGGAATCTGGAACCTATCCTCAAAGCTACCTCGCTAGGCAGTAATCCTGCTTCGTAGAACAGGGCCCAGAGGGGTATTGCACGAAAGTAGGATAAATACATCCAGGATAAATGAGCAGGCGCGGCTTGAATAAGCCTAGTCGGCGCTTTCTCGGATTAACTGGTTGCACAATTGGCGAGCCAGGATGAAACAACACGGCTTAGTCAAGCCAGGTGTGGATCATTTGGATAAGTGCGCGTTCACAGCCTTCTTAAGAAGACCACGAGATCGATCACAGAATCACAGATTGAAAATGGAACAAGGACATGCATCTTTCTTCAAGCAGGATGAACAGGCAATGCTTCTTCACCTAAATAAAGAAGTAAAACATATAATCCACAAGAAAGGCAACACGAGTGTGGTTAAAAAAAAAAAGCCTGGCAGTTAATAACTGACCGGCTTAATACGTAAGTAGCGCGAACATGTACAATTAAGAAACTGTACTCCACACACTGTCATAATTACAGTTTAAGGGTGTGGAGCTGATCAGCTCCGCATCCGCACAGTCATCGATGACTTTTCAAGTCCGCTAATCAATACTTGTGTTTTTCTTTAATGTGGCCCATAGAAGTGCATGTTACTCAGGTTATTTGAAGTATAATTAAGTTCAAAGAAAATTTAAACTCTGTGCCCGTGTTATCTATTAAATCAATTGTTCTTATGTTGTGTTCTGTTTCATCCCTCATCTGTCATGAAGAACAAACCTGTCTGGCCAGAAAAGAACCTGGCAGCAGGTGAAAAACAAACATAAAAATATTCTGCAGTCTGGTAAGTTACTTATGTGTAGCCCAAAGAGCAATTATCAAATGAAGTGATACATTTGTTGTCTGCTGAGAAAGAATTTCTGTACAATTTTTGCCGTGAAAAAAAGACACATCAAACCAGCACAGGGGGTGGTCCACCAAGCCAGGACCTGACCCCAGCAGAGGAGCTGGCACTCAACTTAAATAAAGGGAGGCCAGTGATGGAGGGGATCCAGGGGGGGCTGTGACAGATACTGATATACATGTTAATTAAACCTCTGACAGCAGTTTGACAAGCTGTCTTTATTAGTATTGCAATATAACAGTAGGGCTGACAATGAGACAGAATGAATGAATAGAAAGAGTGTTTAAGTTAAAAAGTGGAGTCAGAATGATGTGGGACCCTTTCACTCCTAAAGGTGGAGTCTTAAAACAGGACGATTTTCCTATTTTAAGGAGACAGTAAAGACAAAATTATATTCTGTCTGTATTGTAGTCCATTTCAGTGGTGTGATATATTCATTTTTCCTTTGTTTACCCTTTTTCTCATTCTGTAGGTTTAGGGTTGTTTTTTGTTTTTTCATCAGTTTGGTTTAGTACTGATTTCAGTGAGGCCTGTTTTTTCCATGTTCTTTATAATAATTTTAAACCTTTTATTGTAGGACTTGTATTAATAAAGAAAGGATTCTCAACAGTCTGTGTTAAAAGGTATTTTTGTCTTCATACAATCTGTGCAAATAAACAATACTGAAGTCAAACAGCAAATGCAATGACTACAGTAGTAAGATTTGGATGCAGGATGATTAAATGATGTAATGTGTAGAAAAAGCATGGAGATGCTGTAAACCACGTTCATTTCTTACATTACAGAGAGCAGAGCCAGAGCAGGATTAATCTGATCCTGGTAGTTAGCCTGGTCTGGAGCAGGCTAGCTGCAGAGAATAAATCGCCATGGTAACTAGTCCCGGATAAATTTGGCCAGCTTTTGTTCAACCGACTTGGGGCTAACTTCATCCAGGATAACCAATGTTTGCCAGCTTAATCCCTTATCCTGGTTTTGTGCAATACCCCCCAGATGTTGTTATTGTTGTTGTTGTTGTTGTTGTTGTTACTTTTGTCCTTGATGTCACTGCTTTCATTGTTGTTGTTGTGGTCAATGCTGTTATGGTTGTTTTTTTTTTGCTGTTGATGATGACGTTTTTGTAATTTCTGTGGCTGTTGTAGTTGTCTTTGATTTTGTGTCTTTTTGTTACTGTCATTGTCATTGCTGTTGATGTTTTTGATGTTGCTGATTTTTTGTCATCTTTGTGGTTTTTGTTGATGTTTTTGTCATTGTCGTCACTGTTGTTGTTGATGTTATGTTTTTTTCCATTGTTGATGATTTTTTACCAAGCTTATTTGTTTTGTGGTTGTTTTTGTTGTTCATGTTTTTGTCATCACTGTTGTTATTGTTGTTGGTATTGTTGGTCTTTGTTGTTGTTTTTGTCATTGTTGATGATGTTTGTTGTTGTCGATGTTTTTGTCATTGCTGTTGTTGTAATTGTTTTTTTAATTGCTGTTATTGTTGTTTTTGTTGTCGTTCTTGTCATTGCTGTTATTATTGTTGCTCTTTGTTTTTATTGTTATTGTTTATGTTGTTGTTGTCTCTGTTGATGTTTCTGTCATTGTTGATGTTTTTCCACTACTGTTGTTTGTTTTGTCGTTTGTTTGTTTTCATCACTGTTTTTATTGTTGTTGATATTGTTGGTCTTTGTTTTTGTTGTTTCTGTCTTGATGATGTTTGTTGTTGTTGATGTTATTGATGTTGTTGTCGTTTTTTGTTTTTCATTGTTGATGTTTTTATAATTGCTGTAGTAATTGTTGTGATTGTTGTTATTGTTGTTGGTCTTTGTTTTTGTTGTTATTGTTTTTGTCATTGTTGTCTGTTGATGTTTTTGTCATTGATGACGTTTTTTCACTACTGTTGCTGGTCTTTGTTGTTGTTTTTTTGTTGTTGACTATGTTTCTGTCATTGCTGTTGTTTGTTAATTGTTGTTTTTGTCATTTTTGATGTTTTTGTCATTGTGGTTACTGTTTTTTCTGTTGTTGTTGTTGTTGTCGTTGGATTTTATTGTTGTTGTATTCAGAGAGTGTGGGCTGTCTGACTAACAGGCGTTTCTATCTCTGAGCTCAAACCACTTGATAACACTCCACTGAACAACACCAAAACATTTACTCTTTCTCTCACACACTTACGCATATAAACACACACACTCACACACACACGCTGCCTCCTTCAAAGAGCTCACACGTGTGTTTGTGTTTTTATCACAAACAAACACAGAAACAGCTGCAAAGACCCACAAACATCAATGTTTGTGTTAAAACTGTAAAACAAGGAGAGACTCCACCAATCAGCTCCCAGACGGAAGTCGTGGTCATCGTCTGCCCACACACACACAAACACACACCCAAACATTCTCACACACACATGTGGGTAGTAAAAGCCTCAGTGGAAAGCCTCCACTCAGCTCCATCGCGTGATAAACTCGTTAAACAAAACAAGCAGTCGCTCCAAACAGACTTAACCCCGCTGTCCATTCACTCATCCATCTTTTGACGTATCTATACATCTATCTTTTGATCCATCCATCCATCCATCCATCTCTAGCTTTCATTTATCTATTTCCTCCCATCCGTCCATCCTGTTATTTTTTTTTTCTCCCTTTTTTGAAACTTTTACCTGGAGATTTTTTCAACTTGTGTCACTGTGGATCATTAATGATGTTAATTCAGGTGTTCACAATATTTCTGAAACTTCAGGAACATTTTTTAGAATATCATTTTACCGGAAAAGTTTACTTTTGGACATCATCGGTCCTGGAGCTCTTGAGATTAAGCTCAGGAGTCACAGATGCTCTTAATATGAGATAATGTAATAATTCAAACAGAAGAAGAACGGAGGAGGGGAGTTTTCCTGGAGAGCGTGTCAACGGGAAAATGATCAGGGATAAAAAAGAATACAAAAGAAAGAGAGCAGGGTTTCCTCTCCTCCTCCTCCCTTTCTCTTCCACATACCGACACAGTGAGTCATCTCTGGCAGGGAGCCCTGAAAACCCGCTCAGACCAGAGAGGAGTGGAGGGGGACGGACTGAAATCTGAGCGGCAGAAAGCTGGAGAAGAGGAGGGCAGAGTCCAGAAAAAAGAGGAAGAACTGATGGAAAAGTTTTAGACCGAATCAGACCCCAGCAGAAAGAGACTGAGTTTGGATTTATGAAGAAAGTTTAGCCACAGCTGACGTCAGACGCCAAACCATCATCAAATGATCAGATTAGCATTTAACGGTCTTCATCATCCTGCTTTGTTTCCAAATAATGTCACAACACGACCTCTGACAGAGACGCTCTGAGGGGGAAGCTGTCAGGAGGAAGTTTCAGCTTCTGGGAAAGTTATGAATGATGAAAATAACTATGAATGATATTCAACAACCTCCGCTTCCTGAAACTGACAAAAAGCTTCCAGGAAAACTTGAACAGAAGCCAAAGTGAGCAAAACCTCTGTGTGGAGCTGGACTCAAGCTGCAGGAAAAACATGAACAGCAACAAAAACTGCTGTGAAATCAGCCTGTGAGCCATTTTTACTCAACGATGAGGGATTACTTGAAGAAAAATTGTTTATCATCAGTAATTTTCCAGGATTTTTGCAAAAAAGTGTTATCATTGCAGAAATGTCAAATTTCAGAAAAATGATTTTATTATGTTTTTAATCTCTATAAAAAGGAATATCTATCTGTTCATCTTGATCCTTACTTCAAACATTAAGATAACTCAAATTATAAAGCCAGTGTTGATGTGAAAAAAAAAAAACAAAAAAAAACTGCAGTTCCTCAAGTGTCCACTGGAGGCTGTGTCTAAAGTGAGCCAGTTCCCATAGAGCTCCATGTTAAAGTGTTGAACTGTACAGCAGAAATAAACAAGCTCACAGCCTGGTAAAAAAAAAAAAACAATGTTTGACTCTTTGGTTCAATATCCTGTTGATGAGATTCATTACAAAGTTAATTTCTTATTTAACTCATCAGTTCAAACTGCATGAAGGGTTAAAGTTTTGAATAATTAAGGGGAATAGTCCCTTTGAGGAACATGTGACTGAACAAAAACAGATTTCTCTAAGTTTACATCCTGGTAAAGCATATTGTTTTGGTTTGTATTGCTCAGAATTTATGATTATTATTTTTTATTTATTTATTTATTTTATTTTATTTTATTTCATTTTATTTTGTTTCATCTTATTTTATTTTATTTTATTTTGTTTTATTTTATTTTGTTTTATTTTATTTTATTTTATTTTATTTTATTCTATTTTATTTTATTTTGTTTTGTTTTATTTTATTTTATTTTATTTTGTTTTGTTTAATTTAATTTAATATAATTTTATTTTGTTTAATTTAATTTTATTTTATTTTACTTTACTTTATTTTATTTTATTTTATTTTATTTTACTGTATTTTATTTTATTTTATTTTGTTTAATTTTATTTTGTTTAATTTAATTTAATTTAATTTAATTTAATTTTATTTTATTTTATTTTATTTTATTTTACTTTATTTTACTTTATTTTATTTTATTTTACCCATGTTAACAGCTGATGTTTTGTTTTGTTTAACCATGGCTAATTTACTCATTGAGCCTAACCCTCTATGACCCACCACCCCAAGTCCATCCGCGCACTACATGAATATAAACCTTAGATCTAGAAACCCTTATAAAATGTTAAGACTTTTGTCCAGACTAAAGAAACAAATAAATTGCTTAAAAAGTGCAAAAATAAAATAAAAAATAAAAAGTAAAAAATTTGAAATTTAACATATATATCTTCTTTAAATACAGGAATGCCATGGCTGTATCCTTCAAACATGTTAAAAGCATAAAAATGAAAATGATGTATGATGTATTTTCAGCGTAGGAAGTGATGTGAACAGTCTGGATGGTGATGTTTTTGTTGTTTAGGCTTTATACTGGATTTCTGCAGACACATTACCTCGGAGGAAACAGCGCTCTGAAATATTTCATATATAAATCATCTTATCTTGTGATATGAAAATTGCAGTGCCAGTGCTAATCTAGGCTCTTAGTAAAGGGGGTATTCTTCTTTCCAACACTATAAACACAGGTATAAAGTAACAAAACTTGATGTTGAGACTGAGCATGTGCAGATTATCAAACCTCTACATTTCCATATGTTGTAGTAATCCCTGAATCTGTCTGTGAACTGATCTAAAAACAGCACCAGATCTTTATGAGACTTACTGAATCAGTTGGTTATTCTCAAAAGTATGGGCCTCAAACACCAAGGGCTGGCCAATCAGAGTGAAGGGGGTTTGTGGAGTGGGGAGCCTTAAAGAGACAGCAGCTAAAACAAAGTGTTTCAGACAGACCCCCTCTTTAACATCTCATAGTTTGAGATGTTTCAGTTTAACAGTTTAAAGAGAGGGACCACACCTTAACCACTCCTCACCTGGCACAGTCATTGATCCAAACCTTCCCTTTCTTTTTTTCTTTAATCCTCACATTAAGCTCTCCTCCCTTTCTCATATTTCTTCTTCTTTTCACATCCACACATAAAGCCCTGAGGTCATTTTCATTATTGAAGAATCAGTTTGAAGTGTTGACCGTTTTTTAATTCCACTTCCTGTCTTCTTATCTCGTTACCAATCTTCAAACACCTCCTGCTCCACAACCACATATCTGACATAGCTTTCAGCTTCTGGAGACGGTGAGTAAACAGCCGCTTTAAAAGACTTTAACATCACTCAAACATGCATTTATCTTTGCTGTGTAACGTAAGAGTCCGTTCACTTTGTTTCACACTGACGCAACAACATTCATAAATAGACCGGAGCGCTCTTCAGCAGAGGAAGTTTACAGTGGTTTCTATACACCTCCATGGTAAACAAACCCACCCCTGTTACATAAGCAGCTGTGACTGGATTTTTTCTGTTTACCTCCAAAATCTGCACCAACGTCCGACCAATCAAAGGTCTGAGTGGCCTCTGTCATGTTTTAGTGTAAACAGTGAGAGCGTGTAACAGCGGGCTGATAATCCTGATCCAGTTATAATCTGTGTTCAAACAGGAGGAGTGTGAAAGTCACTCAGGAGTTATTTAAAAACCGCTGCTTCTGCCTCGCAGCTACAGAAATCCAGGATTAGAAAAGAATGTCAGGAATCCGCGTGGAGAGGAACTCCCAGAGACCTGGACCAGGTGGGGCTGCGTTCAGGTGCACAGTCATCCCTCAGACACCCATAAATAATCTGTGACTGTTACTAATCTGAGCTGGTTCCCACACTTCCCACTCTGCTCACACACTCAGCCAACCAATCAGAGCGCAGAACACCTCTGTGGTCCGTTCACACCGAGACGCCACCATCATACCTCTGACATGAGCGCCAGCGTGCCGCACATACCGGACGCAGCAGAGACGGTGAACACGGAGTGACGGTGACAGCAGAGGGGACAAAGGAAGGTGAGGCGTGATGTCACTCTCTGAGCACACCTGAACGCCTCACCTGCTGCTTCAGGCACTGACACTTTCACTTTAATCCCTCCTCACCACCAGGTAGAGAGGAGGCTCAGGTGTGAGTCCAGAGTTTTGATTCCAGAAATTTCTTTGCAGTGTTGACTAACACGAAGGTGCAATTATTTAAAAACTCTGGCGTCTAATCGTCAGTTCATTGCATGACTTTGCAGATTCTCTCAGACGTGACTCCCTGATGGAGGCTGAATTATTTTAAGTCGTTTTTCCACACCCTTTAAATAACTAACATTACCTTCTTTGTTTCTCTACCTGCTGTTACTTCATGGGAAGAACTTTGTGACCTACAAATATGATCATTAGAGTCATTTAACGTTCTTTAATTCTAAAGCCTCGCCCTAATGACTTCTGCTGAGTCATGCCGGACAGATTTTTGACATCTGAGACACGTCCTGTGGTTGGTGAAGACACTACAAATGAAAAGATGTCAGCACTCTTAATAAAGGTGAAAATTTTAAACAATAGGGAGGATAAACAGCAACTTTAAATACTAAATTCTGGAGTCTTCTTTAACTTAATAGTGAATTAAAAGTTAGATTTAGATTTAGACATAGATTTTCTTTATTTTCTTTGCACGTCTTGGTAATTCCAAAAAGAGCTGAGACAGGTTTGCAAATCTTGTGTTTGTCTGGAGATCCTACATGTAACCATGGCTGCATTGTTTACATGTGAACTCAGCTGTTAGAAGCCTGTAGCATGTCAGTGCTAACTGGTGCAAGGCCGGATGTTTCCCCACAAGGTGAGGAGAAGGAGGTGAGGACAACGTGCTGGTTCTCAGGTGTGAGCTAAGAAGTGACGACATGGACCTGTCCTTCCATCCATCGTTATTGGGAACGTAAGATCTATCTCCAATAAGATGGACGAGCTAGCCATGCTAACCCAGCAACAGAGGGAATACCAGAGGGCAGAGTAGCATCATGCTATTCACAGACATGGCTAACAGAGCTAACACCAGACACCAACGCCACATTGGAAGAGCTTCACCTACTGTGAGCAGACAGGATCCAGGAGACAGAGACTGAACAGACTGCTGAAGAAGCTCAGTCCTGGACCCTGTGGAGGTGGAGGCTGGCTGACTGGACCATGATGGACAAGCTGTCAACATCTATTTTCTTATGGAGCTTTTTACACTTTCTATACACTCTCTTACTTTTGTTTTCTTGACTGCTGCTGTGACTCCTCCTGAATTTCCCCTCTGGGATAAATGTATTATTTTGTATTTTATTCTATTCTATTCTAATCTTTTCTATTTACCACAATGTGTCATCAGCTCTTCTTCTAACACTACTCTAAACTAGCAAAACGCTGATTATCGTTGCTGATATTCTGCATTTTGAAGCAGATCGGCATCTGCTTTTTTTAATCTGATGGCCGATAAAAAAATCTAAATTAAAACTGTTTTATTTTGGCTCTGACACACCCACACTTTGAATTACAAATAAGTAACATTTCTCCACATTCTTCTCTAAAACATCATTTTTCCTTTTTTTTTTTTTTTTTTCTTTTTAATATTTATCTTTTTTTTTCCCAAATATTTAGTTTTTATTCTATATATTTGCTGTATACAAACATCGCTTATCAGCCTCCTTGACAACTAATAACTGGTATTGGCCCGAAAAAAAAAATATCAGTCTATTTCGGCTCTACACCAGGCGTCATTAACGGCATTTCTCCAATAGGGGCTGACCTTCGAGCCACAAGAAACTGAATTCGAATTAAATCACTGTGTTTGAAAATCATGATCTGAAAATGGACTTGACGTTTCGAAATTGTTTTTTAACCTCATTGAAATTTTGTCCATGAATTCCAAAAAGAAAGTCAGTTTTGGATTCACGTGACCACAGGACTTTTATTGCTACAGTTTGATTCAGACTTAATGAGCTGTTTAATCTGATGAACATTTTTCTCAAACCGTTGAACTTTTTGCTCACACAGTCTCTCACAGAGCGGTGAGCCTCTGAGAGACTCCCTGGAGAATCCTTGTTAGACCCAATCATGTGACTAACCTGTTGATCATTCACCAAATTAGTTGAGAAGCGCTCCCTCAGATGCTTTTTTTAAATTTTGTTTTTGTTCTTTTTAAAGAACAAAAGCTTGGACTGGTGGTTTCGGGACATACTATCTTCACTAGGGCTGTAGCTTTTCACTAATTTTAAGATACGATACACGTTATTCAGAGCATGATACAATATATCACAATACTCAGCCAACGATTCGATTGGATTGGAAGATTTTAAAGGGACAGTGTGATTTTGGTGACATCTTGTGACTGTTATTAACTGAACTGAACTAATTCCCACTCTGCTAAAATATGATTTTTTTTTTTTTTTTTTATCAGAGGAGAAAGTATTGCAATATACTGCTGTATCAATCTTTTGTCACGCCACTAAAGTTCACCATGTCTGATTCATGCAGGTATTTGCCTCCATAGTTGCCGTTGCCTAACTTTGGAAGAGACATTGATCTCACTTTTGGTGGTGAAAGGTGTTGATTTAGTTTTAAATATTTATTCTGACTTACTTTTCAGACACAAGGACCTCAGAAACAGCAGACTAAACTTTCTCCCTGACACTGACAGAGACCAAACTCCCTGAAGCGTCTAAACAGAGTCTCAGATATTTGGTTTATCGGTGCCAGGGAAGGGAAGTGGAGGCATTGTTGTGAAACCTGTGTTACCCAATCGTTTCATCTCTTTCTGCAGCGTGCAGACACACCCCGAACTCACTGCAGAGGAATTCCACCTTAATCAGATCAGATCTGATCAGCGGGGACCTTCCCTTTGTGATGAAACACTTCTGAAATAAAGATGAGTGTTTGACTTCCTCTTCTCACATTTCAACATCCGTTTACTCAGCCTGGACACACACGCCACTTTTTATTTCCTCAATTCACACTCTATGCCCACAAAGAAACACTATCAGGGTTGTTTATAGTGATTTATTTATAAGTTTTTTGGTATATTTTAGTGTAAATTTTTACATTTTTGTTGATTTTTGGGGGGCGTTCTGTTTTTTAATGATCTGTCTCATATTTTATTTTGAAACTCAGGAAACAGTAGTTTAAGTTTGATTCCCTTTAGGCCGGTATTACTTAATAAAACTGAAGCAATCCTGAGCTTTATGATGAACTCACAGTGACAGATGTTTGATAATGTTCTTTATCTCTGTGTTTCATCATCAATGTTCTTGTTAATTGAAATACCAGATATCTAATCATCTGTGGTTTTGTTATTTCATCCTCTAAAACCGACTTTCTGTAAATCTATAAATCCCAGCTTCCTCCTCAAGTTGAGGCAGGACACGGGCCCTCAGAGGAACGTCAGGAATGTGAGCTGAGAGTCTGACAGCAGATGAGACACGCCGAGCTAAGTGAACGCTCCCCTTTAACAGTCAGACGGAGGCTTTGAAGCCCGAGCTCTGGAGGTGATTTTACTCTTTGGCCTGCAGCGAGTCAGAGAGGCAGCGGGTTGGAAAACTACAGAAAGCAAGCTCAGCAGATCACAGCGGGCATGTTGGGTCCTTAAACAAAGAGGATTCTTTAAAATCAATAAAAGATAAATTCACCTGGCCTGTTTTTACTCGTTGGTTGGACCAATCTCAAAGCTCAAAGCCTGATCTGAACAGGTGAGTGGACTCTGAGGAAACCTTTGATGTGTCACTTCCTCTCTGAAGGTTAATCAGCTCTGACCTGACGGACAGAGAAGGTCAGTCTCTTCAGCCACGTTTCCACCAAGCAGTCTGGTTTTGATCAGAACAGTCTGATCAGTGTTGCCACAGTTACTTTAGCTGTGCCACAGTTAACTGCCCAAAGTAGATCGGATTTCACTCGTGAAGGATGACAAGACAGATTCTTCCTAGATTTGCCATTTTTATTCTGTTTCAAGGTAAAAAAAGAAAAAATAAATAAAGATCTTTAAAGAAAGCCAACCAAATAAAACAATGTTAAGAAACTATAGAAATCATCAAAAATAAGCATGAAGACCAAATGTGTATGTTCGTGCAAATAACTTACAATGAATCTACTGATGTCAGTGAAGTTATGTTACTACTTTTCCACTTTTTCACTTAATGTTTTTTTCTTTCCTTTTATTTGCTTTTTATACTCTTGTTTTTTTTCATATTTAATTTGTATTTTGTCCTTCTTTTGTTTTATTTTCCTACTCTTTCTTTTTCTTTTATTTTCTCTTTTTGATTTTTAATTTTAATTTAATTTTTTTGAATTTAATTCAGTTTTATTTTATTTTATTTTATTTTTATTTATTTATTTTATTTTATTTTATTTAATTCTTATTAATTTATTCATTTTTTATTTTTTATTTTTATTTTAATTTTTTTTTTGGGGGGGGGGCGGGGGGGGGGGGGGGGGGGGGGGGGGGGGGCTTAAAATGAAAACTGTACAAGTCATCTCATCACTGATATTGTATCATGGTAGACATTTCTGTTGTCTTTTGTTGAGTTTAATTGGTAATTAAAAAAGCAACCCCCCCCCTCCCCCAAATAAATAAATAAATAAATAAATAAATGAATAAAATAAAATAAAATAAAATAAAAAATCATCATTCCTATCAAACTAATATATTTAAATAAATTAATTTAATTATAGTTTAAACGTATGTTTTGTGTACAAACAACCGAAACTATTTCTTTTAATTTCTAGAAATCCTGAGTTGAACACTGAATTAGTTTTGCTTTGCCTTCACTAATGGAATAATTTAAAAACAATCAAATATTTATTAATTTGTTAGTATTTTGTCACGTATCTTTAACAGGTAAAGTAGACAAAGAATGAGAACAAAGGGAGCAGGTACACATGCAGAGCGCAGGCTTCATTGTTGGGATTTTGGTTCATTGTTAGGATCACATGAGTTTCTCCTCGTTGTTTGGATATAAAGTTTAATTTTGGAAGTACTTGCTTAATTTGCACAGATACAAATGCCAAAATGTTTGGTTTTATTTGCCGTTGACGAGACCCAGAGACATAAACCGTGCAAGAAGGGAAGATTTTGCTTCAAACTCCACTCCAGTCTGTTGACGACAACCAGAGCAGATCAGACAAAAGTTTGGACAAAAATTCTCTAGCTCTAAATGCTTTAAAAGTAACGGGTTATGACAAAGTAACGCCTCATGCAGTGTGTACTGAAAGATCATCTTTTTAAATGGGTGTGTATGTGGTTTCTACTGCTTCTGCAGCCAAGTGGACACTTGAGGAACTGCAGTTTTTAGCACTTTTCCCGAGGCTTCACATGTTGAGATGTGGGCTTATTCTTGGAGCATCACAGCTTTGACTGTGACAGATGACAGCTATTTTTTTAAGTCCCACCCTTTGATAAGAGAGGATTTTATAAACAAGCTTGGCCCACCCCAAACCTATCCAACCCTGTTCATCATGAAAGACTCTCTGAGGTAGAAACCCCTCAGGTGATCTCCTCTGTTGGCACGAGCTAATGAAAGCTCTACAGAACATTCAGTTCAGTTAAACCGGATTCCTCTATGTGGCCCAGCCGGATAGACCCAGATCGCTGATATAACGTCAGGAAAGTGTTGAAACGTGAAACCACGACATGAGGGAACACAAGTTAAGACACATCTGAAGCTCAGCTCTAAAACCTGTTGGATGAAATTCTTAGAGACAAAAGTGGGGCAAGTTTTATCAACAGATGTCAGGTGGTTGTCTTTGTGTGATCAAACTCAGAGTTTCACTTACACCGCTCAAAACAAGTGCCACACAGAAGCCTGAGGTCAGAGGTCAACTTTTTACCAGATACAACACCACATCGTAAGGTTTTAAGAGAATAGAAGAAAATAGAAAAAATACTTTATCCCTGAGGGAAAATTCAGGAGAAGTCACAGCAGCAATCAAGAAAACAAAAGTAAGAAAGTGTATAGAAAGTGCAAAAAGCTCCATAAGAAAATAGATGCTGACAGCTTGTCCATCATTGTCCAGTCAGCCAGCCTCCACCTCCACAGGGTCCAGGACTGAGCTTCTTCAGCAGTCTGTTCAGTCTCTGTCTCCTGGATCCTGTCTGCTCACAGCAGGTGAAGCTCTTCCAATGTGGAGTTGGTGTCTGCTGTTAGCTCTGTTAGCCATGTTTGTGAATAGCATGATGCTACTCCACCCTCTGGTATTCTCTCTGTTGCTGGGTTAGCACGGCTAGCTCGTCCATCTTATTGGAGATAGATCTTACGTTCCCAATAACGATGGATGGAAGGACAGGTCCATGTCGTCACTTCTTAGCTCACACCTGAGAACCAGCACGTCGTCCTCACCTCATTTTCCTCACCTTGTGGGAAACATCCTGCTTTGCACAGTTAGCATTGACATGCTACAGGCTGCTAACAGCTTATTTCACATGTAAACAATGCAGCCATGGTTACATGTAGGATCTCCAGACAAACACAGGAGCAAAAATAGTAAAAATATCACTGAAGACAAAACCAGTTTGGCGTCACAACCAACAAATAGTCATTTATACATAACTTGTAAAATTGAGTGCTGGTGCTCTGATGGGTTTTAAAGTTGTAACGTGTCTCCGAGATTTGTCCTGAAATGTAAAAGCGAGGGAACATTTCCATCCTCGAACTTTGCTTTGAGCTTTCTCACGGTTAGTTTCATGTTCCTGTCACTTTGTTCGTCAGCCGATTCAGTTAAACTTTATTTATAAACATGTGACAGCAGCCAGCTGGAATGTTTCCAGATGAATCCTTATCTGACCTCCTCCTCCACCTCCTCGTCCTCCTTCTCCTCCCTGCTGTGTGTCTGCATGAATCACAGCGTTTCAACGAGATAATAGCGTTCTGTGAATGAATGAAAGGGGAACACCACAGCTCAAAGAGTGACGACAACAGGAATGATACAGGAATAAACACTCCTGACCTTTATCTTTACCGCAGAGAGGACTCATGGTCTATCTTTACACACACACACAAACACTGGATGATGATGATGTTTGGGATATTTTGAAGCGTGGGTAGATGAAACGCTGTGATAGTACAGGAAGCTGGAAAGCTCTGGTTATTTCTGAAGAAGGGAAACCTCAGAGGCCTCACCTGGAGCGTTCCTGTCACGTTTCAAACACATCCTCTTATTTACACTCCAGTCCGACGGTTTCAGGTTTACTCACTGTCGACTTCAGCTGCCAAAAAACACATCAAGCCAAGCTCCTCACATCAGACAGTTTCACTTCAACCTGATGAGGTTTAAAACCTCATTTCCTGTTATTAAATATCAAATGTATTTCCTGTCCTCTGCTTGGAATAAAACATTATTGACCCTCAGTCAGGCCTTTGTTTCAGGGGTCAGAGTCCTCTGTAAGACCTGCAGTATGAAACTAGTTTCCTCAAGTCTGACCTGATTAGTTGTCTGGAGCAGATACCCCCGAACCCCCTCCCCACCCACTCCTTTCCCCGCTACTGGAGAGAAATCTCTCCAGCAGCGGGGAGGAGAATGCCAAAGTTGAAGAGCCATCACTGCTCTGTTTTTGGCTGTAAACAGCCACATAGTTCCATGCTCAAGCTTCCCATCTCAGAAGAAGACAGACTAAGTGTCTAGAGTTCATTTATCAGGAAATGTTCCAGCTACACTCAGTAAAACAGTGCATGTGTGTGCTAGTCACTTCACGGCCGACTGCTTTTCCAACTTTGGACAGTCCAACAGAGGGCTAGCCAATAGACTGGTCCTGAATCCAGGCGCATTACCAACCATCCTCCAACAAACCTGGAACCCTGGAAATGTGAGTATTTTAAATGCTGTGTGCTGTGGAGCAGATGGAAGAGCTGTTCCTCAGTGTCCCCCCTGTCTCTGTGTTAGCTTCAGGATGCTAACTTTAGCTGCAGTTAGCCTGTTGTTTTAGCCTATAATGTTACGGTAAACCAGCTTCTCTGTTTTCTAAACATTGTGCACTTGGAGCTCGTGGCACCGCTCTCAGTGACGTTGAAGAGCGGGGCGGTATCAGCGGTGGCTCATTTACATATGAAGGCCACGCCCACTAAATCAGAGCGTTCTGAACAGGGGGGCTATGAGAGCCTGGAAACAATGCTGCTGTGCTTGATTTATTGGCTTTTTGGACCAAAACATGTTACTACCATTTCATGAAGACATCAATGATCCAGATTAAACTGCAGGAAAGGAGCAGGAGATGGGAGCTTTAAAAAACGAATTTTAAGCTGTCAATCATGCAAGGACAGTAAGATGAAAAACTGAGGAGACACTGACGAGCTAAAAAAATTGATAAAGTCATGACGTATAAGATGAAAGCCATAATAAAAGCTTTAATGTAAAGAAATTAAGATGTAATTCAATGGCAATGATGGTTTAATTTATCTTCTAACATTATTCAACTTTATTTTAACCTTAATTTTGTAATTTTATGACCCAAGTGTTTTTCTCTGAAAAAGACTAAATTTTCCACGAGTACTATCACCCACCGCCGTAAAGATGCAACTCTTGCCAAGTCATGGATTTGATCTTTTTTTATCCCTCCTTTCTTTGGATGCTAAGACACGAGGCAGTGCACTTATGAGTAGTTTGAAAGGTGAAACCAGTCAAACTTTGTAAACTCAGTTTGTAGTTTGGTGTCCTAAAGGTGAGCAGACTGTGGCCAGGACTGAGCTTCTTCAGCAGTCTGTTCAGTCTCTGTCTCCTGGATCCTGTCTGCTCACAGCAGGTGAAGCTCTTCACATGTGGCCTTGGTGTCTGATGTTAGCTCTGTTAGCTATGTCTCTGAATAGCATGATGCTACTCTGCCTTCTGGTATTCCCTCTGTTGCTGGGTTAGCACAGCTAGCTTGTCCACCTTAATGGAGATAGATGTTTTGTTCCCAATAATGATGGATGGAAGGACAGGTCCATGTCGTCACTTCTTAGCTCATACCTGAGAACCAGCACGTCGTCCTCACCTCCTTCTCCTCACCTTGTGGGAAACATCCGGCTTTGCACAGTTAGCATCGACATGCTACAGGCTGCTAACAGCTGATTTCACATGTAAACAATGCAGCCATGGTTACATGTAGGATCTCCAGACAAACACAGGAGAAAAGTAGTAAAAATATCACTAAAGACAAAACCAGTTTAGTGTCCATGACCAACAAATGAGCCACACAAAGTAATGATCCACTCCAAATACAAAGATGATGCATGGCCAGTTTACAGGCCAAACAGAAAAATGGAGGAGTGTTTGTTCCTGTCCTAAGATGAAGTATGTCTTTGTGTGATGAAGGGAACATGAAGTGGGTCAGATTTCAGCCAGCTGGACCGTTTCCATCTGTTGGATAATCTGACGGTCCCTCGTGACAGTCTTTATTTCTCTCTTTTCCATCAAGGCTCTGTTTTCACAGCAGAAAGTGAAACATGTTTATGTTGGTCTGATGTTTCTCCTGTGTTATCCTTTGATGACTGAGCTCTACAGGCTCCATCAAGAGGCTGGATGTGAGGACGAGGGGGAGGAGAGTAGTGAGGAAGATGTTTACCGTCTCTGCCACATTAGGTCAGGTTTGAGTGTTTAGACGGAGAGATAAGATGGCTTTCTGTGGACCACTTGCACGACTTCCTGTCTGTGAAACTGCTTCTTTGATTTATAGTTTGGCGTGAAGAGCTCAGAGAGAGAAACATGCAGCCCTGACCCTGAATGTTAGGGCTGATCTAAACTTCATGTATGAACATAGAAACAGGCCGTCACCATGGAAACGCTCCATCATATACATGCAGTTCTGGGAACCAGTGTCACCGACACTTGCTGTCATTTTTCTAAAGTCACCGATAAGGTTCCTCAGACTCCGGTCTCTGGTTTTAACCTTGAATTCTGACTCAGAAAAGACGGTCAGAAGGTCAGACTGCTCCCGTCCTCTGAGCGTCTGAACTCTGAACAAACTTCCTCCACTGACTAATTTAGGCTTTTACAGTGACACCAGCTGTGACATCACTTCCTCTTCAGAGCTCTGTCTAATAACGGTCAAAGGGGAAAAAGTGTTGAAGCTGGTTTACTCAGTGTGAGCTGGAATATCTCTAAAGTTTTTGCCCCAAATTTTGTGGTTCTCATGGGGCGGGGGTTTCAGGGTCACTCAGGATTTCTGAAACATGTTCTCTGATGAAAATATTTTATTGATGCAGTTTTTCTGCAATAATGGACACAATCAGAAACATTGGTTTAATGTCTTTCAATAAACAAAGTTTTATTGGCTTGATTAATCAATTCACTAACATAATCTTTTTTCTTCCTATCCCTCTTTTGCTAACAATGTATTGATTTTTTTGTATTGATTTATTGAGTTTATCATATTCTAACCAGCCAAGGGGGAAGTTAATTGTGTTTGCCAACCAGAGCAGCGTTTTGGCACACAGTTTGGCTCCTGAGCAGTCACTTCAGGGGGTGAATTTCAACTACTAGACCACGAGGGGGGTGGCTTCACAGCACATTTTTACAAAGTATTAATACCAAGCTGATCATTATTACGACAACAAGTGAGTCCATGGAAAAAATGTCTAACCTGAAAGTGGTCCATGGTCTCAATGCATAAAAGATGTCTTTGAAAACATTGTATTTTCTTTCATCTTTATACAGTTTAACGTGTTAAGGCAAAATATTTGTACAGGTTAAGGCGTACAGACTTGACATGTTAACACAAACGCCCAACTAGACGTTGTGGTTCACTCAGCGTTCACACCTGCTTGTGTTTCTGCAGACTGTGCAGGGAATAAATTTCCTGGGCCCGTATGCATGACAAGCTATTAGCGGGGAAAATGGACCAATTTTATTAACAGCGTAAAAAAAAAATGATTAGCGATATGCATGAGCCAGCTTAACAGGCTGAAAGAGCATGGAGGTATACGCCAACATTACAGGCGCTAACAGCCGGATTACAGCACCTGTTCAGCCGTTTAAAGACGGACATTGGGCGATCCATTACCAATTGAGGCAAAATATGTTAAGACAGTGGACAGTCCTTTGGAAAGGTGGCGATGTGTAGCCATACAGAAAATTTAGATGGGATAAGGGAGACAATCAAAGTGTCAAACCAGCAAGGCTTGCTGCCGTCAGTTTAACAAGTTTGAATTACTCTTTGCTTTCATACACCTGGGTCCTTAAACTGCTTGAAGAGTTATTCAATGAGGTACTGGGGCACTGCAAGGCAGTTTTAATAGTACTGATCTTATTTTTTGAGGTTTTCTACTGTTTGCTCAGAAACACCAAACACATTCACTCTGTTCAAGGTCGCCAAACTTTCTCTTTCTCTTTGTCTATCTGATTGACTCACTGATAACAGCTGTTTGTGTGTTCTTGTAATAAAATTTCCTTTTTTCTGGCTAAAAAATGTTTTTCTTGATCTTATCTCAGTCACACTGTTTGTGCTTGCTAGGTTTATCACTGCTTATGAGTAGTAGACATGCTCAGTTCGACTTTGTTTGATCAAATGGACGATTATTTGCAGTCGTGCATGAGGCTAACGCTGCAGCTAAACGGGCCTTTTCATAACAGAGCATTAGGTTGAACATGCATGCTTTAACTCAAGCAGCACTGGATGTCAACATTTGCAAAGTTTGCAGAGTATAATTAATGAACCTGCAGCTCTAAACTCTGAGAAAACACAAGTTTTACCAGCAGACATCAGGCTTTTACTTCGGGGCAAGTATTGGCTTCAACAACAAAACAAACCGCTCAAACTGCCTCTTTCCTGTCCACGTTTATGTTCCAGGGGCTTTACGCTCTTGTTGTGACATATTTATGTTTTTGTAACCATGTGGGTCAGTGTGTGTCAGTGTGTGTCAGTGTGTGTCATGTGTTGGGGCCCCACTCGCTGCTCTCTTTGTTTTAGGGTAAACATGGAGCTCTTGCGTCACACTCACATTGAGGGGGACCCTGCTGTCAACACCCGGTGAGTAAAGGAGGAGGAAGAGGAGGAACAGCAGGGAGGAAGTGAGCAGGATGATGAAATGTTGGTGGAAGCAGAGCAAGGGAAGAAAAAGGAGGAATAGCTCCCCCTGCTGGATGAAACATGAACAGTAGAGGAAGAAGGAAGTGCAGCAGGAAATAAAACAGCTGGATCTTCACATGTTAGGGGAAAGAAAAAGACACAAACACAGCTGATGGGTGGACAGGAGCTCAAAACATGTCATGTTTGTGTTTAACGGGAAAACCATGAGTCTGAAACAACAGCTCTAAAACTTCAGAGCTCAGGAAAACACCCAAACAATCAACAAAAACACTCTGCACACTCTAAACCAGCCTGGAAGTGAAGCTTAATCTGAGAAACAACAGCACCTTACCTGAGAGCTGGGGTCTGTGTGCAGCCTGCAGCAGCTGAGATTCAAACCAGGTATGTCCGCTGTCATCCAATCAAAAAATAGCTGCTCTGTTTGAATGAACCAATCAGAGGCTGCACCTCCATCACCACCTGATCACTGTAACACACACCCACACAGATCAAAGTTATCAACACGTAAAGTTTAATCCAGAGAAGAACTGAAACCCATCATCCGAGACTCATTTCTGACATTTTGTTGTTTTTAATTTGAGGATCTCATTTCTTAATCCCACTGTGATCACTGTAATCCTGTCAGATTACCCCTAACACCAGGGCCCTGAGGTGTTTAAGCAGCTCTATAACGTGTTTCTGTGAGTATCTGCTGCCCCCTGCTGTCTGAAGAAAAAAATACACACAGAACAAAAAACTGACAAACTGAAATATGTGAAATATGTAAATGACTTATCACAACATTAGATCCTTCTGTCATCATCAGAACTATATCTATCATCTGCATTATCTTTATCTTGCACAATAATTATTATCATCACCATCATCACTTACACTCACCGGCCACTTTATTAGGCACAGCTGTCCAACCGCTTGTTAAAGCAAATTTCTAATCAGCCAATCACATGGCAGCATGTAGACATGGTGAAGACGATCTGCTGCAGGTCAAAGCGAGCATCAGAATGGAGAAGAAAGGAGATTTAAGGGACTTTGAACGTGGCATGGTTGTTGGTCTGAGTATTTCAGAAACTGCTGATCTACTGGGATTTTAACCCACAACCATCTCTAGGGTTTACAGAGAATGGTCCCAAAAAGAGAAAATATCCAGTGAGCAGCAGTTCTGTGGGACAAAATGCCTTGTTGATGCCAGAGGTCAGAGGAGAATGGACAGACTGGTTGGAGCTGATAGAAAGGCAACAGTAACTCAAATAACCACTGGTTACAACCGAGGTCTGCAGAAGAGCATCTCTGAACACACAACACGTCCAACCTTGAGGCAGATGGGCTACAGCAGCAGAAGACCACACCGGGTGACCCTCCTGTCAGCTAAGAACAGGAAACTGAGGCTACAATTCACACAGCAACACCAAAACTGGACAATAGAAGATTGGAGAAACGTTGCCTGGTCTGATGAGTCTGGATTTCTGCTCCACATTCAGATGGTAGGGTCAGAATTTGGCCTCAACAACATGAAAGCATGGATCCATCCTGCCTTGTATCAACGGTTCAGGCTGCTGCTGCTGGTGTAATGGTGTGGGGGAGATTATCTTGGTTCACTTTGGGCCCCTTAGTACCAACTGAGCATGGTCTAAAGTCCACAGGAAAAAAAGAAAAAAAAAAGAAAAAAGGGGGGGAAAAGAAAAAAACAGAAAAAAGAAAGAAAAAAGGGGAAAAAGAAAAAAAGAAAAAAAATGAAAAAAGGGGAAAAAAAAGAAAAAGAGAAAACAGAAAAAAGAGAGAAAAAAAGGAAAAAAGAAAAAATGAAAAAGAAAAAAGAAGAATAAAGAGAAAAATAGAAAAAAATGAAAAAGAAAAAAGAAAATAAGAGAACAAAAGGGGAAAAAAGACAAAAGGAAGAAAAAGGAAAAAGAAAAAACACAAAAAAAGAGAAAAAAAGAAAAAAAAGAATGAAGAGAAATAAAGAAAAAAAGGGGGAAAAGAAAAAAGAAAGAAAGAGAAAAAAGAAAGAAAGAAAGTGAAAAAAGAAAAAAATGAAAAAAGGGGAAAAAAACAGAAAATTAGAAAAGAGAAAAAAAGGAGAAAAAAAGGGAAAAAAGGAAAAAAGAAAGAAAAAGGAAAAAGAAAAAAGGAGAAAAAAAAGCAAAAGAAAAAAAAGTCCACAGCCTACCTGAGTATTGTTGCTGACCATGTCCATCCCTTTATGAGCACAGTGTACCCATCTTCTGATGGCTACTTCCAGCAGGATAAAGCTCCATGTCATAAAGCTGGAATCATCTCAGACTGCTTTCTTCAACATGACAATGAGTTCCCTGTACTCAAATGTCCTCCACAGTCCCCAGATCTCAATCCAATAGAGCACCTTTGGGATGTGGTGGAACGGGAGATTCTCATCATGGATGTTCAGACGACAAATCTGCAGCAACTGTGTGATGCTATCATGTCAATATGGAGCAAACTCTCTGAGGAATGTTTCCAGGACCTTGTTGAATCTATGCCACCAAGGATTAAGGCAGATCTGGAGGCAAAAGGGGGTCCAACCCGGTACTGGCAAGGTTCACGTAATAAAGTGGCCAGTGAGTAAAAATGTATTTCTCATAATTTTTTTTCATATTTTTTTTTTATCATTACTGCATTTCTATAATCATCATCATCACCCTCATCATCTTTTTCATCTGCATTATCAGCATAACCCTAACATTATCATATGTTTATCTTTGTCATTTCCTGAATTTCCCTTTGGGGATTAATTGAGTAAATTCTATTCTACTCTATTCTAGTTGGCATCACCATTTTACACTCTAGAGATAAATTCAGATTCAGCTTTCAGTTTTCTCTTGGTTTTCTTGACTTATGTGAACAAAACTTTTCTTTTTTTTACCATGAATAAAAAAATATATATTTCAAACAACAAAACAAAACCATCACATTGTACACTTTGACTTCTGCTTATTTATTTTACACGTTTTCAGAGGTAGTACTCAACTTCCACCATCAGAAAACACATTTAATCATTATCACTTGAAGTAACTGAATAAAAACTTCTGAAAGTTTAACAGTGATCAGGAACTTTACAGATCTGGGAACAGTTATTGACAGACTGACTGGAATCAAATATTTTGGTCTTTGTTGAAATGAACTTTTCCTGCAGTAAGAGAAAGTCCTGTTTTCTCCTCCTTCTTTAGATGAAGTCTCACTAACTGGTGGAAACCTAACGGAGAGTCCACTGAGTCCTCGGTAGTCCCCTTCGGAGGGATCTACTGTGGACTTCCTTGAACTTCTCAGATGTCAGACACTCAGGGGGCTCATGTTCCTCCTTTTCCTCCTCCTCCTCCTCCTCCTCCTGCTCTCCTCGGAAACGGGATGTGATGTAAAAACAGAAACTTTTTTCTGCTCCTCTCTCCGGATCGTGCAGAGCTTCTTCTCAGAAACACCGCTGGAGGAAAAGTCGCGCAGGGAAACTTTTTCAGGACGTTTTTGGAGTCGGACAGCGAACCGTGTGGGAGGAAAAAACACCGTCACTCTTCTCCACCATGATCCTGTGAGCTCCTCCGTCTGTCCCCGACCGACAAGCTCCGAGCAGCCGGGACCTGAGCGCGGAGGAGCCGCTGACGCTTCAGCTGCTGTTTGTTGTGGATCCAGAGGAGCGCACGGACAGGTAAACAGCTGACAGCTCCAACTCCCTCTCTGCGTGTGTCTCTTTGTCTCTTTGTCTTTCTGTTTCTTCCTCTAACGGAGGGAAACTCAGCAGAGCCCAGCAGAGATTTCTCGCTGCTGGAAAGTCTGAGCTCAGGTCAGAGCCTGAGCAGAGTGAGGCCTTCATGCTGCTCACCGCACATCTCAGAGCTTTGTTATCTGCTCCAGGCTGCTGCACAGCAACACACAACAGCTCACATGAGTTTTAATGAGTCCAACAGCCCCAGGTGGGTCAAAACCAGACAGAAAAACCCTGAAAATGAGGAATATGTTCAGAGAATCCATGCATGAGGAGGAGTTTAAAGAAGAGTGTGTACTTTTTTAAAGATGAGTCCAGATTACTTCAAAGTAACGGTACCAGAGCTTCAAATCTACAAGGTGTGTCCAGGTTAAATGCAAATAAACACAGAGTGAAACATTATTTTGTATAAGTGAGCATGATGCATCTGTAAATATAACAAACTCCTCATGGACACTTCAAAATGACAGAATAATAAGATTTAGTCATATTTTTGTGATGTTTTAAGACAACTTGAAGCCGTTATCGACTCAGTCTGTGAAATAAACTCACTTTAATGGTCTTATGTTGTACATTTCTCCACCTTTAGCTCCCAAACATCACTTGTTCTGCAGATTTAGAGAAATATTTGTGAAGTATATTTATCAAATTTTATATATAAATCAGACATGCACTGATCCATTGGTGCCAATTGCCTTAATTTTGGGGGTCAGCAATCGGCCCATCCTTGCATATAAAACTGATCTTAATTACCTCTGGGAAGGTCTGACAGCCAGCCATTGTTACTTTTTGCTCTGAGACCTAAAACTCAGGACACTTTATTGGTTGTTAAAGTTAAAACTTAAAGATTTTATTGTTTCACAGTTATTGATCAATGATTTTCAATAACAGAAGATTGTAACATTGAAGGTAAATGCTGTTAGTTATAAAAAATAAAAATCTAAAATCGGTATCGGCAGGTCAGGCTTTTTAAAGATCAGTGATCAGCCAGAAAATTGTGATCGGTGCACGCCTAATATAAATGTTGAATGTTATTTATAAATGTTATAAATGAATATCCTGACTCTAAATATTTAGCTACGTTTCTAAATGCTTAGGTAATATGCAAATTCACCCTCCCGCCCACCGAGTAGCACCAAAATAAAAGTTTGAGGAAGTGATCTTGATAAAGTTAAGCTCTACTTCTTCGATGTCGACCACAGGATCTTCAACAGCGCCATCACAGCGCTTGGTTCATTTATTTTCTAACAGCTGATTTAGCCGACTGTGTTTGACTTTCTCAAAATTAACTTAGCTGGATCGCTTCCTCCAACTTTTATTTTGGTACTTCCTGTGGGTGGGAGTGTCGGGATGGGTACCTTTCACATTTGAAACGATTGAAACAATTTTCAATTTAACATATTTATCCTTCAGTATATAACCTTGCAATGTTGTGTTCATGTCCAGGGTGGAAAATCACCTTCTCTTCCACTCCCTCACAGTCATAAGGATGCGTTTATGTACCTAAACAGTGTGCATGTTATTCCCGATGTGTGGACGAGGCCCCGAGAGACCAAACAACAAAAAAATGGCCCCCAGAGCAGCAGCAGAAGCATAAAGCCAGATCCTTCAGCTTCAAAGTCTGACGTTTGGGTTGTTTTATTGCTCCAAAAAGTGAGGTATAATACCGAATATTGATATGGAATTGAATCAACATTGAATCTAATCGAATCGAATCGAATTGAACCGATTCAAATCGAATCGAAATTGAATCGAATCATGAGGTTCTCAGCAATACCTAGCCCTATTAAGAATCATAAATCTTTGATAAAAATTTAGTCTTTGCTAAATATTTTGAATCAGGACATTCAGTGATAACATTTATAAATAACATTTAACATTTAGATAAAACATTTAACATTTATGTATAATGTTTGACAAATATATGTCACAAATATTTCTCTAAATCTGCAGAAAAAGTGATGTTTTAGAGCTAAATGTGGAGAAATGTAACATTGTGAGTTAGTTTGGGTTTAGTCACATGTTTTAACGCTGTAACAGATTGAAGTGAAGCTGCAGGGATTGAATCACCTACAGGAGTTTTTATATGATGTTAAATTCTTTGAAGAAGATGTAAAAATGTGAAATATTACAACTTTTATGTTTCTGTTTCATTCACAGACTGAGCACAGAGCTCTTTGAGTCATGAAGTTAATCTTTAGTCTGTTTCATCACTTGCTGAAACCTCCTCACAGGAGCTGTAATGTTGATGTGTTAAATTATTGATTTCTGCTTCACTGATAAAAAAAAAACAGTCTTGTTGAGATTTCTTGAGTCTGGACACGTTGCAGTTTTTATCTCGTTTTGCTCCTGCTCTCGGTGTGTCAGCATGATGAACCCCACACAGATGATTTAAGATGAATTCACTTTGTCCAGGAGGAGGAAACACGTCTGACACCGAGCTCTGAGTATTCAGAGAATCACTACGGTTTGTCTAAGGCGCACAGTTCTGGTTTGTGAATGTTGAGTGTAAGAGTGTGTGTGAGAGTGTGTGAGCATGAGTGTGTGTTCCTGACCTCCCGACCTCCTGTGAGGTGTCTCAGGGATCATGTTGGAGTTATTTTGGTGCTGAGAGCTCAGTTTACAGACAGACCTGTGAGCGGATCTCACCTCGTGTCTCAGACTCTCAGGATCACTCCTGTAAACCTTACTCTGTACGTGCTGTTTATTAAGTTCACTGTTTTAACCCCCAGCTCCTATTGTTTATTAATTAAGTCAGGATTTAGTCAGAGTTAAAACACTTTGACTTTTCTCGTCGTCTCACCTTCCTTCAAAAAGTTCTTCCTGGTGAAAGAAACTAGAGATGCACGATGTTATCAGCGTATTATCGTCCGATATTGGCTTAAAAATAAACATTTGATATCAGCGAACACTCCAAATTCTGCCGATTTAATAAACCCGATAAAGCCATGAGCTAAAGCTGCAGATATTCTAAAGTTTTTGTAGTTTTGTTTGTACAGCTCAGATTGGGCAGACCCATTTTTGGCTCCTGTTTTATGCAGGGAATCACAGTATATTGGGATCAATATCGGTATCGGACGATTTTTACTCATTAGCTCCCAGCCATTGTCAGAGCATCTTGAACGATCTTTTAAGACCCAGAAAAAACTTTATTTCTCTATGTAAACACCAAAACTACCTAAGAAGAGTGGACGCTCTTTTTTATGTCTCTTCCTGTTTTTGATCCAAAAATCAGAGAAAATGTACTTTTTTGATCACGTTTATTCTGGGCGCTCCATCTTTAGATCCTCTCCATGGTCGTCTTTTCTCTCGATTGCTGCTCTTTCTCTCTGAACTACCTCGACACATCATCTCAGATTATTTTTGTTTGGTTTTCTTTAACGATATAATACCAGATATCGGTATCGGCCAAAATTTTCATATCGGTGCCGACTGTCAGTTGTGAAATTGGCCAAATTTGCTCTGGTTGTGGGTAATGTTGTGATTTTTCAGGAAGATAATCGTCCAGCTTTCAAGTATATTTCATCTTCTGGAAGTTTTTTGTTTGAAAGCAATCGTCATGAATAAATATACAGTTTGAGGAAGACATTTTCTCGTTTTTCACAAGAATTGAATGCTACAGAATAAATGTGATAAGAGTATACCCCATGATATAATACGCTACTTCCAATACAGAACAGAGTTGATGATCTCTACAATTATGTGAACAGAAAAAATATTGGTATCAACTTAATGAGTTGTAAAATATTGGCGTAGTGATGGTGGACACTGGAGCCTAACTGTCAGACAGAAAAAGGACAGAAGAGCAGAAGAAAGAGAAACAGGAGAGAGATAGAGCACGAGCTAAAGGCTAAAAGGGCTAAACTGTTTGTGCTGATGTTGACTCCAGCCCACAGTCAGCAGTTATTCTGCAGTGGTCTGTTCAAACTTGAGAGTCCATCAATACAATGAAGTGAATCCTTGTGGCCTTTGCGGCATGTAATTGTAAAAAATTGGGGGCGTTGTATTCAATTTCAACATTTCTTCCAAACAAAGTCTCTGTAATCATTATCTTTGTAGTTTTTATGTCTTTTGTCATAAAGAACCGGTTGCTAGGACACGAACACAATCAATGTTGAATATTTTGGTATGTGACATGTCAACAACGAGTGTTCTGATTGGCCGGATGTGTACTAGTCTCAAGCAAAACTTTGGAAAAATAGACCTCGGTCCGAGAACAAAAGCTACAATTTCGCTCAGCTAAAGACCATTGCTGGTGTGAAAGCTTGCATTGAAAAACAGAAGGTTCGAAAAAAACAAATAACATGCAAAATATCTGGTGAAAAATATGCATCTGGGCCCTGTTCTACGAAGCAGGATTACTGCCTAGCGAGGTAGCTTTGAGGATAAGTTCCAGTCTCCTGTTCTACGACACGGGATCACTCCTCAGCGAGGCGAGTCTCCATGGCAACGTACACTGAACGGCTAACCTGCTCCGGGGCAGGTTAGGTTCCAGATTGAACTCGCGGACCATTAAAACCCCGCCCACTGACCAATGAGCCCTCATGAAAAAACGGGTTGTCCGTTCTTAGAGGATCCCGTGGACATCAGAGCCCGACCCACTCTCTTTTTCAGATGACCACCTTTATGAAAGGTACCGGTTTTCCAGGGAGGGGTTGGTAGTACATGACACTTTCTACAGGTAGTTAAAGGGAATGAAGAACTCTCATTGCCATAATAAGATCTTCAATGCCAACACTTCTGTTCCATGACAATATTTTATTGCCCGTTTTAAAATTGTGACAGGAATTCATGTAGGGCTCATGTGGGCTACATATCACACAAAAAATGTAAACACGATAGGAATGAACACAATAATAAATTCAGCTATGAAATAAATTAGGTATGGTGCATGTTACAGTAAAAGTGCATGGTGAACAGTGCTATTTCAGGATGAGAATGGCACAAAAGATTTTTTTTGCACTACACTTACACATTTAGACTGTCAGCATTTTTCTGCCAGCACTCCTTCCGTGCTTTAGCAGCGGCGACAGTGCTGCTTTTAACGTTAATTACATGTTTCACCTCGTCATACTTCCTCATGATCACCTCCTGCTCCTCCTGAGTGAAGTATGCGGTCCTTCTCTCTCCGGCCTGCTCTGACGCTCCAGACTGCTTCATGTTCGCGATTGGTCAGATGCAGCAGGCTCCGTCTTATATCTGTGCACGCGCTCATTGCCTAGCTGGATCTACTTATGAGGTTGATAACCAGCGTCGTCAAACCGTGTAGCGAGACCGCCGGCTACCGCGCTCAGTTCAGCGAGGTAGCTCCAAGGCTATCTCGCTAGACTGAACTTGCTTCGTAGAACAGGGCCCTGGTGTGCAAAGGGCTTTGGTTGTTGTTCCCACTGACATCCTGATGGGATGCTTCCTTTTTTTTTTAGGGGACTGTTGAGCATCAAGACAACTAATGTCAGAGTTTGAGCTGTTGGAAAACAGTTTCTTATTTCATCCTTCGTCCTTCCAGAAAGTGCTTTGATGAGATTGTGCCAGTTCACGTGAATTTAACCCCTTAGTGTGCGTTTCTCCAGCTTTGACGCACAAACTGATGAACTGACGTGTTGTTATGGGACGAAATCCTAAATCAGCCCAGCGATAGATTCATCTGATCCGACTCCGGGAGGAGACACAAAGTGGTGACGTCATTTATTACAGCATGAAGTTACATAAACTGGAAGATAACAACAGATCTGAGGCATGTGTGTACCGTAACGTAACCTGACGGTGAAGTGTGTTGGTACTCTGACTTCAGCGTCTCTGTGAGCGCGGCCTGCAGCTCCTGAAAGACTCAGAGAGATTTCACAACAACAGCAGCTCAGAGTTTGGCTCCGAGTGTGAGAAGTGGAAGTGGAAAGCAAGAGATAAAAAATATGACATGTGCAGGACGTTAGAGGCTCTGGATGTTTCTGATTCATGTTTTCAGACAGTTTTAAACCCATCAGTGGAAGAGAAGTTGCTCTTTTTGTATCTGCGACTTAAAAAACTCAAACATCTGAAGGATGACGTCAAACTGTCTCCAGGAATCTCTGCTCCAGCGAGCGCTCCGGCTTCCCAATAAAAGATAATTCTTCCCATCCTGATCCAGCTCTCCTGTCCCAGTTTGAGCCCCATTAGATCCAGATCTCTCAGAAACACGGCCTCCATCAGAGGTCCAGACAAACCGCCTCCATTAAGGCAGCGCATAACCCATGATGCCTTTCTGCAGAGGCACCTCCTGACCCCGAGCGTCGGACACAAACACAGGAAACAGAAGGAGAGTCCTCAGGAGGGGCGTGAGCTGGATGGAGCTGTGGTTGGAGAGGAAGCTGCAGATTACAGTAAAGCATTAAGAAACCACGCAGAGGCTCCGTCAGACTGAAGAGACCTGATTTATCTCCTGAAATAAGGAGTTTGACTTTAAAAACAGCAGGGACACTTCCTGATCTGTCAGGATGATTCACTCAGATATTTAATTAATCTGAAGATCTGTGCTCTCAGAGAGGCTGCTGGATGAATGAACTAAAGCATGTTTCCTGCATGTTACCCATTATTGTTCATGATTTCAGTCATGCTCTGATGTGAGAAAACATTTCATCCAGCTTCCTCAGGGAGATTTAAGGTATGTCCAAAGACAGTCCAAAGTTCCTGCAAAACCTCCAAAGAGTTATACAAAGAAAACTGCAAAACCTCCCGATCAGATGTTAATGTGTGGCTCAAATATCACATCAAGAAGAGTATGAAGCAGTGGTGTACACAGAGAGGACCGCCATCCCACCTAACGACCAAAGTGTTTAAAATGAGTGCTAAAGTGTCCTCACTGAAGCCAAAACACGCACTTTAGTGCCCACTTGAAAGACAAAAAACATACTTAGGTTGCTTCTTTGGAGCCAAAATACACTTAAGTGTTCTCTTAGGGGGCAAAACCACATTAAACTGCCCTCTTAGAAGCCAAAATGCACGCTCCAGTTGCTTCTCTGGAGCCACAATGCACTAAAGTGCCCTCTTGGGGGGGAAAAGGCACATGAAGCTGCCTTTTTGGCTGGTTAAAATATGATAAAATGCACCCTTGGGAGACCAAACGCGCTATAAGTTGTCCTCTTTGGATCCAAAACACATGCTAAAATGCCCCGTTAAGCTAAAACATGTGTTCAAGTGCCCTCTTTGAGCTAAAACCCATGCTTAAGTGCCCTCCTTGTGCTGAAATACTTGCTAAAGTGCGCTCTTTGAGCCAAAACACGTAATAAAGTGCACTCTATGGCACTGAAACAGACATTTAAGTGCCAACTTGGGAGCCAAAATGCATGCTCCAATTGCTTTTCTGGAGAAACAACTGACTTTGGTGCCCTATTTGGAGCTAAAAGATGCGCAAAAGTGCCCTCTTTCTGCTAAAACACGTGCTAAAGTGCCTTCTTTGTGCTGAAACATGTTCTAAAGTGCCCCATTTGAAACTAAATCATGCGCTAAAGTGCCCTCTTTGGAGTTAAAACAAGTGCTAAAGTGCCCTCTTTGGAGCTAAAACAAGCGCTAAAGTGCCCTCTTTGGAGTTAAAACATGTGGTCAAGTGCCCTCTTTGTCTTTAAACACGTGCTTAAGTGCTCTCTTTGTGCTGAAACGTGCTAAAGTGCCCTATTTGGAGCCAAAACACATGCAAAAGTGCCCTCTTTGGAGATAAAGTGCTAGAGTTCCCTCTTTGTGCTGAAACATGTGCAAAAGTGTCCTCTCTGGAGCTGAAATATGTGCTAAAGTGCCCTCATAGATGGAAAAACCACACTTAATCGCCCCCTTGTCTGGGTAAAGCATGAGAGACTGCACTTTTTGGTGACAGAAAGCGTTTGCTGCATGTGCTGTTTTTTCTTTTACCCCCTACTGTCAAAAAGTCAGATCCGCACATTTCCGTGCTGAAGTTTGACATTTTTTTTAGGTCCGAGGCCCTGGAAGTTTTCCATTTGAAAAGGATGCAGGCAAGGCAGCTACTATGACGTCATTAACGCCGGTTAATGTTGAATATCAGCTCCAAAAAATCATCTGAGAGGAAAAATCAGTCGGGCTCTAGATTTGAGTAGCGCTGTCAGATTTTAGTTTGTCCTGATGTGATTGAGGTCAGAAATTATCATGTCCTATTTTCTAAAATTATGTGCTTTTTGACTCTTTTGGCACACTGTAGTTATGCATCTGCAGTGTCTTCTTGCTTCCTGCTACTAAGAAAGAAATTAACAACATGGCTGTGCCTTTAACGGCTTCCTCAGGCTGAAGTTAGCAGGTTTCACAAAGCCAGGAGAGTCATCCTCAGGTTGTGATACCGCTTCATTTTCACAGGCAGAACCCAGACTGTAGGTTTTTAAGGTGGAAGAAGTCGTCAGTGTGATCTTAAGAAGTCGTCGCTGTGATCTTTCTGACGCTCAAAGCTGTAAACTGTTGGTGCTGAGTCCTGAAGCGACGGCGTTCGCTCCGTGATAAACGACAACAGAGAAAGCAGAGACGCTCTCTGCTCACTCCTCCCACCGCTGACAGAGTTATGATTCCCTGCATACCTGTGTGTGAGAGTGTGTGTGTGAAAGTGTGTGTGTATTAAGATCTTCATGTCTTCAGGGCTCATATTTTGGATCAGGCGGCTCAGACTCCAGCGACATCTTCGAAACCAGAGTAGAAACTCTGAAAGTGAAGTTCACAAAGCGAAATATTTCAGGTTTTCTTGATTCTTCAACGTTGAACTTTTCTAGAAAGCGTGTGCTTTGTGAAAAAGGTATAAACCCCGCTCCGTATCCAGGTCAGATTCTTCAGCAGCACTCTATAAATCCAGAATCTGGGCTAAACGGATCCACATTCAGACCTTCAGGTGCGTTTGATGGCGTTCACCTTGGCAGAGCCGTGTGTCAGTTCAAAGCTCTACATGTTAAATCAAGCGCTCCTCACATTCCTCAGATTCCTGCAGCTCTTTTTGAAGCCTCTGCAGCTCCGCTCAGGTCCAGGTTCACACTATCACCTGCTCCCAGGGCCAGATCCAGGTTTTTGGTCAAATCCTGTTATGTTTAAATGCAGCACTGTAAAAATTCTCAGTGAAATTGTCAAAAAGACTTTACTGTTTTTATACAGCAATGTAATTTTTAATTAACCGTGAGTGAGGAGGAAACACAGTGGATATAACTGAGAAAGAAAATACTTTATTTATCCCTGAGGAGAAATTCAGGAGGAGTCACAGCAGCAATCAAGAAAACAAAAGTAAGAAAGTGTTCTTCCAATGTGGCGTTGGTGTCTGGTGTTAGCTCTGTTAGCCATGTCTGTGAATAGCAAGATGCTACTCTGCCCTCTGGTAGTCTCTCTGTTGCTGGGTTAGCACAGCTAGCTCGTCCATCTTATTGGAGATAGATCTTACGTTCCCAAAAACGATGGATGGAAGGACAGGTCGATGTCCTCACCTCCTTCTCCTCACCTTGTGGGGAAACATCCGGCCTAGCACCAGTTAGCATTCACATGCTACAGGCTGCTAAAAGCTGATTCCACATGTAAACAATGCAGCCATGGTTACATGTAGGATCTCCAGACAAACACAGGAGAAAAACAAGGAAAAATATGATCCACTCCAAATACAAAGATGATGAAAAAGAGATGATAAAATTACAAGAAACGGACAAAGAAGAGAGCTGCTGTAACAGGCAGCCACAACCAAATATTACTAGCCATTTCTGTTGCCAAAATTTTACCATTATATTACAGTGACATTTTTTGAAAATGTACTGTGTTGCTTTTTATCTTCGATGTCTTAAACTGAAGCTTCGTGTAGTCCTGAAAATTTGTGAACATTTCCAGGAGACCTGTCTTTAAAGTTATCTAAAGATGCTCTTCTTTCTGACAGCGTGAAATCCTCACTAATGGTTTAGGAGAGGAGGGGATGAGTCTTTGGAAGCAGAAAAGCTTCAGGGGAGAAAGTTTTGTCTCCAGCTCTCTCTGAAAAAGTTTGTGATTTTTCAGGAGTTTGGTGCGTTTGTGAACACAGCTCTTGGTATCACAGATAAATGTTCGATGGTTCGTTTAGGGCTGAACTGCGCTCAGTATGAGGTTATCTGAGTCCCTGATAGTTTACAGAGACGTTAAAAACAAACAGATGAACCCGTGTTCAGGTTCTGGGCTCTGGTTCTTCCTCATGTCGGTTTGAAAACTCCGAATAAGCAGAAACTGAAGGTGGACTTTTTCTTTCTGTCATAGTTTCCTGTTAATAAGCAGCTGGAAGTCTTCAAGGTCTGAGAGTGTGTCATCGCAGGCATCTGGAACTGAGCTCGAGTGTGTGTGTGTGTGTGTGTGTGTGTTGCATAATCAGACAGCAGAGCAGAGAGAAGCAGAGGGTTTGGAGCAGCACAACAGGCCCGTGTGTGTTGAAACAGTTAGCGTGTTTGCGTGTCGCTGCAGAGGAGGAGATAATACCATCCAGGGGTTCTGAGCGAGATGACCCATTTTCCCTGGTTTCCTCTGGATCTGGGTTAGATCCAGACCATTGTGCTCTCTGCTGGACTGGATCAGTTCAGCTGAGGATCCCAGAACAAAATGTACTCTGAATCTTTAAGTTAGCTCGACCTAAATAAGTGAAGTTGTTTGACGACTGTCTCTCCTTTCTGCCTCTGTGAGTCTTCACTGACCACAGTCAGGTGTGCAGAAACAGATTATCCCTCCTCATGAACCCAGCAGGTCTACATGGACTCTGAAACCAGTGACTAAGACCATAATCCTGTTTGGGGCTGGTTTGATCTAATCTGTTGACGGTAACCAACCAAAAACACATTAAAGAGAAACCTTTTGACTTTGTGTTGTTGAAGGGTGAAAACCATGGTCAGCAGGTAAATCAATCTAATTTCACTTCTTAAAAAGTTCCTGTGAATGTGATCTTATCAGTCTACTACACTGTAAAAAATGAAAGTTAAATTGATTTTAAACCAACTGGACCAAAAATACAGGGAAAACATGTCTGCAGCGAACTGACTCACTCAGTACAACAAAAAACATATTATCAAGTTTAGAAATGAAATATTTTTATATATTGAAGTGATATTTCCTAAAAAATAACTTGTTCATCAGTACACTAATTATTTAATTCTTGTCATGCTTTTGTGCTTACACCATTTCATAGTTTAATGGTACTGATACTTTAATGGGTAAAAAATTGTATATCATATATTATACCCAACTCTAGTATAAATACTAGGGTTGGGTACCTTTCACATTTGAAACAATACGGTACCAATGCCTGAAACCTGGCATTCGGTGTCAATACTTAAAGTACTGGTAAGGTACCAAGTTTTGATACATTATGTCTGGTACAGTAGAAATAAATAAATGAAAAAAATTGAAGTAAATATATATCTGAAAAAATTATGTATATATATATATATATATATATATATATATATATATATATATATATATATATATATATATATATATATATATATGTATATATATGAAAAAATATAAAATCTCAAAGTCTTTCAATCAAACATTTATATCTTAAAAGATGAACTTGCAATGATGCGTTCATGTCCAACATGGAAAATTGCCTACTCTTCCACTCCCTCACAGTCAACGTCAATGCCAAATTTATTTATGTAGCCCAACTACAACTTTACAAGCAGGTAAAAGTTCAAAAAGTTTTAGAGTATATAATGTTTAAATGTTTAAAAGTTTAACACAGCAATAAAAGAGAACATCAACAATGAAAACACTCAACATTAAAAAAAATAGATAATAAAAAAAAAGAAAAAGTAAAAAAATCACAAGGATGTATTTAGATCAAGCAATGACCTCTGCTCTAAGAATATAAGACAATGCTGAAGTGCTAAAACCTGCTGTTTCTCCAGTGTCCATTTGAGGCTGGCAGCATCAGCTCTAGGGGTGGGCGATACCAGGAAACTTGGTTTCGATCCGGTACCAAGTAAATACAGGGCTAGTATCACAGATACTGATACTTTTTACATGAAATGTAATGATCATTATATGATTTTGTGATTTTGCCTTGAATTGGTTGATTATGGTTATGATTATGGGAAACCACAGCACAAAGATTTGAGGCAAAAAAAATGCCTTTTTTTTTTTAACAAACCACAACAATAGAACAACATTTTAACTGTATAAAAGTTCTAAAATAATTATTCTACCACCACAATTGTTTGGGGAAAAAAATCACAAGTGCAAAATAACAAAAAGTTCCCTCCCCATTTGAGCAGAGAAACGGCAGACGGAGGAAAGTAAAGTAAATTGCTGGACGACACACCGTTTGATTACCTTCACCAAGGAGGTTATGTTTCTGGGAGAGTCTGTTTTTCTGTCTGTGATCAACATAACTCAAAAATTAACCAACGGATCTTGATGAAATTTTCGAGAAATGTTCAAAATGAGATAAGGAAGAAGTGATTAAATTTTGGAGGTGATCTGGATCACGGTCTGGATCCAGGACTTTTTTAAAGGATTCTTTATCATTGTGAGATAGGGCTGGTTTCACCATATGTGTATATAACTCCACCATAAATGGTCTGATTGCTTTGCAAAACAACACAAGACAAGGTCACCATAATTTCTGACAGATGTAAAAGTACGATCCAGATCCTGGTTATATTCTGGATACTAAGATCTGGAATATGAAATATGTACTGGGTCATCATAATTTTCAACACTGTTGCTGTCAGCTAACACCAAATGGTAGCAGACAGTCTGCTGAAAGGAAGTATAACATTAAAGTCGGACTAAAGGGTCGGTGACAATCAAGCAAACTTCACATTGACAGGTGAACACTTGCTGCTTTTTACTTTATGTTGTTCCAGTTCAAGCTGATTTTTTTAGACTCTTTCCTAACTTTAAAACTTTAAACCTGAATTAAACGGAAAGACTTTTAAACAAATTAAGTTAATTTTTTTATGTATCCACCAAAGTTTTTATTTCCTCCTTCTTTAACTTTGTTGTCTGCTCTGTTTGTTCCCCGTGAACTCTGTCGTCTTCACCCTCCACCAGAGAAAAGAGAGAAAGGAGAGAAAGGAGAGAAAAGGAGAGAGAGAGAGAGGCATGTGGATTCCTGTGTGTTTGCCTGGGCGAGAGACATAGACACACACAGGGGGAGTCAGAGAGAGAGAGGGAGCTCTGGGTTGCGTTGAATGTCAGGAATGTTGAGGCTTTTGGCTCCGGTTTGCTCTGACGGAGGGAGGAGGAGATAAAGGAGGGAGGAGGGAGGAAAGGAGGAGGTGAGGAGATAAAGAGGAGGACGACAGAAGTTTGTGCGTCTCATAAACAAACTTTCACTCTCAGTTTTTATTTTCCTGTTTCTTCAGGAGGTGTCAGATACAACAAAAGCCGTCTGTGTTCATCTTAAAGTGAATTTTCTTTACACCATGCAGCCCTCAGTGGTTGAAGCACAGGATGCATTCAGGGGCAGCGTGTTTTTTAGGATTGTTTTGCAAAAAAAATGACAACACATCTGAATCATCTTTTTCTGTTGCAACATGGAAATGTGACTCAGTGTGCAAGTGAAGGAAGGGTTCACAAATTCCATGTTTGTTTTTCACACCTTTATTTTTACTATATACTCTAATAATCCACCAATAACAGATTATTTTTAATAGGTTATGTTATGTAAAGTCATAAAAAACCTGAAAGAATGAGGCTGTTTCCCATTTCAAACATGATTAAAGCTGAGTGAAACATTGCTAGTTTCAACTCCTCAGTACGGAAAGTCCCTATTGGCTGTCCCAGAAGCCACTAAATGACGCTGCTGTCTAATTTGCATAATAATCCATTAGCATGTAATTGACATTGACTCTGTAGGAGAGAGAAAGGGAGGTCAAAGGACCAAAAATGTAAATATGATGATTAGGCTGTGTTCAAATCACAGTCTGTACAGCGTTTTACATGAGCATAGTCTCTATGATGTCATCCATTTGTTTAAGATACAGAGTTTTAAGCCCATGCTAAAAAATGCTGAACTCAACCTAGCTTTTTTCGAGAGAGAGGAGTCTTTTTACAGACATGTATAGGCTGAAAGTCTGTCAGCAGTCTTGTATAAAGTACTTGAAAGCAGCACTTGAGTAAAAGTACAAGTGTGTTACCATAAAACTACTTTGGTAAAAGTTAAAGTCACTTTTTAGAATATTACTTGAGTAAACGTCTTGAAGTCTTGTACTTAAGTTTCAAAAGTAATTTCCTGATATAAAATCTACTTAAGTATTAAAAGTATAATTAAAAACATTTTTTTGGAAAGTAAGCAGTTAGAATTTTGATTTAGAAATTTATTGTGGCTTCCTTACAGTCAAAGGACAAAATCCAGAGGCTTGAACTTCTTCAACGAAAGCTAGCACACTACTGTTTCAGTGGCTCTGCATTCATCTGGTAGGAAGAATCTTTCTCCAACGTAAAAGAGACCATTTCATGTAGATACGGCCACGGTTGTGCCATGTTTTCTGCGGCAGCACCACAGAGTTCACAGAGTTCGAGAGTTCCCCACTGTGGTCGACATGTTCAACAGATGCTACCAAAGAATCATTAGCTATCACAAATTTCTTCTAATTTTATTTTGTAGTAATGAGTAATGAAAATGACTAGAGGTAATGTATCAGGGTAAAAGTACACATTTTATAAAGGAAATGTAGTGAAGTAAAAGTTGTCGGACATAAAAATAACAAGTGTACAGATATGTACACATTTTACTAAAGTAACAAATTATTTGTACTTTGATACACTACAACACTGTCTATCAGTCAAATGTTTAAACAAAAAGATTTTCAGACCCATAAAGTAAAAAAAAATAAAATTAAAATAAAATAAAAACTGCTCCCCCTAGTGGCTGGATGCAGCAAAGGTCAAAAACTCAGTCTCCCCAGTCATTACAGATGGGCTGTGGTCAAACTTAAAAAAATAAAAAACCTGGTAGAAATGTTTCTGACATTTATAGATTCTGTGGTGATATGAAAATATCATTGGGCTGTGTTTTGGGCCTGAAAAGTTTCTTTTTATCAGTTATTGGAGGTTAAAAACAGGGTTTTACGTCACGTTAAACGCTGATTGACAGCTGACGTTCTTGTGTAGTTTTTGGGAGATAAGTGTGATGATTCAGGAAGGAGGGTCAAGAAGAGATTAGACTGCAAAAAAACAAATAAAAAATCTGTTAAGATCAGCTTTTTGAATGGGTGTGTATGTGGTTTCTGGTGTTTCTACTGACAGCCTCTAGTGGACACTCAAGGAACTGCAGTTTATATCTTTTCTGCATCAGCTCCTTATTTTCAGAGCAGAGACTAAAAAAAGACCGTCTGTGTGTGAACTTTGTCTTCTATCTTGTCTTGTATGTGTTGTCTAAGATGCATGTCCCACTGCTTGTATTCTTGTGATGTTCAGTTTTCGATAAAGGTTGAAGAGACAAAAAACAAGCTAAACCAGGTCTCAGGTTTTGATCTGTGGGTCTAAAGCGTGTCCTGAGCTGCTGCGTGGATAATAAAGACTGTGTGTCATTTAGTAGAGAGGAGTTGTTGTTGTCATATTTAAAGACTTTGCAGTCTTTCCAAACAGTTTTTAAAAAAAATGTCTGCTCAGTCCCTGCAGCAGGAAACGGTTTGTAATGAGGTCAGATCAGTTTGTGGTCCAGAGGGATCCAGTTGATGAAGATCTTCAGTCTGTTTTCAGACTCCAGAGGATAAAAAAGTCTTCAGCTCCTCTGCGTCTCCTGATGGTTTTTACTGTTTCTGTTTCCCCCCCGCTCTGGTCATGTGATTTTTCTGTAGAGATGAGCAACAGCGCAGGAATCTGAGCCGCAGCCAGCGCATTACATAAAGGCCGCTCTGCCTGCCGCCGGCTGCCAGAGAATGAGCAGCAAACCACTCGATTCTCAGCTGAAGTGAATGAACTCACTTCCTGAAGACAGAGCGGGGATTGACGTCAGACACAGGCTGAAAACAGACAGAAAACAGGCTGGAAACAGACAGAACACTGACAGACAACAGGCTGAAACAGACTGAAAAAAGGCAGAAAACAGACAGAAAACAGACAGAGAACAGACAGAAAACAGGCAGAGACAGACCAGAACAGACAGACACAGGCTGAAAACAGACAGAAAACAAGCAGAAAACTGACAGATAAAAGGCTCAAAACAGACAAAAAACAGGCTGGAAACAGACAGAAAAAGGCAGAAAACAGGCTGGAAACAGACAGAAAACAGGCTGAAAACAGACAGAAAACAGACAGAGAACAGACAGAAAACAGGCTGGAAACAGACAGAAAACAGACAAAAAACAGGCTGGAAACAGACAGAAAACAGACAAAAAACAGGCTGGAAACAGACAGAAAACAGGATGAAAACAGAATGAAAACAGACAGAAAACAGGCTGAAAACAGACAGAAAACAGGATGAAAACAGACAGAAAACAGGCTGGAAACAGACAGAAAAAGGCAGAAAACAGGCTGGAAACAGACAGAAAACAGGCTGAAAACAGACAGAAAACAGACAGAGAACAGACAGAAAACAGGCTGGAAACAGACAGAAAACAGACAAAAAACAGGCTGGAAACAGACAGAAAACAGACAAAAAACAGGCTGGAAACAGACAGAAAACAGGATGAAAACAGAATGAAAACAGACAGAAAACAGGCTGAAAACAGACAGAAAACAGGATGAAAACAGACAGAAAACAGGCTGGAAACAGACAGAAAAAGGCAGAAAAAGGCTGAAAACAGACAAAAAACAGGCAGAAACAGACAGAGACAGACCAAAACAGACAGAAAACAGACAGAGACAGACAGAGACAGACCAAAACAGACAGAAAACAGGCCGGAAACAGGCTGAAAACTGACAGAAAACAAACAGGAACAGACTGAAAACAGACAGAAAAACAGACTGAAAAACAGACTGAAAAACAGACTGAAAACAGGCTGAAAACTGACAGAAAACAGACAGAAAAACAGACTGAAAAACAGACTGAAAACAGGCTGGAAACAGACAGAAAACAGACAGAAAACTGACTGAAAACAGACAGAAAACAGGCAGAGAACTGACTGAAACAGAAAGAAAACAGACAGAAAACAGGCAGAGAACTGACTGAAACAGAAAGAAAACAGACAGAAAACAGGCAGAGAAGAACCACAGAGAACAGGAAGAAAGACTGAAAACAGACAGAACAAACTGAAACAAACTGAAACAGAAAACGGACAGTAAACAGAAAGGAACACAGACAGACAGAAACTGACAGAAAACACGCAGAAAACAGACAATGAACACAGGAATAGACAGAAAAAAAGTCAAGAAACATACAGAAAACAACAAAGAACAGACAGAAAACAGACAGAAAAGAAGTAAACAGACAGAAACTGACAGAAAATAGCAAAAGACTGAAAATAGACAGAGAACACAGAAACAGACAAAACAGACAAAAAAAGGACTGAAACAGACAACGCAGAAAACAGACAGAAAACAAACAGTCAGAAACAGGTAGAAAATACAAAGAAAACAGGCTAAAACAGACATAAACAGCCTGATACAGACAGAAAACAGAAAGGAACAGACAGAAACTGACTGATACAGACAGCAATTGACTAAAACAGACAGGAATAGAAAAAAGACAGAAAATAGACAGTACACAGAAAGATACAGACTGAAACAGACTGAAACAGACAAGAAACAGAAAACAGGCAGAGAGGAACAGACAGTAAATACAAAAACAGACTGAGACGGATAGAAAACAGACGGATGTTTGGAGAACTGACCGTCTTATTAATGAACTGGACCAGTTTGTTCTTGATTTTTCAGTATCAGCTGTAAAGATCTCTTCAGATCATCCAGTACCTGATAAAAAGTCTGAACCAAACTGAAACTGACAAGTTTCATCTTCAGACGAGCTGTTTTAGCTTTGTGTCAGAAGATTCTGCTCTACAACTGTGGAAACTGCAACTCCCATGATGCCTCTGTGCGACTGCTTCATTACAATCCCACTTTCTCACTTTTGCTTTACTTTATTCTTCTCTAAATGAAAACTTTGTTTCCTGTTTGATGTGAGGTCAAACTTTCTCAGAGAGCCTCAGTCTGTGAACACATCAGGCCTTTAGTTTGGAGCAGGCTTCAAAAACAGACGGGTCTTAAAACTCTTTCAATACAACACAAACATTTTCAAAGCTAGAATACCTTTATAGAGATTTAAAATAAATCTTACATCAGTTTTGCTCTGCAAAATAGTAAGTCTGTGACAAGTTAATGCACCCAGAGAGAGCTCAGTTCAGCCGACGCCTCACTCTGCTCCTGGATGTTCAGGTGTGACCTTGAGTTCACCTTTAAGTGAATTTTTTTACCTCAGAGATCAACAAACCCTCGACTGTGACCGTCTCTGTTTTCTTCTTCCGTTCATTGTTCTCCTCTCAGACTTTCCTCGCTGTCTTCCCTCAGCGATGAAGTCTTCAACCCTCCGACCTTTCCCTCCTCCTCCTCCTCCTCCTCTCTTTGTGTTTCCTCCTCTTTTTTTTCCTCCTCATCCTCAGGCTGCTCCCTCCCTCTCTCCCTCTGTCCAGCTGTTTCCTCCCCTCAGTCGATGTTTGTCGTTTGCAAACTGAAGGATTCATCTAACATACCTCTCTGATCTGTGTGTGTGTGTGTGTGTGTGTGTGTGTGTGTGTGTGTGTGTGTGTGTGTGTGTGTGTGTGTGTGTGTGTGTGTGTGTGTGTGTGTGTGTGTGTCAGTGTTGCGTAACCTCTCTGAGCAGGCTGCTGTTTGTTTCCAGTATTTATAAACTCTTGTGCTTCAGCGCTGACGTTGTGAAATCACACACACACACACACACACACACACACACACACACACACACACACACACACACACACACACACACACACACACACACACACACACACACAGCTCAGTGAAGCTGTCTGAATCATTGAACAGCTCCATAAAACTCAAACATTGCATCATCACTCAGGACGACCACAGGTCGGCTTTTTCCGTTAAATCTTTGAGCTTTGATTTTTATGAATGTGACAGAGTTTTTACCGTCTGACTGTTTGATTATTTAACTTTCCTGAGTGTTTTTTCATCATTTTCTGTTCTGTTTCTCCATCTCTAAAGGGTCGTCTGTGTTTTCTTGCTTTAAAAGTCTCATTTTCAGAGTTTTTTTTATCATCTTCGAGGCTTTTTTCTAACAGGAAGTTGCTTACTTTGACTAAAACTCACAGCAACATAATGACAACGTAAACAAATTGTTAATTTTTTATTTACCTTTGAATTATAGAATGATTCAGCTTTCTGACACCTGCCTTCTTGCTCTCTTTCAGAGATGTAGCGTGTCTGTTGGTGAGATCGTTGGACCATCATGCACCTCTTCCTGCTGCTGATTCTTCAAGCCACAGCAGCCTTTGCACAGATCGACCCTGGTATAACAAATAAACAATAACACACACACAAACGCACACACACACACACACACACACGCACTCGATATCTGTACTGCAGCATCCGTGCAGAAACAGGTTGGCAAAAACTGACTGTTAAAAATTAAAAAGTGGGACGCATAAATGTCCTCGTTTCATGGTGAACATTTGGACCCCACAAGGAAGAAAAACAAGAACACACAAACACACACACACACACACATAACACACATCATCACACGAGTACTTGTGATGACCCACAAAACCTCAGAAGGTCAAATAATCAAAATGAAGTCTAAACTCATTAACAGAAGTGGACAACGAGGACTTTTTACAGCGTCCTCACTATGAGTGAAATTTGACGATGGTCCCCACAAGGCTAGAAAAACCAGAGCACATGCACACACGTGTCACAAGTGGTACAAAAAAGTGTGTGAGTGGGTTAATGTGGCTGATGATTGAGTGTGTTTGTGTGCTTTTTTCAGCACACTGTCGCTATGCCTTGGGCATGGAGGATGGTCGCATCAAAGATGATGACATCACAGCCTCCAGCCAATGGTACGAGACCACGGGACCTCAGTACGCCAGGTCAGTGGGACAGATTCTTTTATTTCCTACATTTATTTTTTAGGTTTTTACACACTTTTAACTACAATAACTAAGCTCTGTGAAATAAAATCAGTGTGTATGACATTGTTTGGTTTTTAATATTTCTTATAGAGGTGCTTGAAAATGTCAAACGTGTTAAACGGAGCAGGAAACTGTACAGATTTGAAGCAGTGCAGTTCATTGTTTGTAATGTTAGTCAGAATTCTGCCTCAGCTCTTAGCTCTGTTTTTACACGATGAACAGGAAATGAGCTGTGCAGACACTCTCTGTAAATGTGATGTGTAGATATGAACTCTGTGTGTGTGTGTGTGTGTGTGTGTGTGTCTGCAGGCTGAACAGGGAGGAGGGGGATGGTGCCTGGTGTCCTGAGGGACAGCTGGAGCCTTCGGACAGTCAGTACCTGCAGGTTTGTGTCTGATTCAGAGACTATTACATCAATTTTTCAGTTTGTCCTAAAGTCTTTTGGTTGCGCAAGCTAAATCTCTTCAGGTCATATGAGGATAGTTTAGACTGCGTCAAACAAAGACCTCGTCTCTGTCATCACCTGTTTGTTTCTGAAGCAGTTTTGAAAGCTTTGGACGTCATGTTGGAAATGAAAAACTCGGCTGTGAGTGTTCCACAAAAACTGCTCCCCCTAGTGGCTGGCTGCAGTGTAAGTCAAAAACTCTGTCTCCCCAGTCATTCCAGATGAGCTGTGGTCAAACTTTAAAAAAACGTTCCTGTGTAGTGTTTTTCAGGAATAGTAAAAATTGTTGGGAGGGACAGACAAGAAGAGATCAAACTTTATAAAAGAAAAAAAACTTCAATCCAGTTCCTCTCCTCTCCTGTTGGGGGTATTTTAGCCTCATTTCTACCAAGCAGTCTGGTTCAGACCAGTGAGATCGGTTACGTCTGGTCCTTTTAGCCAACCACGCCACCCCCTCATGGTAGGTGGCGTGTAAGCCGGACGCCGATAGCCGTGTCAGTTACGTAATAGCGTGACGCCATAGCAGCACGACACAGTGTACTCCGCTAATAAATCCAAAGAATAAGAAAAACATGACACAGTAAACAAAGAGCAACGATGGAAGACATGCAGCATTTCGTTCTCTCTGTGATCGGTTCAGTCTGGCACCCCTACGGAAGGGTCCCAAAAAGTGTGACGGCTCGTCACGGTTATTTGGGGATCTGTCCCAGGGTTAGTCAGTGGAAACACCGTAAAATGTGCGCCGAGGCTTTTGGCTTCAGAACTGTACAATGGTAGAAGGCGGAGCCACGTTGTCCTTTCTATAAACAGTCTATGGTCTGACCACGCCGGCCAGTTCAAAATTAGATTCAGGGACTGGAACCGGCAGGAAGTTGGGCTCGCGTGAAAGCCCTGTATGTGGTTTCTTGCATTTTCTGACATCAGCCTCTAGTGGATGCCAGAGGAACTGCAGTTGTCTGATCTTTTGGACACTTTCATCAGGCCATGTTATGGCCAGTGGTGATTGCTCTAAGACTGCAAGTGAAGCTCAGCTTTCCCTAAAATGTCCCTAAAAAGTGTTGATATGTTCTGCTGTGTGAACATTTCATTGATAAAATCTGAGCTAGAATTCCTTCATCTTTAGTTCAGAATCAGCTCCTATCACAGGTAACTGGCTCCACCTCCTTCTCATTCATCCCCGCAGCGTCTCAGCGCTTTAACACAGTCGAACTCTGAACGTCTTCTGACTTCAGCAGGGAAGCGTAGAGTGGGTTGTTCCACTGTGGAAACTGGACGGTCATTGGATAAACGCTGGGCTTTGTCCCGCCCATCGGACGCTCAGCGTCTCTGGGGGTCTATGAGGTAGTGGGCTGGCCTGGACGCTGGGCTTCTGCATGATGATTGGATGATCTGTCTGAGGCCAAATCCCTTTTTGATTGACAGTGAAATGAGCCAGTCTGAGATCTTGAAGTATAACCCTCCACCAGAGCATCTTCTCAGTTGTTCTGGACTGATCCGGAGGCTTTATCGATCCACAGCAAGTTTACTTCTCTTAAAAACAACGAGCGTTGAGAGAACACTGGTGAAATCCCTGAAAAAAAACACCTTGTTGGTACGACAGGGTCACAGATCATTTTCTTTAAAAGGGACGGAGGGTAGAATTTACGTTAGAATAAATAAACAAATTTACGATGTAACGCAGCAAAAAATGAGCTTCTCCTCCTTGACTGACCAGCAGCCGCCACTGGTTATGACAAAATAATGACAAAGTAATGACCGTAAAATGTAAAGAAGAAGCTCCTGTTAATTGTCCCAGGATGTTTTGACCTCCTCAAGACTTTTGTTTAAGATGTATTTGATGTATGCTTGTGTGACATGGTCTGATGTGTCCTAAGGTGGACCTGGGCAGGCTGACCTTCCTGACCGTGGTTGGGACTCAGGGACGATACGCCAGGAGCTCTGGGAACGAGTTCGCCCGAGCTTACCGCCTCAACTACAGCAGGGACGGCGTGCTGTGGAAGTCCTGGAAGAACCGCCTGGGAAACCCGGTGAGTGAGCGCCGTGTTTCTCATTTCTTACAAAGAGAAATGAAACAGGAAGCTGAGAGAAGAGGAGACAATCTGGAGCGGAAACGTGTGATGGAGTGATAGGACGGAGCGATGGAGGGAAGAATGGGAGCTGCTTCTGGTCATTCAGAGTCAAATCAGAGGAAATGACATTTACACTCCAGCTTCCTGTTTGGACTTCGAGGTCCCCGGCTGCTTCAGTAACACCATGACGACGGAGTAAACACAACACTGGGGAAAGCCTGTGCACACTTATACCAAAGTTTACGGTAATATTCCTAAACTCTGGGTTGTTGATGTTTTTGTTGTTTTCTGTGTTGATATCTGTCTCCAGGTGATGGAAGGAAACAAAAACGCCTACGCCTCCGTCATCAACGACCTCCACCCCCCCATCATCACACGATACGTCCGTCTGATTCCCGTCACCATCCTGTCCACCACCGTGTGCATGCGAGTGGAGCTGTACGGCTGTCAGTGGGAGGGTACGACACAAACACACACTCAGCTCGGACACGTGTGACATCAGATGCTGTTGATGAAGTGGATTAAGACTTTAAAGTCCTCTTCCCAGAAGTGTTTACGCCTCCTTAGAGACCAGTAAACTCCTCAGAAAGCTCCTCCATCAAAGACGCCAACATCAAACCAAAACCGTCTACAAATCACAGCAACACGTTTGACGCCAGGAGTTTGTTTACCTGCAAGAAAAACATAATCGTACTCACTCTCTAACACGTCTCCTCTCTTTCCTCTGCAGACGGTCTGATCTCGTACACCGTTCCTGAAGGTCAGCTCATGATGCCGCCCCTTTACCCCATCGCCAGCCTCAACGACTCCACGTACGACGGAGCTCACGAGAAGAGGCGAGTTCACACATACCTTCAACATCGTTAATCTGTTTGTTTCCCGTCTCTGTGACTGACAGCTGTCTCGTCCAATAGGAAACTCTTTGGCGGGATGGGCCAGCTGACGGACGGCGTCATCGGTCTGGACGACTTCCTCCTAACGCGTCAGTACCACGTGTGGCCGGGTTACGACTACCTGGGCTGGAGGAACGACTCGCTGTGGACGCCGGGGTTCGTGGAGATGGAGTTCGAGTTCGACCGGCCGAGAAACTTCACGTCCATGAAGGTTTCAGATTCTGCTTTCATCACCTCTTCGCAGATATCGTCTGCTCGTTTGGAGACGTTTAGAAACAGGAAGTCAGCAGTTTACCAGGCACCATGAACATTTAACTTCTCAACTTTTATCAGATTTTACCCATGCTGCAACTGAGTTTCAATGCAAAACAAACCTGAGACTTTAGACCATTTTACAGTCAATCATCAAAAATATGTGCACGTATTTTGGCAACTTTGGAAACTGACAAGTTATTGTTCTTTAAACACTAAATTTAACCTGTTAGCAGAATAAAAATGTCTGGTTGTTCTGTGATCAGCTGTTAGAAACGATACAACACCAAGGGGTCAACTTCTATCTAGTTTTGACCGTTACAGAGCTACAGGTGTTTTGGAGCAAAGAGTGACTGTTCTAACTGTGGTTGCCAGCTGCTAAGTCACCAGTTAACAAGGTTAAACTCTACACTGAAACCTCTAACTTCAGGTAACCAGGTTTAACTGCAAATAAGTAACTTTGACTGACATTCTAAATCCAGTTTTGCTTTGAGAATTTACTAAAAATGTTGGTTTTGGGCCAAATTTAAGACCAAATGTTGACTCACTATGAAGGGTAATTATAAGTGAACCTATGGAGGGATTATCAGTCTATGTTATCATAAAGCTGCGCATGCATCTTGACCACAAAAGCAGCGTTTAGCTTCGTTTATTCAGACGAGTTGGCGTTTTTTAAACACTAAATTCAACGTGTTATCAGCATAGAAATGTACGATTGTTCTGTGGCCAGTTTTTGGAAGCAATACTACGTACAACAGAGGCAACTTCTGACAAGTTTTGACCACTAAAGCACAACCAGCGTTACTGGTACTGGTGACTTTCAGCCGACGGTAGCAGTGATTAACGGCCGGGACTTGCCAGCTCACAGGGCCACACTTTTCACTGAAACTCCAGTAACGTTAGCATTAAATGAAGTTTTGTACATTAGCATGCTCCTTCCAAACATTTTAAGATGTTTGTTGGATAAATCTGCAACAAATATGCAGGAATGTGTAGATTCTATTCATAAAAACTAGATTTTAGTTAACACACATTAACACTGTCTTCAGTGCATTAAGCATTCAGCAATGTGCTGTTTCTGTGCAGCTGTGTAGCTCACTGTAGCACCATCTGTTTTTACCATATGGAGCGTGCAGTCCTGCTAGTTTCTGGTAGGATAGTTGAGATTAGCCTGTAGTGGCTTGAAATCCACAGCTCTAGACCAGGGGTCTTCAACCTACGGCTCTGGAGCCTCATGCAGCTCTTTGACTCCCTTGCAGTGGCTCCATGTAGCTTTCAAAAATATTAATGAAAAAGAAAGTTTTTATGTTTTCTTACAGAGGGTATTGCTGATTAAGGACTTAATATTTTGTTTGCTAACTTTTTGTTGAACTCAATATTCTTCACATCTGCCACTAAATATATATATATATTTTTATTTATTATTTTTTAATCGCAAATTATTTTACTAATTTTTTTTTTTTACTTTTTTTTACAAATTTGGAAAAAAACAATGGTTTTTTTTGAGGGTATTGCTGATTAAGGACTTAATATTTTGTATGTTAATTTTTGTTTAACTTAATATTCTTCACATCTGCCAATAAATATTTATTTTTATTTATTTATTTAATATTTTTTTATTGCAAATTATTTTACTAAATTTTTTTTTTACTTTTTTTTTAAAAATTGGAAAAAAAAACAATGTTTCTTTGGAATTTGTCCATTTTTGAAGATTTCAATTTTTTGTATGTCTGCAATTTTTTACAAATTATTTAACTTCTTTTTTAAAAAAAAAAACTGCAAATTTTACAAATTTTGAAAATTGAGAAAACTTTTGACAGCATACTTTTTAGTATCATTTTGCAAAATTATTTGATTTTGTTGCATTTTTTTTATTCAAAATTTTTAAAATTTTGCAATGTTTCCCCTTTTTTATTTTGCAAACGTATGAAATTGATATTACAAATTTTACGTTTTTTAATATTTCAAATTTTATTAATACAAAACTAAGACATCCCATGCGCAATTTAATAAACAGTAAAACTTCTTGTTCAGATTAATATTCACTAGATTTTTAGTTTGAATGGAATTTTTTTACAGGTTGTTGCAGACCCCCAGCTCTAGACCAATCCTCTTAGCATCTTGCTTCTTGCCTCACTGAGCCTCCTCTCCTGCGTCCTCTCCAGGTTCACAGTAACAACAAGTTCTCCCGCGGAGTGAAGATCTTCTCCTCCGTGTCCTGTTGGTTCAAGCCCCCGCACCTCGCCAGCTGGGAGGAGGAGCCGGTGGCGTTTAAGACGGTGCTGGACGACAAAAACCCGAGCGCCCGCTACGTCACGGTACCCCTGAACCGCCGCACGGCCAAATACCTCCGCTGCCGCTTCTACTTCGCTGATGTCTGGATGATGTTCAGTGAGATCTCCTTTCAGTCAGGTAACACACACACACACACACACACACACACACACACACACACACACACACACACACACACACACACACAGAGTCATTTATGTGAGGTTTGTTTATGAAACTCTGAGCAACCCTTGTATCAACATGACAAACTAAAGTTACTTTTCCTCATCTGTCCCTCAGAGGACACCATAATCCCGACCCAGATGACCCCGTCGTTGACCTCCTCTCCGCCCAATACGGACATCACCGTGCCAACCACATCAAAGACAGGTGTGACCTTTGACCTCATCTTTGAAGCTGCTCTGTTTGTCAGAAAATGTTTAACCCTGATTCTCCTTATTCCTCCTCCTCAGCAGCGAATCCGTCCGCCAGTGACCCGCCCGACGATGGGAAAACACCCATTCTGATTGGCTGCTTGGTGACCATCATCCTCCTACTGGTCATCATCATCTTCCTCATCCTGTGGTGTCAGTACGTCTGTAAGGTGCTGGAGAAGGTGAGTGGATCTTCACGTTTAAAGAATGTTTTGGTTAAACTGAATATATGGTCCGGAATTTAAAGATCATTCCTTTTAGGCTCCACGTCGGATCCTGGATGAGGAGGTGACGGTCCGTCTGTCATCCTGCAGTGACACCATCATCCTCCAGACCCCCCCTGTGCCCCCCCGATCTGGTCACGCACCAACAGGTAGACAACCCTCTTTGTAGCTCCACTTGTGGGGCAGCTTGCTCTTTCTGGTTCTTGTTGTATTTGAAGTCTGTCGTTACTTTTAATGTCTCTTTTGTTGTTCATTGACACCAAACTGGTTGTGTTTCCAGCAGTGTTTTTACCATTTTTGTTCCTGTTTGTGTCCGGAGAGCCTACCTGTAATTATGGTTGCATTGTTTACACACAAGATCAGATGTTAGCAGCCTGTAGCATGTCAATGCTAACTGGTGCTAGATCTTATGTTCCCCATGAACTGAGGAGAAGGAGGCGAGGATGTTGGTGCTGGGGTGTGAGTGTGGGTGTTACAGGGAATGTAAGATCCATCTCCAATAAGATGGACAAGCTCGCCATGCTAACCCAGCAACAGAGAGAATACAAGAGAGCAGAGTAGCATCATGCTATCCACAGACGTGGCTAACAGAGCTAACATTGCAAGGATTTGATATGACAGGACAAAGGACAGCAAAACTGACCAGAGAAGTGAAGGTTACAAGCCCCATTTCCACCAAGTGGTTCAGTTCACCCTGGCATGGCACGCATTTTATCCCAAATATCTGAGCAAAGCTTTCCCACATTTTGGGACCCTTCCGTTGGGATGCCAGCGTAAACCAATCTGACCCCAGAAGTTGGAGCTACAACACTGCAGACTGTTGATTGGTGGAAATAATGGTCACTTCCTGTGTAACAGCGGCTGTATTTCTCCTGGCGGCTCACAGTCTTCTCTGAAACAAAGCTTGATTACGCTTCGAAACAAAGAGCCACATGCCAATCACAAAGAGGACTAATTGCTGGATGTCTTCCATTGTTGCTCTTTGTTTACTGTGTCGCTTTTTTCTTCTTTGTTGGATTTATTGGCAGGGTACTCTGTGTCGCGCTGATATGGCGCCTCACCACTATTTAACAGATGCAGCAATTGGTACCTAGCTTACAAGCTGCCTACTAGGGCTGGGACAATATGCTATTTTATTATGGTTGTTGTGATTATTCAATATTAACTGTTTGGGGGATTTTTAGTTAAATGATGATGATAATGTCTACAGACTTTATCAAGAGCCATGTTTCCCCCTAAAATGCACACCACGTGAGTCAGAGAGAAACATTTCGCCCTCTGCTGGAGAAAAGTGGTAACTCTTTTTCCAATCCAGTTTATAAACAAAGACTGAAATGAAGAATTTGAAAATAATTTTTTGACAAAGAATCCCGATTCTGAAATTCCAAATCAATCTTTTTCCTACCCCCACTGTTTACCACGAGGGGGCACAGTTGGCTGTGGAAACGCAAACAGAACCAGGCTTAGCCGAGCCAACCTGTACCAAACCGTACTGATCTAAACCGGACTGCTTGGTGGAAATGGGGCTTTATATCATTCTATTCATTCATTCTTATTGGAATTTCTGAACCACATCAGTGTTTCTCAAATTGTGGTCCCCAGACCACTAGTGGTCCACCAGTGCCCCCTAGAGGTCAATGTCTTTTTATTTAAATTTTACTTAATTTAACAAACACATGTTGTCTAATCCACGAGAAAAACGTTTTTAATTCTTTAAAAAAAGGTCTGAGTGGTGACATTGGATATATGTAAATAGCGAGGCAGAATTATGCATTTAGACATGGAGGATGGTGAGTAATTTAATTTAATCAAAGTACTTAAGTATTTAAAAACTGGCAATCTTAAGTATTATGGAATAATATATCAGAAATGTAGTTATACTCAAATTTTTTGGGTCCATTTTCTCCCTCATTCTAAAAAAACACCAAACCATGAGGGACTAAATGCACTTTTTACTCTGTAGTCACCACAATTGTGAAAAATACTAGTTCTGAATAAAGGAAATTGAAGAAATAAGAAGTGTGTTTTTAATTGAAAAAATAATTATTTGCCAGTTGCGGCCTTAGTTTTTGAGTTTAAAGTATATCAGTTTTTTCTCTACGGGGGTGTTTTGGGGCTATTTAGCCTGATGGTCGACCAGATTTTTCTGGGAGGATAAGTGGTGGAAACACTGAACTAATAAACCTAATAAACCTTCCTTTTTGCTGCCGTGACTTTGATATTTGTGGGATGAATAAAGGAGTATCTTATCTTAGTATCTGTTCTTACATGATGTTGGTACAAAGTCAACTGACCTGATTTCAACCTAGCGCCCCCTGCTGTTCTTTAAAAAATGGCCCAAGAATGTCTTATAAAGTTCTGTGACTCTGTGTTGATCCATTGACTCTCTTTGTCCCCTCAGCTAACACTGACCCTCACTATGAGAGAGTCTTCCTGTTGGACCCTCAGTACCAGAACCCGGCCGTGCTGAGGAACAAGCTGCCGGAGCTGTCGCAGAGCGCAGAGGCCTCAGGTAAACCGATACACAGACTGTTCGTACTGACAGGAAGGAGAGCACAAAGAGTCTGAGGATCAGGATTTCAGACTCTCACAAAGACCTTCGTTCGTTTATAAAACTCTGCTGCTCTTAAATCTGACTCAGCCGTGTCTTAAAAGTCTGCAGATCCTCCTTCATAACATGTTCCAACAGGAGCGATCCGAGGCCTCTATCTGCTGCAGTCTGCCCCCTGCTGGCAGCTCCGTCTCTGTTTCTAACAGCTCTGAATGCTCCTCTTCATCAGACCTGAAGTCTTCCTCTCTCCTCTGAGGTGCATGCTCATTCACTCTGCAGTGTTTCTCTCTTTTACCTCCCAGCCCTCTCTGTCTCTGTCCCCGTCCACCTCCTCCTCCTCCTCTTCCTCCTGCAGCTCTCCTCCTCGGTAATCCTCTCTATGACCTCCTCCTGCTGACTTCCTGTCACATGACGCCTGGCTGGCTGCGTGGTAAGAGCTGAAAGGTGTGACTCCTGACGTTAAGACGTCTTTTGGTTTCAGTCGATGAGACTCAGAAGATGAAGCACGTGTTTTGTTTCTCTCTTTTTTTTAAGTCTTGAAGTTTTTTAAGTGACTTTTTTTTTATTTATCACATTTTAAAATGAGATTCAGATCATTCCAAGTCCAAAATACACAAAATAAACTGGTTTGATTCAAATAGGATATCCATCATCATTGCTTTAATGTTTTTATGACTAAGTTATTCATCATGATATGCATGGCCCCAAATTTGGGGGCGGAGTCTTCAAACAAGCACCAAATTTAGGCCCCACCCCCAAATATCCACAAACTTTCTCCAGCATCAGAAAGTTTTTGTTTTTATTGAAAAATATTTTTAAAAAAGTGCCTGACCATCCGCTGCTCTCTCTGACAGCTTGTGGAGGCGGCTACGCCGAGCCTGACATCACCCAGTGCACGCCACACCAGTGTTTCCACAGCAACGCCCCGCACTACGCCGAGACAGACATCGTGAGGCTGCAGGGTGTCACAGGAAGCAACATGTACGCCGTCCCCGCGCTCACCGTGGACTCACTCACCAGGAAGGACATCTCTGCCGCCGAGTTCCCGCGACAGCAGCTGATCTTCAGGGAGAAGCTGGGGGAGGGGCAGTTTGGAGAGGTGAGCTGGGGGAACTGGCTTAAGATGGCGTTTGACTTCATGGGGGATCTTTGTGTTCACCTGTACCTGTTTGCAGACAATTGGATTTGAGTCGCAAATTCAAACTCAACTCGACTTGAGGGTAAAAAACTTGAGATTTTCGACTTGACTTGAGACATGCCAAGTCAGATGACTCGTATCATGTTTACCACGCTATAGAGGGATTATCAGTCTGCTTCATCAAAAAGATGCGCGTGAATCTCGCCCGCAGAAGCAGAGTTTAGCTCCATTCATTCAGACGAGTTAGCGTTTTTCTAACACTAAATTCAACCTGTTAGAAGCATCAAAATGTGCGGTTGTTCTGTGGACAGCTGTCAAAAACAATACTACACAATAGAGGCAACTTCTGTCAAGTTTCGACCATTACAGAGCAACCGGTGTTTCAACGTTAATAGCGACCATGCTAACTGGCGACTTTCAGCCGACGGCAGTTGTAATTAACAGCCGAGAGTCACCAGTTAACAGGGTCACACTTTACACTGAAACACCAGCGACGTCTGTGTGTGTAATTAAATGTGTATTCTTTATCCAACCTCAGTTAACCAGGTTTGACTGCAAACAAGCAATAATAACTGCTGATACTCAAAACACAGATTTGACTTTGCTTATTTAATGAAAAAGTTGGTTTGGGGCTGAGGCTCTGACCAAACATGGACTCAATATGGACAGTTAATAATGAGCGAACCTATGAATTATGATTAACAGAAAAGAATTTTATGACCAAAGTTAAATTAGGGGATATTATGAAACAATGTTTACGTCCTGCTCTGTCACAGTCTGATAAGTGGCCACGGGTAATGCAGTCATGAGCATCGAGTGACGGTTGTGTTTCCTCACTGGGTACATGCTAGATTTCTCTGCTAAAAACGTCTGTCCACCTAATATCTGTCCACTCACTGCTCTTTCACAAACCTGGGAGCATTTTACTGACCGTCAAAGTGGTGACATTAAGTTAAAAAATGTGGTTTTTGGTGGTTAACTCCTCCACGTCGGTTGACAAGCCATTATACCCCGCAGTGCTTCTGCACCCAAGTTGCGCGAGTATCCGCCATTGTTGATAAACAGATAATCCCTTTATAGGTTCCCACCATAACTGATTGATTGGAGACAGGTGTGTAGCAAGATTACAAGCACGCGAGCAGCCAATGGGCACACACAACACAGAGTGGTTGTTGGCTAATAATGGCGACTGCCCCCGAGCCTGTAGCCAGATCTGCTGCTCCAAAAGCCGAGCAGTTTGCGTTTAAAAACTTCCACTCCAATGGAAAAAGAAGGAATACGCAGCAAGATATACGACGCTAAAATAAACTCAAAAGAGGGAACAACGACCAACTTTATCCGCCATTTAAAGACTGCTCACGAAGCCAAGCTAACACTATTAGAAGTGTGTGAGCGTGTGTGTGTGTTGGTGATATGATGTCGACAAAGAGTTTCACTCCCCACTGTGGCTAACGTTGATATGAGCTACTGTGGCCTCTGACTGCATCAATAATCTCCATTCATGGCAGCAAGCCCCCGTCTTCATCACTTTATCACTCTTCATCACAAACATCCAGTCGTGACTCGTCAGCAGAGGAAATAACTCCCATCATAAACCTTTATTCCTTCTCATATAGCCTCCCATCAGTTTTTCCTCTAGTTATAGCTTCATTTAGTCCACTCTGTTATTCTTTAGGAAGGTGGAGAAAGGAGCCTATGCCAGCAAAACAAATGCACGTGGCCAGAAACTATAGGCAGCTTAATTAGTGCCTGATGATAAATTACATATTAAAGTATAATTATACCTCTCCATTATAATATTAGAATATATGGTTTAATCCATGCAGAGCTGCAGACTAATCTGATGGTATTTTTTGACATTTTAGGAAGATAAGGTTTCTCTCTTCAAGATACAAACCTGAGGTACAACCTGTGACTCGACTCCACAACCTTTGTGACTTTACTCGACTTGACTAAACTACAACAGAAGGACTTGAGACTTGGACCAAATGACTTGTTATTCACTTGGGACTCGTACATTTGTCTGCTTGTTTGTCTCCTAAAGGTCCACCTGTGTGAGGCTGAAGGACTCCCTGAATTCCTGGGAGAGGGGTCTCCTCTTCCTGACAGAGACGGTCATTCTGTCCTGGTGGCTGTTAAACAGCTGAGAGCTGACGCCACCAGCCAGGCCAGGTAGGAACATGAGACTCAGTAAATCAACCAGATCTCTGGACGAAAACACGGTGACATATGAGGCGAATAAAGCTGAAGGTAAAAGTCACGTTCTGTGTCTTCCTGTGTCTCACTCAGAAACGACTTCCTGAAGGAAATAAAGATCATGTCCCGTCTGAACGACCCCAACATCATCCGTCTGCTGTGCGTGTGCGTCTCGTCCGACCCGCTGTGCATGGTGACCGAGTACATGGAGAACGGAGACCTCAACATGTTCCTGTCCCAGCGGGAGATCGAGAGCACGCTCACACACGCCAACAACATCCCCTCAGTCAGGTAACATGCTAACATGCTAACACGCTAACATGCTAACCTCTAATCCGATCTGTTTTTAACGTCCTGCTTCCTCGTCCCGCAGCCTCTCCGACCTCCTCCACATGTCGGTGCAGATCTCATCGGGGATGAAGTATCTGGCGTCCCTGAACTTCGTGCACCGGGATCTGGCCACCAGGAACTGTCTGCTGGACCGCCGGCTGACCATCAAGATAGCAGACTTTGGGATGAGCAGGAATCTGTACAGCAGCGACTACTACCGCATCCAGGGCCGGGCGGTGCTGCCTATACGGTGGATGGCGTGGGAGAGCATCCTGCTGGTGAGACACGACCAAATAAAGAAAAGAGACTTTGATTCACGCGTTTCCCCTGAAAAACTGGAGAAAAGCAGAAATAAAGACTTCACTTCTCCCCCACCCCACAGGGTAAATTCACCACTGCCAGTGACGTGTGGGCGTTCGGGGTCACCCTGTGGGAGATCTTCACACTGTGTAAGGAGCAGCCCTACAGCCTGCTGTCTGACGAACAGGTCATAGAGAACACTGGCGAGTTCTTCAGGAACCAGGGCAGACAGGTAACACCAACTAAACACCTGAACAAGGGATATTCTTACCGTAAAACTTCTGAAAAAAGCTCCTCCAAATTCAAAGCAGAGTCTCTCAGTTAGAGCCTGTGTGCATTTATCACTCAGTGACACTGAAACACAACACAACACACATTTTAGCAGGCTAAGAGTGACACCAAGATCCAAAAGCTTCTTTTGGAATGTCATTGATGTCTCAGTGCCACCTGCCAATCACTCAATGGCACCTGTAACAGTTGCACAGCAATTGGCAGGTGTCACTGAACATAGGGAGGTGTCAGTGGGTGCGTCTCAATGCGTTAACTTCGTGCTTCCTCCGTCCTATCTCCTCCACTACACCGGAAGTACTTTCCCAGTCGCCATTTTGAAGACTGTCCCAAAGCGATAATTGCGCTCAGAGGAGAGAGGAGAGAGGAGACTGATCGGAGGAGCTATGATCGAGGAAACACGAGAGCCGGCTTTGCGGAAGTCTTTTTACTGACCGACACGCCCCCATATGGTATATCACTCTCTGATTGGACGCTGCAGCAGCTCAGACTTAACATGAAACTTTACTAAAACACAACGGCGTTTAATGAGAGAAAAGACGAGCTGAGGACAGGCACAGAGGATCGTTCAGAAACTGATCATAAATCTGGTAATTAAGTGTTTGCTGTGAGTTTAGAGCACAAAACACTAAACACAACCATCATCAAATCAATATAATCAGAGGATTTATACAGAAAACTGACTGATCAATAATATCTTCCTGAGACACAATAAGGTGGGTTATAGTAATATATTAATATAACTCACCTTATCTGATCGTGAACTCTGAAGCTTCAGAGTTCACGATCAGATGGGCTCAAGATAAAGGATAAATAATTCATAAATTATTTCACAATTACGCATTTTACCGGAAAAGTGATCCATGAGCTTCTAAACAGCTCACAGAATAAACAGAGAGCAGGTTTTCTTTATGGTAACGAGTTTGTTAAACAGGTTAAAGGAAAAGACAAAGCTCTGTTACTGTTTCTGTTTGATCAGAGTTATTACAGTGCACATGTGCAGACACACAAACAGCTGTTAGAGCTGACTGACAGATGATCCAGAGGTGATCAGCTGATGCCGTCATCACTGAAACACGTCGCTTCATGTGACACTCCAGAGGAGAGGACGTCCCATTGCTCTAAAGACGAATCTCCTCAATCCTCTCTCCTCTCTTCATTTCCTTGCGTCTCTCCATCATCTCTGGTGGGAGGGACTAAGACGCAAGAGAACGACGCAAGTGGAGGAAGGAAGGATGAAACTTTGGAGCTTTGAGACGCACCCTGTGACAGACTATCAGGTGTCATTGAGTGATTTGGTAGATGTCACTGAGAGACTTGCAGATGTCACTGATGAACAGCAGGTTTCACTACGGGATTGACAGATGGCACGAAACCAGTGGTTCTTAACCTTAACCTGGTCTCAGGGGTTCGGCAAAGCCTCACCCAACAAGACACACCCAACTCATTGTGTCAATTTGTGATGAAATGCCCCGCTTGGCCATGTTTTGCCAACTATGTCTAGCAAAAAAAAGAAAAAAAAGAAAGTGGTGGGATGAATATGTACAACATGAAATCACATGTATCAGCGTCTTATCTGCACGATTTGCAATGCCAAGTTGAGCAACTCTAGTCTTGCACCAGCAAAACTAAAGAAAGTGGCACTTGCTAAGGTAAAGCCACACATATCTGAACTGGTTTCTCAAAGGCAACAGCAGAAGTCACACTAATTTGCAGGTATTTAATTCAGTGTGAGTTCATGCACTGTGTTGGTTATGTTCTTTGAACAAAGTGATGTTCATGCACAGCACAGTTCAGGTTATGCACCAGTTTAAAAAAAAAAAAAGCATATATCTATGTCTTGAATTTAAATAAATTTATATTATATTTTTTACTAATGAAGTGTTCGGTAAATGCGCATATGACTCCGCATATCCATACGTTTCCTACAAGTTCATCAGTATAGAAGCTGAAAAAATGCAGCAGTGTGTGACGAGGAGGCCTTAAGTGCCGGTGAGGGAAACTTTTTATTTGAGGAAAAACTGAAAATCTCTCTAATGTGTGTCCTAGATAAAGACAGGGTGAGTTAAAAAAAAATGCCCAGGATGCTATTTGATGTATCTTGAATCCACACTGATCAGAGAAACTGTCAGGGGAACTTCAGGTGTTGTGGAAACTTCCATTATTTAAACATTAACACCATTTTGTCTTTCACAGAAGCTAAACACAAAGATGAGCTGTGCTTTCAGTATGTTCACTTTTTACCCATGACGGAAGAGACAGTCTCAGAAAACCTTTGCTCATAGGTTGTGCTGCAGTACCAGTTTCATCCACATGAGGGCACTGTTCAGTCAGATATTGTGGAAAGTAGGGATTTTCTAAAAAAAAAAAAAAAAAAAAAAAAACAGTGTAAGAAAAATAAGGATAAGGGGCAAAGAGGGACAAAATACAGAATACAAAAAGCACAGTCCCCCCTTTGTAAGCCCCATTTTCTTCTTCTTCTTCTTCTTCTTCTTCTTCCTCTTTGTTTTTAACTGCTTCTGTTCCTGAATTCTGGCATCACTTTTTTGATATTGCAGGCTGAAAAGTTCAGGAGCTTCTGTGCAGAAAGTTTCTGTTTTTACCTTTGGATTAGGATGATAGGATCCCCCATCCACGCTAAATTTGCCCCTGGCAAACTCAAACTCTATGAGGGTTTAACAGCTGCTTTGCTTTGACTATCTCATCTACTGGCTCTGACCAAGCGGCAAGCCCAGGTCTTTGAATATGAGACAATGCTGAAGTGCTAAAATCTGCTGTTTCTTGAGTGTCCACTTGAGGCTGTCTCTGGAAGTAGCGGAAGTCACAAACACACCAAGCCAAAAAAAGCAATTTTCAAAGCAGATATTAACCTATTTACAGCCTGGTTCAAAAAACGTCTCCTGTCTGAGTCGCTACTGTTACTATCTGCTCCCACTGTATGGGGAGTTAATTTTTTCTAACTCAGCTGTCCAGAGGATATTAAGATCATAAGCTCCCCCAATAAGGGGCACAGCTGAGGGTCACGTGACGGCCGGCGCCCTATGGCTGTAGGCGAAGCCCTTGCCACTACCAATATGGCCGCTATACCCGATATGCTTCATCTTCCGTTTCAGAAACAGACGGGTGACATCGGCAAGACTACGGCCATGTTTTATACAGTCTATGGCTCCGACCAACACTTTCTTGAAAACACGTCCAAACATGTTTGTACTTCTAAAGACTAAAAAAGGACAGTACCTGTCTTTAACTCTCCTGTTTGTCCCCACAGATCTTCCTCTACGCTCCTCCTCTCTGCCCACCTTCGCTCTTCGAGCTGATGATGCGCTGTTGGAGCCGCAACATCCCCGACCGACCCTCCTTCGAGGGACTCTACCAAGCCCTGAGGCCCCACGTCAACCAATGAGCTAAGAGCGTGAGGACGTACCCACCGCTCAGGCTCTGACCTGAGGCCGGGTTGTGTGTCTCTGGACTCCTGTTAGGAAAAGGACTGACTCAGGAGGACCAGGGACGGGTGTTAAAGGGACAGGTGGTTGGTTTGATTGTGGTAACAGCGGCGCTCTGTTCAGAGCGAGACGCAGCGACGGACAGGGGATCGGAGGAGCCATTAGCGACATGAGATTTAAAACCTTTTAACGGTGAATGGACAAAGATTTTAAGCTTTTATTCGTTTTCTCTCGTCTTCTGAAGCCCTCTGACCAACACATCTCGGTGGACTTTCTAAAGTTCTCTTTCTCCTTCGGCTCCTCCAGGAGCCAGAAACTGGACAGACTCCCCGGTCTCTGCCGTGCCTCCTCTCCCTGTGGTTTGATTATTATTGTAAAGCACTGTCTGTGTCTCTCAGTTATTCATGTTCATATATTAACCCACACTGGAGCTAGGGCTAGGGTCAAACTTTAGAGTAGTTTTATTTTTAGATTTTTAATTCTGTTTTATTTCCTGTGTTACCGTTTTTCAGATGGATGGTTTGTCATGTGGTGATGAATGTTAAGGTTCACGCTGAGGTGTCGGAAGGCCTGGAGGAAACCTGTGTGTGGGAAAACGTCTCAGAGGCGTTTGGAAACCAGTTAGAAAAAATGTTTTGTGCCTTTTTTTGCCAAAGAGAAATAAAGTATGTAAGTAATAAAACAACTACAGAGAAACTGAAGCTGTCAGTCCTTCCTCGTAATCGGATGAAGAGGTGTTTCAAAAATATTAGCACGTTATTCTAAGACCTCTACTACGGTGGCCCTGAAGGTCCACTGCACGTTTCCTGTAAAGTTATAACATTTTTTATTTTGTTTGGGCCTGTGGTGGACAGAAGTTAACCTCCAGCTAATCCGCCTCCTCTCCACATGGTGCTCAAAGATGCTCTGAGGAGGATCTGTTTTAATTGGACCGCTTCGCCACCTTCTGGCCTGGAGTCGCCGCACACTGTCGTAAATGACTTTTAGTGAGGCGTGTGTTTGTTTTGGAAAAGAGGATTGGATTGAAGCAAATTTTCTTTGTTCAAGTCAGCTTTTTACTGGATACAACGCGCCAAGGTACGGTATTTATTAGTACAGTCATGTAACACTACACAAGCAGACGTTGAAGTAGCTGGCTTTATGTAGTGCTATCAGCAGCCCGGTGCTCTAAGACAAGTCTGTAATGTGTAACGTTAGTAAATCCTGGTTATGTCCTGCCAGTCATCTACCAATCAGAGCTAATGTAACCTCACTCTTCATTAACTGCTGACTGTGGGTTGGCGGCAACATTAGCACAAACAGGTTAGCCCTTTTAGCCTTTAGCTCGTGCTCTATCTCTCTCCTGTTTTCTGTCTGACAGTTAGGCTCCAGTGTCCACTGTGTGCTCTCTTATCCATCAGCTCCACGCGGCTGGAGTCACAGACCGAGGAGTTCCCTGGATCCCCACCCCAATGGATCATGTTGGGCTGTAAAACCTAAAACCTGTTGACTCCTGGTCTGGCCCCGCTCAATATGCTGGTTAGTGGTAGTCAAGATAACACCATCTGGTTTGGGCACACTTTCTTTTTATTTTGAAAGTCACTGGGTGTTCTTAGGGGTTTTTTTCCAACTTCCTGTCCTGCTAAATCTGCTTTTTGTAAATTGATGTGTCACTGCTTTGGCATCTGGCAAAAACAGTATGATCATGATGATCATCTCTTTTTCATCATCTTTGTATTTACAGTGGATCATTACTTTGTTTGTTTCAGTGTTGGTCATGGTCACCAAACTGGTTTTGTCTTCAGTGATATTTTTACTACTTGTGCTCCTGTGTTTGTCTGGAGATCCTACACGTAACCATGGCTGCATTGTTTACATGTGAAATCAGCTGTTAGCAGCCTGTAGCATGTCAATGCTAACTGGTGCAAGGCCGGATGTTACCCCGCAAGGTGAGGAGAAGGAGGTGAGGATGACGTGCTGGTTCTCAGGTGTGAGCTAAGAAGTGACGACATGGACCTGTCCTTACATCCATCGTTATTGGGAACGTAAGATCTATCTCCAATAAGATGGATGAGCTAGCTGTGCTAACCCAGCAACAGAGGGGATACCAGAAGACAGAGTAGCATCATGCTATTCACAGATGTGGATAACACAGCTAACACCAGACACTAACGCCACGTTGGAAGAGCTTCACCTGCATCTGCTATTTTGTCTTTGCAGAAAGAAACGCACAGGAAGGTAGGTTTACCTGTACTGACTTTAGCAAGTTAAAATTAAATCCAGCTTTATACTTTTTCATAACGAGGATGTAAAAACTGGTCCAGGTAAGATGGGACTTGAATCCTGTGTTAGACGTCATATCCATCTTTATTTCTCCGAACACTCATCCATCCTCAAACAGTCTCACAGGATTTTCTACGATTACATCACAGGAAATACAAGATCAGGTCAGTAAAAAAAAAAACAGTCCTATTTTACATCCTCTTTGATAATCATAAGTGGGTGTGGCTCCCGTGGTCAGCAAAAGGTGGAGTAGATCAGACTCAGAATCAACAGGTGGAGGTGTGAGGTCAGAGAGGAGGCGGAGTCTTCAGGGTTCTCCGAGCAACCACCTTTCTTCGTACATATGGTCTTCTCACAGAGCGGACCTGAAAATGACATCAACAAATAGGTGTATATTCACCGATGTGACATCATCAGACACTCATCACCTGAGCTGTGATGTCATCCAGGTGTGTGTTTACCTGTGAAGCTGTCTGGACAAAGGCACTGCTGGAAGTCGACACAGGTTCCTCCGTTCTGACAAATTAAACTGTCGTTGTCGCAGACGTTTTCTGAGGGATTGGTTAGAGACAGCGGAGTGAGCCATCACATTAAACTGTACAGAATTTTGTCCCTCAGAGCTGCCGTAGCCCCGCCCCCCTCCCCTGCTCACCCACACAGCTGGCTCCGTCTCCTCTCCAGTTGAATCCTGGCAGACAGGAGTCACAGCGGCGTCCCGTGGCTCCTTTTTTACACAGACAGAGCCCTGAGTCGACGCAGTGAGGGGAGCTGCTGCCGTCTGGATCACAGTTACACTCTGAGGACACACAGGTCACCTTCATCACCATTATCATCATCCTCATCATCATTCTTTCTTTAGTGTATGAGACGGTGATACTGACCGACACAGACTTGCTCGTCGTCGATGGTCACCGAGCTGTTCCTGTAGTAACCGAGGCGGCAGAACTGACAGTTCTGACCCCGTGTGTTGTGTTTGCAGCTCACGCAGGTGACCACGTTGATGAAGTCGATGTAGCTGCAGCGGTTGGAGTGACCGTTACACTCACAGTCTGACGGAGAACAGTTGGACGCTTTGAGACTTACAGATCGTATCATACTGTTATTTGAGTCCTAACATTATGAGCAAACCTATTAATAACTTTCCTAGGCTGTTAGACTTTTATTTTGAAAGTATGAGAAATTTGGATGGCATGGTATCCTCCCAAAAGTGAGGAGATTTTCCAACTTCCTCAAAAACAACCTTCGAAACAAGAAATACTGTTTGAAAAACAAATTTTCAAGATGGCGTCTGTCATTGCTGTTATTTTTTATGCAGCTAATCCAGACTTTTAACTAAGTCGTCATCCTTCTTTGTTTTAAACATTATTTGATCCAATAATTAACATCTGAAGCGCCATGATTGACTTTACTTCAGTAGACTTCAGTGGCGTACAGGAAAGGAACAAAAAATCCAACAAAGATGTTTCTTTCGCCCCGTTTTCACCAAGTGGTCCGGTTGGGATCAGTACAGTTTGGTAGAGGTTGGATCGGTTAAGCCGGATCCTGTTTGTGTTTCCACAAACAACTATACCTTTTGTGGTGCGTAAGCCAGTTGCTGATGCCGACAGCTATGGGGCATCGGCAGCATAGCAGCGGCACAGTGTACCCCGCTAATAAATCCAACAAAGAAGAAAAACACGACACAGTAAACAAAGAACAACGATGAAGACATCCAGCAATTTGTCTTCTTTGTGATTGGCATGTGACTCTTTGTTACAAAGAACAATCAAGCTTTGTTTCAGAGAAGACTGTGTCACACAGGAAGTGACCATTCTTTCAACCAATCAACAGACTGTAGTGTTGTAGCTCCATCGTCTGGGGTTGGATCAGTTCAGTCTGGCACCCCAACAGGGGGGAACCAAAAAGTGGGACGGTACGGGTCAGTTTGGGAACCTGTCCCGGTTTTAGTCAATGGAAATGCCACAAAATTTGTGCCGTACAGAGGTGAACCGAATTGAACCACTTGGTGGAAACGGGGCTGTGGAGTTACAGCTGCAGATCCACCACATCCTGCTAAAAAGAGCCAACGTGAGTTACACATTTAACAAATTCACAAACAGTGTGATGGAAACCAAACCATCCGGTGAGACAAACAAAGACATGGTGAAATGGAGGCAGGGGTGGAAACAGGGTCAACGGATTTATTGGGTCTAAGTTTGAAATATGTAAATTGATAATAACTTTCTTTTTTAAAAAAGGAAATGAAACATCTATGATGTGCTGATAATAAGCATGTGACTATACCATCTCACTAACGCTAGGTTTTCTATGAACACCCCAAAAAAGTTAACAATGATGAGTCAGTCAGAGTTTTAAGTAAAGTAAATGAGGTAGCATGAGCTCCATTCTTCTAACTTTACCTAAATGTGACTGGTAGTGTTGTTTTTTTAAGCTACACATACATTTAGCAAGATTAACGCTACAACAATTTTAAGCTAACACCCTGTTAGTGTTTATCTGCTGCTTTAGCCTGGATGTGTTTCTGTGACTCTGGCATAAAAAATCAACATCACACAGTCCTAATGTAGGGGCTCATATCTTCAACTCAGGACATCTTCCCTTTTGTTTTGGTACATACAGTGGCCCAACGCTGCAGTTGTGCTTCTTTAGCCACCAGGTGGCAGCATGAGTCAAGTAACCCTATAACGCCAAACGTATCATATTTGCGACATGAATTTCAAATAACTCAATCTTATCAATATGATAAATAGTTTCCTTAAAAAACTCTTCACATTTTGGGAAAAAAATAAATATATTTTACCCCCATGAGGATAATCATTCCACTACAGGTAACTGAAGTTGTAAAAATGGCTGCTCCCATGAAATCATCCATGCACTTTTATTCAGGAAACTCATCGATAACTTTCAAGAATTCTTCTTAAGATTCAAATCTGAATTTTAACTCGTTCTTTTAAATCAGTATTTTTTGTATTTAAAGATTGCATATTAAAAATATCACCAAAAAAGCTCAAACTGCCCAATCTATCAAATATGATACAAAAAGAATATATCTTCAACAAAATGAAAAATCATCTCAGGTCCAAAAAAATTGGAATTTTCTTAAGTTTTTTTTTTAAGGGTCAGGCACCACGGAGTTAAAAATGACAAATATATTTAAAAAAATAGAAAAATAAATAAATAAACATATTAAATAATGATATTTTAGAGAGGAGAACATTTATCCTATTGATTTCCAGAGCATTTCTAGAGCATTGGGCCCTCACAGGGTCTACCGGAAAAAAAAAAAAAAATTGTGACCCCTGGACAAATGTAGCTGATGACCCCTGATCTACACCCACAGCTGTGAAATGTTTGTACAAAAACCAAACAGAGGCATAAGGAGATCTAGATATCTGAAAAACACCACTGGTTTCTCTGGGAGTGAGGAGAAGGAATCAATTCTACAGGAGCAGGGTCAGCACAGGTAAAGGAGTCCAGGACTCTGACGTGGTCTTACCCTCAAAGGTGACGTAGGCAATTTTGGACAGCTGACTAAACTTTGGTCCTCCTGGAATCAGAAACTTCTGGGCGGCTTTGGACACAGTACAAGACATGAAACCGTTGGACAGCACTGCTAACTAACCTCTTAAGATGTTTCTACTCTACTGTTTGTACCATTAGTACTACAACTAGCCAGCAGGTGGCAGCACTGTATCAACATCCACCAGTGTACCTTTCTTCTTCTCATACTCTTTTCCCTCTTTCTCCTCCTTCTTCCCTTTCTTTTCTTTCTTCCCTTTTTCTTCCTCCTTTTTTTCTTCTTTGACCTCAGTGGCTGTTGGGTACAGCAGAAAAATATTTCAAGGTCTAAAAATAGGAGACTGAGTTTTTTTTTTAAATAAATTTGAAATGTATTACATTATGAGACTGTTTTTACTTTAAAAAAGGAATGACCTTAAGTCATTTAGATTCTTGAATAAGCTTGTAGATCTTTAAAAATAAAATCAAAAGGAAAAAACAGATAAAAATTATGTTGTACACTTCACCACAGCTCCTCATTGTGTACCTTTGACCTCTTTCTGCTCCTCCCTCCTCTCTCCTTTAGAGTCTCCCTTCTGCTCTGACTCAGCGGGTCCTCCTGCAGCTGTCTCCCCTTCAGATGGCTTTTTTTCCATCACAGCAACTGAAGGGTCTCTTCCTGGCTCACCCCCTGCTTTGGGGGCATCTGGTTTTGAGTCTGCATCAGGACTTGCACTATCAAGTGCTCCTGTTGTCTCTTGTCCAGAGTCTTTCTTTCGGTCACCCTCTGAGCCTCCTGCTGCTGAATCCTCCCCAGAGGATTTCACTTCAGTTGGACCTACTGAGGAATCTACCCCTGCATTTTCTGGTGCAGGAGAATCTGGTCCACTTGCTGTATCTTGCCCTACCAAGGAAGAATCTCCCCCAGATTCCACTGAGCTTGGTCCAGGAACATCAACAGATCCACGGGTATCCTCAGAGGTGGTCCCTGGATCACTGACAGGCACTGTGCCAGAATCTGGTTTGGATTCAACTGAAGTCCGATCACCAGGAAAAGGGAAAGTGAAGTCCACGGGGGCTAGGTCACCAGTGGGATCAGCCACACTAGTTGAGCTTTTGTCTGGTGCACTATCGCCTTCCCTTACTTCTGAAGAAGGAAGCAAGGAGTCCACAGGAGGAGGTGCTTCAGGAGAGACTTCATCAGGAGGAGGTACATCTACCAGAATGTCTGGAGTCCTAGAGGATAGCACTTCTGGAGGAACATCTGGGGGAGGTACATCCGGAGACGGTAAATCAGGAGCAGGTAAATCTGGAGGAACATCAGGAGGACGTACATCTGGGGGAACATCAGGAGGTGGTACATCTGGGGGAGGTGCATCTGGGGGAACATCAGGAGGTGGTACATCTGGGGGAACACCAGGAGGAGGTACATCTGGGGGTGGTGCATCTGGAGGAGGTGTGTCAGGAGCTGGTGCTTGGGGGGAAACATCAGGAAGAGGTGCATCTGGAGGTACATCGACTGGAGGTGATTCAGGGGGAGGAACATCTGGGGAAAGTATGTCAGGAGGTGGGACATCAGGAGCAGATACATCTGGAAGAGGTACATCAGGTGGAATTACAATGGAAGGGGGTAAATCTGGAGGGGACAGGTCAAGTGGGGGTCCATCAGGAGGTGCCTGATCTGGAGGTGGTACAGGTGCATCAGTAAGGGGTGCTTCAGGAGGAGGTAAATCTGGGGGAGATGGTAGATCAGGAGGGATATCAGGAGCTGGTGAATCCACAGGCGCATCAGGAAGAGGTACATCTGGAGTGGGTGTGCCCAGAGATGGTACATCTGGAGGTGTATCAGGAGCTGGTACTTGGGGAGACACATCAGGAAAAGGTACATCAGGAGCTGTTAGATCAGGAGATACATCTGGGGAAGGTACATCTGGCGGAGGTACATCCGGAGAAGGTACATCAGGAATTGTTCCATCAGGAGAAGGAACGTTTAACGGAAAATCTGGAGGAACATCTGAAGAAGAGGTTCTGTCAGCTCCTGCAGTCGGTGAAGGATCTGCAGCCTGATTGGTTGTGGCTGACCCAGTGGGTGGAGTATCTCCAGATGGAGTCCAGTCACTGGCTGGGGTTACAGATGCTGTAGTTGGTGCCCCAGTTGATGATGTAGTACCTTCCACAGATTGGGTAGTACTGGTGATCAGGTTGGGAGTTCCAGAGAGGGTGGAGTCTGTGCTGTCTGGTGAGGAGTTGGAATCATATGGCGCAGTCACTGGGTCAGAAATAGACACCTTTGAGTCAGTACTACGGCCTTGGGTAGTGGGGCTGTTGGTGCTGGTGTAACTGAAAGGGCTGGAAGTGCTAATAGCAATATTTTGGGTGGTTGCGTCGGTCATTGTGGGAGCTGTTGTGTACAGCAAGTCTCCTGTCTCTTGAGATAAAGTTGCTACTGTAGTTGTCATTGTACTACTTAAGTCTGAAAACACATCAGAACTTATGGTACTGACAAAACTACTGACAGTTGTAAAGGGTGCAGAATCAATGTCTATCATGTTAGAGGTGGACTCTACACCAACTTTAGGAAAGTCACCAGTGTTACTGGTGCTTACAAAGTAAGTTACTGAGCTAGTAGTGGGGTTGATAGTAGGGACGCTGTCTGTGTAAGAAACAGTAGTGAAGCTAGGATTTGTTTGTGTGGTCATCGTGTTTATGGAAGAGACAGGGCCAACAGTACTGGAGGAAGTCAGGCTGTTTGTCGGAGCAGGAAAGTCTGATACAGTCATAGTGGGAGTTGCAGTACCATCGGTAGGGGTGATGTCATAAGTTGCAGTAGAAGTAGTAGTAGAAGTTGTATCAGAAGTGAAATCAGTTATGGTAGCAGAGGTAGTAGTGCTACTGCTGGTGGAAGTGGTACCATCATCAGACACAGTAGAAGTAGAAGTCATAACAGAGGTAGTGTAAGTAGGGGAAGTAAAATCAATTATGGTGGTAGAAGTAGTTGCACTGCTGCTGATAGGGGTAGTGAAATCAGCCGTGGTTGAAGTAATTGCCATAAGAGAGGTAGTGTCAGTAGGGGAAGTAAGATCAGTTATAGTAGCAGTAGTATAAGTACTGTCAGTGGGGGCGTTAGTGTCAGGCAGAGAAGTGGTTGATGCTGTAGATAAAGTGACTGTACTTGCAGTAGAGCTGTCAGAAAGGGGGGTGTCATCAGCTGAGGTAGCAGTAGTAGCACTAGCAGTGGAGGTAGGGGTAGTATTAGATATGAGAGTGGTGGGGATGGAAGAACTGTCAATAAGGGTGGTGCCAGTTATAGTAGGATCAGTAAGTAAGGCCGTAGAAGTAGTTGCATCTGTAGTGGTCATCATAGTGGTGCTAACTATGGTAGTCGTAGTAATGTCTGCAGTAGAAGCAGTCGTAGCAGTAGTAGTGTTAGTCACTCCATCTGATGAGGCAGAGGGTCTATCAGATGCTGTTGAGTTAGAGTCATCGGCCGCTGTCAGAGAAGAAGAGTTACGTCCCTTTAGTGAATCTCAGCTCTCTGTTCTCTACTGATTGACCAAACTCTCTGCAGAACAGTCATCTCCAGGGGCGCTAACAGAAACCTCCAGACCCAGACCCATACGCTGGCAGTAGATTCAAAATGAATTAGAGATGGAGACTCCAGGACACTTAGATTGTTAAAGGATTGTCTGAAATTGATTGTTAAAGGGAAATCAACGGTATCAAAGTGTCTAACACTGACCTACCTCTCTCTGGGATTGGTATCAGTGACAATGAAAAGGCCAATCAAAGGGAATGCTGTTGGAGAGGATGCCCCCGACCAAGGCCTATGGTCCTCGTCCTTGCCAGTGGTTTGACTTCCCCCTATCTTCTACCAACATTGCCTTTCTCTACTTTGCTGTCCCATCAAAATAAGACTTTAACGGACAAAATAAAAAGAATCAAAAATGTCTGCCTGTCCTGAAGATGTCCTGAAAGTAATGGAAAGGGATAATTGAGAAGTACTTTAGTAATCCCCAAAATAACAAACTGTTTATCCTGTGCCTCCCAAACAGGGGTTCCTGTGGCTTGCCCAGAAACCCTTAACAAGGATGGGTTATTGCCTGTGGGAGGTAGCACTTGCAGTTGGGGATGGGTACCTTTCACATTTGGAATGATACGGTACTGATGTCCAGTACCTGGCAATTGGTATTGATACTCAACGGTACCAATTTTTGGTAACCAACCAAGTCCAGACATCCCTCCATTCTCCCAAATCTTTAAAACATGTTGATCCCCCTTCCAAAAATTGGTCCGTCTGAGAAGTGTGTGGTAACCGTACCTCATCTGTGTCAAATCTCATAAAAATGTGGGGGTACACCAGAGAACCCCATTTATTTAGAATCTACTGTTGCCGTCCCTTCACCTGTGAAACCAGGTAACCCAATCAGCCAATCAGGAGGCACTGATTGCCTCTGATGTGGAAACCCCTGATGCTGTTCTGCAGAGACCTTTGCTGGATTCTAGTGTCTCTGTAACGATCACCAACTCCACATACTACTCAAACATACTCAGGGTTATCACAGGTGCACGTTTGCAGGGAGACAGTCAGCTATGAGGTTATTCTATGTTTTGCTAAATTTATAGTTTGTCACTGTTGCATCCTGAAGGATCTAAACAAAATAATGCATGCCCAGAGAACTTTGATGCCCAAAGTGCGTGCACTGCAAAACTGAAACCCGAGCAAGTGTTTTTGTCTTTAATAGACTTAATATGAGCCACATTGACAAGTCAAGAAAATGTCTTATTTATGATATGAAAAAACTAAACAGACACCTGAATTTCTTGCAGTGAAGTAAGAAAAGTAAACTTTCTTAGCTTCTTATCTTAAGACATAATTCTTACTTCAAGAAACCAAACATCCCATCATGCTTCCATCACAAACATCATACAGTCTCTCTGTATGCTGACGATTTGATGATTTACATGACTTACCCCAAAATTTAAATTCTATGTTGTGAGTATCCAAGTATTTTTCAGGTGTTTTTAATAACTATTTTTTCAAAGATTAACCAGAACATGCAGCAGTGTAAGATGCCTCCGTCTAGGTTAAATTACATTACGTTTGAGTAATTGTAGACCCTTGCTTAGATTTCAGTTTTGCGTTCAATGTGTGTCTGTGAATGTGCCTGTGTGTGTGTTTGTGTGTGACTGACAGGTTAAAGAACACTAATGCAGATTAAACACACACACCATCTGTCAGCGTTAACAACAGATTAACATTCTTACTCTGCTCCCAGAATGCACTCTGATATTTTTTTTATCCAGTCATGTGATCAAACATGTGACCAACTGGAGTTAATTGGATTTTGTTGTAATTTCAGCATCAGTATTCGTGTTTGTTAAAATTATCTGGTGTATATTTCAGCTCACTTATACTCCTGTTAATACTTTATTACTTCCTGTTTCATTTATTTCATCTCGGTTGATTGATTGTATCCCATGATGCATCACTGACGGTTATGCTATGCACTTGTTGTGTTTGAATGTGGAGGCAGGGGTGGGGTGGGAATGAAAGGAACAGGTTGAGCAGACAGACAGGTGAACAGGAGAGCTGACAGACAGGTGACCAGGTGAGCACACTAACAGCTGAACATTTAAAGAATACTTACTGGCAGCTGATTCTGCGGCTTCGCCTGAAAAAAGACACATGATGATGATGATGATGTTACTACTCTGGATGAGGAAGGAGAAGCCAGAGTGTGTGTAGTTCACGGTGATGTTGGCAGCATATTCAGGTCAGTACAGGTGTTACAGGTGTTAGAGTTACATGTGGATGTAAGCCGGTTGTTAAGGTACTTAAAGGTGCTGGGGCTGTTTTTAGAAACACATGTGCTGGCAGTGTGTCCAGGTATAGGAAGGTGTTGGCAGTGTGTCCAGCTTGGCACGGCTGACAGGAGTGTGTTCAGGTGTGTTAAGGCTCATGTATGAGTCGACAGTTTGTTCCTAAGGTGTTGGCAGTGAGACAGGTAAAGACGGACAACAGCAACTTTGATCTTTCCAAGAGGAAACAGCTGGTTTGGAGAAATGAAGCCAATGTGAATGTGCTAAAAGCTGCAGTTCATCAAGTGTCCACTGGAGGCTGGCTGCAGATAGACCATAGACCACATACACACCAAGCCAAAAAAACAGACTAATGCAGCTTTAAAAAGCAAATTTACAGCCTGTTTCAGGAAAACACTTGTGTCTGGGTCGCTAATTTTCTTATCAGTGCACACTTTATCAGGACTGAATTTTCTGACTCAGCCTTTGTAACAGTTGGTCATAGGATATTAAAATCATGATTTTATACAATCAGAGGCACAGCTCATATGACTGACAAGTCTGGCACCCCATAGCCGTGAACGAAAAAGAAACTTTTCAGAAATAGGGGACTTGAACACAACTCAGCCCAATAATATTTTCATATCACCACAGCATATAAATTTGAGAAACATTTCCGCCAGGTTTTTTTTATTTTCAAAAGTTTGACCCAATGTCCGCTAAAGCTGGCTCTGGAAGTACAGGAAGTCACATATACACCAAGCCAAAAAAAGCCATTTTCACAGCAGAAATTAACCTTTTCACAGCCTGGTTCAAAAAACATCTCCTATGTCATTTATTAATTTTACTATGTTTTTTCACTGTACCGACAGTGAATCTTTTTCTTACTTGGCAGTTTGGAGGATATTAAGTTCAATAGCTTTCCCAATCAGAGGCACAGCTCAGGTTAGTCAAAGCCCCCGCCACTTCCAATATGGCTGCTATTGCCAATTTGCTTCAAAAATCAGTTTCTGAAACAGACGGGTGACTTCGAGGAGACTACGTCCATACTGTCTATGGTTTGACCACAGCTCATCTGGAACTCATCTGGAATGGCTGGGGAGACAGAGTTTTTGACCTATACCACAACCAACCACCAGGGGGAGCAGTTTTTGTGAAGACCTCATACCAAGCTGAGTGAGATGACGTCCGTTTTTTTACAGTCTATAGTGTAGGTACATACAGATGTTGCCTGGGTTTGTTTAGGTTTTTACAAATGGTGGTGGTGCGTTCAGATATCTTTGTTAAGGGATGTGTAGATACATGTGTCTGTGGTGTGTTCAGGTACGTACAGATGTTGGCAGTGCCTGTGGGCAGAGGCAGGTATGAGGCTGGTTTCCAGCTCCGTGGGTTGAACCCATCGCTGCAGCGCTGACAGTCCTGTCCACTCGTGTTGTGGTCGCATTCACACATCAGCGTCGCGTCACGTAGCACACACTGAGACGCATGCAGGTTACACTTACACCTGCAATTCAAACACAACCTGTTTTACTTCCCAGCTTTTTGGTGTTTCAGCTTTATCACTCTAGATTTCAGACATTTGATTAACTTAATAACTTTTATCCAGGTCACCTGATCTCAACACCGTAACAGAGGAAACAAGAGGAGAGCCTCCTCCAGGCCGCTGTATTTGATAAGCTAGGAGAAAGACTCCACTGAGACAGAGTGGGTGTTACCTGGCAGGTACGTCGATGTTGGAAATGGCGTAGAAGTACTTCAGAAGGTTATCTCTCTGGACATACGTCCCTCCGAGTGCCGGGCGGAGGAGCCTCAGTCTGAGGTTGGTGAAGGTGAAGAAGTCTCTCAGACCCTTCATGGTCTCCATCCGGATGAACAAGGAATCCATGTTTATCAGCTTGGGACCTGCAAAGACCCCGAACCGAGCGCGGACCTCGAACACCACCATCTTCTCCTCCTGTTGGGGAAAAACTCACAGTCACTACTTTTTAAAGTAGGTTAGTATCAGTAGGGTTGTCTGTTTCATGGAGGTGTGACCCACCTTTGCTCCGACCCAGCGAGAGTACTGCTCCGTACAGATAACTCTGGTTAAGTTACTCGGCGCTAACTCAGAGACTCGTTTGGGAGACATACCAAACGCCTCCAGACAGTCATCAGCATAGTATTGATACGGCTGCCACGTGACGCCTGAAAAACACCAGATCAACAGTTTGATTAGACCGTCAGACTTCAGATCACACCATGGAGTATGAACCAGCTGTGACCTCACCTTTATCCAGAGATTTCTCCAGCACCATGCTGGTTGGTCGGCCATACTCGAAGGTGATGGTGATGTCATCAACAACCTCCAGGCTCTTGTTCCAGGACAGCGTGATATTAGCCAATAGGGGCTCAGGAAAGCGGGACCATGTGACCGTCTGCCAGTAGGTGATGAGCCCTCCTCTCTCCCTGTCCCCCATCAGCTGAGGAGGGTGAGACAGGTCGGGGCTGGAGGCGTCACACTCGTCACTGCACAGGTAAGGGTTCTCCTGCAGAACGATAACAAGCAGAACCACATCATTGGTCTCTCACTGGTGTTTTAGAAAATCATTTGATATGCTTAAGGCTTCCCACTCTACTAAACACTTTCTCTCTGATTGGCCAGTCCTCTGGAGACCTGTCAGGAGGCGGGGCATTGGGCACACCTTGGTGTTTGAGGCCCATCCCTCCAATGTGTCCTGAACAAGACAGCCTGATGTGATTACCTCATCACATTTTATTTTCGATCAGTTTCATACCTGCCAAAATTTGACCCTGACAAAGTGGGACCACACTTCAACATTTTGTCTGTTTTTTGGTTTGTCTTGTGTTTTTTTAATTGAGTTTGGCGGCTAACTCTTCTTTCTCCAACCTGTTTCAGACATGTTGAGAGATGCTGAGTAGAAAGCTGCTTCAGCAAGCGCCAGGTAGTGATTTGTGCATGCTTGTTTCTGCCATGTTGGGCTGGCAGGTTTGTTTCTTTTCTTCAATTCAATTCAATTAGGGGCACTTTTGGCTTTTGGAATTTTGAAAAAAAAGTTCTTAAATCTGAGTTTTTTTCTATTTCAAAAGGTTTATGACTTGGTCTAGTACGAAGACCTTGGTATAGCTTTGATTGTACTTAATGATATTTTTGATATTTTGTTTTTTTCAAATTTGTTGCCGCAAAATGTCATTACCATTGCAAAAAACACTGATTTTGGTACATAATGATATGAAAAGCAAAGTTTCCATAATCATTCCAGTAAGTACAAAACATGGTCTTAAAGAATCACGTACTAAGTATTTGTGAGTAATACATTATAACAACATGTTCTTTCTAACTTTTCAATATGTTGCCTTGTCTTAACAACTAGATATTGTGTACTAGCCAGAATATTTGAATTAAAATGTAAGTTTTTTCAGAAAAATCTTAGTCCTTTTAGCATTACCACAATTATTGAGGTAAAACCCAAGTTAACAAAAAACATTTTCCATCAAAAAATATATTGTGACAGTAATGACACCATGTTTGTGTAATGACATAAAAATTAACACTGGTGCTTTTTTATATAAAGAAAAACCACAAACAAGAAAAAATAAATACTGTTTTGTTTTTTAAATAGCATTTTTTGAACTTCTTTATAAATATATATGTGTGTGTGTGTGTGTGTGTGTGTGTGTGTGTGTGTGTGTGTGTGTGTGTGTGTGTGTGTGTGTGTGTGTGTGTATGTGTGTTGTTATGAGTAGTGGTGTGCCAATTAATCTAAAATATTGATGTATTGGTGCCAACGTTGGGATCAGTGTTGATCAAAACTTTGGTGATGAGATTGATACTTAAGTTTCAGTTTCTCTTCTCTACATCTCAATTGCTCATGTGCTTTTAGCTATCTATCTATTCATATAGATAGATAGATAGATAGATAGATAGATAGATAGATAGATAGATAGATAGATAGATAGATAGATAGACCTAATGGCTGAACAATTTTGGAAAATAATCTGTAATTTGTAAGTCAATGTGTGTGACGTGGCTCTTTGTAGTACCACAGTAATTTTGTGGCTCTTTGTCTCTGATTGGTTGGCCACCCCTGATGTAGAGGTTTGAGAATCTGCAAACTTAGTCTGAATATCCAGCATTGTTACATCATATCTATGTTTAATTTATGGGAAAACAGAACAGCCCCTTAAAGACATTGGTAAAATAAATGTCTGAGCTTGTTAGGACCCACTTTTTCTTGCTTTTTCTATAGGTAACTTTGTTATTTCCCATGTCAATCATTTTTTAAATTTTTCTGTGATTTTTAAAAATCAAAAAACATCCAACACCTTCACAAACCACAACTTCCACCATGTTTCCCCCAAATGATTGCTTCACTTATCTGTGTGTGAGTGTAAGACAGGGAGAGAGATTAGCGCTGATGTTAATCTGATCAGTATGTGTGTTAAAGACTTTAGCAGCAGCTGCCAACTGTCACACCAAAGATTCAGAGGACTTAAACCAGCACTAACTAACCCTGAGTGACTCTTAGTAAGGAGATAAACCGGCGTCTTTCTGCTGAAGTCTGCAGGTTGGTTAAAGAGGCCTTAAATCGTCACAGGAGAGCATCAAACTGAAGCTCAGTGTGTCTGTTCCTCTGCTTGTTTACATCATTTTGAACTATCTTCATGAACATTTTAACTCCTGAAAGTTAAACCCAGGCTGTAACTGACACATTACGATGTTTAGAATAATTTCTATCTGTGGGGATCCTAATGGATCAATAATTCACGTTTCATTTTTGCCTCATTATCAATAATTCAGACGTGACTTCCCAAAGGCACAATTAGACAGACAGCAGGACTCTTTGTGTGTTAAACCTGTGGGTTAAGACCCCCCAGGAGGTCACAAGAGAACGCTGAGAGGTCAGGAGGTGATTGGCAGGTAATTACCATAATGTCTTTAGTATATGTCCACAGTATTTTTCTTTTGTGTGTATGTTATGTTGGTGTTATTAAAGTTTGGATGAAAACAACCAACAGTTTTGTGATCTATTTATAACAGGGCCAGCTTCTAGGTTTGATTTGATTGTTGTGAATTTTATGATAAGTAACAGTTTCTCTGTCCCTGAAGAGCACACATTACGGTACTCTTTAACCAGAAGGTCCAGGAACTACATGGTTCCTGTGGCCCGTTGTTTGTCTGTATCCCCACCGTGGAGCCAAAGACCCGGATAGATCATGTAAATCAGGCAAATGTCTTAGGGGCTGTTCACACGGCTACAGTTTACATTAAAACCCAAAAGTATTGTTGTGTTATGGCCTCTCGTTCAGGTGGAAACCATGGACTGTAAAAAAATTGGACGTCCACTTGCTCGGCTCGAAGTGAGGTCTCCACAAAAACTGCTCCCCCTGTTGGCTGGCTGCAGTAAAGGTTAAAAAATCCATCTCCCCAGTCATTCCAGATGGGCTGTGGTCAAACTTTAAAAAATTAATACACCTGGTAGAAATGTTTCTCACGTCTGATTGTTGTGGTGATTTGAAGATATCATTTGGCTGCCTTGTATTCAAGTCCTCTTTATTCTGAAAAGTTTTGTTATCATTAGTTATACGAGGTTAAAAACGAGGATTTACGTTGTGTTTAACGATGATTGACAGCTGCCGTTCCCTCGTATTTTTGGGGGGGATTGTAAAACATGTCAGGAGGTAGAGTCAAGAAGTGATTAGACTCTCGAAAGAAAAAAAATATATATCATTTTTGTCACCCAACTCCACTCAGATTCTCCCAGAATCCCTCACATTCTCTACTGCACAGACTCTGGCTGCACAACTAGTACAATGGTGACACTTCTGACGGGGGAATTTTGGCTTCAAAACCGTACAATGATAAATGGCGAAGCCACACTGTCCACTCTATGCAGTCTATGGTGGAAACAGCGTTTTAGCCACTGGAAACTTTTAAAAACAGCTTCCAGAGTGAAATATTTCTGAAACGCCCCAGCCACCATTGCCATGTAAACCTCTTTTTCATCAGAAACGCTGACACCACACTCTGCTACTACAGGTCTGTCATGGATACTACAGCATTTCCGTACACAGATTTTTTTCACTGCACTTTTGGCGTTTTCAGGTGAAACATTGTTATGCAAATGGGGCCTTTACCTCTTCAGACCCAGGGTCCACATATATGGACATTACATTTCTGCCTCTCAGACCCATGATACTTCATTTTTTTAATCTTTGACCAATTAGCCACATTTAGGGACATTGCCTACATCATCTTTTGGTGAAATCACAACATTACACCCATTGTAGTGAAAAAAAAACCAATGAATTAAAGGCAGGGTTGGAAGTCCGAAAAACTAGCATGAATTTGAACGTAGCATCTCGTCAGGACTCCGCCTAGCTCCTCCTCCTCCCCTTGAAGCTCCTCCAAAGCAACGCCCCCGCTGACACACACGAGTGCGGCTGATATGCGACTGATTGTGAATGACTGACATTTTATGTTTTGCACCACGTCAAGTCATGTCTCATTTAGAGGAAAGGAAACACCAAACCGTTAAAACGTTAAGCTAAAAAACAAATAAACAAACATGAGTTTTGTTAGCACTCGCAACTGTCATGCTAGCATTATCCACTCTTACCTGTGACACGATGTCAGGAGTAAAGCTATAATACAAATAGTACATGTACATTTTCTCGCATTGAGTCAGGGGCAGTGCACGCCGGTGAAATGTACGCGCAGGAGGAGGGCAAAACAGCAGGACAGGATTTGATTGGTTTAACAGATTGGATCCTAATTGATGTGATTGGCTGATGTTTTCCTGGGTTTTCTGCTGCTGTAGATAGCAGAACACATCACGTATTTCTTGCCATCGGGACATGTAGATAATTTTAAACAGTACAAAAAAAAAGTATATCTAAATCAAACTACCAATTATAGCTTTAAGCTCAATAACATTTATAAAAAACAACTAATAGAGATCTTATGACACAAATGATCGAACTTCTTGGTAAGTTATTATACTTATTTGGTTTTACTTACCCCAAATAGCAAGGTGAATTAAAATTGCACACCAGACAAAAGCTCAGGTCTTAAGAGGTTAAAGAAATAAAAAATAAAGTATTTGCACTACACTACTACACCAGTAGAGGGTAGTAAGACAACAACGAAGGCTTTCCTACAGACAAGCTGTGTAGCACTGCAGTTAGCCTGTTAGCATGGAGCTGGTTTTGATGGAGCTTTAGTTTAATGCTGATGGATTTATCGACACACTGAAAGGTGACACAAAATACTACCTCCAGGGCGGGTTATGGGATTTGCTTGGTGATCCCTGGTACACCAGTATCCTTGATTCTAGATTGATTGAATAATTATATAAACTATTGCAAGTTGTTAAGCCAGGCATTCACTAGATGGCACTGGGGTTTGATTGCATGTGAAAAAAAAAACAGAAGAATGGGAAGGACTGTCTCTTTAAGTTGAGGCCTTTGATCTTTGCAGGATTCGTTCATATAATTAAAAGAGAAGAAATGTCAGCTGAGAAAACTACAGCTGACATTTACAACCTGAGACTGAGATCAGAGTTCGTTTTAATATCTGTTATTATTAGAAAAAAAAAGCTAAAACTGTTTCTCGATGTGTGTGTTCAGTGTGTGTTCCTACCAGTGTACAGAATCTCTCTGGCGGGTTCCCGCAGGTGATGCCAGGGGGGTCGACTTTGATCTGCATCACCTCCTTCATGTTGGCAGGGGGGGGCTGACAGGCGTAAAACTCCCATCCTGGTCCTGCCTCTGATACGCGAAGAGATCGGCACACATCAAACTGACCACCAGACTGACATCGGGCCAACGCCGGCAGCAGAAGCAGGATCCAGGTAAGGCAGAGAAGGGGGTGGGACATGGTGGGCTGACAGTCAGACGGACTGGAAGTTTCCCGGGAGGTCACATTTCAAAGTCACCTCCCACATTTGTAATCCAAACGGTCAGTTCTTCTTCTTCTTCCACCAGGTGTTTATCATGGTTACCAGGTGATGTCTAACACCTGAAGTCTCCAGTCAGACCTGAGGATGCTTCACATGCCTCCAGTCTGAAACACAGCAACACAAGAACAACTGGGTCACACCTGATCCAAGAAAACCTGAGGACAGGCTCTTCTTAAAAGTTTTCAGGTAGAGCTAGAGGCAAAACTTTGACCTGAAAACATTCATCCTTTTCTGAACAAATGCGTGGTTGGACCTGAGGACAGCTGGTGCTCGGGTCAATGAAGAGTGATACCTGAGGACAGTTCACTCGAAAGACAGCAGGAGCTTGTTGAGCTGCTTCAGGAAGAACTGAGGGGACCCCGATTCACCTTTCCAGGAAGAGCCGAGGGCAGTGAGCCCGATTAAGCTTTTTACAGACCGACCTGGCAGTGGTGGTCCACCTCATTCTGGTTCAGATACACGCAAAAAAAGGTCAGACCTTGCCAGTCTTGGTCCAGTTAGACCTCAGGAGGGTGAACTTTGAACCAAACAGACCAAAAGACAGATTGATCTGATACTATTTGATAAATGGCAATTAGATGATGGACCTGGTAACAGTTTGTCCTTATTGTGCATAGTCCAGGTAGATCTGAGAACGGAAAGACCTCATTGGGATCTGTGAAGCTGTACCTTAGGATGGAAAAACTTTTCAAACCAAGTCTAGAGAAATCTGGGATAGTCTGACATCTTTGGACTCGCTTTTCAGATAGTTTGACCTCCCTGGACTTGGATTGTATATGACCTCATTATGGTTTCACCAGAAGACAGATTGACCGTTTGACCTATGGCAATTAGATGATGGGCCTGGTAACGGTTTGTCCTTATTGTGCATAGTCTAGGTAGATCTGAGAACGGAAAGACCTCATTGGGATCTGTGAAGCTGTAGCTGAGGATGGAAATGTTTTTATTTTAGACCAAGTCTAGATGAATCTAGGATTGTCTTTGGACTCGCTTTTCAGATAGTTTGACCTCACTGGACTTGGATCATATGACCTCATTATGGTTTCACCAAAAGACAGTTTTACCTTGTTGGACATAATCCCAACAGACCCGAGTCAGTCAGACCAGAGTAGTAAGTTAAACCTAAAAACCAGTAGACCTGAGGACAGTAAGAGTTGATGACAGTTGGACCTCATTAGACCTTGTTTAGATAGACCTGGGGCAAATCAACATTAGGATTATCAAAAATAAAGACAGATGGACCTGAGGACAGAATATACCAAATCCAGGTTGAGCTGAAACAGTAGGACCTCATTGGATCTGGTTTTGATAGATCTGAGGTCAACTTTACCCAAGCCCTGAGAAATCTAAAAGACATCAACTTGAAGACAGTTAAGATCAAATATTGACACTTGAGGACAGTTGACTCTCATTTGACCAGGTTGGGACAGTCCTGGGAACAATTTGACCCAAAAATCTCAAACAGAAGGACTCCAGGACAGATGTTCCCTTGTACTGTTTGACGTGAGGACAACTTGACCTCATTAAAGTCCGTTTGAATAGACTGAAGAGTCCAGCACCCAGGGACTGCTAGATTTAAACACGAAAGACTTGAGGACAGTCTTACCCAAAACCAGTTTGACTTGAGGAGAAATTGACCTCATTGAAACTAGTCTGAATAGAATTCAGGAAAGTTTTACCTAAAACAGTTTGACCTCATTCAAGCCAGCTTTGAGAGACCAAGGGACATTTTGACCTAACCCAAAAACAGATCAAGAACGTATCAGTTCAGACTTTTTGACCTAGGGACAGTTGAGGTCAAATGGGTAAAATGAGGTCAAGCTCTGTCTTAAGGGTCATCCAAAGGTTAGTTCGCCCTCAGGTCTCTTTAGAATCAGGTTAAATGAGGTCCAACTCTCTTTGGGGTGGATAGCCCTTAGTTTGAGTCGCCATCAGGTCCGTCTTGAGGAGGTCGAATGAGGTCAAAATGTTTCTGTAAATCTGATGCAGCTTAAATCCACAGTTCCAGAGTTGAAGCCGGGTCAGACAGCTACCTCTGATCCATAAATACAAACTTTCATATGTGTTGTTGTGTGTGAACCGCTGCATTTAGCCCCCAGAGAAATAACGCCGGATATGAAAACGACTCGTGTAACAGTTCCACTTCCTCCGTCCTATAGGTGGGTCTGTCTCTCTGCAGGTCGCTCTACGTGTCCCCGTGTCCCCGTGCCCTGTCTGTGTGTTTGTGTATGAACATCAACACAGATGATTAAACTGAGACCCAGAGACCCGGCCTGCTTCTCTGCTTTATTAAAACAAAGTTTGTGTTGCAGAAACAGGAACTCAGTGTCCGCTTTATGAGGAAAGACGGCTCGGTGTGATGGAGCTGTTACATTTTTACTGGCCCTGTACGACACTCAGAGAAACTTCAGCTCCTCATACACAGAGAAACCTGTCTGTCTGTCTGTTCACCTGTCTGTCTTTGCTCACCTTTACATCAGTAGTTTTCTGTTTGCATGTCTGGAAATCCCCATGATTTTATCTCTGGACACCTCTTTGTCTATTCTTTTAAATGATCATCTGTCTTGATATCTGCAAATCATATTTTTTTAGCACTCCTGATTTCCCATTCTGTATATATTCTTTTTCCCACAGTCGTCTTTTTTCTTGTCTCTTTTTTTCTAGATCTGACTTTTTTGTCCCTTACACCTGTCATTTTCTGGATGTGTCTCTTTTTTTTAACATCTGTCCTTTTTTCTGTCTCATCTTTTTCTTTTTTCACACACCTTTTCCTTCTTAAGTCAACCTTTTCCTGGATTTTTCCTGCCGTATTCATCACACAATCTGTCTACCTCTAGAATAACAGGGTTTTTTTTAGTGTTATTTTTCTGAATTTTTTCTTTTCCACACCAGCACTACACTATAAATTGTAGTTTTCTATACCTGTCCGTTTTCTTTTTTCTCTTTTCTGACATTTTTTAATTTAATTATTTTTGTCTGTCTCTTAAAGTGTCATTTTGCACACTTGTCTGTTATTTCTCTGCCATATTCATGACTTGTCTTGTTTAGCACAAGTCTAAAAATATTTCCCCCACCTGCTGCTTTATTGCACATCTTTTCCACACATATACGTCTCTAAAATTTTCTTCTGCAAAAACTGTTTTTCTCTTGATTTGTCCTGTTTTACACCTGTGCATCTCTAAACCTGGTTTGTGTCCAAACTTAACTATTTCTCTTACTATGAAATTGTAATTATCACATGTTTTCTATTTTTATCTCCCCCTAAAGCTGTAATTTTTTCACCTTTTTTTTCTTTTTTTTTGCACCTGTAAGTCTCAGAGGTGACTTTATTCTCACCTCTTCTTCACCATTTGTCCCCTTTCACACACATGTCTTTCCAAACCTGTCTGTCTTTTCATTCATGTCCCCACACCTGTGCACTCTGGACATCATCTGTCTCCACCCGTCTGTCTCCTGAAGATGAATATAATAAACTCTCCCTCTGTCTGCACATGGACTCAGAGGAAACTGATCTCGGTGAAAACCGAACCTTTAAATAGAACTTTAGATCACAGAGGAGCGTTAACCTCCTCCACCTGGAGCTCAACCTTTAAATCACAGTTCAGACCCGGACCACCTGCACCTTTCCTGTCTGTCTGCCTCACCTGTCTCCCTCTGGCTCCATCTCCGTGTCCCTGAGTCACTCACCTGTCCATCCACATGTCTGTCTGTTTGTATCTGGATAATCTGATCAAACACCCAAACGCTGAAAATCTTCATGGTGCCTTCATCATGATCAACTTTTCTTCTTCTTCTCTTTCCTCCTCATACTCCTCCTCCTGGGCGTCTTCTTCTTCTTCTTTTGTCCTCCTCTGTTTCTCTTTCCCGTTCTCTTCTTTATCTGTTATAATCTCCTGCTGCTCTTTCACTCTTCCTCCCCCTCTTCGCTGTCTCCACCTGAAGATAAACCTCTCTGAGCTCCTCCGACTATCTCTCTCCTTCTCTTTCCTGTAAACTCCACCTCCCACCTCCACCCCTCCTCCTCCTTTCAATTCTACCCTTTCATTTAGCAGAAGCTTTTGCCCAAAGTGACGAACAACTCAGTTAATTCATTTTACTTCAGCCTGCTCTGATGGAAATAAAATTGAACGATGATTGGAAAGCAAAATAAAATAAATTAAACAGAGAAAATGTCGATGTGCATCTGGAGTGGTATTGTTTTTTAAAGGTAAAACATTTTGCAGACAGGAGTAAGTTAATTCAAACATAGGCAGTTATCAGATCCAGCTCTCAGCTTGTTCCTGGTTCAATTATTCGTCCAGTTCCAAAATTTACTTTCACATTCCCCGTGCATTTTCATTTACGTACACGTCTTCTCTCTTTCAGATTCACTGAAATGGATTGGATGGATTGTTGAAACACTTTCACTTTTTTAAGGTGGCGGCTTTGACTCCTAACCTTTGGGGTCCTTAAGAGAAGCTTGGAGAGAAGGATATCAAACCAGTAATCCTGTTGGACCCCAACACAACCCTCAGATAGACCCTTCATCGGGGCCAGGTGTCTCTCATGGGCATCTGGCTCCATGCTGCTGTCACTACCCTTGAAACTCAGACTCAATTGCTGTATTCCATTTGTGTTCCGGAATTCCCGAGTTCCAAGCGGGAACGCCCCCAAAGGTCAGAATTTCCGAATTGTAAGTAAGAGCCATTGACTGATAAAAAAAAACTGTCGTCATCTTGCTCAGCTTGAAGTGAGGTTGCCACAAAAACTGCTCCCCCAGGTGGCTGGCTGCAGTATAGGTTTAAAAAAAAAAAATCAGTCTCCCCAGTCATTCCAGATGGGCTGTGGTCAAACTTTAAAAAATTAATACAATAAATAATTAGTTGTGGTGATTTGAAGATATTATTTGGCTGCCTTGTATTCAAGTCCTCTTTTTTCTAAAGAGTTTCGTTTAAATTAGTTATACAAGGTTAAAAACAAGGTTTTACATAACTTTTAACGATGACTGACATCTGCTGTTCTTGTGTATTTATTCAGGGATTGTAAAATATGTCGGGAGGTAGAGTCAAGAAGTACAGTTTCTACTGCTCAGACTCTGGCTGCCAGTGGTGGCGCCTGTGACGGGGAATTTTGGCTTCAAAATCATACAATGGTAAATTGTGTAACCATGCTGTCCACTCTGTATACAGTCTATGGTCGGAGAACCCACACCATCTCCAAGTTCCCAGTAGGAAATTCTGAGTTTGGGGGTAAACAGTAATTAAGCTCCTGTTATATTCTGTTTATTTTAGAATTGTTGTCAAGTGTTTGTCGCAATAAATCAGCGACAATAAATCTGACTTGGTAACTAGAACGCTGAACTCGAAGATGATGTCACACCCACTCCTGACTTCCCAAGAGCGCAGCATTACTCCTCCTCAGAGAGTGTGTCATTCAGGTTCAGGAGTCCCTCATGGTGCTCCTTCCACTGTCCTACAGTACACCTGGCCTGGGTCACCTGGTCTTTGCCTTACTGTCCTGAGACGCCCAACTGTTTGCCAGGACTTCTCATTGGCCAACCAAAAGTCCAAAGCCTTACCAGCCACCAGTACCTTTGAACTGCTCCCAGACCTCTGGACAAGGGAGCCTGAAAGGCCTCGTTCAGCCCGACAACCTCCTTCACTGCTGATGATCACTGGTGGGTTTGGGGGCATGCCAGGTACTGTAAAGACTATTCTGACTTTATTTTAGTCTGCTTGGATGCCAAAAGTATCTTTGAAGTTATATTGCAGCTATGTTTTAATCGAGTAAAGAAAAAAATAATAATAAAAAAGTGCTTAATGTACAAATGATAGAATGTTAAATTGCTTTCTTGTGTATACTTTAGTAGCCTAAATGATTGGTAAATAAAATGGACACTTGGAAATGTCACATACATAAAAATCCCTTGTTTTTTAATGTTAAGTTTAAAAAAAATTGAATTTGGGATACTTTGCTACTTGGTTTGTTTTTTTTTTTCTTTTTGTACGGACTAAAAAAACTTGTCGTTTCAGTGCCCTTGTAGCACGTTGCTGCCCTGAGGCAACGGACATATTTTTGCTGGGTGGGATTTTTTCATTGTAAAATTACAGGGACAAAAAAAAATCTATATGGGGTTAAAACTAAAAACCTCAGTCATACAGAATCTCATCAAACGTATAGAATTCACCCCGTCAAAAGCATATAAATATAAACTTGATATTGGTGTGCGTGTGTGTGTGTGTGTGTGTGTGTGTGTGTGTGTGTGTGTGTGTGTGTGTGTGTCACACAAAAGGGGAAAAAACCAAAACGAAAGGTAAACAAAGGGCTGTAAGGATCTGAGTCATTGACGTCATCACAGCGCGCCGCTGCCCCAGGGAGAGAAGAGAAGATGGCGGACGGGGTGAACGTCGGAGTGAACCTGGACGCTTTCTCTCACGCTATCAGCGGGATCCAGGCCCTGCGCTCCAGCGTCAGCCGGGTGTTCGAGTTCCTGAAGGATGGCATGAAGAACAGGGAGACCCTGGAGGGTCGGGAGAAGCAGTTCATAGCCGAGTTCCACGACAACCTGCAGGCAGTCAACAGAGACCTGAAGTGAGTCCTCCAACCCGGACTACAGCTCCCCTCTCTGGGTTAAAATCAGTGAACTTCAGCTGGTAGCTCCGGCTGACTATTTTCAGATTTAATACAAGTTTAAACCGTTTAAAAAGTACAATCTGAGTATTACAGTCCTGCGAAACGTCGAGCAATGAAGACCCTAAAACGTAAACACAGCAGGTTATACTAATCCAAAATACAGTTAGTTAGTTTAAACCACATTTAACTCAATATTCTGCAATAATATGTGCTGTAAATAGTGTTTTCTTTATGGTAACTGACTTTTACGGTGGAATGTTGAACGTTAAACTTTAAAATGTGCAAATAAAGTAAGTGAGCCCTTTGTATGTGCTGAGATTTGTGCCTCTTAATACTGACTTTAAGTAAGTTAAATTAGAAAAGCACGATCTAGAAAAGGAATTTATTTGCTTTGAAACTGTATTTAACCTCCTTGAAAATTCAGCTCACCTCAACTTGAAAGATACAAAATTCAAATAAAAACTGTTACACTGGTGGTTGTGCTGAAACTTCAGAGGGGTGTTTATAATTCAAGTCTGAAGCAAACCTGGTTATTCAGTTCCTCCCTGGTCCTCTGACTTCATGGGAGCTGTTTCACCCTTTGAACATCTGCTCAGGTGAGGGGTACAGCCACAGGGTCTTTATGTTTGGTTTGTTTGCAGTCCTGAAGGGGATTTCTATGAGTCTGTGCTCATTACTCTTCCTTAGTTGCGTATATGATGTAATTAGCATGTCCTGCTGGACAATTGAATAATCAAATTTTGTAGTTTTGAATCTAAGGACTATGCAGATTTCATTTTTGCAAATTGAAGTATCATGTCTGATGTGAATCTTGAGGTAGATTGAGGTCAGGACTCTGACTGGGGCCACTCCAGAAGGTGTATTTACTTCTGCTGAAGCTGTTCTGTTGTTGGTTTACTTCTGTTGTTGATTTTGGTCATTTCCTGCTACATCTCCCATCTTCAGCTGAGCTTCAGTTGGTGGACACATGGCCTGAAGTTCTCCTGCAAAATGTCTTTTTAAACTTCTGAATTCATTTTCGTACAATAGTGTCAATCTGATGCCCCCTCCACCATACTTCATGGTAGTGATAGACTGAATATCGGCCGGGGTGATTATTGGGGACGGTATTTGGCATTTTGAAGCATATCGGTATCAGCCTTTTTTTAAATCTGACGGTCGAGAAGAAACAAATTTCCCCAGCACTGTCCCACCCACAGCACCATCTGATTGGTTACAAGTAGGGCTGCAGCTATCAAATATCTTAGTATTCCAGTATTCTACTGAAAATCCCATCAAGTAATCGGATAAAATACATTTTTGTTTAGTTAAAGAGCAGTTATTTTTCAAATTTTCAGAAATTGAATTTTCTGATACAGCATGTCAATAAGAGATCTAACTTTGGTAGCTCCAAAGTTTGTAAACACACTTTGACACATTTTTTGTGCCTTGTTCATCTCATCAAATGTCGCAGACCCAAATGGCACCTGTTTCGTAGAATGACCCATTAGTCTCCAAACTCCAGAAAAGAAGCTAAATTTGTTGCTAGTTGCTATTTTGTATAAGAGGTAGCTTGAGGGGTCTGAAAACTCTCTTACTATGGCCTCAGCTCTATTTGAAATACCACTCTTTGATCTTTTTTAAAATTAAACGATTCCTCGAGGCGGCGAAAATGACTCGAGTATTTTTTTGTAATCGAGTACCTCGAATCATTCGAGGAATCATTTCAGCTCTAGTTACAAGCAGAGCCATGGCTTGGGAAACAGCCAATCAGCAGTGCTGTTATTACAGTTATTGCAGTTACATTGAAATTTTGGAAAACTTTATTTACTGTAGAAAACTTTAGCTATTTATTTTTTTAAGTTTTCATTTCACTTTATAAAACATGCTGCTGAGCCTGGGAGCTGTTTAATAAATTCATACTTAAAGGAATTTGACTGAAGTTAAGTGTGGGGGTTTGTATTGTTCAAAATTTGGACACTAATATTTTCACTTTGACTGCAAATTAATATCTGCTCCAAATATAGGTTATCGGCCTCCTTGACTACAGATAATCAGTATCGGCCCTAAAAAAGTCCATATCGGTCTATCTCTACTTTACAGTCAGGATGAGGTTTTGATGTTGATGTACTGTGCCTTTTTTCATCTCACATAGTGTTGTGTGTTTCTTCCAAACATCTTAACTTTGGTTTCATGTGTGCAGTAGGGGTGTAACGGTACATGTATCCGTGCTGAACCGCTCTATAAGGCCGTTCAGTTCGGTACAGTGCTGTATTTGAATGATGCAGTAAGTTTACGTTAGTCGCTGCACATGGTTTTTTAATATTCACGTGAGTACTCATCTACGATTGGCTGAGCAGGGAAGGCGTTTTAATATTCATGGGGAAAGTGGTCTGTGATTGGTGCTTTGCAATCATGTGCATATCATGTGGACGTGACGTCTCACTGTGAGCCAATCAGAAGATGAATATCAAAGAGCTTCCGTAGCCACAGAATCCGTGTATGGTTCGTTCATTCGTTATTCTGTTTCAAAACAAAAACAAAAAAACTGGCTTGTTTTTTTGTTTTTCTGTTTTAAAACCAAAACTGAAAAACAGAGAAACAGATAAACCACCTTTTTCTGTCCTGGTTTTAAAAATGGAAAAATTAAAAATAATAAAAGATTGTTCATATTTAATATCAAAATATTACACAAATAATTTTGACACAATCTTTTAGTATTTTTCTTTTTTCCATTTTTAAAACCAGGACCAAAAAGAGTGGTTTTTCTGTTATTCTGTTTTTCGGTTTTGGTTTAAAAACAGAAAAACAGAAAAACAAGTCAGTTTTTTCGTTTTTTTTTGTTTTTGTTTTTGTTTTGTTTTTTTGTTTTGAAACAGAATAACAAAAGAATGAACCATACACAGATTCCACTGGAGCTTGTGTCTGAATTGTGCATCATGGCTGCTGCTAACGACCAACCGGAGCTTGAAGAACCTCCCCCCTCGCTGTATAATGGCAAGTTTTTGGTTTAATAAACATGCTGAACAAGCAAATGGTTTTGCGTTGTTCCATACTGTACCGAAAATGTACCGAACCGTGACCATAAAACCAAGGTACTAACTGTGATTTTTGTGTACCGTTACACCCTAAGTGTCCACAAAATGTGTCCAGGTGCAAACTTGAGATGTGCAGCAATGCAATTGCCTTCTCTGTTGTGTCCCCCCATTAACTCAGTTCTTTGTTTATGTGACTTTTTATTAAAGCTGACAGTGTTTGTCGGCAGTTGTGACTTAGATGAAAATCAGATCACATTTATCATCAGTTTATGCAGAAATCCAACTCACTCCAAAGCACACAGCAGTGTTTCAGGTAGAATCTGTAAACAAAGATCTCTGCAGACTGTTACACCTGTTAATGCTCAATACTAGAGCCAATCTGTGTGTTTATGGCCAGTAACCTGTCTCCCTCTCTCTGCCTGTCTGTCTCTCAGTGAGTTGGAGCGTCTCAGCGGTCTGGTGGGTCGCCCTTCAGAGTCTCTTCCTCTCCACAACAGCGGCCTCCTCAGTCTGGATCCAGTCCAGGACAAAACTCCTTTATACTCACAGCTGCTGCAGGCCTACAAGTGGTCCAACAAGGTAAACACAAGCTTACCTTCTATCAAGCTAACAGGCTAACGTGCTAACAAGCTAACAGGCTAACAGGCTTAGGTCTGTGTGAGCTCTCTGTCAAAGTGTCCTGATACAGTTGTGTAGTTTTCTCTCAACCAACAGTGACTGTGTCTGAAGTGTTGCTTTTTTGTTTTTGTTTCAGTTTTAATGGATTACTTCTTAACTTTCTTCTGTTATTCAAAGTATAAACATATTTCTTGCTTGTTGTAGCCTGTTAAGTTGATATTTTCAATCAGGAATAACTTGAAAACCCTCTCCCCAGTAGGTTATTCTTCAGATATGTGTAGATTTGAGTTGTTCCCCATCTGAAAAGACGACTCATGAGTCTTTAGATTTTCATCAGGATGTGGGTTTGTTTCCAGTTTTAAATCAACCTCTGGGTTTCAAAGAAAGGCAGCGGTCTGCCTCACATCCACACAAACTGAACAGGTCTGTAGAAGCTCCTCTGCGCTGAAACCAGACTCATTGTCCCTCTTTGATCTGAAGTGGTCTCACCCTGATGAACCAGCTGGGACCCTCTCTCATCACTGAACCATTAACAGATGACTCTGAAGTGTTTGAGCCTCTCTCATGTTGGTTTTCATGACAACCAGGACACAGACGTGAGGCTGAGGATGTGTGTGTTTCTGTGTGTAGTTGCAGTACCACGCAGGTTTGGCGTCCAGTTTGTTAAATCAACAGTCACTAAAGAGGTCGGCCAATCAGATGGGAGCTTCGGCCAAGAGACGACCCAAAGTCCAGCCCAGTACTCTGGTTCTTCCTCCTCAGTGAGCTCAGCTTTCATAAAAACTTACTGTACAATGAGTTGCTTCTGTAGAAAACAAGGTGTGAAAAACCTTCTGTCTGTGTCCAGGTACGTGGATGATGTCATCTCTCGGATTGGTCGAATGTTTCCTGATATGACCATCGAGCTGTTCAGACCCAACGGGACGTCCGCTGTACTGCTGGTAAAAAAAAAAACACACTCGATAACGCTGCTGCCAGATTACAGGTGTGATCTAACTAGATTAAAGGTGTGGTTCAACCAGATTACAGATGTGGTTCAACCAGGTTGAAGTGTTACAGACCAAATTCAGTTTGTTTGGACCTCATTCCTGGTGTGTTCAAACCAGATTACACAGGTGTCTGGTCTAAAAACATGTGTATTCATGTGTGCAAACCAGATGTTATGTGTGTTAAAACCAGATTATACCTGTGTTTAAATCAGATTACAAGTAATTTTTGGACACTATTGAAGTTGTGTTCATGCTTAATAACAGGTGTAAACTGTTAACATTGGATAATAAATGTATTCAATCCAGGTTACAGGTTTGTTCATATCAGATTACAGGTTTGTTTAATCCAGATTACAGGTGTTCATATTCTAGATTACATGTGTGTTACAGGTGTTTCTTTGTCAAATTTTAAAGTAAATTTAAACCAGATTATAGCCATGTTTGAACCAGATTTTAGCCATGTTTAATCCAGATTACAAATGTGGTACAACCAGGTTGTAGTGTTACAGACAATTAGTTTGTTTAGACTTCATTCCAGGTGTGTTTATACTTCAGGTGTAATCAAACCAGATTACAGAGGTGTCTGGTCTAAAAAACATGTGTATTCATGCATGCAAACCAGATATTATATGTGTTTAGACCAGATTATACGTGTGTTTAACTCAGATTACAGGTGTGTCTGGACAACTGAAGCTGTGTTCATGCTTAATAACAGGTGTAATCTTTCAAAATTAGAAAATAGGTGTATTCACTCCAGATTACAGGTTTGTTCATACCAGATTACAGGTTTGTTCATATCAGATTACAGGTTTGTTTAATCCAGATTACAGGTTTGTTCATACCAGATAACAGGTTAGTTCATACCAGATTACAGGTTTGTTCATATCAGATTACAGGTTTGTTTAATTCAGATTACAGGTGTGTTCAAATCAGATTACAGTTGTTCTCAATCCATATTATGGGTGCGTTCCAAACAGATTACAGGTTTTTTCAATCTAGATTACAGATTTGTTCAATCCAGATTACAGGTGTGTTCATATTCCAGATGTATTAAGACCTTATTGCAGGTGTGTTTGGACCAGGTAACAGGTTTTCCTCAGCAACTTCAAAGTGTCACAGACAACAGGTTTGTCCATACCAGATTTAGGATGTGCTCAAACCAGATTACAGTGTTATTCAATCCGCATTATGGGCATTCCTGATCCAGATGTTTTAAGACCTCGTTGCAGGTGTGTTTGGACCAGGTAACAGGTTTTTCTGAGCAGTTGCAAAGTATTCTGACCAGATTAAGGAGATTACAAGTGAGTTTGGACCAGACTGGGCTTTGAGACAGGTAACAGGTGTATCAGTCAGCTAACAAGTTTTGTTCAGACTCATTATGAAAATTGAAAGACTCGGTAAAACCAGACAGGTGTGGTCAAGGTGATTAACAGGTGAGTTCAGACCAGGTTACAAGTTTTTTAAATGGGTAAGATCAGTTAGGAAATAGTATGTAGACAAGTTACAGGTGAGTTCTCAGGTAAAAACTGCCAAGATAAGGTGTTCTGGTGAAATCTGGTCAGACGGGTAAGAAAGGTGTATCATACAGGTAACAGGTGTGCTCAAACCATTAAAGAGGTTTTGTAAGACAAGTTAACGAGTCTCCAAAGTGTGTGCAGACCAGGTACCTGATTGGTTCCAGGTATTTAACAGATGTGTTAGATCAGTAAACAGGTAAGCTCACACAAGGTAACAAATGTTTAGACCAGGTCCCAGGTGAGCTCAGACCAGGTGTTAAACGTGAGTCTGTCTCTCTCAGGTGACCCTCGGTAAGGTGTTGAAGGCGATCGTGGTGATGCGCTCCCTTTTCATCGACAGGACGGTGGTTCGAGGATACAACGAGAACGTTTACAACGAGGACGGAAAGGTGAGAGTTCAGACTTACCTGACAGGTGATGTGTGATACCTGTCTGTTTGTCCTCATAATGATCTGTCTGTCTGTCCTTCTCAGCTGGACATCTGGACAAAGTCTCAGTACCAGGTGTTCCAAAAGGTAGGCCTCACCTGTCCTCACCTGGCATACCTGGTGTGAGTGTGCAGTGATCTCATTGGTTGTGATGTCTGCAGGTGACGGACCACGCTACCACCGCGCTGCTGCACTACCAGCTCCCTCAGATGCCCGACGTGGTGGTCCGATCCTTCATGGTGAGGCGATGAAAGACCTGTCTGTCTCTCTGTAGAGCTGTATTAACCCCTCACCTGTCTGTCTCTGCACACCTGTCTGTAGAGCTGAATTAACCCCTCACCTGTCTGTCTCTCTGTAGACCTGGCTGCGGAGCTACATCAAACTCTTCCAGTCGTCCTGTCAGCGTTGTGGTCATTTTCTGCAGGACGGACTTCCTCCAACGTGGAGGGACTTTAGGACCCTGGAGGCGTTTCACGACACCTGTCGCATGTAAAACACAACCACACACTTTGTTTACCTGTTTATGTTCTTAATGTGTTTGTTTTTGTAAAGAAGTTAAAATAAATTTTGATTCAGTTTTCTTACATCTCTTTGATTTTTTCCATGCAAATAGAAGTCAAATGTAGGGAAACATCTGAATCTGTGTAGCTACTCTGTCTTTAAAGGGAACCCTGGCTACCAGAACGTCATTTTTCTAAATGATCAGTTTTTTTACCAACTACATAAGAACGATAATAAAATCTCTCAGAATATCTTAGTTTGTATAAAAATTGAAAAAATATTTTCACTCGTAGGTCGCCATTGTTGTTTACGCTGCAATGACGTCTGGGTAGTGACGTCATATGGTCGCACCGGTCTCGATCTCATATAGAATTTAACCTCACGACGCAAAGTCATGTCGTCTGTTCAACCATTTCAGTTTGAACCCGAGAGAGACGCAAGTGAGAATGATAATACTGAAAACAGACAATCGAACGAACTTAAAAATGAAGACGAACGAGGACGTGAAGAGGCGAGAGTCGGCCAAAGTTGCTGGTGTGCTTGCGGCTGCTGCGTAGCTATGACAACGGAGAGGGAGAGCGTCTGCTGTAAGGAGGTTCACTTTCTGTCATCAGTCATTCAAGGTAACAATATCTAACTTTCCTTTGATTAAATTAATGCTATCAAAAATAATTTCAGTCACTAGAATCCTCCGCTGTTGAGGATGACCGACGACTTGATGTTGTCCTTTTTTTTTCTTGTCGTTTGGGAAGCTGTGCAGACTAACATCAGTCTCCTTGTTTCCTTTAGTCTGAAAAGTGCACCCAAAAGCAGCGCAATGTGGCATTATAATCGTTTTTTTTGCTCCTGAAACCTAGTGACTTAAAGCGACTAGTAATGAGTAAACGGCGAAATCCAGACGCTCGGCACCAAGCAACCAATCTACGTCATCAACCAAGAGTAAAACAATGGCTGCGCCTGTAGGATAGAAACAGTGTTTTAAACTGTATGTTTTTAAAGAAAAAACAATTATTTATGTCTTATAACAACACATTCTTGTTTGAGACAAGCATTTAAGCATTTTTATGCCTATTAGTCCTTACTGTCGGGGTTCGTTTCAAGGCTCCGAACCTTCCCTCTGATTGGCTGGCCTATGGAGGCCTGTTGTTTGCAAAGCTATGGGCAGACCTTGGTGTTTGAGGCCCACTTTTCCAATGTGTCATGAACCAGTTAAGAAATAATGTCTTTCAGAGATTTAATATTCATAAAATGGATTTCTCCAACAGATGAATATGTAGAGGTTTGAAAATCTGCACATGCTCAGTTTGAACATCAAGCATTTTTACTTAATATCCATATTTAAAATAAAACACTTCAAAACATGAATCAAGTACAGAAAACAGATTTTGATGTTATTTAAAGGCTGATTTTCAGGAGTAAGCTCTTTCCTGGTCAGTTAACGGAGGAGTTCATAATGAAGTCGGTAACCTGCAGCTCAGAGAGCCTCCAACAATAACCATTAACCTTCATCAATTATTGATCTGCAGCGGCCCTCTGAGGATCACACACACCTTCCTCTGCAGTCAGGAATAAAACACCCCTCAGAGAGGCCGTCACACAAATTAAATCAAACTTACAACGACTGAGGTCACTGACCTTTAACAGCCAACACCTGCTGGACATCAGTGACGCTCTGTGTTATCATTAAACTTCATAAATATTGTTAAGCTCTTGTATCATTTTTAAAATACCTCTTAGATGTACAGAGTCTGATCTGTCAGCTGGCTGATATTTAATAAAAAGGACAATAAAGGACTCACTGACATTTAATTTTCCTCTCGTTGGAGCGAAAGTTCATTAAACCTTTAAACCCTCAGAAACACGATGCAACTTAAAAGACATTTACCGCCTTATATTTAATGTCAGCGTCTCATCAATGCAGGAGAAGTCCTGAACCCTGACCTGGACCTGATCCTGATCCTGACATGAGGAGATAGCTTGAATTAAATCAGAAAAATCCTCGCGTCTCAACTTGATATTATTCATAGATAGTCCATCGGAAGTTAGAAATGGGATTTCTAGTCCCAAATTCCTCAGACTCTTAGATCCTCAAATAACCACATCTGTGAGCGCCTTGAATTTTAGACCCCATGGTTGGACTCACAGATTCTCAAAACTTTAGACACTTGGATCCTTAAACCTCTAGATTGAGAAGCTAAGATGTGAGACCTTTGTCCAAAACGATCAGATACTTCAACGCCTTTACTCAGACCTCAAATAACCCTCAGATATCTGGATCCTGAAACCCTGCAAGACACTTCAGACACTGCAACCCATAATCTTCAGCTGCTGTGTTGATGAGGGTCACAGGGGCTTTCCTTGGGACAGGTCAGGAAGTAGACAACACCATGACATAGACCAGAACCAATAACGCGGATATCACAGTGAGGTAGACCAAACCCAACAATCCACCAAGCATGGGAATGTACAACACTGCTGGATCTGCCACAAGGCCATGAATTAGACATATCCTAACACACTGGGACGACACCATGAGAGAGACACCGCCCAACATATGACTTCAACACCAGGAAATACACCCAGCCGAAATTAGGTATAAAGTACAGACCCAGGACATCTTGAGACCTATCCCATCATGCAAGGAAGACGCCATGAAAAAAACCCAGACCAATTCACAGTAACAATACCAGGAAATACACCCAGCCCAGCTTACAATTACAACAAAAAGTAATGCACCAGTGCAATGCAAGACCATGACATGACACCAGGAAAGATCCAGCCAGGGTACCACACAAGAAAATACACCTGGTTTCAGTGGAGTGTATTTCCTGGTGTTGTAACTGTAAACAGGAGTGGATCCTTTTCCAAGCAATGCTACCGTTGGGCTAGATGTATTTCCTGGTCTTGTACTTTATCGACAGGTTGTGGGTATTTCGTTGTGTTGCAGAGGTACAGCTTCAGTAAATAGACCCAGCCAAACAGTGACATACATAATGTTAGGAGTCTCAGACTCATGTCGAGTTATATCACCCTTAAATAGATGAAGCCCAGATTAGCTGTAACACTATCATGTAGACCCGGTCCAATAAAACAGAACAAGCCCAGTGATCAAATACAACACACTAAAAAAAAACTTAAGTATGTCAAATCATTTACATTAAAATGTTTCAACATAAAAAGATATCTGCCACAAAATATATCCGACCAGAAATAGAAGTATAATGTGATATGTAAGCTATGGAAGCCCATTTGGGCCAATTAAACAAAATATAAAAAGAAAGACAGTTGAAATTATGAGATAAAAAAGTCATAATTATGAGATTAAAGCTCAAAACTTTAAGATAAAAAGTCAAAATTATTCACAATCTACTTCTCTGTCATATTAAATGAGCAGCTGGAATAAACTTTGGAGCAAAACTGCTGCTTAGTCAGGTTTTTTCCTGTCTACTATCTCATGATTTTGATTATTTAATCTCACAATTTCCTCTTTTTATCTCATACTTTTGACTTTTCAGGTTATAATTTTGACTTTTTTTATTTATTTTTTCTAACTCTAACTCTTCTTAACTCTTTAACTACCTCTCCTTTTAACTTGAACTTTCCTTTTTTTATATAAATGCAAAGGAATATTAGGTCCATGTCAATTTTAAACTTAAAAAAAAAAAAAAAAAAACCTTATTTCTCCCTCAGGGGCAATCAAAGGCATGTGGAGCAGTAAACAACGTAAACAACTGTAAAAAACTGTGGACAAAGATGAGACCAAAAAAAAAAAAAAAAGCACAGAATTAAGTATTAAACACTGAGTTCAAATTAAGTCTGTTGTTCAAAAAATAAATCAATAAATATAATTTCATCCAAGAAAAAATAAATAGATAAAAATATATAGTTATAAAATTTGTTATTTTGTTTTATTGATGTTGTTGATATTAAATAACAGAACAGAAACCACACAATTCTGAAAAAATATCTTTAGCTAGTAAGTGTTTGACTAGATGCTATTAAAGAAACGTCTTTTTAGATGAAATATGAGCCAACTTCAGCTGAAAAGTCCAGAAAAAAAGGTCTTATCTGAAGATGTGTAAAGACAAAAAAAAGACACCTGAATTGTTTATAAAAAAAAAAAAAAAAAAGGAAGAATAATTTGTAGGAAGAATAATTTGGGTGTCATTGTTGTCTTCTTATATCTTGAATCAGAAGCAAACAGCTCTTGTCGTCATTCACATGCAGTTGTGCTAGCTAACCGTTTTGATTTTACAGTTTATTATTTATGTTTTGAAAAATTTGTTTGATCCAAAACTCTGTGTGACTTCAAAATGTGGAAAAAATGCAAAGAATATTAAGTCTATTTCAATTTTAATTTCAAAGTCAGAAAAACTTTATTTTTCCCTTAGGAGCAATTAAAAGCATGTAGAGCAGTAAACAATGTAAACAATTGTGGACAAAGATGAGACAAAAAAAAAAAAAACAGCACAGAGTTATGAAGTCCTCACTGATTATTTAATCTCATAATTTCCTCTTTTTATCTCATACTTGTGACTTTTCATGTTATAATTTTGTCTTTTTAATTATTTTTCCAACTGAGAGAAAGGGGCTTCCATAAAAACAGATAAGTGAAATGTAGAATGTACAGTTTTATTTTATTGTACTGTATTTTTGTATTTGTTTATATTATATGCTACAACAAACAAGGTCCAATCAATTGAGTTTATTTTTGAATTGACACATTCCGGATGATGTCACAGTCCGGGTGATGTCACAGTGTGTGATGTCACAGTGGGTAGAGGAGAAGGGGCCATGGAATGCTGAATCTTTATAAATACCCAGCAGTTCCAAAACACAATCACACAACAAGCAGACTTCGAAGTGAGAGGACGCGTTCTTCAAGACGTTCAGCAAACTCAAGACGTTCAGCAAACTCAAGACGAACAATGTCAGACAGAGCAGAATCAGGAGCCCTGAGCCGGCCTGAGATTAAAAAGAGAGAGGAGATGAAGGGGGATTTTACACCTGACACCAGCCAGAACAAAGTGTCTCAGGTAGAGGGGCAGGTGACCATGGAGGAGACTGAGAGGATGTACTATGAGAAACAGATCAGGGAGCTCAGAGAAGAGGTCCAACACCTGAACCCTGTCTTCATCCCCACTCCGAATATGGTCCCTTACTACATGAAAACCAAGGACCAGCTCTTGGGGGTTGTTTCCGCACTGCTCAAAAAACTTTCAGTGCTCTCAACTTGTGCAAGGTCCAGCCAAACCCAAAAAGCTGAGACTGAACCCCCAAAGAATGACGACACCACCCGTCTGCAGATGGAGGCACTGATGCAAGAGCTGAGGGTGAAAGAGGAGGACAATCAGGTCATGAAGAAAGACATGGCAGACCTGCAAGCTCTTGTTGGCTCTCTGAAGGACCAGCTAGACAATGAAAAACTGAGGAATGATACGCTCCAAAAAGAACAGGAGCGGCTCAGGATCGTGCGTCAGGATTTTCTCAACAAAAACCTTGAGCCCGTTCAGGAGCTGGAGAAAGAGAAACTGTCCCTGGAGCAGCAGGTGAAGACCCTGCAGGACGAGGCCGCCAGGAGAGCATCAGAGGATGAAGAAAAGTCGCACCAGATAAAAGCGCTACAAGATTTGGCTTCATCTGTCCAGGATCAGCTGCTGGCTGAAAAACAGAAGTCCAACACCTTCCACCAAGACCAGGAGGAAGTCAGTCTCAGGCTCAGAGACGCAGCTTCTGAAGTCCAGAGTCTGTCTCAGAAGCTGGAAGCAGAAAAAGCTTCAGCAGAGGAAAAAGTGAAGAAACTGCAGGAAGAGATTAGATCGTTGAACGCACAGCATAACAACCAAGTAGCTGAGCTCCAGCAACTTGTTGACTCCCAGAATGCACTGCTTCAAGATGAGACAGGGAGGAATGATGACCTGGGAAAAAAGCTGCAGGAAGCCAGGCGGGAATATGTGGACAGAAAGCACAAAGAGCTTTTGGTGTACGCGAGGCTCAACAAAATCAACGAAGCCACTCAGAAGGAGCTGAAGAAGGAGAAAGCAGAGGCCCAGAGAAAGGAGGTGGAGCACAGAGCCACGGTGCAGGGTTTAGAAAACAAGCTGCAGGACAAGCACAGCAGCTGTCAGCAGCTGGCCTCACAATTACAAGTGCAAGAGGAGGTCAGCAAGGCTCTGCAGGACCAGGTGTGTGTGCTCCAAGGAGCTTTGGAGGAACTGAGGCGAGAAGAAGAGGCAGAGCCCTCACTTCAAGTCACTGACACCCAGGAAGTCACCCAGGAAGACTCTCAGGAAGACATCCAGGAAGTCACCCAGGAAGACTCCCTGGAAGATGTCCAGTCCACATCTGGGATGGTCCAGGAGTCAACTGAGATAGAGGAAGTAAGACCAGAGATTATCGAAGAAGCTCCTGAGGTAGTCGAGGACTCACCTGTGACAGTGGAAGATCCACCACAGACTGTCCAGGAAACACCACAGACTGTCCAGGAAACACCACAGACTGTCCAGGAAGCACCACAGACTGTCCAGGAAACACCACAGACTGTCCAGGAAGCACCTGAGATCGTGGAGGACTCACCTGAGCCTGAGGAAGTAACACCAGCTGTAACCAGGGAAACAGCTGAAGCAGAGACGGTCTCACTCTGGAGGAGGATCAAAAAGGCCTGCACTCCTTGCTGCCTCCGACAGTACAAACATCAGAGGATGCAGAGTGAGGAGTGAGGACCAAACCCCTCCCCCCACAGCACAGAGGAGCGTGTGAGGTCGTGTTCCTCTGTGTCCCATAACACACACATTGTGGGTTTTCCCCGGGTGCCCCGGTTTTGTCCCACAGTCAGAAAAGAACTGACAAAAAAAAAAAAAAAAAAACAACAACAACAATTTAGAATAAACATCCGTTTGGTCTAATGTGGAATAAATATGATGTTTTTGAATGAAATACTAAGTTTGTTTTGGTTTAACTGTTTGACTTTGATAAGAAAAAGAAGGAGAATTGAGAAATTAAATTTAAAATAATAAAGATTAAGAAATAATCTCTGTGTCCAAAGTAAGTGTTTGACTAGATTCTAGCAAAGAAAAATCTTTTCAGGCAAAATTCTCCTGAAAAGTCCAGAAAAAAGGTCCAATTTTATGATGTGAAAAGACAAAAAAAAAGATGCCTGAATTGTTTATAAAGAGAAAAAAATGCCAATGGAGGAAAAATAATTTGGGTGTCATTGTTGTCTTTTTATATCTTGAATCAGAAGTAAACAGCTCATGTGGGCATAAAGTTTCTGAACTTTTTCTTTGAGGAAAAACTTAAGGAGGGATGAGGCCATGAGGCGAGCACTGATGTTTTTAATGTTTATTATATTTTGTCAAGACTTGCTTTAATAAAATATTTTTCTTTAACTCTTTAACTACCTCTCCTTTTAACTTGAACTTTCCTTTTTTTTATAAATGCAAAGGAGTATTAAATCTATTTCAGTTTTAAATTCAAAATAAAAAAAAAAGTGTTTCTCCCTTAGGGGCAATTAAAGGCTTGTAGAGCAGTAAACAACGTAAACAACTGTAGACAAAGATGAGACAAAAAAAAACATTGATTTTAAATTAAGTCTGTTGTTCAAAAAAATAAATAAATAAATAAAATTTCATCCAAGAAAAAATAAATTTAAATAAATAGTTATAAAAATATGTTTTTTTGTTTTATTGATGTTGTTGATGTTAAATAACAGAATAGAAACCACAAAATTCAGAAAAAATATCTTTAGCTAGTAAGTGTTTGACTAGATTCTAGCAAAGAAACGTCTTTTCAGACAAAATATGAGCCGACTTTACCTACAAGTCCAGAAAAAAGGTCTTATCTCATGATGTGAAAAGACAAAAAAAAGACGCCTGAATGTTTATAAAAAAAAATACCAATGGAGGAAGAATAATTTGGGTGTCATTGTTGTCTTCTTATATCTTGAGTCAGAAGTAAACAGCTCTTGTTGTCATTCTTCTACAGTTGTGCTAGCTAACCGTTTTGATTTTACAGTTTATTATTTATGGTTTGAAAATTTGTTCGATCAAAAACTCTGTGTGACTTCAAAATGTGCAAAAAGGCAAAAAAACATTTGGTCTATTTCAATTTTTATTTCAAAGTAAAAAAATAAAAATAAAAAGAGATTATTTATCCCTTAGGGCAATTAAAGGCATGTAGAGCAGTAAACAACGAAAACAACTGTGGACAAAGATGAGACAAAAAAAAAAAAAAAACAGCACAGAATTAAGTATTAAACATTGAGTTTAAATTAAGTCTTTGGTTCAAAAAATTAATAAATAAATAGATAAATTTTTAAAAATTTAATCCAAGAAAAAATAAATAAATATAAATAGATGGTAATAAAAATATGTTTTTTTTTTGTTTTATTGTTGTTGATGTTAAATAACAGAACAAAAACCACAAAATTCAGAAAAAATATCGTAAACTGTGACCTTTTTAGATTTTACTCAACAGTAGTATTCCAACATAATTTCACGGAGATACAGAGATTCAAAAAATGCTCTAACAAATAATTACCTATTTTTTGTTTTGGGGGAGTTTTATTTTGAAGGAACTCACATCCTGTCAGACAGATTTGTTCATTTTTTTCTTTGTGTTTTCTGTTTTCACATAATCAGTAATCTGCTGTATTGATCTTTAATCCCTGGGTTGAAGGTTACTGTCTGAAAACATGCTGCTGTTGTTTTACTCTCCACATTAATCCATTCAACTTGTTTTTCTCATGAACATCCTCATGTGATGACGTCATCACGGACAGTGATGTAGATAATGAGTGCAGCCTGCTGGTGGAGTGACGCCATCACAGCTCCAGTGATATTACTGATCACACAGATTATTTTAGATTAATAAAGGTGGAATAAAAATGAATTATTGATTTATTTTTTACGTCATCGTTTAATCCTCGTTTCTGCTCCAGACAAACCTGGGATGTTCTGTTATAATGTGTGTGTGTGTGTGTGTGTGTGTGTGTGTGTGTGTGTGTGTGTGTGTGTGTGTGTGTGAGACAGCAGGGCGGGGCAGCGACTGAGCATGCTCAGTACACGCACAAACACACAAACACAATCTCAGCATCTCTTCACTGATGACAAAGGGTCCTCCGGGGAAGCGCGCCGCGCGTGACCGCGTCCTCTGCTCTCGTGCTGCTGCAGCCCCAGACAGACAGACAGACAGACAGACAGACAGACAGAAGGTGAGACTGACAGACAGGCAGACCGAGGGGAGGACAGACAGACAGGCTGCCGTTGTGTCGGTGAGGATGCGCGCGGCGTGCAGCAGCAGCAGCGCGCGGTGATTGTCGGATCGGTACCAAGAGGCGGAGCAGCTGCAGCGGAGCGCGAGGAGCAAACCGGACACCATGAGCTGCAACTGGGGCACCGAGCTGTGGGTAGGTACACCTGTCCACACCTGCTGCACCCTGACACCCTCCTGTATCTGTCTCTGAAAACCGCTTCACCGTCTGCTGCAGCCGCTGCACCGGTAACCTGTCCGTGACGAGCCGGTAACCGGGCGGCCTCTTCGTGCATGTGTGTGTGTGTGTGTGTGAGTGTGTGAGTGTGTCTAAGGCCCTCGTGCTTCTGTCTGCTCTGCCATAGCAACACGGTGAATGACGACAACGGCTCGCGCTCTGCGTCCTCCATGATGCTGCAGCGCGCGGACAGAGACACAGACCCCCCCTCAGCCCACCCCTGACCCGGCCTCACTATCACTGCTAACATCTCCACAGCATCATGGATCCCAGCCTCATGAAGCATCACTGATGCAGGGGAGCTGCTGTGTGCAGGCCCACTGGAGGAGTGTGTGTGTGTTTGCACTGTGTGTGTGTGTGTGTGTGTGTGTGTGTGTGAGTGCCTCCATGTATGCTTGACATAGATGTGTAGGGGGAGGGACTTCATTTCATTCACTCATCTCTCTTTCAGACAGATTTTTTTAATCCATGTGTAATATTTCAGAGAGCTGACCCAGAGTCAGTCTCCAGAGCTTCATGTAAACCTCACATGAACCAGCATCAGAGTGTGAGCTGTTTGTTTCACTGACAGAGAGGTTTACATACACATTTAATTATAAATTAACATTTCCTTAATCAAGCAACTGTTTTATCCTGATATGACACCAGGGATGGCATTACACTGCAAAAACTGAAATCCTAACAAGTGTTCTTGTCACATTCACCTGACAAGTCCAGAAAAATGTTTTATTTCAAGATATTTAAAGACATAAATGACGCCAGGTTTGACTTAGACCTGCAGTGTCCTACTCCATCCTCCATCTGATCGGTAAATAAGTGCATCCTTTACAAAGCCACTCAGACGCATAGTGCCCCTTTGGCCACAGGGGGCGCCAAACTCATCCATCCATCTCAGAAAATGTCTTGTGTCATGATACTAAAAGACATACATTACTTGTGATTTTCTTTAAAAATATTTTTTTTTTTTGCTAGAACAAAGACATAAAAATGAAATGAAAAATACTTGATTTATCCAAAAAAAAGAAATTCAGGAAAAACTTGAGTACAAGTCTTTTTTTTGCAGTGCATAAAATGTGTAAAATGGGAAAATTTATTTATATATTATTTATTTTTATTTATATATTTATTTTTTGAATTTATTTATATATAATAAATTTAATAAATTTATTTAATAAAATTAAATGTGTAAAATGAATAAATTTATGTTTATTTTATTATCAATTCAAATGCACTGCAAAAACTGAAACCAAATTGAGTGTTTATGTCTGATTTCAAGAAATAACAAAGACAAAAATGACACCTGAATTGTTCGTAAACAGTAAAAAAAAAAAAAAACTTTTTGCTTAAGTAAAATTTTCACTCTTCCTAAGATGTCAGTTTTTATTTGTGTCCAACATGTTGTGCCTACTCTGTCTTCCAAAACCTTAAAAGCCCGAACGCAAACTCAAAGATAGAAAACATCACTCACGTTGGCCACAGGGGGCGCCAAACTCAACACACATTAAAAGTTGTTCATGTGAGTGTTAACAGACTGGTTTGGCTGGATCTGAGGTGTTTGTCTCTCTTCGTGGTCCAGGATCAGTTTGATAACCTGGAGAAACACACCAGCTGGGGGATCGACTTCCTGGAGAGATACACCAAGTTTGTGAAGGAGAGAGCGGACATCGAGCTGAGCTACGCCAAGCAGATCAGGTACGAGAGACACCTCATAGTCACCTCTTCATCACCGTGAAGTAAACACTGACCATCAGATATTTACAGAACATCATCAGGAGCTTAAACCTGGTCCAGATTTCATGCTAATACCAGGTTCTGGATGTGCAGTAACTTCTTCTCTTCTTCAAACTCACTCTTGGTCTTCGATCTTAAATGTTTGTTTTTGTGGTTCCAGCTGTTTAATATGAATGTTACCTCCTCCACCCTCCAGCACGTAACAAGTTCAGGAGTGTTTCCTCATCAGTAGAAAAAGTTTTTACATTCACACATGTAGCTCACTCTTAAACCCCGTCTGTCCCAAGCTGCATTCTCCGTAATTTCACTTTTCCATTTTAATTTGGTGTTACTTTTGCTTGTTGTTTTTATTTATTTCATTGCCTATTCTATTCGTCATGTTGTTAATCACTCTGTCAAGTATCCTTGAGTAGAAAAGCCTTTTTGAATAAAATGTTTTATTATTATTTAGTTATTTTATTAATTCAACCTATATTTTACCAGGAATGCTCCTGTTGAGATCTCTTTCATAAGGAATAAGATCTCTAGAGTAAAAACCTGACATTTATCTTCCACTGTCGTGTTAAACCCAGGGAAGTATGTTGCTTTAGTTTTATCAGTATATAGAACCAGCTTCAGTTCACTAAGATTTCTTTGGACTAAAGGTGCACTGATCACCGATCTTTAAAAAGCCTGACCTGCCGATACCGATTTTTATTTTTTGTTTTTTATAACTGACAGCATATACCTTCAATGTTCCAATCTCATTTTATTGAAAATCCCTGAACTATACCTGTGAAACAATAAAATCTTTATGCTTTAAATTAAACAATCGATAAAGTGTCCTGAGTTTTAGGTCTGAGAGCAAAAAGCAACAATAGCTGGCTGTCAGACCTTCCTGGAGGAATATAAGATCAGTTTCATATGTAAGGATGGGACGATCACTGATCAACGATCCCCCAAAATTAAGGAAAGCGGCACTGATCGATCGACTAACCCATCGATCTGAGCATGTCTACTTTGGACAGCGTTAAAAGACACTTACAGAGTGTTAAGAGCACTCAGAAGAGAAGATCCTGAGGCGTAAAGCAGTGGTCCCTAACCCCCAGGCCTTGGACCGGTACCGTTCCGTGGGTCAATTGGTATCGGGTGGCACAAAAAAAAACTCTACTTACATTGTTTCAGATTTATTTACTATATGATTCTGAATGACGTTTTATTTTGAAAAATGACTGGATTCTCTCTGTCATCCCCGTCTGTGACTCATTCTTTACGCCAAACCCTCAAGCTAGCAAAATGGACAAAAAACAAACATCTTTGGAAAGTGTCTTTAGGCAGGGCCTTGTAAAGGACGGTGTCATCCACATAAAAATGGAACTTTGCCTGAACAACGCTTTAAAATAAACTATTACTGTAAATCACAAAAAGAATAGGGCCTAGTATTGACCCTTGTGGAACCTCATTTTTATATTAAAAGGTTGAAGTTAAGCTATCCTCTCTGACACACTGCTTCCTACTGCTCATGTAGCGTTGTGTTTCCAGAAGTTTTAACACCTGTTAATGCAGCTTAACATGAAAACCTAATTTATCTCTCTGCTACAAACCTCAGCTGTGCATCACCTGTGTGCGTCTCTACCTGTGTTTCCAGGAGCCTGTCCAAGAAGTATCACCCAAAGAGAAGCAGAGAGGACGAGAGCAGGTCAGTGACCTTTAACGTCCTCAGAGGGACAGTTTATCTGTAACACAAATTGATAAATTCTTAGTGATTTCAGTCGTTGCCATGTGCAGTTTCAGCTCAGTTTGATCAGATCCAGGGGTATCTGTACCACTGAGGAACGGAAGGAGGAGGAGGATGGAAAAATTAGAGGTGTGGCTTATTTGATTGACAGGTGTGTGCACTGTAACTTTGCAAATGGACTAAAGCCTCCATCTGTTCTTCAGTTTCCAGATTAGCTGGAGGTTAGGAGGAGTCAGTGAACATAATGCTAACTGAAGCCTGAGCACACATCTTTGTGGTCTTTCTGATTGGCTGTTGAAAGCTCACCTGCTGTGTGGTCGTCACAGGTACACCTGGTGTTTGGCGTTTGCAGCGACGCTCCGTCAGCTGAACGAACTCTCCATCCAGAGAGAAGAGCTGGCTGAAAACTTGAACTCGCAGATCGTCTGTGAGCTGTCACGGTACACGCAGGAGCTGAAGACCGAGAGGAAGACAGTGAGTATACACACACACACAAATACAAAGACACACACACTCCAACAAAAAGTGTACACTACTGATCAGAAGTCTACAAACAGCCCTGTTTTTCCACTTGGAATGAAAGTATGGTTGGTTGGTTCATCAGTCCATAGCTCCATCTTCCTGTCGTCAGTAGGCCGGTGGTGGGGTCTGATGGTCCAGCCTCTGGTTCTTCTCCTGCCTCTGTATCAGTGATGGATGTCTTTCTTTCTGCAGTCTGACCTGTCAAAGCTGCAGCTCAAAGTCTTCTCTTCACTGTAACTGAAACTGAGACTGGGTTTGGCTTTGGCTCTGTCTGACCTCTTCTTCTTCTTTTCCTCCTTCTTTTTCTTCTTCTTCTTCAACAGAGTTCTAGAATGATACAAGAATTCTAGAATGTAATCAAAATTCTAGAATGTCAATGGTATCCTTGAATGGCACCAGAACTGTGGAACTGTTTTAGAATTCTTAAATGACGACCAGCTAATAGAATGTTGCTCAATTTCTCAAATCATCAGAATTCTAAAACATTCTTAGAATTTTATAAATGCCGATATAAAAATTCTAGAATCTCGCTGGAGTTCTAGAATGAAAGCAATCATTAGCAGTATTAGTCTCAAATGACACCAAAATTGTGGAACATTTCCGTAATTACCTCCACCAAGGAGGTTATCTTTTTGGGAGAGTTTGCCTGTTTACAACATAACTCAAAAACTAACAAAAGGATCTTGATGAAATGTTCAGGTGATCCAGATCACCGTCTGGATCCAGTACTTTTTTTAAGGACTCGTTATCATTGTGAGATAGGGCTGTTTTCACCATATGTGTATATAACTCCACCATAAATGGTCGGATTGCTTTACAAAACAACACAAGACAAGGTCACCATAATTTCTGACAGATGTTCAAGTACGATCCAGATCCTGACAATATTCTGGATACTGAGATCTGGAATACAGAATATGTTCTGGGTCATCATAATTTTCAAAACGGTCAAGAAACAAATTATCGTACGAACGATTGTGATTGGTGACAATCACAATGTGCTTAGCAGATGTCTGCGCTGTCTGATTGCTTTTCTAGTTTTCAAATGATTTCAGGATCCATATATATTAATATGAATCTAGAATGCTGCTTGATCACTGGTATGGTTTCATTATTCTCCAATGACCCCAGAATTCTAAAATGTCACCAAAGTTCTAGAATCATGTCAGGATTCTAGAATTATGACATAATTCTCGAACGACTTTAAACTCTCCTCACTGAGCTCACCTTGACTTACTCTGACTTCATTTCTCTGGAGCAAAAACCTCTTTCTGGAAAAGTTCTGATGCTCTGTCTCTTTCTGCATGAATCGTCTTTTCCTGCTCGTTTTAGAGCGTTACACGACTTCCTGCAGAAGCTCGACTTAACACACAGAGATGGTCGAATGAGTCAAGAAAACTTTGGACACCTGGAGGAATTAGCAGCTCCAATTTTGCAACTTTAAGCTGTTAAAGGGTCATTCTGTAGAATTATGAAATGTTCATTATTCTCCAGTGTTGAGTAACCCTATCTTTTTTCTTCACCTCTGACACTTCAACACCTACTTTGACCAGCAGTGTAAAAAAACTCTGACTAATAATCTTTCATCTTCCTGTTAAAAAGTTGCCAACCATCTTTAGAGCTTGTGTTTTTGTTGCAGCATTTCCAAGATGGGCGCCGTGCCCAGCAGCACATCGAGAGCTCCTGGAAGCAGCTGGAGTCTGTGAGTCACATCTGGCTCAGTTCAGCAACCGTTTGATTCAAAAACATAAAAAAAAAAAAAAAAAAAACACCCACTTTTTCTTACTCTGCTTTCCTCTTTGATGATGTTTGTGAATTTCAGAGCAAACGTCGGTTCGAGCGTGACTGTAAAGAAGCCGAGCGCGCTCAACAAGTGTCGGACAGAATCGACCTCGACAACAAGACGGACGGAGAAAAGGTGGGCGGGGCTTATCCTCTGTGTTTTTTCTGATATAAAGGAATATTTCCAAGATTTTTTGATGATTTTTCTTTAAAATGGTTCAGTTTGGATTGAATTATCTGACCTCCTGTCTGTCTTTGTGTCTGCCTGTCTCACAGCGCTGCTCCCTGAAGGTAAGACCCCTTATTTTTTTTAGACCTCGTCTCAAACTTCCCTGAGCTGCAGGACGTTGGTCGATCTATCTGTGTTTTTTCTGCTCGCTGGTCGCAGGCTCGTCAGACGGCTCAGCAGAAGAAAGAAGCAGCAGAAGACGCCAGGAAGGACTACGTGACCTGTTTAAACCAGTTTAACCAAGACCAGCACCAGCACTACCACACGCTGGTCCCAGTTATCTACCAGGTACACCTCAAACGCAGACCACCTGAGACTGCTGACGAAGACCTGAGCCTCACTGCTCCGTGTGTGTGTGTGTTCGCAGCGTATCCAGGACATGGAGGAGCGGCGCATTGAGAGGATCTGTGAGGCCATGCGTCTGTCAGCGGAGGCGGAGAGGAAAGTTCTTCCTGTCGTTAGTCGTTGTCTGGACGCCATGATGGACGCCAGCGAGGGGATCCAGCCCAGGATGGTGAGTCTCAGAGAGACCTGAGGGGTCATGTTCAGGGTGTTGTTAAGTCTCTGAGCCTGTGTGTGTTTCTGTGTGTGTGTGTGTGTGTGTGTGTGTGTGTGTGTGTGTGTGTGTGTGTGTGTGTGTGTGTGTGTGTGTGTGTGTGTGTGTGTGTGTGTAGGACACCCGGCAGGTGGTGGAGGTGTATAAATCCGGCTTCGACCCTCCAGGTGATGTAGAGTTTGAGGACTACAGCGCCTCCATGAGGAGGAGCATCTCTGAATCCAGTTACCTCGACAACCGGACTGAGGGGCGGAGACACAGCAGGAAGCTTTGGCCCTTTATACGAAAAAACAAGGTGCTCACACACACACACACACACACACCTGTGAACACACACTTCCCCTCACCTGTCTCCGTACTGACACACCTCTCTCTCTCCAGCTGTTGACCCTCCTCTCCTCCCCTCGGCAGCCTCCCCCTCCTCCCCCAACCTCCCCCTCACCTGGTGCTGTGACGGACAGCCCCCAGTCCCCGCCCCCTGCCTCTAGAGAACCAATCACACAGCGGCTGAATGACCTCATGACGTCTGGGTCCAGAACCAGGAAGCAGTGTCTGCGCAGCCTCAAGAGAGGGGTGAGAACACACACACACACACATTCACACACACTTTCACACACACTCGTATGATATTCACATGAAGCGTGACTGATTTGACGTGTTCTTCTCTCCTTCACACGCCTGCCTCTGATTGGACAGCTGTCACTCAAACTGGTCAGTATCACAGAAACCTGAAACAAACTAATGTACTGTGATGTGTTGATAAACCAGTAACTCTCATAACCAAAGACCAGCACTCAGACCACTTAGTCTGAGTCCTGGGTCATGATAAAGAATCTAGAAACCTCGTCCAGACAGAGACCTGCTCCAGATCCCTCAGAATAAAACTGATTTAGATTTTTAGGATTGATCATTATCAGAGTTAACAGTTTGATCATTTACTGCAGTTTGTCTGTGAACATGAAATCTGTTTCTCTTCATCATCTAAACCTACTCTCAGTATTTACTCTCCATGTTGAGTCCTGAGAGTCGTATTTGGTCCTTACCTCAGCTCCAAACCAACTTTTGTTATCAACCCCACAAAGAAAAACCTGGACTCAGAGTTTGATCAGTTAATGAGACTGATTCACAGTCAGACCAGCTCTGGTGTTTCAGCGTTAACTGGAGACTCTCAGCCCACACTCACTGACTGTGTCTCAATTCAGGGTCTGCAGCCTAAAGAGGACCTGGCCTTCGTAGCCTATGTACACCGCAAAGGCCGAACTGAATTGAGACGGTCTGGTATACGAAGCATTTCCTGTTTGTCACCTTCGACGTCACACGGCGCCGCCCCTTTATTTACTTTACTTTCATTACTTTTTAAACACACTTAAACCAAAACCTCACATTTAAAACAGGATATTTTTTACTATTTTTTTTTTACTTTGCATTATAATTATTATTATTATTCTTTATTTTTTTATTTATTATTATTATTATTATTATTATTATTATTATTATTTATTTATTATTTTTATTATTATTATTATTATTATTATTATTATTATTATTATTATTATTATTATTATTATTATTCTTTATTTATTATTATTATTATTATTAATAGAGTATAGAACCACCATTTACATGAGAGTAAGGCAACATTAGGTCAAGTGCTGGGGGATGGTTGATAAAAAAAGTAAAAAATAAAAGCTGCTGAAATGATTTAATGTATTTTTTGAATTCCCTGTAAAAAAGATGTATAAAAATTGCCCAAGTTAGTTTTTTGCCCAGAGAATTTACATTCATTAACATATTGTTTTAATAATGAGAAGATTTATAAAAAAGAACTGATTTTCATCAGTATATTTAAAAAGAGGCCAAACATATTTTCACAGTTAAACAAAATCTTCTTTAATGTTATAGAAACACAGTCACATTGTTGTTGCCTGAAATCCTTCACATCTGGATCAAACAGGACTCCCTCTGGAGTTCGGCCGTGTCCAGCATCTTCAGCGTTTACGCGCAATGGATCTTGGGATATGTGAGGCTACGAAGGACTCACTGAATCTGTATTTTATGGCACCTTAAAAAGTCGTTGGCTGCATTTGGAGGAGCCTTCAAAATGGGGCAGGCTTTGATGCACCGCTGTGACGTAACCAGTCTTTAAATTCAGCCTTGTAGGCTGCAGACCCTGAGTTGGGACACAATCACTGACACGTTCAGCTGAAAGTCTCCAGTTAGCATGTTCACTCTTCACAGAGGACATCGGTTGATCTGTAACGGTCAGAACTTGTTAGAAGTTGACTCCGCGGTGTAGTATCATTTCTGGCAACCAACCTCAGAACAACCAGACATTTCATGCTGCTAACAGTTTGAATTCAGAGTTTAAAGAAAATTAGAGTGGAGCTAAACGCTGCTTCTTTTTCCCAAATGTGAGCTTGTATTTATCAGGGAGTGGGAGGGAAAGGAATCAAACAAAATACCGTGTGTTTTCCATGTGTGTGATTTTCATGTGTGTGTGGTGTGCTTGTTGCAGGGCTCGGGTCCTGCAGACTGCAGTCATCTCCCTCCTGAACAAAGAAGAAAGAAACTTCAGACGAGGATCAACAACATCAACCAGGAGATCCAGAGAGAGCGAGAGCAGAGGTCACACATACACACACACACACACACACACACACACACACACACACACTCCTGGGAAACATTCAGCAGGAGTTTTTGGAGGTTTTGGAGTGCAGATGCTGAGTAATTTCAGTCAGTACTCAAACAGGTTTTGATTCTTTGAGACTCTGCTGCCACCTGCTGGTCATGAGGGTAACGTCAGACACTTAATGATCAGTTGCAGAGGAGACAAAAATTAAGTTTTTTATTTTAAACCTTCAAATTTATATTTAACATGAACAGAAAGCTTCCAGGTTGTTTTTGTACTTTGATGTTAACTCGCTATTTTTTTTTTTTCTTTTTCTTCTTCTTCAACTTAGTTCTTTGTTTGCCAGTGTCTAAGAAAAAGTCAGCTTCACTCCTAATTTTTTTTAAATTATGTTTTGGACTCACTAATGTTAACATGTCAGACAAAACAAAAAACAGCCTTAAATTAACTTTGAATTCTGTGTGTGTGTTTCTAGAGATGCTCTGTTGAAGATGAGGGAGGTGTACGAGCGGAGTCCTCAGATGGGCGACGCTGGGAGTCTGGAGCCTCGACTGGACGAGGTGAAGCAGAGTCTGCAGAAACTGGAGGACGAGCTGAGGAAGAACCAGGTTATAAACACATCACACACACACAGCGCAGCCCACTCATACTGTACTGGATCCAAACGTTTACACACACCTGATGCAGTTTCTCATTCGCTTCCTGTCTGATTTCTTTTTTTTTTTTTTTTCAAGAAACCAAACAAGTAGATTTTCCTGACCTCATTGGCAGATTTGCTTAGAGCACTTTGGGCCTCATTTTTGTCTTTTAATACGTCAAAATCAGACACTTTTTATTGGACTTGTCAGCTGAATGTGGCTCATATGAAGTCTGTAAAATAAGACTTAAAAACTGGATCAGATTTCTGTTTTTGCACCCTACAAGATACAACTGAACAGATTAATATGTGACATATCTTGTAACAGAAGCAGCACAGATTTATGATCATGTTTTTTATTTTTCAACAGAACAGTTTATAAAGTGATGATGTGATATATTGATATTAACCAATATTATAATCAAAGGTGTCAATTATTCACATTTGTTACTCAAGTAGAAGTACAGATGGTGGGGTTTAAAAAGACTTGTAGAAGTTGAAGTACCAACTTAAGCTTTTTACTTAAGTAAAAGTATAAAAGTACTGGTCTCAAAACTACTTAAAGTAAAAGGCAAAGGAAGTTTATTTCTATAGCACATTTCAGCAAGACAATTCAAAGTGCTTTACAGAGAAAACATATGAAAAGAAAATTGAAATTCAATTAAAAAGCAGATAAAAAATAACAAGATGTGAGATAAGGTACAATAAAACAAAATGAATTAAAAAAATAAAATAAAAGAAAGACGGTTAAAACAGATTTTAAGATATACGCATAAAAGTGCCAGACCAAAGCTTGAGTAGTTTAAGGTCACTTTGGATAATTTTCTGAATAATTGTCATGTTTTTCCTATAAGAGCCACCGTACTTAGTAGGTGCTATTTCCTATTTTGTGCCAGCAGAGCTCAGCGCTGGATCTTCTTAGGGATGCCAGTTTGATTTAAATTCTGATTCTTTGATATTAACAATTTTTAGTTTATTTTTTAACACCAGATCATGAGAAAAATTTAACTGATGATGATAAGGTCTAGAGAGTATATCAGGAGCCTTTTTTCCCCAAAAATCCACATCACATGAGTCAGAGAGAAACATTTTGCCCCCTGCTGGAGAAAAGTGGGATTTTTTTTCCAATCCAGTTTAGAAAAAAAGACTGAAATAAAGAATTTAAATTTGAAAAAAATGAGTTTTTGACAAAGAATCACAATTTTCATAGTGTCAGACAAAAAATTCTTTTTTTTTTGTATTTTGACTTTGTTACTTGACACTTCTGGTTATTAATTTTGTGTGTGTTTGTGTGTGTGTGTGTGTGTGTGTGTGTTTTCAGGCGTGGCTGGCAGAGGCAGACAGCAGACTGTCTGATCACAGCGGCAGGAGACAGAGTGGAGGTTGTGGGGTAAATTCCCAAGCCACGACACCGGGCAGCAGCAGCCTAAAACAGCTGGACAACCGCAGCCCAGCGAGCAGAGAGAGGTAACCAGGATCAGACCCTTCCCTATCGGGGAGCCTACTAGTACGGGTGCACCGATCACAATTTTCTGTCCAATCACCGATCACCAATCTCTATCTTGGGCTGATACCGATTGTTATGTTTTTTAACTGACAGCATATACCTCCGATGTCCCAATCTTGTTTTATTGAAAATCATTGAACAATTCCAGTGAACAATAAAATATTTATGTTTAACTCAAAAAACCCATAAAGTGTCCTGAGTTTTAGGTCTCAGAGCAAAAAGTAAGAATGGTTGTCTGTCAGACCTTCCTGGAGGAATATAAGACCAGTTTCATATGTAAGGACGGTCACCGAGCACCGATCCCCCAAAATTAAGGAAATCATCACTGATCGATCAGCTGACCAAAGGATCGGTGCATGTCTACCTACTCGTCAAACACTCAAACAACAGACAAACTCTATCAGACACAACATTCAACAGATCAGTGAAGGGGAGCTTGACACAGAAGAACAAAAAAAAAAAACTGCAAAAATGATTCTTTAAAAAACTAAAAAGACACATTTTCTACTTTAAATAAAGACAACACCGATCCAGAAATAAAGTCATTTTTAGAAACAGAAGTCAGGCACTTTTTGGATTTTCTAGCCTGCCTGTAAATGATAAATGACATTACATCTGAAATAAATGACTGAACAAACCCAAAGAATGAAAAAAAAAAGTTGCAGTAACTTATTTCTACCACTACAGGAGCCCTTGGTCCATTAAAAAGATGTTGTCAAGCTTTTCAAAGTAGTGGGGGTCAGCTGGTCCAGATACAGCCACTGATTGTTTGACTGACCAAAACAAAGATGGCAGCCTCCCATTAGCGCTCTAAGCTAACAGGAAAAAATTATTCTTAACTTCAATTGTCACAGATTACCTTTGTTTTTGACAGGTAGTCTCTGAAAAGACATTGTTATTTCCTGGGGCGTAGAAAGATTCTGATCATTTTGGATCAGGTCTTAACAACAACAGAGCTCAGGCGGTTCTTTTTATTTTAAAGTGAGATTATAAAACCAGCAGATGAAGGCAGATGTTGAAAGACTTAAAACAAAAGTTAGACAAAATGTTCTCTGAGACTCAAACAGAGTTCAGGATACTTAATGAATCCGTAGTTTCTCCATGAAGAGTGCTGGTTCAGCCTGTTTTGGTGTAAAACACAAAGAACAGTCTGTATGGAGAGCAAAAGCAGGCAAACTGAATGACACCTTGGCTTCTTTTACCTGTCTCTCCTCAGTCCTGACGGCAGCTACACTGAAGACAACAGCGCAGAGCTCCACTTCAAGTCCCGTAGTTCAGAGTTTGACGACGACTTTGATGATGAAGAACCGCTCCCCAGTATCGGCACCTGCAAGTCTCTCTACCCCTTCCAAGGTACTGGGTCTGACTTCACCTCGTTGATGTTGCCTGGTTCTCCCTGATGCTAACACGCTGCGTTTGATGCTCCTCAGGTCAGAATGAAGGCACTCTGTCCATGGTGGAGGGGGAACTACTTTCTGTGGTGGAAGAGGACAAAGGTGACGGTTGGACCCGAGTACGGAGGAACCTGGAGGAGGAGGGATACGTTCCCACCTCTTACATCAAAGTCTTCCTAGACAGCAGTGCCAAAGGTGCCATGACCTACATATAACCTACATGCTAACCACATATGACCTTTATATGACGTTGACATGACGGAAATGATCTACCTACGACCTCAACATGACTGACACACGTAGAGACTCTGTAGGAAGGGGGGTGTTGTAGTTTCCATTTGTAGTACAGTGTAGTCAAAGTAGTATTAACCAATCACACATCAGCAGGCTTTAGTATGAGGAGGAAAACGACAGGTATGGAGAGCAAAAGCAGGAGAAATGAATCAGAAAATCTGTGTAGTACAGATAATTGGCCCTAGGTTTAAAACATTATAAACCCTGTGAAGTCTCTGTGTAACTTATTATTTACAGTGAAGCTGAGACTCTCCAGAAACAAATTAACTGTGATTTTAATGAAGTAAAAGAAATGACTGAATTTAAGGGCACAACACAACATCCCATAATAGTTTCTGACTCACATGACCTAACAACGACCTTTATACGACACGCTTTTAACGTTTACCGAGCTGCATTTGACCTCAACACATGACCTTGAAGTGACCTCCGCCTGACATTAAGTGACCTCTTGTTGATGGTGTACAGATGTGGGTCTTTGGAAGAATTGAGCATTTTTTTTTGTAACCTGAAGTCACCCTGCTCCCGTTTTCACCTGACAACCTTCATCAACCTTTGACCTTTTACCTGTAAATGTCGACACTGTGGTTGCTGTGGTAACAGCAGCCTGTCTACCTGTGTCTACCTGTGCTCTGCCTGTCTATGTGCCGAACTAGAACTCTACCTGTTATTTTTCTGCTGCTGTGGTCCTCTTTGGGGAGTTCACGCCTGTGTGACACACCTGTCTCAATCACCTGAGACATTAATCAGAGATGTTAGAGATCTGACATGACCGAGACGGATCAATTCAATACGGAAGCTGTTAGAGACGCTGATGATGAGATGTGTCAGAGAACGTTGGGAGGCATTCAAGATGTTTCAGTTTTGTATGTGTTTCAAAGATTTAAGAGATTTTTGAGATTAAAAGAAAGGGAAACAAGATATTAGAGATACATAAGAGATGTTGAAGTCAGAGTGTTGATGGATTGAAACTGTTCAAGGTGAGATGCAAGAGATACAGGATTTGTTAAGGTTTAAGAAATGTTGATGCAACAGAGATAAGTGAGATTTAAGAGATGACAAACATGTCAGAGAGGGTAGAAGTGGAAGAGATTTCAGAGATGATTCAGAGATGCCACAAGAATGAGAGATGTTTGAGAGCAGAGAGTTGAGATGTCTGATGGGTTGGAGGTGTGTATATGTTGAAAACTGTACAAGATATAAGAGATGAAAGAAATGTGTCAGATATTAGAGATGAGTAACTTGCAGAATATGTTTAGTATTAAAGAATGTCAGTAAATAGAGATGTAGAAGATTTTATGGATGCCAAACATACTAGAGAAATTAGAAAAGTGAGATTTAAGAGATGACTCAGAGATGCCACAGGAAATAAAAGATGTCAGAAATGCAAGAGAGGTATTTGATGTTGTAGGGGAGAAGATGTTTTGGGCAATTTTGAAAGAAGTGAGATGTGTTGGGGTTTAGTTTTTAAGATTGAAGAGATTTTGGACATTTGAAAGCTTTAGAGATGTAAAGGGAAAAAAAGATGCTGGATTTTTGAGATGTTTCAAACTGTACCCTTTTAGAACATGAAAGAGGAAATGTTCAAAATTTAAGAGATATAGAGATGTGTAGGTTGAAAGAGATGGCAGGAACTCTAGAGATGTTGAGTGCTGAAAATATCAGAATTATGCAATATATCTTAGAAATTTGAGGCAATTTGGAGATTTTAGAGATGTTGGGGTTGTGAATCATGTGTTTTAATAGCACGTATCCCCAATATCTCCAACATCTCTTACATTTTTTGATAGCAATGGTCAAAATGTTGAGATTTTTCAAACTTGTAAGAGTTAATAGAGATAAGAGGAAATTGAAAGATTTCAGAGATGTTTTTGAGACTTTAGTGTCAAGTGTTTACCTTCAAACGAGATATTGACCCTAGAGATACTGGACTTTGTAGAGTTTGTTGCTGAAGAGTTCGAGATGGGTTTTTTTTGAAGAAGAAGAAGAAGAAGAAGTTAATTGCAAGATAAAGAAGATGAGAGAAATATAGAAATTCAAAACACATTCGAGAAATGTAAGAGATGAGCAGTTCTGAGAAAAAGTTCATATTTTTGGATCAGAGGAAATATTTGAGAAAGGGGAAATGTCAACAATGTTGGAAATACAAAATGTAAGAAAGATATTTTAGAGATTCTTTTTAAGATATGAGAAATGTTGGGGTTGTTTGACCTTCAAGATAAGAGATTCTTTAAAGATGTTAGACATTTTAGGACAACAAGAGATGTTAGAGATGTGTTAGAGATGTGGAATATGTTCAGAAATTTGAGATATGAGGGAAATCGTTGAGTGTTGACAGAGATCCAATCAGACACGTTATTTCTTCATGACCCTGAATCTCGTTTTACTCCTTCAGCGTGCAAAATGAGGAGTTGATTTCTAGTTGATTTCTAATGGAGGATTGTTTAAACGCTGCTGTTTGTCGTTTTATCAACTTCATAATCAGCGTCCAGACAAATCAAACACATGAAACAAGATGAAAACAGTGAAATGATCTGAAATGTCTGTTGAATCAGCGACAGATCGGCTCGTCCACCATGACACCAACGTTTCAAATCCTGAGATGATGGAAGTGTTTTCACTCAAAGGACAAACGACTGATATAGAGAAAAGCAACTCCTGGCCAATCTGTGGACACCTGACGCTTTAAGATTATAGAAATAAATATAAGATAATGATAAAAGTTATTTAAAGAACAGGGATCCAGGTAAACACACGCTAATATGCTAAAGCTGCAGTTTTCAGCTCTGCGCAGTTTTCTCTTGCTTTTGCGTCTGCACTTCGAGCTCAGATCTGTCCACTTGTTTTTTTCAGAGTGCATCTCACTCTGTGTGCTTTTTAATATTGGATGGTGTCATTTTATCTCAGGTGCATGAGATGCTTCTCTGACTGAGGCTTGTAGCGCTAACAGGAGTTTATTAATAAGATAACCAGCTCTTTATTGATTTGTTCAGCTTCTAAAATCATCTTTTCATGATTCTCCAAACTATAACAAACAATTTCTTCCATTATTCACTCACCTGCTGATTCATTTCTCATTAATCAATGAGTTTTGTTTGTTTTCAGTTTGGTGACCTCGTACGGGCTGTGATTGGCTGTGTCAGAAGCAGCGGTGTGTGAGCTCACTGAGGGTAGTTTCTGAGAGCTTTCCAGTGTTTGGCTGCAGGCGGCAGCACTCTGACCTCCTGTCTCACTCTACCTGCTCTAACATATCTACCTGTCTGTCCTCCTGTCTCTCTCCTTGTCTGTTTCTCCGTCTGCCTGTCTCCCTCTCTTCCTGTCCGTCTGTCTGTCTGTGTCTATCTTGTAGGCTTTGTGCAGAGTAGTCGGCTAGTCTAGCGCAGTAAGCGACCAGTGAGGACGTCTCTCCACAGGAAGTGATGTAAAGGGTAGAGCTGTGAGGAGGTCGGCTGGCAGCTTTGCATTGGACAGTTAAACTGCGTGATGGAGGAAAACTTCTGCTGGTGGCTGAGAAATCGATCACAGATCAAATCAATCAGACATTGTTAATCCGTTAGAGAGGCTGCGTCCACTGATGCTACGGCAACATGTCTGTCCATCTTAAAGAGGGGGTACTCTGCTTTTTCATATTCAAACACAAATTTAAAGTGACAATGCTGGATGTTCAGACCGAGCGTGCGCAGATTTTCAAACCTCTACATCTTCATATGTCATAGAAATCCCTTGAATTGTCTTTAAAGGAAAGGGCTTGCGGAGCAGGGGGCCTTAAAGTGACAGCAGCAAAAACAGAGTGTTGAAATAAGGGTTTTCTAAACACAAAAGAGAAAAAAAATGTTTTTTTTTTATGAGCTGTAAACCATGTTAGGATGCTACAGGGGCACCAGAGGGACAAAATGAGAACCAAAAAAAGCACAATACCCCCTCTTTAAATTCTCACACCACTCCTACAGCTTGGCGTGCTTTGTCAGAGAAAACTTCATCAAACAGGGCTTACCCATCCACACACAGTCTAGACCCGGGGTCTGCAACCTGTACTCAGCTCACCTGGATTAAAGTCATTCAAGAGCCACAAAGTCTAATTTATCTTCACAATAAAGAAAATATAGAGTATAAAAATTATGGTTAAAATCCAGTGAATAATTATGTAAATGAGAAGAGTTTTTGAAATAATGAAATTGCATGTGATGTCTAAGGTTTCAATTTTTAAAATATGCAGACATTTTTAAAAACTTAAATTTAAAAAATTTGCAAAAAATTCTAAAAATGTTGAATTTGAAAAAATTAGCATAAATTTGCAAAAAAAGAAAAATTTGAACATTTGCAAAAAAATTAAATTTAAAAAATTGCAAAAAAAAAAAAACGCTAAAATTGAAAAAAAAATGCAAATTTTGCAAATATTTCAATTTTTTTTAAATTTGCAATTCAAATTTTTTGCAAAAATTAAAAAAAAAAAAAATTGAAAGAATTCCTGAATTTTAAAATATACACTAATAATATTGCTTAACCTATCGTTTTTCATTGTTTGCTAATGTTTTGCCAAATATCAAGCATGTATATTGATCTGGCACATGAATCCATTCAAATAGAATTAAAATCTGTATTTTCTCCCAGATTAGTCTTTTTGTAGATGTAGTTATCTTCCCAGGGCTGTAAAACTTGAGGTTAGCCACAGGTGCATGGAAAGTTGGTGGGCTGTTGATGTTGTAGGAGGTGAAGTAGAGCGGTGGCAGGCTTTATTGACAGATGGGATGAAGATTTAGTTCAACTAAATGTTAACACAGGATTTTATTTAGTGTCAGTGTCTTTAATCATCAATACCCTCTGGAAGAGAAATAACAATTCTTTATTTAACAATATTTTTTTAAGTTACAGGGAGCCACTGCAAAAGAGCTGTATGAGGCTCCAGAGCCACAGGTTGAAGACCCTTGGTCTAAACAGTCCAGTCTAAACTTTCAGAGTGGGTCTCATCATAAATCATCTGCTCGGTGAGACGTTCTTCCAGCCTGACTTTACTTCCTGTTTTGTTTGATACCTGGGATTCCAGCTCCAAACACAGACACAGTGTACACCCTGGTGGTGCACTCAGGAAACATCAGAGTAAAGATATCAGACAGGTCCTAAACACTCAGATCCATACCATCTGTATTTAGTCCAGCTCCAAAAAAATCATTACTCATCATAAAGTCAGATGGTTTTTCCTTTATTAACAGAGAAATCCACTTTAGAGTTTTATAGAAACAGAAGAAGAGAATCCTCTAAATGCTGAGGTTTGAATATTAAATAAATGTTTGAGTCTAACATAAAAAGATTTAATCCATCTTTAAACATTTGTTTTGATGTGAAAACATTTTAAAAGATCTGACCTGAAGGATTAAATCCACTGAATATAATTGATCTGGAAAAAAAATGTTTGTTGAAAAGAAAAATGTGAAATGGTGGAGAAGACGATCCGTCCTGATTACCACTGAGCGGTGATGTCACACTGTACCAGGGTGTGTCAGTACGCTCTGACATCACATCTAAGGGTGCTCTCTGAGTCCAAACAGTCTGAAGTTAATCCTAAAGAGTTGACTGTGTGTAAATAAACCGTAGCTGCACAGGTGTAGCCCCGCCTCCTTGTATACTTGTTGACATTGGCCCCGCCCCCAGCTTTCCCAGACTGTATTAGCCCTGCCCCCTCCCCTGGCCCCGCCCCCTGCTTGTTGATCGATGATCATGCTTTTGATTGATTGTGTGAAATGTGAAACTTTTTTATTTGATAGTGGATCATTAGTTATTGATTTTTTTATGGAGACGTGAAACTGCTGATCACGCTCGTTTTTTCGATTTCCTGTATGTTGGACTTTCAAAATAAACTACACTCTGAATCAATCACTGGGTCAGTGAGATGTTTATTCACACTTCTTTGCTTACATCAACAGTTTTCACCCCCTGACATTATTTTTTGCTGAGATATTTAGTAGCTTCTTAGCAGTGAGATGTCTGAAATAACCAAACCACAGCAGAGAAACAGGAAGTCGAGCTTTCCCTCGACGCTGCACAACAAACACAGATTATTTAGAATTTGCCTCAACTATAAAGATGTTTTGCTTTGTTACATATCCTAATAAAATAAATTGAGCTACTTTGAAATTGTTTTTATTTTCATTTATAGTTATAATGTTAATTTAATTCACCTTTCAGGTTTATAGGGTGTCTCTGGCACAGGTTGAAAACAGGAGGTAAAATCTAAGATTATAACAGTTATTTTAGATGTAAGAATAAACACTTATATATTAATTTATGGAAGTTTTATATCAGTTATTTTCTTCATTTCATCTATATCTATAATAGTTTCACTTTATGATTGTTTTCATGGTTGATAATATCATATAATATAATAATAGGAATTTCCCTTCGGGGATGAATAAAGTATATTTTATCTTATCGTTATCTTTAATATAGATGTATCAATATTTGTGCTATGTTAATGTCAGAACTACAGGAAAAATAGCCAAAAAATATTTAAGAATAGAATAAAACTTTTTTATAAAAGTATGTCATATCAAATTGAAAAAAAAAACTATCAAAAAAACCAACTTGTTGATTTAAGAAAATAGTAACAGATGGTGAAATTACCGTAACTAATAATGAATTTACAAATTAACATAAAGTAAGGAAGTAGCACATGCTCATGTAGGTGTGATATGTGATGATTTTGAACATTTATTAATAGTTTGATCTGAAAATGTTTTAAAATCAGCTAAAAAAAAACCGACTGGTAACCTCCGTGTGATACGGTAGAATGCGTGAGGTGCCACTTTTAGGTGGAGTACGGTAACCGCGAGTCTCCATGGTAACCGCTGTGTTGTTGGTGAGTGGAGTTGTTTCAGTTGGTCAGTCATGGAGGATCACGGAGTCAAGACCTGCGACTTTTACCGAACGGACCCGAACCTGCCGCACAGGTTCAACAACCCGGACTCTTTTAAAGGCTACAGGTACGATATGACGTCATTATATGACAGTTAAAAGAGTTCGGGAGGACAGATTTAGACAGACTATCTCCAAACCGTGGTAGGGAGAGCTGGTTTAGGTTTCTTTACTTGGCTCGTTGCTGGTACCCGGCGTCCATGGGTCCAGGGGGGTATTGCACAAAACCAGGATAAGGGATTAATCTGGCAAACATTGGTTATCCTGGATGATTAATAAAGTATGTCTAATCTAATCTAATCTAATCAAGTCAGTTGAACAAAAGCTGGTCAAGTTTATCCCAGACTAGTTACCATGGTGATTTATTCTCTGCAGCTAGCCTGCTGCAGACCAGGCTAACTACCAGGATCAGATTAATCCTGCTCTGGCTCTGCTCTCTGTAATCTAAGAAATGATCATGGTTTACAGCATCTCCATGCTTTTTCTACACACTACATCATTTAATCATCCTGCACCCAAATCTTACAACTGTAGTCATTGCATTTGCTGGTTGACTTTAGTGTTATTTATTTGTACAGATTATATGAAGACAAAAATAACTTTGAACACAAACAGTTGAGAATCCTTTCTGTATTAATACAAGTCCCACAATAAAAGGTTTAAAATTATTATAAAGAAAATGGAAAAAACAGGCCTTACTGACATTGGTACTAAACCAAACTGATGTAGGGGCCTAAAAAAGAAATAAAAAATAAAAAACAACCCTTGACCTACAGAATGAGAAAGAGGAGAAACAAAGGAAAAATAAATATATCACACCACTGAAATGGACTACAATATAACAGACAGAATATAATTTTGTCTTAACTGTCTCTTGAAAATAGGGAAATCATCCTGTTATAGGACTTGTTGTCATTTCTGAGGCTATTTCATTTCTACTTGCTGGCTTTTATCTTTTTTTTTTCATGTTATTTTGTTCTGCCTTTAAACACTTTGTAAACTAATCTTGTAAAAGATCCTTTATAGGGATGGGTACAGAATCAGGTACTATTAATGGTACCAACCAAATTCCATCTGTTGTGTGTTGAGGTACCCTTACAAAAGAAAAATATATTGCAGCATATTGGAAAATATCATGTCATATATTAGGTAATTAAGTATTAAGTATTTAATTAAGAGATTAAGTATTTATATTTTCCAATATATTGCAATATATGGAAAGCAGCAATCATTTGTATATTTTGCAATATATTGCAATATATTTCATGAATATAAAACATATTGTATATATGCCCTCAATATATTTTTCCCTGTATATCAATAATCTTTCAATAATATATTACAACACATTTAAAAAAATATATTGGTACATATATTTTTCTTTCGCAAGGGTACCTAAACGCATCCTTGTGACTGTGGGGGAGTAGAAGAGTAGGCGATTTTCCTTGCTGGACATGAACACAGCATTGCAGGGTTATATATTGAGGAAAAAATATATTAAATTGAAAAAGGTTTAAGATTTTGTTATTGAAGAAATTAATATTTATTACCACATAAAGACACTAAAGTACAGAAAATTGGTACCGTTGAGTACTGATACTCAAATGGGGCATCAATTGAAAAGTTGCACACACTACAAATAACAACATTTTTCCACATTTAGCCCCAAAACATCACTTTTTCTGCAGATTTAGAGAAAAATTTGTGAAATATATTTGTCAAATATTAAATATAAATGTTGAATGTTTTATCTAAATGTTAAATGTTATTTATAAATGTTATAAATGAATGTCCTGATTTTTGAATATTTAGCAACATTTCTAAACATTAGGCTGAGACTTAATATTCATCAAAGATTCATAAATCTTTTACAAAGTTTTCTAAATATTTACTAAAATTTCCAAACATTTAGTCAAGGTTTTTGAATCTTGGGGTACGTATTATAAATATTTAGCACACATGCAAATTCACACTCCCGCTCACAGGAAGTACCAAAATAAAAGTTTGATGAAGCGATCCAGCCAAGTGGATTTTGAGAAAGTTAAACACAGTCGGCTAAATCAGCCGTTAGAAAATAAAGGTACAAAGTGCTGTGATGGCGCTGTTGAAGATCCTAAGGCCGACATCAAAGAAGTAGAGCTTGACTTTCTCAAAATCCTTTCCTCAAACTTTTATTTTGGTGCTACCTGATGGGCGGGACAGTGAATTTGCTTATTAGCTGATAATTAATCCAGATCTTCTGGTTTTCTGCGTTTCCAGTCAGAAAAAGAGTAACCCGCTTTATCGAACATCCAACCAGACGTACGGCAGCAAGAAACCAACGGTGCACGAGATGCAGGTGAGAAACAGACACAGCCCCTGAATGTGTATGAAACTCTGTATGCTTAAAAATGACAGGGGTATTTAAGGGGTAATCTGTGATTTTATGTCCCTGTGTGTTTCAGACCAAGTTTGCAGGGACCTCTCGTCAGTTTTCTGAAGCCATGCTGCAGACGGGGATGTACAGGGACAACGGCCTCAACACGGCGCTGGACAAGAGCGTGGTGACGGTTTCTACAGAAACCCTGAGAAACAGAAACGAGAAGCGTTACTTCAATCAGCTCATGAAGCAGGATGGGGAGAAGTGATGGAAGAGCTGTGTGAATGAACAAAAGAGCTTTTCACCTTTATAAATAAAAATAAACACATGGATTAAAGATCATTGACACAGGAGTCTCTTTTTATCTGATGAGAGTTTGGGATTGATCACATCTTCACACATATCCCCTAAAGTCAGGGAAGAGTTAACGAGAAAACACTTCAGGTCCCAGAACAAAAGTCTCTGTGCAGCAGCTTTTCATGTTACAGCTCAGACATTCATTATTCATTCAGCCTGTTGTCTCTGAGTGCAGCCTCTGTCTGAAACCATCAGCAGCTACTGTCTCTTTAAGGCCCCTCCCCCATCTCTTCCTTACCACCTTGACAATAATACAATTTTTTTTTTTCTTTCAAGAGTCTAATCTCTTCTTGATTCTACCTCCTGACATATTTCACAATCACCGAAAAAAATACACAAGAACAGCAGCTGTCAATCATCATTAAACGTAACGTAAAGCCTCATTTTTAACCTCGTACAACTAATGAAAACAAAACTTTTCTGAAAAAAAGAGGAGTTGAAAACAAGACAGCCAAATGATATCTTCAAATCACCACAACAATCAGACGTGAGAAACATTTCTACCAGGTGTAATAATTTTTTTCAAGTTTGACCACAGCCCATCTGGAATGACTGGGGAGATGGATTTTTTGACCTATACTGCAGCCAGCCACCAGGGGGAGCAGTTTTTGGTGCGATCTCACTTCAACCAAGCAAGATGACGTCCATTTTTTTTTTTTACAGTCTATGATCTTAACATGATACACCCGTAGTAAACCCTGATTTTTAGCCTCTGTCTGAACACACTTTGATTCAGCTGCTGTCTCTTTAAGGCTCCCCACTCCACAAACCTCCTTCACTCTGATTGGTCAGCTCTTTGGTAAAAGGCTTGTTGGGGTTGGAGTGATGGGTAGACCGTGGTGTCCAAGTTTTGCCCCTCCAACATATCATGAACCAGTTAGGCGGTCCTTATGTGATGACCTCATCATTTAGCTCAAAGTGAGGTCTCTACAAAAACTGCTCCCCCTGGTGGCTGGCTGCAGTATAGGTAAAAAAAAATCCACCTCTCCAGTCATTCCAGATGGACTGTGGTCAAACTTAGTAAAAAAACCCACAAACTTTGTGGTGATTTGAATATATCATTTGTCTGCCTTGTATTCAAGTCCTCTTTTTTTCTGAAAAGTTTCGTTTTCATTAGTTATAAGAGGTTGAAAACGAGGTTTTACGTCACGTTTAGCGATGATTGAAAGCTGCCGTTCTCGTGTATTTTTTTCAGGGATTGGAGCTACACGCTGCTTGCCGTAGACGTAGACTGTTAATCCCGCCCCTATTTCAGCAGTTGGCTAACAAACGACACTCCTATGTCTCTACAGTTACATCGCCAATTACAGGTCGTTTCCGTGTGAACGCAGATTTTTGCATTTTGGGCCTTAGTTCCTCATAGAAAGTTCCTGGGACGAAAAGTTCCTGATACTTCTGGTTGAAAAGCTTCTGATGAGAGATTTGTTTGTCTCTTAGAGGACTGTAGGATGAGATATTTCACTTTAAAAGCATGGCTTCCACAAGATCAGCAAGTAGAAACATGTTCAGATTTGTCCACAGGGGGGCGCCAAATTTGACCCAAAGAAAAAGTTACTTGCAGGAGCTTTAAAAGAAAACTAATGCCTAATCTAATCTTATTTTCTGTTGTTAATTTATTTCTTTCTGGGTTTTTTCATCTTTTTTGTCCTGCTGAAAAAAAAAATGAAGCGTCTCTTTTTTTCTTCTTCTTTCACTGAAATGTTGATTCCTGTCCAACATCGCGCTGCGAGAGAGTGTGAGTTTGTGTGAGTGTCAGATGGTCCTCAGCAGGTTTTTACACACACACACACACACACACGCACGACACCTCTCACACACACACACACACACACACACACTCTTTCTCTCTGATGCGCCAGCAGATGGTGATGTTGTTTCCATGACGACTGAATGAGGGAAATGATGATTAATTTAGAGAGTTTTTTCCCTCCATCTGTGTCCTCTTCTTGTCTTTGTGTCTCGCTCAGAGTGAAACACTTTCACCCGCCTGACCCCGGGGACCTCCTCCGGACAGGAAGCTGCTCAGACACGAGTCTGTGTTTCCCCTGGGACCAGTTTCAAGAAGGATCTGGAGTCAGGATCTGAACCAAAAACCTCTTAAAAAGATCTGATCCCTGCTCATCACTTTACTTTTAAACGTGAGGTTTTCGAGTTTCCCTGAACCTGACTGAATCAGGTGTCAGGTCACGACCAGGCTCAGCTTTCCCTCCTCATCCTCAGAAATGACTCAGCATCCATCAGCTGCCAGGATGAGGTTCAGACCAGCTCCAAGAGAGGAGTCCGCGGTCTGCAGGAGTTCAGGATCTCTGGCACGGAGGAGGCAGCAGAAGGCCTCGGACAGCAGGGTCCAGGGAGAGCTGAGAGTGGGCAGAGAGGGCTGAGGTCATGTGGGCATCTGTTATTCACGTCTCATCGCCGCTCTGAGAGACACGAGGGAGAGGAGCTCAGAGAAGAAGGAGATTAAAGCTGTAAACATGGAGATTCAGGCTTTTAGAGAAGCTCAGAGATTTTTAAGACGAGCGAAGGAAGGTGGGGAGGGAACAGAGCAGATGATTAAACAACAAAGTGCTGGTATTCAGAGTTTGGGATCCATCTTTGGTTCCTTTTTCTCTGAGCTCAGGTTTGGCTCAGTCAGAGGCGCCCCATGCACAAAGGCCCACTGCAAAAACTGAAATCTTATCAAGTGATTTTGTCTTGTTTTCAGTAGAAAATGTCTTTTTAGACTGAATCTGAGCCACATTCACCAGACAAGTCCAGAAAAATGTCATTTTCAATGAATTGCTTGAAACAAGTTTTAAAAAATCTGCTTTCTTGATTCATTGGCAGATTTTTTTTACTTGTTACAAGTGAGTCAGACCTCATATTGTCTTTAAATAACTTGAAACTAGACATTTTTCCTGCCTGATCAGTTAAATGTGGCTCATACCAAGTGTAGTAAGACAATTTTTACTTAAAAAAAGACAAAAACACTTGATAAGAGTCCAGTTTTGTGCAGCATGGAAGATGGATAGTCGTTCACATATAATCTGGTGCACGTCTTTCCCCTTGTTTATCAAGCTCTTCATAATTTTTTCACAAGAATCATTGAAACTGAAAAACTGTGCATTTATGTTTTCATTGAACATTTTTCTTTATGTTGCTTAGAGGTGGGAGAAAAATCAGTGTCGGAGTATCAGGATTTTTAGTTCAACAATCTTTTTCTTCTTTTTTTTTCTTAATTTAATTTCTCAGTTTTAGTCTTTGTTTACAAGCAAGGTTGGAAAAAAAAGTTGAGATGTCAGATCCCCTGAATAAATCCTAAAAACTGACTCACACATGATGTGCATTCTTTGAGAAAATATGGCTCCTGATAAAGTCTGTAGACATCATCTTTATCATCATACATCTTTTTCACTTGGTCTTGCGCTTAAAAAAAACAAACTAAATATCACAAAAATATTGAAGAATCTCAAATTCAAATCTAAACTGGACCCCCAAAAAAATCATACAAGAATCAAATCAGGAGAAAAGCATATCCCCCAGCCCTAATGTTGCTGCAAAAAAAGTGTTTGCACATCTGTAATCTCTCTTCAGATTCTGCATGTTTATTATCTGATTATATTTTTCTTGCCTGTGAATCTTTAGATCGTAGATTTTTGTTGATTTCATCCTACATCAACATTTTGCACATGTATGATCAGTGGGGGCAGGGGTAGCACATGTAGCCATGCTAACCCAGGTTTGGCTCAGTCATTAGATCAGGCGCCCCTTGTACAGAGAGGCCTTACAGTCCTCATTGCTCTGCTGGATCAATCCTCGGCCCCTCACATGAGTTCTTGCACATAACAATCTACAATTTTTCTTACCCCTCCTACCTGCCCACAAACTGCTCCATAAACGAGGCTCTGCCCTGTTGTGGCTGCATGGTTCATTTGTTGGTCATGCACACCAAACTTTTTTGTCCTCAGTGATATTTTTTACTACTTTTCCTCCTGTGTTTGTCTGGAGATCCTACATGTAACCATGGCTGCATTGTTTACATATGAAATCAGCTGTTAGCAGCCTGTAGCATGTCAATGCTAACTGGTGCAAGGCCGGATGTTTCCCCACATCCATCGTTATTGGCAACGTAAGATCTATCTCCAATAAGATGGACGAGCTAGCTGTGCTAACCCAGCAACAGAGGGAATACCAGAAGGCAGAGTAGCATCATGCTATTCACAGACATGGCTAACAGAGCTAACACCAGACACCAACACCACATTGGAAGAGCTTCACCTGCTGTGAGCAGACAGGATCCAGGAGACAGAGACTGAACAGACTGCTGAAGAAGCTCAGTCCTGGACCCTGTGGAGGTGGAGGCTGGCTGACTGGACAATGATGGACAAGCTGTCAGCATCTATTTTCTTATGGAGCTTTTTGCACTTTCTATACACTTTCTTACTTTGGTTTTCTTGGTTGTTGCTTTGACTCCTCCTGGATTGCCCCTGACAATAATCAGACTATAAACTGCATGAAAACAATTTAACATTATATATTAACAAAACAAGTTTTTTGCTCATGTTGCACATGAACATTTTGCAGCTCTAACAAATTGCATCTGTTCTTCATATTTGAGTTTTGTTGATTATCTAATTTATCTCTCTCACCCTGTGGCTGCACATGGATGTTTTGCACACTCTTTATTGCACATTACATAACTGCACTGTTAATGTTGCACACTGTTACCACACTGGAGGTTAGCGAACAGATCGTTAAGTAGGTGAAGTGGGGGGTGTAGGATTTATGTGTCTTATCCATGTTCTGTTCTTTGAAAAGAAAAGAGCTGTGAGTAAATCTGGAAGGAGCTCACACAGACAGAGAGGAGAGGATCATTGGATCATTTCCTCCATTAGAATAACATTTTATTAAACCGTGCAAAAGCCTCCAAAGGACTGGCAGACGTGATGCCAAGGCTTTGTGCTCATGCAGTGTTTTCTCTCTGCCTCAGAAGCTTTGGCAAGGTGCAGAGCTGCTCCACGCTCAATCCTCACAGGGCTGCTGCTTCTGAAGCACAGAGAAGTGTTTAAATCAGAGCAGCTACATTAGGATAACACTCTGAGTGAGTGATGAACATCTTTATGTTTGTGTTTGGGGGTGAAGGTGATCAGAGTCAGGAACAGCAGCCTGCTCTCCCTCCTCGGCCCCAGGCGCTGTCCGTGGTCCTGATATCTCTAAGTAAGAACATGTTTGGTGAGAAGTGTGTCACACTCATCAGCTGACACCTCCTCCTCGTCTGGCAGTCCATATGTCAGATTTCAGATCGGCTCATGAAGCGAGCCTCCAGCACCGCCCCCCCCAACAGCCGGTGAAATGTCAGCTCACACGACTATATTTGTCGTCCAGGAGAGAACATTGGAAAATCATGACTGAACAGGATCTCTGAGAAACCAGTCCAGACGCGTTTCCTCTGAAAACCTCCAATCTGCACACTCCAATGGAAATCAGATTTTCTTCAGGAAGTTCCCCAGCTTTGTTCCAGTTCATCCCAGACCAGCTCCACAGGGCCTAAAGGATTGTTGGCTCAGGGGGCCTCTCTGTACAAATCCCAGACCCTGGATCCATCAAAACAGGCCCAGACCATCCAGCTTCCTCCTTCATGTTTCCATCTGATGTTCCACCCTGAGGAACCATCCTTTCCTTATGCTCCTCCACATACAGAGAACAGAAATCCTGATGATGAAGCAAAGAGTTCAGACTTTGGTTCATCAGTCCATAGCTCCATCTTCCTGTCTTCAGTAGTCCGTTGGTGGAGTCTGCTGGTTCAGCCTCTGGTTCTTCTTCTGCCTCTGTCTCAGTGATGGATGTCTGTTTTTTTACAGGCTAACCTGTCAAAGCTGCAGCTCAAAGTCTCCTCTTCACAGTAACTGAAACTGATACTGTGACACTACCACCTCTTTGAAGCTGTGAAGCTTGGAGCTGTAAGCTCTCAGGAAGTGGTCTTCTGGTCCTGGTTCGGCCTTGGCTCTGCCAGACCTCTTCTTGATTTTTGAAGAGGTAGAATGTCACCAAATTCAAGAATGATGCCAAATTCTGGAATTTCATCAAAATTCTAAAATTTTGGTTTTATTCTCAAATGACGCGAGAGTTCTAGAATCTCACCAGGATCTTTAATAAAAGCCAAAATCCTAAAAGGTTATTCTAGAATTTTGGCCACATTCTAGAATGTGGCCAAAATTCTAAAATGTCACCAAAATTCTAAAATCTTTGGTTTTATTCTCAAATGACACCAGAGTTCTAGAATCTTGCCACAGTCCTTATTAATGGCCGGAATTCTAGAATGTTGTTTTAGAATTTTGGCAACATTTGAGAATGTCACTAAAATTCTAAATTGTTGATTTTTATTCTTGAATAACACCATAATTCTAGAATCTCACCAGGATCTTTAATAATGGCCAGAAGTCTAGAATGTTGGCAATAATCTAGAATGACACCAAAATTTTTCGAATGTGAATATTATTCTCAAATGACACAAGAGTTCTAGAATCTCACCAGGATCCTTAATAATAACCAGAATTCTAAAATGTTGTATTAGAATTTTGGTGACTTTCTAGAATGTCACCAAAATTCTAAAATTTTGGTTTTATCCTCAAATGACACCATAACTCTAGGATCTTGCCAGGATCTTTAATAATGGCCAGAATTCTAGAATGCTGTTCTAGAATTTTGGCAATATTCTAGAATGTCACCAAAATTCCAGAATGGCGATTTTATTCTCAAATGACACAAGAATTCTAGAATCTCACCAGGATCCTTAATAATGGCCAGAATTCTAGACTGTTGCTCAATTTCCAGAATAGCATCACCCCAAAATTCAAAAAATGCCCCTAGAATTCTAGAACATTTCTAGAACATTTCTAAGTTTTTTTTTAATGTCACTAGATTTCTTGAACATCAGCGTTATTCTTGAATGGCACCAGAATTGTGGAACCATTTCAAAATTCTACAACGTTACCTGAATAACAGAATGTTTCTCAATTTAAAGAATGTTACCAGAATTCTGAAACATTCCAGATCATCATGCAGATCATGGAAAATATAACACACATATGAACACACATGTACCCCCTTGGCATATGGAGACACCTTTTGCACAAAAGCAAGCACAGAGCGGCTACATTTACACATTGCACCACAGGAGCCAGATGTTGCCTCACGGTTAAGTTTAGCCGACCATTACACACTAGGTACAACAAAAAGGAAACACACAGAGCAGCAGGAGGAGGCAGTTTCACCGGCTGGTGTGGATGATGCAACACCTCCAGTAAAGACCAGCCCGCTGTAATGCATAGATACGACTTCACATGCTGCGAATGAGTCAGCTGGGAGGTGTGTGCACCAGTTTCTTTTACAACATGAAGCCTCCCTCAGGCTTCGTGGTTTATACTCAGACTTTCTGTGTTCACGACCTGCACAAAACTGAACCGTGGGATCTGAGGTGTTTGTTGTGAAACTTCTCATATTTCTTAAATCTCTAACCTAAGAGTCTACAGGCAACTCAAACATCGTCTGCATAATGATGAGGATGAGAGGCATTCAGAGAGGACAGAATGTTGTTAACGTGAAGAGACACGAACACTGGGCCCACAACTGAGCCTTGTGGAACACCTGAATTAATCCTCTTACAAAGCTTTATGAGATATAATGAGATAACTGTGATAAAAGCAAAATGGGATCAAGAGGTACAGACAGATCCATGGAGGGAGCAAAAAACAAGCATGCAAAACCATGCATCTACACACACAGTCTGTCACACACACACACATACACACAGAAGCACACACTGTGAAGTGGAGGATCTCATTTCCACTAGGCTGCTTTCGAGCATCGGATGAGAGAAGAAGAATGAGGGGGAGGAGGGAAAGATGAAGGATGTGTTAGAGAGGAGGGAGGCTGCTGGAAGAGCCGGAACAGAGCGAGAAGAAAGGGTGAGGGAGGAGAGGAGGGAGGGAGCAGGAAGAGCGGGTACGGGAGATGAGAGGGAGGGGTGGAGGGGAGAGGAGGGGAGGAGGGAGGGAGGGAGCTGTAAGAGCAGGGATGGAGGGACCAGAGAGAGGTGGGAGGAAGACGGAAGAGCAGGGAAGGGAAGGAGAGGCTGGAGACAGAAGCAGAGGGGCTGATAGGAAATAAGCAGATAGAGGAGCTCAGAGATAACCAGATAACCAGGTTAGCAGAGAGATAACCAGGTTAGCAGGTAGATAACCGGGTTAGCAGGGAGAGAAGCCGGTTAGCAGGCAGGTGAAGCAGATTCTGGCAGCGTGTCTGAGTGTTTTTCACACAGATGGAGTCTGACGAGAACCTGGTGAACATTTTCCTGCTGCTGCTCTTCAGTGCAGTCTTCACTGTGGTAAATATATAATGTTTCTATTTATAATCTACCGGGCTCTATTATCTGATCATCTCTGTTATCCACGCTCGTTTTTTAACGTCTCTGTCTCTGTCTAACCATGCTAATAACGCTCCTTCACTCTGTTTCCATCCTGCTCTGCTGTATTTCACAAACAAACCTGACCTGAGACCTCGTCCTCTGACCATGTTTATCGTATCTGACTGGAAATATTTACAGATTTGTGCCGTTTAAATGATGATACAGATAATCATGCTGATATCAGGCAACAGGACAGGATGTAGAGTCAAAATGATCTCCTCTCCAGGATTCTCTAATCCTCTAAGAGTTCATGTTAGATTGATTTTATTATTTTATTCCATATCATATTTCTATTAATATAAGTGTCAGTTCATTCCCATGATGCACCTCTGTATCAGTCACTGTGCCTGCTCAGAGGCTCAGAGGAAGCTAACCTGTGGTTTTTTACACAAATATATCAAGGTGTTAAATCAAATGTCGAAACCAGTGTCGATAATCTGGATTATCAAAGGTTAAAATATGCATTAGTAATGAGAGTAACCAAATGTCAATTATTGTGTTGGTAATCTGGATTATCGGATGTTACTAAATGTGTTAATAATCTGGATGTTCAGATGTTACTAAATGAGTTGATAATCTGGATTATAAAATGTTAATTAATGTGTTGATAATCTAAATTATCAGACATTAATGTATTGATAATCTGGATTATCAATTGCCACCAAATTTGATGATAATCTGGATAATCAAATGTGAAAATATGCGTTGATAATGTAAATTACCTTATGTCAATGATTGTGTTGATAATCTGGATTATCAGATGTCACCAAATATGTTGATAATCTAGATTATCAGATGTCACCAAATGTGTTGATAATCTGGATTATCAGATCTTAAAATGAAATTGTTAATTATCTGGATTATCAAATGTCACCAAATGAGTTGATAATCTGGATTATCAGATGTTACTAAATGTGTTGATAATCTGGATTATCAAAGGTTAAAATATGAGTTAATAATGTAAATTGCCAAATGTCAAGAATTGTGTTGATAATCTGGATTATCAGATGTTACTAAATGTGTTGATAATCCGGATCATCAGATGTCACTAAATGTGTTGATAATCTAGACTATCAGATGTTAATTGATGTATTGAAAATCTGGATTATCAGATGCCACCCAATTTGATGATAATCCGGATAATCAAATGTGAAAATACGCTTTGATAATGTAAATTGCCTTATGTCAATGATTGTGTTGATAATCTGGATTATCAGATGTTTAAAATTTTATTTTGACAATCTGGATTACCAGAGTTTCAAAAACTCTGCTGATCATTTGGATTTAAAAATGTAATCAAATGTGTTGATTATATGGATTATCAGATGTCACCTAATGTTCAAATAATCTGGACTGTCAGATGTTAATAAACTGGATTATCAGATGTTAATTAATGTGACAATGATCCAGATTATCCAATGTCACCAAATGTGTTGATAATCTGGATCATTATGTAAATAGATTCGCTGATAATCTGGATTGTCAGATGTCTATAATCATGTTGATAATCTGGATTATCAGTTGTCACTAAATGTGTTGACAGTTATCAGATTACAACAGATTAGAATGCAAGTTTCATATTTTGTTAATATGACATTGAAAATTTAAAGCCCCTGTGAAGTGTTTTTATTGGTTTTCAAAACAGTCCGAAAATAATCATACATGACCTTCAAAGTAGAAACAAGGCTCATTTTGACCAATCTGGAGCCAGCCTCATGTGGATGCTCGAGGAACTGCAGTTTTTAGCACTTTAGCATGGTCTGCGTATTTTTGAAGCAAGGGTTGTTGTTTTCTTGCTCAGTTACTCCTCATGAACTAAAGAGTCTGAGAATGATTTGACTTAGAATTCTATGAATATAATAAGAGAAATATCTCTGTAAGAGATTAGAAAAATGTTAGCATCTCTTAGCATAGAGGCTAATACAGGGAAACTGTTAGCATTTTCTGAACAGAGAGAGTGCAAGTAGCTAGCTGTTGTGAAACTGTTGTGAAATATGTCTGTCTAGTTTAATTCACATGTTTTGTTTTATAATGTTTTTAATTTTCTTAAAGCTGGAGAGTCAAAGCTATCACACTAGTTAGTTTATAACAGACAGAAATAAGCTTTGTTTGGAGGTTTTGTTTGTTTTTTGATGAAGTTTTTCACTCACAAACAGTGAAATGGGACTAATAGCGATGATTTTAGAGATATTTTTCACTCCCTGGTGTTATATTTCAGTCAGACAGAGCACAGAGAGTGGACGTAAAGGTTTTAAACCACATTAGTTCCTCAGCAGAGGCTCACTGTTAGCAGTGATACTGGAAGAAGATGATATATGAGGATGAAATCCACCGACTGAAGAGTCTGCGGCTCAGTCCTTGGATCCACTTGGATGTACTTGGACGAGATACTAAACAAACGGCCCCAGAAGGCTGAGGCTTCAGTGTGTGTGAGTGTGAATGAGTGTGTGTGTGTATGAGTGTGTGTGAACGGGCTGAATGGCATGTCGAGCTAAGTGCTTTGAGTGGTCTGATGACTAGAGAGGCGCTATAAATATTCAGTCCATTTATCATTTAGACCCAAAACCCGGTGTTAGAAAGCTCAACGTGTAAAAATTTATCAGAGGAAACGGAGCGTAAAGGAGAATATTAGAGCGTCAGACGGACTTCTGTTCACTTTTGTTCGTCTGAGGAGGAGCTGTGTCTTAGGTTTTTGATTCAAAGTGTTTTTCTTTGTTGAAGACTCCCTGTGCAGAAGTGCTAAAGTTTATCAACATTATTTTGTTGAGGGATTGTTTTTGTTTGTTGGTTCAGCTTCTGCTTCGTTAGATTCCTTTTGGATAGAAACTTGTTTTAAGCTGTTATTCTTTTCCTCTTTTTTTCATAAATTTATTCCTGAATTTCCCTTCAGGGATTAATAATGTACATTCTTTTCTATTCCTTCACCCCCTAACCACCTCCGTGGTCATAACAATGTGCAGAAACCAAGCAGAAGCATTCAGTCTAAAAACATGAAGCCCATGCAGAACAGTTTGAACCGCAGTTCCTTGAGTGTCCACTGGGAGCTTGCTGCAGAAAAAGCAGAAACCACATACACACCTATTCAAAAAGCCAGTCTTAACAGCAGAAATCAACATGTTTAAAGTCTGGTTCAAAAACATTTTGGGTCTGAATAATTTTTGTGACCACACATACCAAACAGGAGGTGGAATTTTTCATAACTCATTCTTTTCATAGTTATTAAGCTTACAAGTTTTGCCCATATAAGGGCATGGCTGGTTTGACTGACAGGTGAGCACCCTGCAGAGTCTTTGTTTTTATTATAATTATTATTAATACTATTTTTATTTTAATTTTTATTATTATAATTTATTCATTTATTTTGTTGAAATTTTAAATATACACAATACCATTAATTGCACTTGTGAATTTTTATGTAGGAAACACAATGAACATTGAAGGTAAAAAAATAAAGATAAAAGACAAAACAAAGAAAAAGTAGATAAAAAAGATAACATTAAAAAGTATGAAAAATTTCTCAAAATATATTATTAAAATCTAAAACTAAAATCTGAAAAAAGGCAAAATATAATATATAATTATAAAATAAAAATGTGAAAAAATAAAGCCTAAATATATTATTGAATTATAAAATTGAAATGTGAAAAAGGGCAAAATATATTATTAGATTATAAAATTAAGATGTCAAAAATATGGCAAAATATATAATGAAATTAAAAAATATGGAAAAAATATCGAAAAAAATGGAAAAATAAATAATTAGATTAGAGATATAATTAGAGATAAGACATTTTTTAGAAGAAAAAAAGAAAAAACTGTACCGGAGTTTTTTAAGACTTTAAAAGCCACATGTACAGGTAGGGGTTAGATAAACTGAATAAGTGTGTAGATTTAAATTTACACATATTTATTAAACAAACTCTAAGACACAAGTATCTATGAAAAAAGTGTTACTCTGGAATGGTCGATAAATATAAGTCTTTGAGTTTAACTGTGCACAAAGTATCTCTAAGCATCCAAGCTAAGCTATGCTAACCCTTTCCCTTGACTTCCTGATGGCATGGGGTCAGGTAACTGGAGTTATTCAGAGGCTGGTGATTTATCTTGATTCCTTCAGAAACCTAAACCTGTAAAAGTTCCAAACACATTTGAAAAAGTCTTTCAAACTCTGTAAACGTTTTGTCAGTTTAATCTAAAGACTTGTTTTTGTGGAGACACTTTTAAAGTTGATAAATTTGTGTGAAAACACTGTTTGAGCTCATCTCTGCATCACAAACCACACTAACGTGTTCAAACTCTTCATTTTGAGCAGAAGGATTGAGCACAGAGTGAGGACAGTGAATTTTAATATTTAACAGTTTCTCTGGTTTTCACACATTTTAATCACATTTTGTCATTTTCACACATTTTTGCTGCATTTGGTTATTTTAACAATCCTCCTCCTCAGCAGCTCCTCTTCCACAAACGTTAAAGTTCAGACGCCTGGTATTGTTTATCTGGATCACCCTGCATTCTGTGCATGTGTGTGTTATGAAACTGCAAACACACGAAGTGACAGAGCACCGGCTGCAGCCACAGAACGTCCCTGAGACGCTTTTAATTATTCACAGATTCATGCAGAGGATTATTTTGGTCTGTTTGCCCCTGAGCAGGACTGACAGGTTCTCCATTTTTTTTAAGTGACTGATCGATGCTCGGTAACTGAGCTGCGCTTGGCTCCCCAGTCGTCTTATTCTCTGTGTCTGTCCTCTGCCTGTCTCACAGGTGGGGCCTTCGACCCCTGAGGAGGGCTGGCAGGTGTACAGCTCGGCTCAGGACGCCGAGGGTCGATGTGTTTGTACGGTGGTCGCACCGCAGCAGACCGTCTGCTCCAGAGACGCCCGGACAAAGCAGCTCAGACAGCTGCTGGAGAGGGTAGGAAATCTTTCAAAACAACTGATTATTATCGACCTGCTCTGATCCAGGCGTGAACTCACATCATTTGAAACTAATCTGAAACCAATTATGAGATATAAAATGCTCGTTTTTATCCAGATACAAAAAAAAATGACTTTTCATTTGGTTATCCTGAACTCTACAGCTCCACATCTAGACCTCTGTGTGACACTGAAGTCCTACTTTAATGTTATACTCCCTTCAGCAGACTGTCTGCTACAATTTGGTGTTAGTTGCAGGTTTGTACGATAATTTGTTTCCTGTTTCCTGACAGTGTTGAAAATGATGATGACCCAGAACATATTTCATATTCTGGATCTTAGTATCCAGAATATTGCCAGGATCTGAGTCGTACTTTAACATCTGTCAGAAATGATGGTGACCTTGTCTTGTATTGTTTTGCAAAGCAATCCGACCATTTATGGTGGAGTTATATACACATGTAGTGAAAACAGCCCTGTCTCACAATGATAGATCCTAGATCCAGACGGTGATCCGGATCACCTCCAAAATTTAATCACTTCTTTCTTATCCCATTTTTGACAATTTCTGAAAATTTCATCAAGATCTGTTTGTTAGTTTTTGAGTTATGTTTTCACAGACAAACTCTCCAAAAACATAACCTGCTTGGCGGAGATAATTAACTTCCCTGTTAGCAAGATTTAACTAATCCCTGACCCCTTTTAGAGCCCTCGGTATAGGATGAAAGGAGTATTTTAAAAAGGTTGAGACCAAGGGAGGCATAATGTGAGGCTCTGAAAGGATGGGTTCAAATTAATATGAGACTCAGCTAAGGTGTTGACCTGCACCTGAAACTTTTCTGTGGCATCACTTAAAGAGGGGTTATTCTGTGTTTTGTAGTCTTTTCTTGTCTTTCTGGTGCCCCCTGTAGTTTCGTTACTTGATTTACAGCTTTTAAAAATATGTATTTACTTTTCTCTTGTGCTCTAGAAAACACTTATTTCTGTTTGAAACACTTCTTTTTAGCTTCTGTCTCTTTAAGAGAACTCGTCCCCACTCCGCCCTCTGAAGGCCCGTGGAGGGCGGAGCTTGGGCAGCTCACCCCTCCAATGTGTTATGAACCAGCTAGGTGATCCTTATGTGATGACATCATCAAGTCTCGTGAAGATCTTATGGAGATAACTAAAGAATAACTACACTGTTCTGCACAAACAGCTCCGCTGTGCCCCTGATTATATAAATTTATGAACAACTCTTTGCTGTAACAATACTTTAAAAGAGATGCGCTATAAAGGAAACTTTCTCTAATTCTGTTTTAAAGTGAAATTATGAAAAGCTTTTTGGTATTTGAAGCCAACCTCATGTGGACACTTAAGGAAAAAAAGAGCAATCATAAAGGACGACTTACCTCATTAGCTTTATAATGAAGCATCAGATGTTCAGAGGCGGTCAGAGCAGTGATTCTAACACAGTGAGTGTGTCTGTGTGTTCCAGGTCCAGAACATGAGCCAGTCCATCGAGGTTCTGGACCAGAGGACTCAGAGAGACCTGCAGTTTGTGGAGAAGATGGAAGTCCAGCTGAAGGGCCTGGAGAACAAATTCAAACAGGTGGAGGACGGACATGAGAACAACATCGCCCGGCAGTACAGGGTAAGTCTGATGTCAGGACGCCACGCTTTGAGGTGAAATGTGTGGTCAGGATGGAGTTTAACCTCTGCGCTGTCTCTGTCAGTCCATCAAAGAAAAGATGGAGGAGCTACGTCCTCTCATCCCCGTCCTGGAGGCCTACAAGGCCGACGCTCTGCTGGTCCGGCAGTTCAAAGAGGAGGCGGCGAATGTGACGGAGATGCTGGGGAATCTGCAGGAACAGCTCGGAGGTCTGGACTATCAGGAGCTCCACGGCCGGGTGATGAGCCTGGAGGACCGGCTGAGGGCCTGCATGCAGAGGCTGGGTGGGTACAAACACATGATGCAGCAACAGAAACTACCTCAGAAAAATATGATGACGGTATCAGTGATGAAAAGTTAAAGGTCATTACACAGAAATAAATGAACCAGATGAGAGATGAGGGTTATTTGGAAAAAAAACAACTGTAAACAAACAAACATCAGAAAATCCATAAATTCAGACCAGTAAACGTCTCACACCAGTGTGGTTTTTAGTCTTACCTTCATGTCTTTATGTTTGTGTCTCAGCATGTGGGAAACTGACAGGAATCGCTGAGCCAATCACCATCAAGACGTCTGGATCCAGATTTGGATCATGGATGACCGACCCGGTCGCTCCAGTTGGAGACAACAGAGTAAGTCTAGATTAAAACATCTCCTCCTACAAACACAGCTACTTAAACTTCCTGAACCTCTAACAACACTACAGCTAAGAATGCTTTAAGTGATAGATAATGATCTAACTAATAGAACAGAACTAGGAAGTGTGAAGTGGGAATGACATAATCTCCGTGTTAAAAGCGTTATCTCTTCATTAAAAGCATTCTGTGATCTCCAAGTTAAAAGTGCTCCTTCATCTCCGAGTTTGAAACTTTCCGTCATCTCTAGCTTAAAAGTGTTCCGTCATCTCTAGCTTAAAAGTGTTCCGTCATCTCTAGCTTGAAAGGATTCCGTCATCTCTAGCTTAAAAGGGTTCCGTCATCTCTAGCTTAAAAGTGTTCCGTCATCTCTAGCTTAAAAGTGTTCCGTCATCTCTAGCTTAAAAGGGTTCCGTCATCTCTAGCTTAAAAGTGTTCCGTCATCTCTAGCTTAAAAGGGTTCCGTCATCTCTAGCTTAAAAGTGTTCCGTCATCTCTAGCTTAAAAGGGTTCCATCATATCCGAGTCAAAAGCGTTCCATCATGTCTGAGTTAAAAGTGTTCTTTCATCTTTGAGTTTAAAGTGTTCCATCATCTCAGGGTCAAAAGTGTTCTGTCATCTTCAAGTTAAAAGCATCCCAACATCTCAGAGTTAAAAGTGTTCTGTCATCTCCAAGTTAAACGTCTTCCATCATATCTGAGTTAAAACTGTTCTTTGTCCTTCAAGTTAAAAGTGTACCATCATATCTGAGTTGAAAGCGTTTCGTCATCTGCGAATTAAAAGTGTTCCATCATCCCAGAGTTAGGAGTATTTCATCACCTCCATCATATCTGAGTTAAAAGCATTCCGTCATCTTTGAGTTAAAAGCGTTAGGTGATCTCTGAGTTAAAAGTGTTCTGTCATCTACGAGTTAAAAGTGTTCCATCATAACTGAGTTAAAAGTGTTCAATCATCTCAAAGTTTAAAGTATTCAGTGTCCCTCAAGTTAAAAGTGTTCCATTATATCTGAGTTAAAAGTGTTCAATCATCTCAAAGTTTAAGTATTCAGTGTCCTTCAAGTTAAAAGTGTTCCATTATATCTGAGTTAAAAGTGTTCAATCATCTCAAAGTTTAAGTATTCAGTGTCCTTCAAGTTAAAAGTGTTCCATTATATCTGAGTTAAAAGCGATCCGTTTTCTCCAAGTTTAAATCTTTCCATCATCTCCGAGTTCCAAAGTGTTCCAGTTACCAAGTCTGGGAAACTTGCCATAACAGCAATATTTCTATATGTAAACATCAAATGATACTTTTTATACAGCTGATATATTGCGAAAAACACTCGTCAAAAATGCTAAAATAATCGGAATATATCAGTAGCTTAGTTACACCCCGGGGCAGCCATCTTTGATTGTTAACTTGGTGGGGGGGTCTGCCATCTTGGTGTAGGAAATTCTGATCTCAGGGAGCATTCCAGTTGAAATTCCCCACTCAGAACTCGTAAATCCCGACTTCCGAGTACAAATGGAAGAATGCACCATAACACCTGCGTTAATAGCTCTTTAAGTGATTGTTTGCTCCTCGTTGGGCTGAAGATAATCTTATTACACACATCTACTCTGAAAGATGTGGTGTTAGGGCTCCAAAGTGGACCCACTGAGCCCACTTAGCCCTGCTGGTCTGGGATTGAGGAGCCAGTGGTGACTCAGCATTGTACCACTGTAGTCCTAAAATGGATCCCCTCATGACAGAGAAAGAGGAACGCTCTGACTCTGGTGCTTCGAGCATCAAATCCACTCTTTGCAAAACACAATGTCCTATCAGTTTGATTTCAGTTGGCTCAGTGTGTCCCTCGATTATCCACTGCAGGAGGTCGTTCAGCTGAGCTTGCAGTTTATGAGGTCGGAAACTCAAGTGTTATCACTTAATTTAGGGGGAAAAATCAAATAAAATAATATTACACATTACACATGAATGTCACCTAAACTGCACATAAAAGTAACAAAATCTGGCAGTGAGGTCAAAAACAATTTACTTGTTTAGTTTCAAGAAATATTATCAAGTGTTTTTGTCTCATTTTGAGTAAAAAATCTATTGATGTACTCAATATGAGCCACATTTAACTTATTAGTCCAGAAAAATGTTTCGTTGCACATTATTTAAAGAAAAAAAATGAGGTCTGAATTGCTTGTAACAAAGTAAAAAAAAATCTGCCAAAGGAATAAGAAAAAAGGTGTTTGTATCAAGACCATTGGCAGGTATCGTTTTTTACATGTAACAGCAATTCAGACCTCATTTTTTTCTTTTAATAACTTGAAAAAATACCTTTTTCTGGACTGATAAATACGATAATAAGATTTCAGTTTTTTGCAGTGAAGACTTTTTTTTTTTTACTTTACTTTAAACGTCTCAAGAAGCCGCCAACACAAATGTCACAAAGAGTCTCTATGTACGCAGACGATGTGATGATTTACACAGATGACCCCATAATTTGTATTCTGTGTTGTGGATATCTGGGTATTTTTCAGGTGTTTTCACAAACTATATTTTCAAGGAGTAGATGATACATACAGTAGTTTAAAGTGTCTAAAGATGGATTTGAAAATATGTGAATTGTTGCTGACCCATTCCCTTTAAGGGTCTGTCTTCACGCGGCTCATACATAAAGTCAAACCATAAACAGTCAGACTTTCTGTTGTTACTCTTTATGAGAAAATCAGGAGTTATTTTTGTCTTTGAATACCTTTAAAAAAGACATTTTTCTGGATCTTTCAGGTGGATTTGTTTCACATTTAGGCCCAGTCCCAATTGGACCCTTCCCTTTGTGTTACCGCGTTGTTTACCCCTGCCCCTTGGTGCACGGTTTTATGCCAAGGGAAAATTCTCATACCCCTTCCTTTTTAAGTGAGGTCCCACTTTGTCTTCATAGCCTTAACCCTTAACATGCAAAACCGAGGGCTAAGGGGTAAAACTTGGATTGTAGAGTCTATCAAGACAATTTCTAAAAGAAATAACTCAAACATTTGCAAACAAAAGAAGAGAGTGTAAACGGGAAAGTTTGAATCTCTGATTTCCTCATTCTTCTTTGTTTTCTCTTTCACAGGTATGGTACATGGATGGTTACCACAACAACCGCTTTGTCAGGGAGTACCAGTCCATGTACGACTTCATGACTACGGATAACTTCACCTCTCATCGCCTGCCTCACCCCTGGTCCGGCACGGGCCAAGTGGTCTACAACGGATCAATTTACTTCAACAAGTTCCAGAGTCACACCATCATCAAGTTCGACTTCAGCTCGTCCACCATCAGCCGCTCCCGGCAGCTCGACTTTGCCGGCTACAACAACATGTACCACTACTCCTGGGGCGGCCACTCCGATATAGACCTCATGGTGGACGAAGGGGGGCTGTGGGCCGTCTACGCCACCAACCAGAACGCCGGGAACATCGTCCTCAGTCAGCTGAACCCCAACACTCTGCAGATCATCCGCAGCTGGACCACCAACCACCCGAAGCGCAGCGCCGGAGAGGCCTTCATGATCTGTGGGACCATGTATGTTACCAACGGGTACTCTGGGGGCACCAAGGTGTACTACGCCTACTCCACCAACTCCTCCACCTACGAGTACATCGACATCCCTCTGACCAACAAATACGGCCACCTGTCCATGCTCGACTACAACCCTCGAGACAGAGCGCTGTACGCCTGGAACAACGGACACCAAGTCCTGTACAACGTCACACTGTATCACATCATACAGTAACACAAACACAGGTCCCCGTTTGATCCACATTTAGGTCCATTAGGTAAGACTTACGGTTACGCCCCTGCACTGTTACGACTAAAACATGACAAATAAAATACCGTGATATTTCTATCCTGAACAAACACAGCGGAGTCAGAGAAGCAAGTGGTTTTCAGGTCTTCTTTAGCACAGAGAGAGGTTTGTTAGCCTAGCTTAGCTTCCAATAGAGCTGCTCCAGTCTCAGCTCGTCCATTTAACCGCCAATCCTCAAGACGGTCTTCGATATCAATGCCATATAAACTCAATAATCTCAACTATTAGCGAGCTTCTACTGGTCTTGCTAAGTATGGGGCACCAATTGTAAAGTTTCATACACTGCAAACAACGTTTCTCCACATTTAGCTCTAAAATATCACTTTTTCTGCAGATTTAGAGAATTATTTGTGAAATTTGTTTATCAAATATTTTATATAAATGTAACCGGGGCACTGGACCAGCTCAATACCCTTGCAAGGGTGCTAGAGGAGGCATGGGAGTTTGCCCAGTCAATAGCTCGTTGTTACGGGCTGTTCAGTCTCTGTATGTCCGGAGTGAGAGCTTGAGTTGTAGGAAGCGATTTTGAGAAAGTTAAGCTCTGCTTCTCTGATGTCGACCACAGGATCTTCAACAGTGCCATTACAGCACTTGGTTCGATTATTTTCTAACGGGTGATTTAGCCGAATGTCTTTGACTTTCTCAAAATCCACTTGGCTGGATCGCTTCCTCCAATTTTTATTTGGTACTTCCTGTGGGCGGAAGTGTGAATTGCATGTTAGCTAAATATTTAGAAATCTTTCCTTAGGATTTATGAATCTTTAAAAAAATATTTAGTCTTAGAAAACTAAATGTTTAGAAACGTAGCTAAATATTTAGAATCAGGAAATTTATTTATGAAATTTATTAATAACATTCAACAATTTTATATAATATTTGACAAATATATTTCATAAATTTTTCTCTAAATCTGCAGAAAAAGTGATGTTTTGGGGCTAAATGTGGAGAAACATTATGTGTGGTGTGGGCAACTTTACAATCGGCGCCCCCTAGCTAAACTGGGCTGAACAAACCTCGTCACTCTCTGTCCTGAAGCGTTTTGTTCGTTTAGATATCTGAGCGCTTGAATGACGTTACTGTAAAGTTACTATTAAAGCACCGTTTTTGTTTGGGTATGACCAAAGTGTTAAACACACGACAGCACTTGAAATATAAATAAAAAAAACAATCACAGCGATAAAACTTCTATATCCATCACGATAAGAGACACTGCGATGTTCCAACGATGCACACAGACGAATGCTACACACGTTTACAAAGATGTTTTTATTTCAGCGATATCTTTTGACACGCAAATCAGACGTACTGTTCTTACTCTGGAGTAATAATATTAATACGTTTCTTATGACTGTTGTGCATTATAGAAAAAGCTCACTAGGGTCTCTCTTTTTCAACATTTCTTAAGTGTTTGGATCAGTTGTCGTAGGTTTAGCAGGGCTACCCCGACACCTTTCTCTCCATCTGGTTGTCTGAGAGACGCTCAGCAGCCTCGATCACATCCTCCCATCGGGTTCGGAAACCTGTCAGATCACGGAGCGAAGGCCAAAACGTTTGTGTGTGTTTAATCTTTAAATTTGGACGTGTGTTGGTATTAAAGCAATCTTTCGCAGCGTTACGGAACTCTTCTGGTTGTTTTGGTGTTTTTAAACTGAAGTAGGAGCTCCAAAGGCTCCTGCTTCTTCAGCTCAGGAGCCTCCATCATCACCGCGGTCCCCCAGCAGGTTGAATACTGTTCAACTTCAGAGGTGTATACAAGGAGGACACTGTTTGTCTACTGGACGATTTGGCAGTTTGTGTTACGCCAGAATACATTAGATGCGTCTCCAATTGAGTGTTCAGTCGTATCAAGACTTCCAGAGAGCTGGAGTCACAGACCCAGGAGTCCCACCCCAATCCCCTGGTCTGGCTCCGCTCTTTGTGTCCGTTTGTTGTTGTAGTTGAGATAAGACACACTTCGTTTCATTTTAAAAGTCACTGAGAGTTTTTAGGTAGTTTCCATGCACAACTTCCTGCTTTACTCAATCTTCTTTTTGTAAATTGACGCATCACTCCACCGTCAAAAGTAGGAGGTTTGCGTATCCGCTGCAACCTGCTGGAGCAGGGAAGCAGCCGGAACCCAATAAAGCAAACTGATGCGCATGACGGTGTCCTGATGGAGTGGGGACGCATCTGGTGTATTTTGAGAAGTTTGCATTTAGATGCTGTTGTTTTTGTCTTATTTCTAAAAGAAACATGTGATCAAACTTAAAATGAGCCACAAACACCTGATTAGTAGATTAGAAGAAACAAGGTCTTATCCTTAGATACTGAAGGACAAAATTAGTGTCTGAATTGCTTCCAGTACAACAGAAAAAATCTGACACAGGGGTAAGAAACATGTTATTGTTTAATATCTTGCATTTAAACTAGCGTTGTCAGGGGATTAAAAAAAAATGATCTAATTAATTAATTACAGGATTTGTAATTAATTAATTAATTAATTAATTGCAATTTAATCTCATACCTGTTTAAGGTCCCCAAATTAAGAATCTGAATTCCAGGACATTACAAAACTATAGAGCATGACTAATCAAATGAATACGTGAAGAAGAGGAGATTTGTAAAACCCTCTTCTGGTGGAGCTTGTCATTCAAAATCCTGCTCGTAAACTACTGTGGGTGAGAGCGGTGCGCTCTTTGGATGAGAGCTCAGCATGGATATGAGGAGAAGATGTGAGATGACAGAGACAAAGCGAGACGCTGCGAGTCAGAAAAGTTCAGGCAGCTCACGCTCCAACTGAGGATGTGTCGCGGTAGTTCAGAGAGAATGAAGAGATGAACGCGATCAGAAAAGTATGTTTTGTCTGTTTTTTGGATCAAAAACAGGAAGAGACATAAAAGAAGAGGGTCCACTCTTCTTAGGCAGTTTTGGTGATTGCATAGTGAGAGAAAACAATATTATTTGGGTCTTGACAGATCATTCAAGATGCGCTGAAGATTAATCTTGCATACATTTATTATTTTTAAAATGAATTAATTTGTATAATTAATCAATCTAATATACGCATTAAATTGCGACTTAACCCTTTTCAAGTCTCTCTATACGCAGACGATATGTTGGTTTATGTGACTGACCCCATAATTTGTATTCTATGTTGTAAATATTTTTGTGTTTTTTTCAGGATTATTTTTTTGGATATTCTAAGATTTAATGAAACATACAGAACTTAAAACCTCTAGTGCGTAGCAGTCTCTGCGGTGGACGGCTTTTTAAAAGGCATTTTCTCCTTAATTCAGTGTTCTCCAGTGTGGAACTGTAAATAAGCCTGTGTGAAGATTTTTTCATATTTTTTTATTTATTTTTAAAAATAATTAATTTAATTTACTTTTTTTTTTCCTTAGGACATGAAAAAAAATGTTTTCATATTTTTTTCTGTTTTACTGATTTTCCTTTTTTTTTTTACTTTTATGTTTCTTTTCAACATCAAACAGTATGAAATTCATATAAAAAAAGAATTACATTTTGTTTTCTAGTCATTCCGTGAATATTTATTTCCATTTCATACTTTGAAAAATATATGAACATTTTTTCACACAGTTTAACCTTTTATATTTATAGCTAATTAACTATTTAACCCTCTGATCCATGTCTGTGAATTGATATATTAAACCTTTTATTTTGAAAAAATAATTGAAAACATTTATTCTGTAGTGCCCTGAGAAGAATGAATATGCAGTTCCACTATAGAAACTACTGCTTTTAATAGAGCTGAATGTTTCATTAAATCTTTGAAAATATATTTTGTAAAAACACTGAAAACAAATTATGGGGTCAGTCACGTAAATCATCAAATCGTCTGCATATAGAGAGACTCTGAAAAAATTGAAACGATGCATGTTTAGTTTGTTAGGTGAGAATAATGTCTTAAAACAAGAAAATAAACAAGAATATTTTTCTTTCCCCTTCGGCAGATCCTTTTTAGGCTTTCTTCAAGCAACTTAGGCGCCATTTTTGTCCTTTAATATCTTGAAATAACTCTGTTTTTTTGGTTTGTTGGGTGGATGTGGATCATTTTAAGTCTAATAAGACATTTTTACAAAAAAAAATGAGACATAAACACTTGATTAGATTTCAGTTTTTCCAGTGGTCAGTATTAAACCATCATCAGTCTGCTGGTGTCAAACAGTAGATGTTAGATCAGTGTGTCCATGAAAAGGTCTGTTAGTGTCGTTTGCGGGGGGACAGTGTCGATCACCGGGCAGTTTGGGATGCTCTCCGTTCACTGCTGTTGATCCCCTGACAGGTCAAAGTCTGTCCAGGTGTTTTCTTTCTACTGGTGGGTCTTTTGGGCTTCGCCTGGTTTTGTTTTTGGACTTTAGGAAGAATGAGTCCAGTATTAACTCTGTCCATGTGAAATGCATGTAAACATGAAAGAATGTAAGAACCGGAGCAGAACGGCTCTGTCTGATTCAAATGATAGTCTCCACCTTTTTCATCGTCCTGTTACTGTTGTTTTCTTTAAACATTTGTTAATCCATATGCGACGACAGGAAACGAGTTATGAGGGTGTTTGACTCCATTTTAACAACGATCTGAGATTTCCTTTGGCTCCTTCTTGTGTTTTGTATTTTACCAGATTCTTCAGATTTGATGTCAGACGTTTGCCTCTAATTTTAAAGTGGAGCACTGAAATGTTATAATCTGATGGACACAGCATTGAAGATTCAGAATCTAAAGAGGAATAAAGACTGCATGATAAATATTTGTAAAGGATTTTTTTTTTCGTTTTGGTAACCACTGGCCTTAACAGCTGATGTGTTTTGGATTGCATCACCCTAAACCATGATGTTGAAGGTTTGTGTTTGTTCTTTTTTTTCTACAAAAGTCAAATAAAGAGGCTCCACTTGATAAATAAACCGTCAGCCTGCTGTGTCTCTTTGAGATGAAGTACGATCACACCTTTGAAAGTCTTCCTGCTGCACTAAGCCACCAGATGTGGTCTGTCTCTCTCAGGGTGACACTGAAAATGGATTTTAACGTCCACCTGGTTGCACGGTGGTGCAGTTAGTAGCGATGTCCTCACAGCAAACCAAAGTAAGAAAGTGTATAGAAAGTGCAAATAGCTTCACAAGAAAAAAGATGCTGACAGCTTGTCCATCATTGTCCAGTCAGCCAGCCTCCACCTCCACAGGGTCCAGGACTGAGCTTCTTCAGCAGTCTGTTCAGTCTCTGTCTCCTGGATCCTGTCTGCTCACAGCAGGTGAAGCTCTTCCCATGTGGCCTTGGTGTCTGGTGTTAGCTCTGTTAGCCATGTCTGTGAATAACATGATGCTACTCTGCCTTCTGGTATTCCCTCGGTTTCTGGGTTAGCACGGCTAGCTCGTCCATCTTATGGGAGATAGATCTTACGTTCCCAATAACGATGGATGGAAGGACAGGTCCATGTCGTCACTTCTTAGCTCACACCTGAGAACCAGCACGTCGTCCTCACCTCCTTCTCCTCACTTTGTGGGGAAACATCTGGCCTTGCACCAGTTAGCATTGACATGCTACAGGCTGCTAACAGCTGATTTCACATGTAAACAATGCAGCCATGGTTACATGTAGGATCTCCAGACAAACACAGGAGCAAAACTAGTAAAAATATCACTGAAGACAAAACCAGTTTGTTGTCTAGGACCAACAAATGAGCCATACAAAGTAACGATCCACTCCAAATTCAAAGATGACGAAAAAGAGATGAAAGAAACGGACAAAGAAAGGTGAGAGTTGTAGCAGGCAGCCACATTGTTTGTAAATCTGTCAAGAATTCAGCTTACTTCTAACTACATTATGCTAGATGGCCACTGGTGATGGAGCTGCCGACTCCGCCTTAAGACATCTAGCGTTTTTATATATATCTATGGTAGTGAATGCGTCTTTGCTTATTGCAGAAGTGGCGCAACAGATGCAGTTTGAAAAAATTTCAACTCTGGGAGCAGATTTCAAAAGTTTCTGTTTTAGGTCGGCTGAAATACTGTTTCCATGTAAACAAGAAGCCAAAATGCTAAAGTACCTAATGTTTCATCCTTAAACCATTGGAATGTGAACAGCCCTTAAATTGCTGCCGACCTGCTCAGGTGAACCAGGCCATGCACCTGCTGAATGCTGGGTAAGCTCCAGGCCCTAATGAGCCCTAGAGGGAGAAAGCGGTTAAAGACAATGGATGTTGGGTTTTTAATATCAGGTAATTCAGTCCATGGGTCGTTAACCGTTGTATAATCAGATGCCTGGTAGAAGCCTTAAAGAGCGTTAGAGAAAATCCAACCCTAACCTAGTTTCTGGTGAAGAGTCTTCACCTGTCAGGTGTGGTTGCCAAACTACATAAACCTTTTCAGCTGTTTTAACGAACCATGGATGAAATTATCTAATTAAAGAAAACGTCAACATCAATCATCTCTGACCCCTTTAGGGGTCACAGGATGCTGGAGCTCAGCCTATTCATTGGGCGCAACATCCGACTCACCTGAACCAGCCAACCACAGGGCTAACACTTACAGTAAAGTTGCCAGTAGGTGTGTAAAAATTCCTTTGGGTGTACTCCAACCTCCTCAGTGTCTGTGCCAGAAGCTGGAGTTAATTGTTGTTTTGGTTTTACCAAACAGATGGAGCTTTTGGCGCAGATGTTGTGACACTATTTGTGCTGTCCACGCCCTAGCATAACCACATTCCTGACTGAAGTTTTAACGAGTGTGAGAGAATACCATCATCACAAGTGACCTGAACTTCATTCTACTAACCCCCTTTTCCTTCAGAACTGCCTTAATCCTTGGTGGCATAAATTCAACAAGGTCCTGGAAACATTCCTCAGAGAGTTTGCTCCATATTGACATGATAGCATCACACAGTTGCTGCAGATTTGTCGTCTGAACATCCATGATGAGAATCTCCAGTTCCACCACATCCCAAAGGTGCTCTATTGGATTGAGATCTGGGGACTGTGGAGGACATTTGAGTACAGGGAACTCATTGTCATGTTGAAGAAAGCAGTCTGAGATGATTCCAGCTTTATGACATGGAGCGTTATCCTGCTGGAAGTAGCCATCAGAAGATGGGTACACTGTGCTCATAAAGGGATGCACATGGTCAGCAACAATACTCAGGTAGGCTGTGGACTTTAAACCATGCTCAGTTGGTACTAAGGGGCCCAAAGTGAGCCAAGAAAATCTCCCCCACACCATTACACCAGCAGCAGCAGCCTGAACCGTTGATACAAGGCAGGATGGATCCATGCTTTCATGTTGTTGAGGCCAAATTCTGACCCTACCATCTGAATGTGGAGCAGAAATCCAGACTCATCAGACCAGGCAATGTTTTTCCAATCTTCTATTGTCCAGTTTTGGTGTTGCTGTGTGAATTGTAGCCTCAGTTTCCTGTTCTTAGCTGACAGGAGGGTCACCCGGTGTGGTCTTCTGCTGCTGTAGCCCATCTGCCTCAAGGTTGGACGTGTTGTGTGTTCAGAGATGCTCTTCTGCAGACCTCAGTTGTAACCAGTGGTTATTTGAGTTACTGTTGCCTTTCTATCAGCTCCAACCAGTCTGTCCATTCTCCTCTGACCTCTGGCATCAACAAGGCATTTTGTCCCACAGAACTGCTGCTCACTGGATATTTCCTCTTTTTGGGACCATTCTTTATGGGATACTAAAATTCATATTTCATATTCTAAAATTCAGAATATGAAATATGATATGTACTGGGTCATCATCACTTTCAACACTGTCAGGAAAAAAATTATCATACAAACCTGCAACTAACACCAAATTGTAGCAGACAGTCTGCTGAAAGGAAGTATAACATTAAAGTAGGACTTAAGTGTTGGCAACAATCACAATATGCTTGATGGAGGTTTTCGCTCTTTGACTGCTTTTTTGATCAGTTATACGACTTTGACTGAGGGCGGGGGATCAAAGCATAAGAGGCTGGTTCGAGGCTGGTACGTAACAACGACCTGCGCTAGACCTGTAATGTAATAAATGACCCAAGATATAACATGTTGTTATGTTTTGGGCTCAGTATTGTTACATAACATTGAAAAGAGGTTAAAGGGGTGTGACACATGTTTGAAAAAAAAACCACAACCAGAATTTATCTGATTAACAGCCAAATAAAGTCACGCCCCGTTATTAGAGAGACGTTTGAGCTTCTTTAAAAACCGCAGCTCAGAGGAGGTCTGAAAACAAAGCCAAACACCAGCTTTCTCCTTATAAAGGCGACTGATCAAGAGGAAGACAAATCATTCAGCAGCTTACCTGACTCTGACACCACACACCGAGCGTCTGCACACCTGTGAGTATTTCAGCTCCTTTTCTCTGCTTCTACAGTCACTCTTTGAGATTGTTAAAACTGGATAATATTTGTAATTTACCTAAACACACACGTTAAATCTACTTGTTCTGTCACTGTCTTTGATGCAGGATCTGATAATGGCAAAGTACATCTCAGAGCTCCAAGTTTCTCTCAATCCAGATGAAGAGGCTGTGTTGGAAGAAAAAGGCTTCAGCAAAATTAACGTGGACTTGAACCAAGGGAGCAGAGACAACAAAACCTTCATCTGGTTTAAAAGAGGCACAGAGGGGATCACTGACATCCAGCTGTCATTAAGTCCAGCAGAGCAGGACGCCCTGAGATCTAAAGGCTACACCATGATTGAGAAAAACCTCAACCCTGACAGCAGTGAGGACCCCTTCAACCTGTGGTACAGTAGGTGCTTGTTTTTAGGCCTTGGCATTGTGGACCTGGATGTCACAGCTGGTTCAGACGATGGGGACGACATGTTGCGCTCTGGCTGGGGAGGGATTGGCTATGTTGGCGAAAAGGGGCCGAAGTTTTCCCTGCTGACGAAGCGAGAGATCCAACCTGTTCTTCCTGTGGCGGGTGCAGCACCACCACCTCTTAAACTGAATATCTCTGATGTGCCTGATTCTCCATTTTAACAGATCTGAGCGCGCTCACTGCAGAGGAGCTCTGAGAGTTAAACCATGTTTAATCAGTGTGGTGATTTCCTCTTCTCTAAATCAGGTCATTCAAGAGTTTATCTGACAGAGTGAGAAAATAAAAATGAATGAAGATCAGTAACATGAGCTTTGACTCTTCTTGTTTGTCTCGCTTTTTAATAACAACCAAACTTCACTGAAATCTGAATAAGTTTGGTTTCACATTTTAAAGTTTTATCCCAGAGCCAAAACCTGCTCAACAAACAAGCATGAACAATGAGGTCAGTCGTGTGTAGTTCAAATAAAACCTCCTGTTACTGAAATAATGCGCTCTCACTTTAAGAACATCGCCTATCACAGTTTCCTGTCTCTAACAGGTCGTTATGGAGGGATATCAAGTTTCTTTGACTATGATTGGTCAGGGGGTGGGGCTTAGAGATGAGCAGTGTTTGGAGTCTCTGATTCAGTTTGGGGTAAATGCAAAGCACAGTCAACCAAACACAAGACTATGGATTAAAATCACCTTCTGGGAATTAAAGTTTGCAGCAATAAGTCGCTTTTTTACTTTAAAAGAAAAACTCATGATAACAAGAGTGAGGAGATCGTTTCACACTGGATGTTGTATCATCGTGATGCTGCCGGTTTAAACTCCTGAAAGAATAAAACATTAATCTTAACCCCTTTCTTCCTGGATTCAACTTTTTGTAAGTTTTTCATTCTCACAGGTGTTAAATCGAGTGGATATTGTAAATATAAACAAATCACATACAAAAGTTATAATTAAGTAATATGACAGATATAGCTTTAAGAAGTTCACCCTCTGATTAATATATTTGGAAATACTGCGTTTGATATGATCCTTGGTTTGTGTTGAATATGAATCAAAAGGTGTTAGTAGGAACGTCCAAAATTCAACAACAGACACCAAGGGGATAAAGTCTGTAATCTGGGTCTTTATCGGTCTATGATTCTGGATTTGAAAACAGTACTTCATGACAGAACAAACTTTTTTTTTTCAAATGACTGGCATTTAAAAAACATTTACCTATTCAAAAGCTGTTAAAAGTGGCGTTAGCGTCAGATTCTCAAGTTCTCGACGGAAACTGCCAATATGGCCGCTATAGCCGATCTGCTTCATTTTCCGTTTCAGAAACATGTGGGTGACGTCGGCGAGACACCGCCCATGTTTTGAACAGTCTATGACAATAATATGATTAAAACTTCCTTTAGTTGTCTAGCTCAGAGCCTTTTGGTGACTTCAAGATGATGTGTGATATTTCTGTCAAAAAACATCTGCCACTGAAAGTTCACTGTTAGTCTGAGTGGAGTGTGGATCATATCAAGTCTAATAAGAATATTTATAATTTTATGATTCGGTTGAAGCGGTTTATTTAGTTAAGGGACTGTGACTGAGGGCGGGGGAACAAAGCATAAGAGGTTTGTTAGAGGTCGATGTGTAACAATGACCTGCAGTGGATAAAGCCTGAGATGTAATAGTTGCGTTCCTGTAGGAGTAGAAAGAAACAAGTCAACTCCTGCTGTTGACAATAACACCTTCAAAAACAGAGAATAACCACGTGGCATTGAAAAGAGGTTAAAGGGGTGTGACACCATGCAAGAAAAAGAAAAACAGCCAGATAAAGTCACGCCCTTTAAAAACCACAGCTCAGAGGAGGAGGTCTGAAAACAAAGCCAAGCACCAGTTTCTCCATATAAAGGCAAGAACCAACACATTCAGCAGCTTACCTGACTCTGACACCAAACACCGAGCATCGGCACACCTGTGAGTATTTCAGCTCCTTTTCTCTGCTTTTACCGTCACTCTTCAAGACTATTTAGACTGGATTTTATTTTGTTATTTACCCCACTATCTTTGATGCAGGAGCTGAAAATGGCCAAGTACATCTCAGAGCTCCAAGTTTCTCTCAATCCAGATGAAGAGGCCATGCTGAGACAAAGAGGCTACAGAAGAATTAATGTGGACTTGAACCAAGGGAGCAGAGACAACAAAACCTTCATCTGGTTTAAAAGAGGCACCGAGGGGATCACTGACATTCAGCTGTCATACCATCCAGTGATGCCAGATTTCCTGAGGTCTGAAGGCTACACCCAGATTGGGAAAAACCTCAACCCTGACAGCAGCGGGGTCCCCATCAACCTGTGGTACTACAAAGGGAACTTATTGACGGACTTTTGCATCGTGGAGCTCGCTGTCATCACTGACATATTTAATAGGGCCCCAAAGTTTAGCTCTGGCTGGATGAGGATGGGCTGTGACCTGACCAGGAAGACCACGGGGCCGAAGGTTTACCTGTGGATGAGGAGAGAGATCAAGGCCTCCGTCTGTGATGTCCCCACATTTCTTAACTCCAGAACGGGTGTGATTTCCTCTGAATGTGGCTTCAACGGTGTGTATGAAATGACCAACAGAAGATCAGCACGGTTAAGGCCAAGACCTTTAGAGAGACTCCCATATTTAAGGCAAGATTCAGAAAGACCTTATATAAGGGGAGAACTGTACGGTACTGGTTCAGCAAACTATTCTGGATATAAAACTTATAGTGCAGCTCCTCTTAAACTGATTATCTCTGATGTGCCTGATTCTCCATGATAACAGATCTGAGCGCGCTCACTGCAGAGGAGCTCTGAGAGTTAAACCATGTTTAATCAGTGTGGTGATTTCCTCTTCTCTAAATCAGGTCATTCAAGAGTTTATCTGTCAGAATGTAAAATAAAAATGAATGAAGATCAGTAACATGAGGTTTGACTCTTTTTCTTTGTCTCACTTTTTAATAACAACCAAACTTCACTGAAATCTGAATAAGTTTGGTTTCACATTTTAAAGTTTTATCCCAGAGCCAAAACCTGCTCAACAAACAAGCATGAACAATGAGGTCAGTCGAGTGTAGTTCAAATAAAACCTCCTGTTGCTGAAATAATGCGCTGTCACTTTAAGAACATCACCCATCACAGTTTCCTGTCTCTAACAGGTCGTTATGGAGGGATATCAAGTTTCTTTGACTATGATTGGCAGAGTTGGGTATATAACTACAAGTAACGAACGTTACAAGTAGTTAAATTACTTTTGATAGGAACGAGTAGTGTAACGGCACTACTCCTCCTAGATTAGTAGTTAAACTAGAGTTACAAATGAAACGCCACGATCCTTACTTTTACAATGACTGCAAACAGAGCAACCAAAATATTACTATTTAAGCTGAGTTCTTTTATCACCACCAGTCGATTGAACGGTGGCCATACAAGCAACTACTCGCTATCTCTTCTGGGTCAGGGCTGATGGAACCGTCACAGTAAAATCAGTTGCTTTATATAAATCTGTGCCCCACAGACAATATGTGCTCCCTCCTGCTGTAAATGCCCCTTTTAAAGGATAAGTTCGGTTTATACCGCTTTTACATTATTTATAGAATGAAGTAGAACAGAATACTCACCCAGAAGGTTTTCCTGATCCAAGCAGTGCTTCGGGAGATATTTAGATCCAAAATCGTTCAGCGGACGTCCATATATTGGGATCCATCGGGGCAGAGACAGCGCCGCTCCTAAAACTGAATTAATCGTCCAAAAACTTGTGTTTTTCACCAATATTCCATCATGGTCCACTCCAAGTTAGTGCTCTCAGTTAGCGTGTTCAATACTTTTTTCTGTGTTATCGTACTTAATTCACCATAATCATCATTTATGGACCTAAACGTTGTGATTTCTTTTCCTGTGTGGATTATTTGAGTTAATACCAATGTCTGGGAAAAATTTGGTTTGAATTGCAGCTTTGAAAATAAATGTAATGATAAAAAAGTTGACGCGTTCAATACTTCTTTTCCCCACTGTAAAGATATAAGTGAGTCACATCAGCCCATAGCCATGGTTTTCCTAAATCTATAGAGGTGCTGCTGTTCACTTTGCAGAGAAAAAAGACATCACAGTGAGTAAAAATATAATAGAAGCAAAAAAACGCTCAGAAAGGGTTTGGGATGCTGAGGGTTAAGGAACTGTGTTTGAAGCACAAGAGTCTCTACTGTGAAATTAAAAAGAGAAATTAAAAAAAAAAGTGTTCAGCAAGAAAATGAACTAAGTCGACTGTTACTTTAAAAAGGAAACATTTAAAGAACTTCCTGAAACCAAAAAGTGGTTCAAAGTGTGACACATGTTAGGAAGAATCACAGACGCTCTTTCCTGATAAGAACACCAACACCTGGTTTACAGCCAAAAAAAGTCACACCCTGTTATCAGAGAGACATATCAGCTCAGAGGAGGAGGTCTGAAAACAAAGCAGAGCAAGAGTTTTCTCCATGTTAAGGCAAGAACGGACACATTCAGCAGCTTACCTGGGAAAAATCCCTGACGGTGTTTCCTGATAACACCAACCCCAAGCACCAGATTTCTCCATATAAAGGCGACTGATCCAGAGGAAGAGCACGACATTCAGCAGCTTACCTGACTCTGACACCAAACACCGAGCGTCTGCACACCTGTGAGTATTTCAGCTCCTTTTCTCTGCTTTTACTGTCACTTTTTGAGATTGTTAAAACTGGATTTTAATTTGTGATTTACCTCATTATTTTTGATGCAGGAGCTGAAAATGGCAAAGTACATCTCAGAGCTCCAAGTTTCTCTCAATCAGGATGAAGAGGCCGTGTTGAAAGAAAAAGGCTTCAGAAGAATTAAAGTGGACTTGAACCAAGGGAGCAGAGACAACCAAACCTTCATCTGGTTTAAAAGAGGCACCGAGAGGATCACTGACATTCAGCCGTCATACAGTCCAGAGAGGTCGGATTACCTGAGGTCTTTAGGCTACACCCTGATTGAGAAAAACCTCAACCCTGACAGCAGTGGGGACCCCATTTATCTGTGTTACTACGCAGGTCACTTCGTATCAGGCGGTTACATCGTGGAGCTGGATGTCACAGCTGACCCAGACGATGAGGACGACAAGATGAGCTCTGGCTGGGAGAGGATGGGCTATGAACTGAGCAGAAAACCCACAGGGCCGAAAGTTTACCTGTGGATGAGGAGAGAGATTGAGGCCTCTGTCTGTGGTGTCCCCACATTTCTTAACTCCAGAACGGGTGTGATTTCCTCTGAAAGTGGCTTCAACGGTGTGTATGAAATGACCAACAGAAGACCATTGCCTCCACCAGCTCGATATCCAGGGCCAGATTGGGAAGATTTTAATGTGGGGGGAGAAATGTTCAGTTTTGATGAAGACTACTCTAGATATGGAAGAGGATGTTGTACAACCTCGTCTGCAACTTCTCTTAGACTGAGTATCTCTGATGTGCCTGATTCTCCAATTTCACCAGATCTGAGCGTGCTCCCTGCAGAGGAGCACTGAGAGTCAAACCATGTTTAATCAGTGTGGTGATTTCCTCTTCTCTAAATCAGGTCATTCAAGAGTTTATCTGACAGAATGAGAAAATAAAAACTAATAAAGATCAGTAACATGAGCTTTAACTCTTTTTCTTTGTCTCACTTTTTAATAACAACCAAACTTCACTGAAATCTGAATAAGTTTGGTTTCACATTTTAAAGTTTTATCCCAGAGCCAAAACCTGCTCAACAAACAAGCATGAACAATGAGGTCAGTCGTGTGTTGTTCAAATAAAACCTCCTGTTACTGAAATAATGCGCTGTCACTTTAAAATATCACCCATCACAGTTTCCTGTCTCTAACAGGTCGTTATGGAGGGATAGTAAGTTTCTTTGACTATGATTGGTCAGGGGGCGGGGCTTAGAGATGAGCAGTGTTTGGAGTCTCTGATTCAGTTTGGGGTAAATGCAAAGCACAGTCAACCAAACACAAGACTATGGATAAAAACCACCTTCTAGGAATTAAAGTTTGCAGCAATAAGTCGCTTTTTTACTTTAAAAGAAAAACTCATGAATACAAGAGTGAGGGGATTGTTTCACACTGGATGTTGTATCATCGTGATGCTGCCGGTTTAAACCCCTGAAAGAATTAAAGTTTAATCTTAACCCCTTTCTTCCTGGATTCATTTACAGTTACATAAGAAAAAATGTTCTTTGTAAGTTTTTCTATCCTTACAGGTGCGAAATTGAGTGGATTTTGTAAATATAAGCAAATCACATACAAAAGTTATGAATAAGTAATATGACAAATATAGCTTTAAGAAGTCGTTCACCCTCTGATTAATATATTTGGAAATACTGCGTTTGATATGATCCTTGGTTTGTGTAAAAAATGAATCAAAAGGTGTTAGTAGGAACGTCCAAAATTCACAACAACAGACACCAAGGGGATAAAGTCTGTAATCTGGGTCTTTATCGGTCTATGATTCTAGATTTGAAAAACAGTACTTCATGATCCCAGGGCTGCTGACGGACCCAGAACACACTTTTTTTCAAATAACTGGCATTTAAAAACATTTGCCTATTTAAAACATAGACAGTATAAAACATGGACGTAGTCTCACCAATGTCACTCGTCTGTTTCTGAAATGGAAATTGAAGCAGATCAGCTAAAGCGGCCATGTTGGTAGTGGCAAGGGCTTCGCCTACAGCCATAGGACGCCTGTTGGTCATGTGACCCTCAGGTGTGCCCCTTATTAAGGGGGGCTTGTGATCTTAATATCATCTGTACGGCCAAGTTAGAAAAAAAATCCCCCCCCCCTACAGTGGGTGCCATTAGTAAAATTAGTGACTCAGACAGGAGACGTTTGTTGAACCAGGCTGTAAATAGGTTAATTTCTGCTTTGAAATTGTTTTTTTGGCTTGGTGTGTTTGTGACTTCCTGTACTTCCAGAGCCAGCCTCAAGCAAACACTCGAGAAACAGCAGATTTTAGCACTTGTCTCATATTTCCAGAAAGGAGATTGCCGCTTGGTTACATCTGGTTTTAGCCCTGGTTGTTCCCACCTCATAGAAGCAAAAACCAACCTAAAATTCCAACCAGCTTATTTTAGGTGGAGGAATCTGTAGATTCTCTAAAGATAGAACCACAACACTTTTTTACTGTGTTCCTTATGCCTCGGGGTACTTCAAAGTGTGTTGTTTGTATTCCCACCTCATTTAAAAAAATAAAAAATAAAAAAATCAGAAAATTAAAAAATTCAATTTTTGTTTCTTTTTTTGTAATAAACCACAGCTTTTAAAGGTCCCATATTCTGCTTCTTTCCTGCAGTTTAATATGGATCATTGATGTCCTCATGAAATGGTAGTAACATGTTTTGGTCCCAAAAAGCCAATAAATCAAGCACAGCAGCATTGTTTCCAGGCTCTCATAGCCCCTCTGTTCAGAACGCTCTGATTTAGTGGGCGTGGCCTTCATATGTAAATGAGCCACCGCTGATACCGCCCCGCTCTTCAGGGTCACTGAGAGCGACGCCACGAGCTCCGAGTGCACAATGTTTAGAAAACAGAGAAGCTTGTTTACCGTAACATTACAGGCTAAAACAACAGGCTAACTGCAGCTAAAGTTAGCATCCTGAAGCTAACACAGAGACAGGGGGGACACTGAGGAAAAGCTCTTCCATCTGCTCCACAGCACACAGCATTTAAAATACTCACATTTCCAGGGTCCCAGGTTTGTTGGAGGATGGTTGGTAATGCGCCTGGATTCAGGACCAGTCTATTGGCTAGCCCTCTGTTGGACTGTCCAAAGTTGGAAAAGCAGTCGGCCGTGAAGTGACTAGCGCACACATGCACAGTTTTACTGAGTGTAGCTGGAACATTTCCTTGATAAATGAACTCTAGACACTTAGTCTGTCTTCTTCTGAGATGGGAAGCTTGAGCATGGAACTATGTGGCTGTTTACAGCCAGAAACAGAGCAGTGATGGCTCTTCAACTTTGGCATTCCCCTTCCGAGGACAGGAGTGGGTGGGGAGGGGGTTTGGGGTATCTGCTGTGGTGGACCAATCAGGTCAGACTTGCTTCTGATTGGTCAAAAAAGGGAATTGCTGACGTCGGCAAATCCCCAAAATCCAAACAGCTTGTTTTAGGTCAGAATTTTACATTCACATGCTCTACTAAGTACAGGTTTGGTCATTAAATATCACATTTTGTGGGCTGGGAGGAAAGACAAAGACCCACAAATTTCACTAAGAGACTTAATAAAGTGATTTTTGCATAATATGGGACCTTTAATTTTTTTACACTACATAAAGACAGAAGTAAATACATCAGGCTACAGCCATGGTTGACCTAAATCTATAGAGGTGCTGGGTTTACTTTACAGAAAAAAAAGACATCACAGTGAGTAAAAATATAATAGAAGCAAAAAAACGCTCAGAAAGGGTTTGGGATGCTGAGGGTTAAGGAACTGTGGTTGAAGCACAAGAGTCTCTACTGTGAAATTAAAAAGAGAAATTTAAAAAAAAAGTGTTCAGCAAGAAAATGAACAAAGTCGACTGTTACTGTAAAAAGGACACATTTAAAGATCTTCCTGACACTGAAAAGTGGTTTCAGAGTGTGACACATGTTAGGAAGAATCACTGACGCTCTTTCCTGATAAGAACACCAACACCTGATTTACAGCCAAAAAAAGTCACGCCCTGTTATCAGAGAGACATATCAGCTCAGAGGAGGAGGTCTGAAAACAAAGCAGAGCAAAAGTTTCTCCATGTTAAGGCAAGAACGGACACATTCGGCAGCTTACCTGGGAAAAATCCCTGACGGTGTTTCCTGATAACAACAACCCCAAGCACCAGATTTCTCCATATAAAGGCGACTGATCCAGAGGAAGAGCACAACATTCAGCAGCTTACCTGACTCTGACACCAAACACTGAGTTTGCACATCTGTGAGTATTTCAGCTCCTTTTCTCTGCTTTTACTGTCATTCTTTGAGATTGTTGAGACTGGATTATATTTTGGAGTTTTCCTAGACACACTGGTGAAATCTACTAACTACTCATTTTGTTTGATGCAGGATCTGAAAATGGCAAAGTACATCTCAGAGCTCCAAGTTTCTCTCAATCCAGATGAAGAGGCCGTGTTGGAAGAAAAAGGCTTCAGCAAAATTAACGTGGACTTGAACCAAGGGAGCAGAGACAACAAAACCTTCATCTGGTTTAAAAGAGGCACAGAGGGGATCTCTGACATATACCTGTCATTCGGTCCAGCAGTGCATGACGTCCTGAGGTCTGAAGGTTACACCCAGATTGAGAAAAACCTCAACCCTGACAGCAGCAGGAACCCCATCAACCTGTGGTACTGCGGAGGGATTTCGGGTTTAGGCCGTTACATCGTGGAGCTGGATGTCACAGCTGGCCCAGATGAGGACCACAATATGAGCTCTGGCTGGGGAGGGATTGGCTATGAACTGATCAGAAACAGGCCGATGGTTTACCTGTGGATCAAGCGAGAGATCCAACCTGTTCCTCCTAAGTCAGGTTCAGCTCCTCTTAGACTGAATATCTCTGATGTGCCTGATTCTCCTTTATAACAGATCTGAGCGCGCTCACTGCAGAGGAGCACTGAGAGTTAAACCATGTTTAATCAGTGTGGTGATTTCCTCTCCTCTAAATGAGGTCATTCAGGAGTAAATCTGACAGAATGAAAAAATAAAAATGAATGAAGATCAGTAACATGCGCTTTGACTCTTTTTCTTTGTCTCACTTTTTAATAACAACCAAACTTCACTGAAATCTGAATAAGTTTGGTTTCACATTTTAAAGTTTTATCCCAGAGCCAAAACCTGCTCAACAAACAAGCATGAACAATGAGGTCAGTCGTGTGTTGTTCAAAGAAAACCTCCTGTTACTGAAATAATGCGCTGTCACTTTAAGAACATCAACCATCACAGTTTCCTGTCTCTAACAGGTCGTTATGGAGGGATATCAAGTTTCTTTGACTATGATTGGTCAGGGGGCGGGGCTTAGAGATGAGCAGTGTTTGGAGTCTCTGATTCAGTTTGGGGTAAATGCAAAGCACAGTCAACCAAACACAAGATTATGGATTAAAATCATGTTCTAGGAATTAAAGGTTGCAGCAATAAGTCGTTTTTTTACTTTAAAAGAAAAACTCATGATAACAAGAGTGAGGGGATCGTTTCACACTGGATGTTGTATCATCGTGATGCTGCCGATTTAAACTCCTGAAAGAATAAAACATTTATCTTAACCCCTTTCTTCCTGGATTCATTTACAGTTACATAAGAAAAAAATGTTTTTTGTAAGTTTTTCATTCTTACAGGTGTTAAATTGAGTGGATATTGTAAATATAAGCAAATCACATACAAAAGTTATGAATAAGTAATATGACAGATAAAGCTTTAAGAAGAAGTTCACCCTCTGATTAATATATTCGGAAATACTGTGTTTGATATGATCCTTGGTTTGTGTAAAAAATGAATCAAAAGGCGTTAGTAGGAATGTCCAAAATTCACAACAACAGACACCAAGGGGATAAAGTCTGTAATCTGGGTCTTTATCGGTCTATGATTCTGGATTTGAAAAACAGTACTTCATGATCCCAGGCCTGCTGACGGACCCAGAACACACTTTTTTTCAAATAACTGGCATTTAAAAACATTTGCCTTTTCAAAACATAGACTGTATAAAACATGGACGTAGTGTCACCAATGTCACTCGTCTGTTTTTGAAAGGGAAATTGAAGCAGATCGGCTATAGCGGCCATATTGGTAGTGGCAAGGGCTTCACCTACAGCCATAGGACGCCTGTTGGTCATGTGACCCTTAGGTGGGCCTCTTATTAAGGGGGGCTTGCGATCTTAATATCATCTGTACGATCAAGTTAGAAACCCCCCCCCCCCTACAGTAGGTGCCAGTAGTAAAATTAGCGACTCAGACAGGAGACGTTTGTTGAACCAGGCTGTAAATAGGTTAATTTCTGCTTTGAAAACGTTTTTTTTTAGGTTTGGTGTGTATGTGACTTCCGGTACTTCCAGAGCCAGCCTCAAGTGGACACTCGAGAAACAGCAGATTTTAGCACTTGTCTCATATTTCCAGACCAGGGGTTGCCGCTTGGTTACATCTGGTTTTAGCCCTGGTTGTTCCCACCTCATAGAAGCAAAAACCAACCTAAAATTCCAACCAGCTTATTTTAGGTGGAGGAATCTGTAGATTCTCTGAAGAGAGAACCACAACACTTTTTTACTGTGTTCCTTATGCCTCAGGGTACTTCAAAGTGTATTGTTTGTACTCCCACCTACAGCTTTTAAAGGTCCCATATTCTGCTCCTTTTCTGCAGTTTAATCTGGATCACTGATGTCTTCATGAAATGGTAGTCACATGTTTTGGTCCCAAAAAGCCAATAAATCAAGCACAGCAGCATTGTTTCCAGGCTCTCATAGCCCCTCTGTTCAGAACGCTCTGATTTAGTGGGCGTGGCCTTCATATGTAAATGAGCCACCGCTGATACCGCCCCACTCTTCCACATCACTGAGAGCAGCGCCACGAGCTCTGAGTGCACAATGTTTAGAAAACAGCGAAACTCGCTTACCATAACATTATAGGCTAAAACAACAGGCTAACCGCAGCTGAAGTTAGCATCCTGAAGCTAACACAGAGACAGGGGGGACACTGAGGAAAAGCTCTTCCATCTGCTCCACAGCACACAGCATTTAAAATACTCACATTTCCAGGGTCCCAGGTTTGTTGGAGGACGGTTGGTAATGCGCCTGGATTCAGGACCAGTCTATTGGCTAGCCCTCTGTTGGACTGTCCAAAGTTGGAAAAGCAATTGGCCGTGAAGTGACTAGCACACACATGCACAGTTTTACTGAGTGTAGCTGGAACATTTCCTTGATAAATGAACTCTAGACACTTAGTCTGTCTTCTTCTGAGATGGGAAGCTTGAGCATGGAACTATGTGGCTGTTTACAGCCAGAAACAGAGCAGTGATGGCTCTTCAACTTTGGCATTCCCCTTCCGGGGACAGGAGTGGGTGGGGAGGGGGTTTGGGGTATCTGCTGTGGTGGACCAATCAGGTCAGACTTGCTTCTGATTGGTCAAAAAAGGGAATTGCTGACGTCGGCAAATCCCCAAAATCCAAACAGCTTGTTTTAGGTCAGAATTTTACATTCACATGCTCTACTAAGTACAGGTTTGGTCATTAAATATCACATTTTGTGAGCTGGGAGGAAAGACAAAGACCCACAAATTTCAGTAAAAGACTTAATAAAGTGATTTTTGCATAATATGGGACCTTTGATTTTTTTACACTACATAAAGACAGAAGTAAATACATCAGGCTACAGCCATGGTTTTCCTGAATCTATAGAGGTGCTGGGTTTACTTTACAGAAAAAAAAGACATCACAGTGAGTAAAAATATAATAGAAGCAAAAAAACGCTAAGAAAGTGTTTGGGATGCTGAGGGTTAAGGAACTGTGTTTGAAGCACAAGAGTCTCTACTGTGAAATTAAAAAGAGAAATTTTAAAAAAAAGTGTTTAGCAAGAAAATGAACAAAGTCGACTGTTACTGTAAAAAGGAAACCTTTAAAGAGCTTCCTGAAACCAAAAAGTGGTTCAGAGTGTGACACATGTTAGGAAGAATCACTGACGCTCTTTCCTGATAAGAACACAGACACCTGATTTACAGCCAAAAAAAGTCACGCCCTGTTATCAGAGTGACATATCAGCTCAGAGGAGGAGGGCTGAAAACAAAGCCGAGCAAAAGTTTTCTCCATGTTAAGGCAAGAACGGACACATTGAGCAGCTTACCTGGGAAAAATCCCTGCTGTGTTTCCTGATAACAACAACCCCAAACACCACCTTTCTCCATATAAAGGCGACTGATCCAGAGGAAGAGCACGACATTCAGCAGCTTACCTGACTCTGATACAGCGTCTGCACACCTGTGAGTATTTCAGCTCCTTTCCTTTGCCTTTATCGTCACTCTTTGAGATTGTTAAAACTGGATTATAATTTGAAGTTTTCCTAAACACACTGGTTAAATCTAGTAACTACTCATTTTGTTTGATGCAGGATCTGAAAATGGCAAAGTACATCTCAGAGCTCCAAGTTTCTCTCAATCCAGATGAAGAGGCCGTGTTGAAAGAGAAAGGCTTCAGAAGAATTAAAGTGGACTTGAACCAAGGGAGCAGAGACAACCAAACCTTCATCTGGTTTAAAAGAGGCACTGAGAGGATCACTGACATTCAGCCGTCATACAGTCCAGAGAGGTCGGATTACCTGAGGTCTTTGGGCTACGCCCTGATTGAGAAAAACCTCAACCCTGACAGCAGCGGGGACCCCATTTATCTGTGTTACTACGCAGGTCACTTCGTATCAGGCGGTTACATCGTGGAGCTGGATGTCACAGCTGACCCAGACGATGAGGACGACAAGATGAGCTCTGGCTGGGAGAGGATGGGCAGTGAACTGAGCAGAAAGCCCACAGGGCCGAAAGTTTACCTGTGGATGAGGAGAGAGATTGAGGCCTCTGTCTGTGGTGTCCCCACATTTCTTAACTCCAGAACGGGTGTGATTTCCTCTGAAAGTGGCTTCAACGGTGTGTATGAAATGACCAACAGAAGACCATTGCCTCCACCAGCTCGATATCCAGGGCCAGATTGGGAAGATTTCAATGTGGGGGGAGAAATGTTCAGTTTTGATGAAGACTACTCTAGATATGGAAGAGGATGTTGTACAACCTCGTCTGCAACTTCTCTTAGACTGAGTATCTCTGATGTGCCTGATTCTCCAATTTCACCAGATCTGAGCGCGCTCCCTGCAGAGAAGCACTGAGAGTTAAACCATGTTTAATCAGTGTGGTGATTTCCTCTTCTCTAAATCAGGTCATTCAAGAGTTTATCTGACAGAATGAGAAAATAAAAACTAATGAAGATCAGTAACATGAGCTTTAACTCTTTTTCTTTGTCTCACTTTTTAATAACAACCAAACTTCACTGAAATCTGAATAAGTTTGGTTTCACATTTTAAAGTTTTATCCCAGAGCAAAAACCTGCTCAACAAACAAGCATGAACAATGAGGTCAGTCGTGTGTTGTTCAAATAAAACCTCCTGTTACTGAAATAATGCGCTGTCACTTTAAGAACATCACCCATCACAGTGTCCTGTCTCTAACAGGTCCTTATGGAGGGATATCAAGTTTCTTTGACTATGATTGGTCAGGGGGCGGGGCTTAGAGATGAGCAGTGTTTGGAGTCTCTGATTCAGTTTGGGGTAAATGCAAAGCACAGTCAACCAAACCCAAGATTATGGATTAAAATCACGTTCTAGGAATTAAAGGTTGCAGCAATAAGTTGCTTTTTTAAGTTAAAAGAAAAACTCATGATAACAAGAGTGAGGGGATCGTTTCACACTGGATGTTGTATCATCGTGATGCTGCCGGTTTAAACCCCTGAAAGAATTAAAGTTTAATCTTAACCCCTTTCTGTCTGGATTCAACTTTTTGTAAGTTTTCTCTCAGAATCTTAATAGAGGATCATGAAGTACTGTTTTCAAATCCAGAATCATAGACTGATTAAGTCCCAGATTACACACTTTATCCCCTTGATGTCTGTTGTTGTGAATTTGGGACATTTGCCTATTCAAAAGCTGTAAAAGTGTCATTATCGTCAGATTCTCAAGTTTCCCACGGTCCCTGAATGTATCACATGTGAGGCGTGATAGCGGGAAACAACGATTTTTTGTGTCTGCGAGACTGCTGTCAACGTTTTTTCTCAAAATTCTTTAAAAATCTGCAGAAATTAAACTTTTTGCTCTAGCTTAATTCTGTAAAAAACAAATAATTCTACATTTTATCTTGCTTTAAACAAGCTCTGAATGATCGATATATGTCTCGTATTTAAATCTATAAAATTCTTTGAAAATTGCCTTCCATCTTCCTGGTGTCATGTTTCAGCTTGGGGCTGCTCTGAACCAATCAGCAACAGTTTGTGTGTTCAGAGTTTGTAAAAATGAAAATACTTCACTCTTCTTTGATCAAGAGACTCAAATAAAGTGTTTTCATTGTTTTAGAGTAAATATTAGGAAGAATCACAGACGCTCTGTCCAGATAAAGAACACCAACACCTGATTTACAGCCAAAAAAAGTCACGCCCTGTTATCAGAAAGACATATGAGCTTCTTTGGAAACCACAGCTCAGAGGAGGAGGTCTGAAAACAAAGCAGAGCAAAGTTTTCTCCATGTAAAGGCAAGAACCAACACATTCAGCAGCTTACCTGGGAAAACCTGTTACCTGTTTCCTGATAACAACAACCCCAAGCACCACCTTTCTCCATATAAAGGCGACTGATCCAGAGGAAGAGCACGACATTCAGCAGCTTACCTGACTCTGATACAGCGTCTGCACACCTGTGAGTATTACGGCTCCTGTTCTCTGCCTTTATCGTCACTCTTTGAGATCGTTAAAACTGGATTATAATTTGGAGGGTTTTTTTGCAGGATCTGAAAATGGCAAAGTACATCTCAGAGCTCCAAGTTTCTCTCAATCCAGATGAAGAGGCCGTGTTGGAAGAAAAAGGCTTCAGCAAAATTAACGTGGACTTGAACCAAGGGAGCAGAGACAACAAAACCTTCATCTGGTTTAAAAGAGGCACAGAGGGGATCTGTCACATTCAGCTGTCATACAGTCTAGAGAGGTCGGATTACCTGAAGTCTTCAGGCTACACCCTGATTGAGAAAAACCTCAACCCTGACAGCAGCGGGGACCCCATTTATCTGTGTTACTACAAAGGTCACATGGTATCAGGCGATTACATTGTGGAGCTGGATGTCACAGCTGACCCAGACGATGAGGCTAAAAAGAGGAGCTCTGGCTGGGAGAGGATGGGCTATGAACTGAGCAGAAAGCCCACAGGGCCGAAAGTTTACCTGTGGATGAGGAGAGAGATTGAGGCCTCTGATGACTGTGTAGAGGGCGACAGTTTCGGGTCCGGGTCGAGACCTGAATGTCTTGGGGGGGGTTCAGCTAATGTTAGACTGAGTATCTCTTATGATGTGCCTGATTCTCCATTTTAACAGATCTGAGCGCGCTCACTGCAGAGGAGCACTGAGAGTTAAACCATGTTTAATCAGTGTGGTGATTTCCTCTTCTCTAAATCAGGTCATTCAAGAGTTTATCTGACACAGTGAGAAAATAAAAATGAATAAAGATCAGTAACATGAGCTTTGACTCTTTTTGTTTGTCTCACTTTTTAATAACAGCCAAACTTCACTGACGGAGTTTATCCCTGAGGGGGAATTAGGAGGAGTCACAGCAGCAATCAAGAAAACCAAAGTAAGAAAGTGTATAGAAAGTGTAAAAAGCTCCATAAGAAAATAGATGCTGACAGCTTGTCCATCATTGTCCAGTCAGCCAGCCTCCACCTCCACAGGGTCCAGGACTGAGCTTCTTCAGCAGTCTGTTCAGTCTCTGTCTCCTGGATCCTGTCTGCTCACAGCAGGTGAAGCTCTTCAAATGTAGCGTTGGTGTCTGGTGTTAGCTCTGTTAGCCATGTCTGTGATTAGCATGATGCTACTCTGCCTTCTGGTATTCCCTCTGTTGCTGGGTTAGCACAGCTAGCTCGTCCATCTTATTGGAGATAGATCTTACGTTCCCAATAACGATGGATGGAAGGACAGGTCCATGTCGTCACTTCTTAGCTCACACCTGAGAACCAGCACATCGTCCTCACCTCCTTCTCCTCACCTTGTGAGGAAACATCTGGCCTTGCGCCAGTTAGCATTGACATGCTAACAGCTGATTTCACATGTAAACAATGCAGCCATGGTTATATGTAGGATCTCCAGACAAACACAGGAGCAAAACTAGTAAAACTATCACTGAAGACAAAACCAGTTTGGTGTCTACGACCAACAAACGAGCCATACAAAGTGATGATCCACTACAAATACAAAGATGTGATATTTGTTTTTTGGAGAATGTATGAATTTAATTTCAAGAAAAAACACACCACATGATTTAAAATGACAACAAGCTGCTTTATTTATCGTAACTCAGCTTTAAATCAGCGACAAAGTCAATGAAAACTCAACAATACAGCTGATAAAGTGTTTACAGTCATAGTCAGTCTAATGTCAGTCACAAAATAAAACCACATCAACCAATCAGCAGCTGGAAGTCCTTCAGTCTCTCAAAGAAACACCTTCAAAATAAAAGCCTCCACAGAGACCAGAAAATGTTTTTCCTGGTGTTTCTGTAGACTCTGCTCGTCTGTGGAGGCTCACACTGACAGACGCAGAGTTCGTTTCTTCTTCTAAGGATGTTTTTGGCACATGTGAGGTACAAAGCTCCAGAAAGGCCTCTCATGGGTGAGAGGTTCATCATCGCTCCTTTTCATCTCAGGCTCTCTGGGTGATTAATGAAGGCTCCAAATAGACTTCATTAGCCTGCTCCTGTTCTCCCTTTCCTGCTTCCTCCGTCACTGACGGAGCTCAGACAGCAGCAGAGCTCCTACTTTAATACTCTACCTTATAAATAACATGAGATCAGCACGAGATCAGCACAAGATCTTCACACTGGTTGGTTCTGCGTTAGACAGTGTCTAGGCTAAATTATAAACTAAGATATTACACAAGAAAAAGTGTGAAAAAAGTGAAATGTTGACGATTTAAACCCTTGGTGAAACCCTGGTGCTAATGTGTGATCAGCTACATCAACTGATTTAAAAGAAAATGAAAGAAAATGTGACTAAAACCCAAAATTTTTTTGACATTTTTAAAGAGAGGGTATTCTGTGCTGGATGTTCAGACTGAGCATGTGCAGATTTTCAAACCTCTACGTTTACAGATGTTGAAGAAATCCCTCAATCTGTCTGTAAAGTGATCAAAACACTGGCTACGTTAACATGCAGTCAATATTCAGGTTTCTGGAACGTTCTGAATAACCCATTTACAGGCGTGAGCAAACAGACGCACAGACAAAATCTCGATGCACTGAACTGGCGTCATCTCTGCTTCGTCTTCCTGTATCCATAGCAACAACAACAACAACAGCAACTGCAGCAGAACGGCAGACTTCCTGTACTCAAAAGACCAAGATTCCTTGCGAACAGAGCATGTGTAGACACAGATTAATGTTCCTTTGGATGGAAATATCCTGATAGGCGTGTACATGACCATATATCAAAGGTCCCATGTCCTGCTCCTTTTCTGCAGTTTAATCTGGATCATTGATGTCTTCATGAAATGGTAGTAACATGTTTTGGTCCAAAAAGCCAATAAATCAAGCACAGCAGCATTGTTTCCAGGCTCTCATAGCCCCTCTGTTCAGAACGCTCTGATTTAGTGGGCGTGGCCTTCATATGTAAATGAGCCACCGCTGATACCGCCCCGCTCTTCAGCCTCACTTAGAGCGGCGCCGCGAGCTCTGAGTGCACAATGTTTAGAAAACAGCGAAGCTCGTTTACTGTAACATTACAGGCTAAAACAACAGGCTAACCGCAGCTACAGTTAGCATCCTGAAGCTAACACAGAGACAGGGGGGACACTGAGGAAAAGCTCTTCCATCTGCTCCACAGCATTTAAAATACTCACATTTCCAGGGTCCCAGGTTTGTTGGAGGATGGTTGGTAATGCGCCTGGATTCAAGACCAGTCTATTGGCTAGCCCTCTGTTGTACTGTCCAAAGTTGGAAAAGCAGTCAGCCGTGAAGTGACGAGCACACACATGCACAGTTTTACTGAGTGTAGCTGGAACATTTCCTGATAAATGAACTCTAGACACTTAGTCTGTCTTCTTCAGAGATGGGAAGCTTGTGCATGGAACTATGAGGCTGTTTACAGCCAAAAACAGAGCAGTGATGGCTCTTCAACTTTGGCATTCTCCTCCCCATGGAGAGGAGTGGGTGGGGAAAAGGTTCGGGGGTATCTGCTCTGCTGGACCAATCAGGTCAGACTTGCTCCTGATTGGTCAAAAAAGGGAATCACTGACATCGGCAAATCCCCAAAATCCAAACAGCTCGTTTTATGTCAGGATTTTACATTCACAAGCTCTACTAAGTACAGGTTTTGTCATTAAATATCCCATTGTGTGGCCCACAAATTTCACTAAAAGACTTAATAAAGTGATTTTGCATAATGTGGGACCTTAAAGGCTAGAAAAGGAGGAAGCCACTTTTGGGTTTTTAAAAGCTGGAATATGAGCTTGGTCTAATGTTTACAGTGAACGTCACTTTCAGCTGAATCTGTCCCAACTGAGCTAATCGTCCTTCCTTCTTGGCCCTCGGTTCAACCACAGATCAGTGTCCTGCTTGATTCCAGTCAACTTGTGCCACAAACTCTGCCAGAAATCTGGGTGTCCTGATTGATGACCAGCTGACTTTTAGGGCTCATGTAGCTACGATTGCTCGACCTTGTGGATCTGCCCTCAATAACATCAGGAGAATCAGACCCTACCTGACACAACAGGCCACACAGCTTCTGGTACAGGCCCTTGTGATATCACGCAACGTCTACTGCAGATTCCCCAGAATTCAGCAACATTTCTGGTCTTTAACCAGCCCAAAACAGCACATGTCACCCAGCTGTTAATCTCTCTTCACTGGCTTCCAGTGGCAGCTCCAATCAGATTCAAAGCTCTTCTTCTGGCTTACAAACATTGACAAGAACAGTTCCTGCCTACCTGGGGTCCCTCATCCAGGTCTACACGCCTTCTGGTCCTCTATGCTCTGCTTGCTCCAGCCCAGCGCGGCTCCAAATCACTAGCCAGACTCTTCTCCTCTGTTGTTCCCAAATGGTGAATGAATTCCCTAACTCTATATGATCCACAGAGTCCCTTTCTACTTTAAGAGACGTCTGAAGACTCATCTGTTCAGGGAAGGTTGAAGTATATTGTTGCCGCAATTAATTGTGGTTTGTTGGCAGACAGAGGCTGAAATAAGACTTTACTGAAACACCAGAGAAAGAAGAACAGAGATTTTTTTAAAGCTTTAAAGAAAGATACTCCAGAGGTGCCCAAAAAAAGCAGAATACCCCCTCTTTAAACATCACATGTACCACACACTGTTAATATTTTCAGTCTGGTTTCAAAGGGTCCAAACATTAAAGATGACTGTGAAGTAAAAGTGAATTGTCTTTCTGATGGTCTGCTTTGCTTTTGTAGTGTTTTTCAACAGAAACAAGCTAACGCTAACGTCTGTATGTTATCTGAAGCCTGGCTCACACCAAAAGTCTTCCCAAATTTTCTTCACATTAGTTATCAGGGAGAAATCATCCTGATTACACTGAGGATGACAACAGCCAATCAGAGACAGCCGCTGATGAGGGACTGGACAAAAGACAACACATGTCTCCGTGTCTCTATAACCACTTCCTGATCCAGATGTGTCTAGTCTTCTTTTTCCTTTTCTCTTGTATCTTGTAGTGTGTGTGTGTGTGTGTGTGTGTGTGTGTGTGTGTGAAGATTCTCTTTAAGGATGTGATTCAACCTGATTTCAGAAAGTTTTCAGGTTTTTAAGATCCTGCAGAGTGAGCCAGGCTTTAAACGCGTCCTGAGGCTGACGCTTGGTCCGTCGCTCTGAACTATTCACTGAGCACGTGTCAAAAAGCCTTTGTTTACCTTTTCCACAGCAGCTGTTGATTCATTAGTGTTAAGATTAGAAAAACTAAATGACTCGACAACTTCTAAGACAAGAAGCCAAAACATTCAAAGCTCCCCCTAGTGGCTGGATGGGTCCAACTGTAAAATCCAACCAAAACACTTAAATCAAATGAATGTCCTCTTTCTTCTTTTTTCTCTAACTTCCTGTTGCTTTTTTCATCTGACTTTTCTCACTTAGTTAGACGAGCTGTTGGTTTTTAAACAGGAATGTGGAGGAGGAAAAAAACTAGAAGGAGAAGAAAGCTGGAGTAAAACCATGGAGGCTCCGGGAGAGGAGATACAAGCTAAATAAGATGAAGGAGCTAACAAGACTAGCCACACTGCAAAAAAACTGAAATCTTACCTGGTGTTTTTGTCTTATTTTAAGTAAAAATTGTCTTGTTAGAATATAATTGAACTTTATTTGTCATTGCAACAAGTAAAACCAAACTGCAAACAACGAAATTGCAAATTTTTATATACAAAAATTGTATATTAAATAATATTAAAATAATTAATTAATTAAATAATAATTTAATTAATTAGTAATTTATTTATAATTATTATTTTTAAAAATATTTTTATTTATCAAAATTATTCTTTTATTTTATATATTTTAATTAATAATAATTTAAATTATATTAAATTGTTATACTTGACATGAGCCACATTTAACTTTTCAGTCCAGGAAAATTCTTGTTAATTTTTTTAAAGACAAAATGAGGTCTGAATTTCTGTAACAAGTAAATAAAAACTGCTAATGGACTAGGAGAAACTTGCTTGGAAATTTTCTCGCAACAAGCATAATGTCTTAATACAAGTAACTTTCTTTTGTTCAATTGGCAGATTTTTTTTGAACTTGTAAAAGCAATTCAGACCTCATTTTGTCTTTAAATAAACTTGAAGTAAGACATTTTTCTGGACCGATCAGGTGAATGTGGCTCAGATTAAGTACAAAACGACATTTTCTACTGAAAATAAGACAAAAAACACTTGATAAGATTTCAGGTTTTTCCTGTTTCGGGGTTTCGATGGATTTGAGAAACGTAGTATGGTGTGTCCTTCAAAAAGGACACATGGGATTACACCAAGATCAGAGCTTTAGGGAATCCAAGAATATTCCATCTATTCTGCTTTTTAGGTATTTTATTATATTTAGTAATTTTTTAGGGATGGTTGAGTACCAGTATTAGGTATAAGGTATTGAGCCAATACCAGCCTTGTTTCAAGGTATCTGGTACACGTGAAGGCCGCCGATACGAGCAGCCGATACTCAAGGCACAAAAAAATGTTACATTAAGTCCTCCCCGCCACTGGTTGGCGCTACACTACTGGGGTTCGACATCACAGTAAATGTGCGTTAGGCCCTGTTCAGACTACATGAATGAACCAGGGAGAGTCAACAGTTAATCTGTTTTATTTTGGACTTAATGTCAGAGTGACTGTGATGTCTGGTCAAGATAATCTGAATTTAAATTTTTATGAATCAAAAGTATTAGTCGTATCGGTACTTGGTATTGATGAGTGCTCAAGAAGGAGTACTTTTACTGGTAACGGTCTGAAAAAAGGGGGTATCGAACACCCCTGGTATTCTTTAGGGGTGGGCCAAGTATCGATACCAGCAGCCGATTAAAAGCAAAATAATCTTTGAGTAAGTCCTCCTCGCCACTAGTTGGTGCTACACTGCTGCAGTTCGACACCACGGCAAATGTGCACCACACCAGGTCCTGTTCAGACAACATGAATGAACCAGGGAGAGTTAACAGTTAAAATGTTTTATTTTGCACTTCAGTTTATTTAAAAAATTACTAAAACTCTGCCAGTTTTTGGTTGTTTTTTCTTAAATTTTTGTGCACTTTTGTTGATTTATCAAAAACAAATTCTCAATTCAGAGATTTTTTTTAAAAATGTGTTTCATTTTGAACTTAACAGCAGAGTGACAGCGCTGTCCTTATTAGAAATAATCTGTCACTGTTAATTGAAATTTTATGTGTCAAAAGGACTAGTGGTATTGGTAGTCGCCATCCGTGAGGGCTCAAGGAGGAGTACTCACACTGGTATCAGTCTGAAAAAAGGGGGTATTAAACACCCATACTTATTCATACTCACTCTGATATATTCTTGGTTTATTGTGAATGAGGACCACTGTGAGATTCAGAGCTGGAGCAAAAAGCAGAGACTGCTGCAGACGTCTGAGAGCTCAATGAGATGACGTAGATCACAAACTTTGGCAGCTAGAATATATCCACAAAAATATTTAACAAGGAAAACCTCCTCAAAGGATCTGACATGATAGAAAAGAAGCTGTTAGAAAACACAACATGTGAGCTGCTGCTCTTCTCCCACTTTCACCTCTTCATCTTCAAACTCACGTGTACAAAAATATAACGACGGGCCGAAGAAGCAGATGAGCCAAACCTCGCGTTTCATTTACAGCTGTTTAAACTGAGCAGGAAGCACTGACGTCTGTTGGTCTCCTCTCTCCTCAGGTCTCCTCCTCACTTCCTAGGAGGTGGGAGGATGCCATGAGAGGAGACGAGGAAAGGAATGGAGGAGGCTGAGGACTGACCTCACAGTTTGTTCTCATGTCTCTAAAAACCAGGAGGTCTGAGGGGATCCTCTTCAGGACTCTGACTGGATGTGGGAGATCTTATCGATGGACTGGAGCAGCTGAGAGACCAGGTGGAGGGTCTCTGCTTCGCCCAGCAGCTGACTGCACGCACACACACAGATGGAGAGAGAAGTCAGAACACACACACACACACACACACATTCAGACTGTGACTGCTGGATGTGTTCACACAGATACTGACCGGATGGAGGAGTGGGCGTGGGTCGCCGTCTTGTTCAGGTACTCAGACGCCACCTGTGCGTTGTGTCTCATCGTCATGACGACCTCTGACTCTGCCGCCTTCAGACTGTCGTTCTCTGAGCGCAGAGACTCAGCCTCGGCCTGAAACAACCAGAGAGACGTGGTTATTTCTGCCCGTCTGTCTGAGAGGAGCTTCAATCCTCGAGTGTGTTTCACCTGCAGCTGCTGCAGCTCGGCCTTCAGTTTGGAAACACTGCTCTCTGCTTTCACTGCTCGCTTCTGCAACACACACACACACACACACACTGCATCAGCCCAGGCTTTAACACACACACACGCCTCTGTCTCTGTGAACGGTACCGTCATCAGATGCAGGTTCTGCTCCACAGAGTGAACCATGCTCTCCAGATCCTGAGCCTCCCGCTCCTCCCGTCGCCTCCTCTGGAGCAGCTCCTCCGACAGCTCCAGCACCCTGACAGAGAGGACAGCGGCACAGAGGCATGATGGGTAAACTCTCTGATGAGCACGGTCTGTGCTGTCGTGTGATTGGCTGCTTCTCACCTGCGGTCGTTGGCCTCAGATTTCTTCTGGAGCTCCTTGATGGTCCTCCTCAGGGACAGGTTCTCCTCCTTCAGCTGAGACACACAGAGAGGCTGGTTTAGGGTACTTCAGAGGACTGGCTTTAACACGACCCAGGACCAGTCCAGTCCTGGTCTGAGGGTATATTTTAGCTCTAGTGTAAGTTTAGTTTCTCTCCTGTTGTTTTGCAGAACGCGCTGTGCTGCCATCTGCTGGTCAACACTAGAAAATGATTTAAAACTCACCCTCGACTCTCAGCAGAAGAAGAAACAACAGAAAGAGAAAAACCAAATAAACCCATGAAATGTGACTGTTACCTGCTGTATCTGGCTCAGCCTCCCGCTCTTCCTCCTGCAGGAGGTCGCCGGCTCAGCAATGGAGGTCTCATCGTCTCCTTCGTAGTTCTCTCCTCCTCCTCCTCCTCCTTTCTGCTGGACGTCAGGTTTGGAGGAGAACCTGGTTCATTCATTACAGTTGATTAATTTATTTACTCTATCCAAGGTCTTTTTCCTGCAGCAGTATAGTTAAAGCAAATGTTTTCAAATGTGAAAAGTGCTTTAAAGAGGGGGTATTGAGCCTTTTTGAAAGACTTATTTTTGTCTCTCTGTAGTATCTTAACATCATTAACAGCCCAAATAAATCCTTTTTTTTTGTCCAGCTGGTGTTTAAGAAAACCCTTGTCTGAGACACTTTGATTTGCCGCTGTCTCTTTAAGATTTCCCCCTTCCCTCTGATTGGTCAGCCCTCTGGAGGCCTGTGAGGGGGCACAATTATGGGCCCATATACCACCACTCTAATGGATCTGCACACGCTCAGTATAAACATCAAGCATTCCTACTTAATATCCACAATTAAAATATGGGAAAGCAAAGTACCCCCTCTTTAAAGCAGGACACCCCCTCTTTAAAATCGTCAAAGGAAGCTGTTAGTCAAAGGACAAACTCCTAACCCCAGGCCCTGCAGCCATCACTCACCTTGTCTCCTCCTCATCGTCTTCCTCCTCCTCTGTGCAGAGTGAGGAGGTGCTGTCTATACCAGACTGGAAGCTCCGCCCCCATTCCTCCTCCTCATCCTGATTGGACAAAGAGACAGTTGACGATTTCTCACATGTGTGAGGATAAAAAGAGAAAAAAACATCACACACCAGTGTCTTTCACAGCGACATGATGGTTTGAAACTTGAGATTATTTATGGTCAAAGAAAAGCGTCTGAAAGGTGATGTCACCGTACCCGAGGGACCAGGGAGGGCTCTGAGAAGAAACAGCTCCTGACCTCGGGGTCGAAGGTCACGTTCCCCACGTCAAACAGCCTCTCGTAGCCTGTGGACTGAAGACAAAGAGAGTCAAAACAGAGTCTCTTCTTTTTTTTCTTCTGTGGTTTCAGACTCAGCAGGTTTAGCACCTTGCTCTGCGTCCGCTCGTTGTCCAGGTGTTGGTTCTGGTCCTCATCTGGATCCTGGTTCTTCCATCGAAGAAACTCTTTGAAGGAGAATGGGTTCAGCTCCTCTGTATCCACCTCCTCATCTGCTGAGAGAAGAGGAGCTGTTACCAGAGTTGAACAGCAGGGGGCGTCGTAATATCACAGGTCAGACAGCGCAAACAGAGGAGGTGCTTTAAACTCTGTGGTTGTTGCTCCGTGAGACGCCTGAAGGTCTGACGGTCACAGATTCTGTCTTTGTTCTGAGGCTCACCTGAAGATCTCCACCATGGAGCCTCTAACTTCCTCTCTGTTTCACATTTTTCTCTCTGGTCACTCAGCTGTGTTAAAACCTGAACCCGACTGATCAAAACCTCGTAATAAAGAGGATTAACTGTGATTAGATCACACACGACAAATCAACCACTGGAAGAAAGTCCAACACTTTAAAAAGTTCATGGTCTCACCTCTTCCTGTTGACTATAGAATAGAATAGAAAAGAACTTTATTGTCATTGTAACAAGTACAAGGAAATTGAAGTCACAGCAGCAATCAAGAAAACAATTAAGAAAGTGTATACAAAGTGTAAAAAGCTCCATAAGAAAATAGATGCTGACAGCTTGTCCATCATTGTCCAGTCAGCCAGCCTCCACCTCCACAGGGTCCAGGACTGAGCTTCTTCAGCAGTCTGTTCAGTCTCTGTCTCCTGGATCCTGTCTGCTCACAGCAGGTGAAGTTCTTCCAATGTGGCCTTGGTGTCTGATGTTAGCTCTGTTAGCCATGTCTGTAAATAGCATGATGCTACTCTGCCCTCTGGTATTCCCTCTGTTGCTGGGTTAGCACAGCTAGCTCGTCCATCGTATTGGAGATAGATCTTACGTTCCCAATAACGATGGATGGAAGGACAGGTCCATGTCGTCACTTCTTAACTCACACCTGAGAACCAGCACGTTGTCCTCACCTCCTTCTCCTCACCTTGTGGGGAAACATCCGGCCTTGCACCAGTTAGCATTGACATGCTACAGGCTGCTAACAGCTGATTTCACATGTAAACAATGCAGCCATGGTTACATGTAGGATCTCCAGACAAACACAGGAGCAAAACTAGTAAAAATATTACTGAAGACAAAACCAGTTAGTTGTCCATGACCAAAAACTGAGCCAAACAAAGTAATGATCCACTCCAAATACAAAGATTACGAAAAAAGAGACGAAAAAATTACAAGAAACAGACAAAGAAGAGAGAGCTGCAAACCTGAGATTGTTTGTTTGAGGCGATTTTATTTATTTGTATTATCCATTTAGTTATTTTGATGTGAGATTTGCTTAAAATGTTTTTAATTGATTTCTTGTTATTCAAGATAAAACAGAATTTCACTGGCACTTTTTTGCCTCAGATAATTAAAAAGAGAATTCTCTTTAATTTTTTTATAAAATAACAGAAAATATATTTTGTAGTTTTTATACATTAAAAAATAAGTGTGTGTGTGTGTGTGTGTGTGTGTGTGTGTGTGTGTGTGTGTGTGTGTGTGGTTTTTTTTTTTTTTTTTTTTTTTGCACTCACTTCATGGTTTGTGTTTTGCAGTTGTAGAAATAATGTAAATAATTTTTCTCAATCATATTTGTCTGCAAGCTCATCCTGTTAAAAAAAAAAAACATGAGAAAAATCGCATCGTTAAGCCAGTATCGGAAATCGTATCGAATCGTGGACAAAGAAAACTCATTTAATAACACAGCTGCAGATTCCGTTGGTGTTTCAGTGTAAAGTGTGACCCCGTTAACTGGAGACTGTCAGCCACCAATCACTGAGACGCTCAGCTGGAGGTCTCCATTTAACACGGTCACTCTTTACTTCAGAACACCAGTTGCTGTAAAGGGGTCTCCATACAGGTGAGACTATTTCAGATGTAGAGTCTTCACCTTCAAAGTGTCTTTAAAGTTTTTTGCATCATGAAATGTTAGCACCACCACACATAGGCCTTTTTCAGCCCCCCCTTAGTGAGACACCTCAGTCAGAAGTTTGGACATCACAGAGAGCTTCAGTCTGTTGTTTGATGGTGGTCAGACGGTAAACAGGGGGTAGTTTGATGGAGAAATGATGAAAAAATGAGAAAATAAAGAAATAAAAGAAGCTGCCTCTGTAAAAAGAGGGGCAGTGATTCTCAACAGCTCCAAAAACAACAGACCAAACAGAAAAACAACCAGAAAAACACTGAGGCTGAACCTGGACTGACCGTCTGTGATGATCAGAGTCTTCGCTGCACTCTTCTGTTTGGACATGACGTCACACAGGTACACGGGTATACAGGTTATCCTCGGTCATCAGTCAGTTATTGATCACGATCGATCATCGTGTCCTCTTTAGGGGGGTCCCGTTTCTGCTGCAGACCCGGAAGCCTTCCGTACAGCTACAAAAGCACGTGACCAGTCTGTTACGCGCTCATTGGCTGGTGTGGTCAGGTGACGCAGGCGGAAAAAATCCGGCAAACGTTTCCTCTGCGATCCCGGTGAAAGTGGACCACATGTGTCATACTTTTCTGCTGCAGATCGGTTTGTTTCCGTGTAGGGACCAGGAGAGGGTCTGCTCCGGTGAGTGTCTGTTTCAGGACGGTCTAAATGACTCTCAGTCCCCTTTATGGCGGGATTACTATTGCAATATGCATCTCTTACGTCCACATCACTAATCATAATATCACCATGATTTACTAGATGGAGGGCAGGATTTGTAATCCCAATTCCGAACCTGTTTCTGACCCGTTTCTAACTCTGTAAGTCACCCTAAAACCAAACATCCTCATTCACCAAACTCCATTTAAAAAGTGGTGAATTGATGTTGCTGCGTCCGCCCGCTAAGACGGTCCCTTCAAGAGGAGACTGGTGATTTATTTTGATCTCTCAGGAAAAGTTGCTCTCAAATGTAAATTTTGTTTATGCCGAATTAAAGAGTCACGGTTAAGATAATTGACAGACGTGTCCTTTACTTCTGTGTTTTGTTATTAAATGTAAAAAAATGAAGTTGTATTAAATTGTACAGTTACCAAACCTACTTTGGCGGGGAGCTTAATATCAAGCCTCTGGCGGGCAAGTATCAGAACGTGAGGCAAGAACATAAAAACTAGTGCTTAGATTTGTTTTATGGCAACCTCTCTGGAAGTTTTCCTTGTCTGTGTCATTTTTTTCCTGGTAGGTGTGATTTTATTGGATATTTATTTATAGGTTGGGAGAGACATCCTCTTTGTTGGTTCATTTTTGTTTTGATTATTATTTTTCTTTTCTTCATTTAGCACATTACGAGTGATTTCGAGTACTGTTTACACTTTGGTTTTGATATTTCCATCCATCCATCTTCTGCCGCTTATCCAGAGTCGGGTCGCAGGACAGCAGCCCGAGCAGGGAAGCCCAGACTTCCCTCTCCCTTGCCACTTCATCCAGCTCTTCCTGGGGGATCCCGAGACGTTCCCAGGCCAGCCGAGAGACGTAGTCTCCCCAGAGTGTCCTGGGTCTGCCCCGGGGTCTCCTCCCGGTGGGTTTTGATATTTCCTAAGTTGAAAATGATTTAGAATTATTTCATTAATTTAAAGACTTGGATTTTGTGTACCTTCTTTTTTCTACTTTGAAATTTGTGTTTTAAAGTTCATCCACCAAAATAAACAATAAATACACATTCATGATGAAATGTCTTTAGGTTCCCAGTGAGACCAGTCTGATCTTATCTTTCAGTGCTCGACGATGTCTAAAGAGATGTCCCTTGAGGGAGACCAGCCCCAGTCTGCCTCCCTGTCCCCGTCCCAAGCCCAGGCCACGCAGTCCACTCTGTCCCCATCCCAGGCCCAGTCAACCCAGTCAACCCAGTCCCCATCCCAATCCAAGTCCCAGTCCCAGACTGGTTCCAGTTCCTCCAGCGGGCCTACCTCTGGTAGCCAGTCGTCCAGCGGCTCAGGGACGCTGAGCAGCCTTGACACCATCCCTGTTACTCTGGCGTCCGTCCCGGAGGAGCCAGAACTGCAACCCTGGGGCCGCCTGCTGCCTATGGCCCGAGGCTTCAGGAGCCAAGGTGAGTCCACTAAAGACCTCCAAGTGTCTCCATTTTACCACAACAGCTCCATGTTGTTTGTTTGCTTGTTTACAGACTGCGTGGAGGACCAGTACCTGTTTGGACGGGACCCAAAGTGTGACTATGTTCTGGGAGATCCAAATGACTTAACATCCAAAAAGTTCAGAATCTACAGCAAAAAGCATTTTAGGATCTACAGAGTGAGACCTCGTGATTCCCTGATCAGCTGATTTATGACAGATTTATGACCATCTTGGGTTTTAACGTGTTGTCTGCCTGTTTCTGTGTGTTGTCTGCGTGTTTCTGCGTGTATCTACATACATTTCTGCATGTTGTCTGCATGTTTTCTGCCTGTTTTTCTATATGTGGTCTGCCTGTTTCTACATGTTGTCTGCCTGTTTCTATGTGTTGTCTGCCTGTTTCTGCATATTGTCTGCCTGTTTTTCTGTGTGTTGTCTGTGTGTTGTCTGTATGTGTCTGCGTGTTGTCTGCCTGTTTCTGTATGTGTCTGGATGTTGTCTTACTGTTTTTGTGTGTTGTCTGTGTGTGTCTGCATGTTTTCTGCCTGTTTTTCTGTTTGTTGTCTGCATGTGTCTGTGTGTTGTCTGCCTGTTTCTGTGTGTTGTCTGTGTGTCATTTGCATGTTATCTGCCTGTTTTTCTATGTGTTGTCCGCATTTGTCTGCGTGTTGTCTGCCTGTTTCTGTGTGTCTGCATGATGTCTGCCTGATTTTGTGTATTGTCTGTGTGTGTCTGCATGTTTTCTGCCTGTTTTTCTGTGTGTTGTCTGCCTGTTTCTGCATATTGTCTGCTTGTGTCTGCATGTTGTCTGTGTGGTGTCTGCGTGTCATCTGCCTGTTGTCTGCCTGTTTCTGTGTGTGTCTGCATGTTGTCTGCCTGTTTTTGTGTGTTGGCTGTGTGTGTCTGTGTGTTGTCTGTGTGTTGTCTGCCTGTTTCTGTGCGTTTTCTGCTTGTGTCTGCATATTTTCTGCCTGTTTCTGTGTGTTTTCTGTTTGTTGTCTGTGTGTCTATGTGTTGTCTGTTTGTTGTCTGCGTTGTCTGCGTTGTCTGCCTGTTTCCGCGTGTTGTCTGCTTGTATCTTTCTGTTTTCTGCCTGTGTCTGTGTGTTTTGGTGTGTATGATTGTTGTCTGTGTGTATCTGCATGTTGTATATGTTTCTGCGTGTTGTCTGTGTGGTGTCTGCGTGTCATCTGCCTGTTGTCTGTGTGTGTCTGTGTGTGACTGCGTCTCAGGACGGCAAAGAGGTGTTTGTGACGGACTACAGCAACAACGGGACGTTTGTGGACGGGATCCTGGTTGGAAAAGACAAGAAGCTTCCTCTGGTCAACAACTCGGTGCTGGCTCTGTCCGAACAGCGAAACAGAGGTGAGAGGACGCCAGGTACCACTCCTCAGCTCTGATTAACCTGTCTCACCTGTGTTTACCTGTCTGTCTCTCTGCAGTCTTCGTCTACATCGACCTGATGTCCGACAACCAGTCCAGTTTACCACAGGAGCTGCAGGAGAAATACGTGCTCACGCGGCAGATCGGCACGTGAGTTTGACTCTGTTTGCTCTGCTGTGATGTCACTTCCTGTGTCCCAGTGTCTGACCCCGGGTTGTGTGTGTTTCAGAGGAGTGTGTGGTGAAGTCAAACTGGCCTTTGAGAGATCCACCTGCAAAAAGTATGCGGTGAAAATAATCAACAAGAAAAACTTTCAGTCAGAAGGGGTGAGTCATCCGATCTGCTCTCTGATTGGTTGATGAGCTGATGATGGATGCTTCTGGTGCTAATGACGGGTACATGAGTGATCATGTGATGTGTTTTGTCCAATGACAGACCGCGACACGAAACGCAAAAACAGAAATCGAGATTCTGCAGCGGGTCGATCATGTGAGTGACGTCAAAGAGGAATATCTTCAAAGATCTTCTGTGGCTGTGTTTGAAGTGTAACCTGTGTTTACGTCGTCTCCTGCAGCCGTGCCTCATCAAAACAGTCGACTTTTACCAGAACGACGACAGTTACTTCATCGTGTTGGAGCTGTGAGTGAAGGGTTTAGAGAGGGAGATTGTTCTGGTTGGAAAGCAAAGAGATAAGCCAAAGCATTTATACGTCTACCTGTCTGTCTCCTCACCTGTCTGCCTGTCCACCTGTCTGTGTGTTAGGATGGAAGGGGGGGAGTTATTTCAGAGAGTCAAATCTCAGCAGCAGCTCAAAGAGCCGGTGGCCAAACTCTACTTCTACCAGATGCTGAAAGCCGTCCAGGTGAGACGAGACACGACTGCTGTAGAGGCTGCTGCACATACCCGGAGTGGCTAAGCGGGAGGACCGGGACAATTCCCGGTGGGCCGGCCTGAAGTTTGGGCCGCGAGGGCCGGTAGAAATAAACATTTTTTAATATTTTTACAATTTTTTTAGTTTGGTGTTCATTCGTGGCCCTGGATGAGTATTACCTACATGCTATTACCGCTGTCCCTGTGGGCCGTCTCCATCGGCAGCTTTTTTTTTTTTTTCTCAGATGCATCCTGACGTAACTACGGAGGCGTATTGCATTCACTTGAAGAAAAAAAAACAACTCAGGTTTTTCAGAGTAATTTATTCTTCAGTTTGTTTAATTAATTTTGTTTTTCTGATTAATATTTTTGATTGGTTTGTTTTTTGTTATAATTATTTCTGTTTTTATGAGTAATTTTTTGTGGTAATAAGTTTTGTTTTTCTGATTAATATTTTTTTATTGGTTTGTTTTTTGTTATAATTATTTCTGTTTTTATGAGTAATTTTTTTTGTGGTAATAAGTTTTGTTTTTCTGATTAATATTTTTTTATTGGTTTGTTTTTTGTTATAATTATTTCTGTTTTTATGAGTAATTTTTTTTGTGGTAATTAATTTTGTTTTTCTGATTAATATTTTTTTATTGGTTTGTTTTTTGTTGTATTTTTTTCTGTTTTTATAAGTAATTTTTTTCCTCCTGTTTTTAGGAGTAATTTTTTTTCCTGAGGTATCGAGCTACTTCGAAATCCCGTGAGAACCTCCAACCTGCAGACGACTCCCGTGGATGTGTGGTGGCTCCTGTGTCCTGCACGGATCAGAGATCCTGTCCGGCACATATATGCCTTATCCTTAACTTTGTACCGGCTTTCCAGTGCAGAAGCAATGCATTTTTCAATGCCCTATCTTTGTCTATTCCTTAAGTATTACATTGAACAATAGGCTTATATAAAATATAAGGATAAAGTCGAAAACATAACAAGGGTTTCATACCCTGTGTGTGGCTAATACCTTACTTTTATTGACCCGGTACGGACCGGTAGAAAACTAAGGATAAGGCATATAGCCTATGTGCGGGACACAGGAGCCACCACACATCCACAGGAGTCGCCTTTTCAGGTTAGAGGTTCTCGCGGGATTTCGAAGCAGCTTGATACTTCAGGAAAAAAAATTAATCCTAAAACCAGGAGGAAAAAATTACCACGAAAAACAGAAAAAATTATAAGAAAACAAACCAATAAAAAAATATTAATCAGAAAAACAAAATTAATAACCAAAAAAAAATTATTCATAAAAACAGAAAAAAATATAACAAAAAACAAACCAATAAAAAAATATTAATCAGAAAAACAAAATTAATAACCAAAAAAAAATTATTCATAAAAACAGAAAAAAATATAACAAAAAACAAACCAATAAAAAATATTAATCAGAAAAACAAAATGAATTACCACAAAAAACAAACCGAAGAATAAATTACTCTGAAAAACCTGACTTGTTTTTTTTTTCTTCAAGTGAATGCAATACGCTTCCGTACGTAACAGCACGTCCGTGCAGGCTTAAAACAATTAGCTCTGCCTGTTGGAGTCTGTGCAATGAGCCAGCTTATAGCTACTGGCAGCCAGATGGATCAAAAGAGCAAGGGTGACGCGGAGAAGCTTAGAAATAAAAATAGGAAAGCGCTGGAAAATGGCGCTTCAAATGCGCAAAAATAGCATCTTTTTTAAAAAAATAAAACGTAAACGGGCTCGCAGTTTGAAACAGCAGAGGGTGGCGATTAAACTGGCAAGGCAAGATGTTGGATAAAATGCAGCTTGGAGATGAGTCTGTGGATAGTTTTGACTACTTTGCTCACCCTCAGTCACAGGATATACTTTTTTTTTTCTAATCAGCGCTCTTAACATGTAAAGTTATAATTACATTATCTTAATACAATAGATCATGATATAAAGTGGGCCGGTCTGAGGTATGAAACTCCAGGGCTGGAAATGAGTCCCACTCCGCCCCTGCTGCTGCATGTGTTAATCTGCTGTGTGTGTGTGTGTGTGTGTGTGTGTGTGTGTGTGTGTGTGTGTGTGTGTGTGTGTGTGTGTGTGTGTGTGTGTGTGTGTGTGTGTGTGTGTGTGTGTGTGTGTGTGTGTGTGTGTGTACAGTATCTTCACAGTAACGGGATCATCCACAGAGACCTGAAACCAGAGAACATCCTCCTGTCCTCAAACGATGACATCTGTCTCATAAAGGTACATACGCCTTCATCATCATCACCCTCACCTGTATGGAACCCCAGTCTGTGTGTGTTCATGTGTGTTTATATGTGTGTGTCAGGTGACGGACTTTAACCAGTCCAGGATCCTGGAAGAGGCCATGTTGATGAGGACTCTGTGTGGGACCCCCTCCTACCTGGCCCCTGAGGTCTTCACCCAGGCCTCCACCACGGGGTACGGTCTGGACGTGGACGCGTGGAGCCTCGGCGTCCTGCTCTTCGTCTGGTAGGCATGCTGATCCAGAGAACCTGTCTCACCCTCTCTCTGTGGCTGACATGTCAGGACCTGTCTTTGTCTTCACCTCTGGTCCACCCCCCCACCTGTCTGTCTCTCCAAGTGTCAGTCTGTCTGTCTCTCTCTTCCACCTGTCTCTCCCAATCTGTCTCCCCTTTGACCTGTTTGTGTCTCTACCTGTCTCTAACTCCCTCTTCTACCTGTCTCTCTACTTGTCTGTCTCTCTGTTACCTGTTATTACTACCTGTCTATCTCTCTTCTACCTGTTGTTTCTATCTGTCTATCTTTCTTCTACCTTTTGTTTCTACCTGTCTATCTCTCTTCTACCTGTTGTCTCTGTCTATCTTTCTTCTACCTCTTTGTCCTTTTACCTGTCTGTCTCCCTATTACCTGTTTGTCTATCTACCTGTCTGTTTCTCCACTACTTTTTTGTTCCTACCTGTCTATCTCTCTTCTACCTCTTTGTCTGAACCTGTCTGTCTCTCCTCACCTGTGTCTGTGTCTACCTACCTGTCTTTTTGCCTTCTACCTGTTTAAATTTCTACCTGTCTGTCTCTTTGCCTCTTGTTTTTTCCTACCTGTCTGTCTCTTCTACTTTTTTCTGTACCTATCTGTCTCTCTTCTTCCTTTTTGTCTCTAGCTGTCTATCTGCTACCTGTTTGTTTGTACCTGTCTGTCTCTCCTCTGCCTCTTTGTCTGAACCTGTCTGTCTCTCTTACTTGTGTCTATTGACCTGTCTTTCACCCTTCTGCCCGTCTTTCTGCCCCCTGTTTGTTTGTACCTGTCTGTCTCTCTTTTACATGTTTGACTCTACCTGTCTGTCAATCTACTACATGTTTTTCTTTCAGCCTGTCTGTCTCTCTTTAACATTTTTGTCTCTCTGCTTCCTGTTTATGTACCTGTCTGTCTCTTTTCTACCTGCTTGCTTCTACCTGTCTGTCTTCCTTTTACCTGTTAGTCCCTCTGCCTGTCTTTCTACCCATGTACCTGTCTCTCTCTCTTCCACATGTCTGTCTATGTCCTTGTCTTTTTGCCTCCTACCTGTTTGTCCCTCTGCCTGTCTGTCTCTCTTCTTTGTGTTTGAATTTCTACCTGTCTGTCTCTTCTACTTTTTTCTGTACCTGTCTGTCTCTTTCCTTCCTTTTTGTCTTTCAGCTGTCTATCTGCTACTTGTTTGTGTTTACCTGTCTGTCTCTCCTCTTTTCTTTGCCTGAACCTGTCTGTCTCTCTTTACTTGTGTCTATCAACCTGTCTTTCTCCCTTCTACCTGTCTTTCTGCCTCCTGTTTGTTTGTACCTGTCTGTCTCTCTTTTACATATTTGTCTCTCTACCTGTCTATCTCTCTTCTTCCTGTTTGTCTATCTACCAGTCTGTTTCTCTTCTTCTTTTTTGTTCCTACCTGTCTGTCTCTCTTCTACCTCTTTGTCTGAATGTGTCTGTCTCCCTTGTACCTGTGTGTCTATCTACCTGTCTGTCTCTCTGCTTTCTATTTGAATATCTACCTGGGTGTCTTTCTGCTACTTGTTTTTTTCTACCTGTCTACCTCTCTTTTCCTTTTTTTCTGTGCCTGTCTGTCTCTCTTCTTCCTTAATGTCTCTACTTGTCTTCCAGCTACCTGTTTGCTTGTACCTGTCTGTCTCTCTTCTACTTGTTCGTCCCTCTACCTGTCTGTCTTTACCTTTCTTATCTATCTGTCTTTCTCTTCTACCTCTGTCTACCTGTCTGTGTCTTTAAGTGTCTCTCTCCCATCTCACTCTAAAGTCTCAGAAAACGCTGGGGAGGACGCTGGCGCCGACTGTTTGTAGCTTTTCCTTTCAGCCCGTAACACGTCAACTTTTCTGAGCAATCTTGAAGAAGAGCAAACTTCTTAAATCCTAAATTTTGTCTCTTTGAAATGACCTCTCACTAACCTCTTACTAACTTTTTATAAAAGAAATAAAATGTATTATTGTTATTATTATTCACTACCTGCCTACCTGTCTGTCCCTCACTACCTGTCTTACAGCCTGGGGGGTTATCCTCCGTTCCACGAGAGTTTCAGCCCAAAGACGATAACGGAGCAGATCATTGGAGGAGAGTTCACCATGGTCGCGTCCAAGTGGAGAAACATCTCAGACCAAGGTACAGAAGCAGAAACACCTGTTACTGCTGTTACTGCTACACCGTCTACAACACTGTGTGTGTGTGTGTGTGTGTGTGTGTGTGTGTGTGTGTGTGTGTGTGTGTGTGTGTGTGTGTGTGTGTGTGTGTGTGTGTGTGTGTGTGTGTGTGTGTGTGTGTGTGTGTGTGTGTGTATACAGCAAAGGACGTAGTGAGGAAGCTTCTAGTGGTTGATCCGTCTAAGAGGATGACGATAGAGGAGGCTCTGCAGCACCCGTGGTTACAGGTCAGAACACCTCACACACTGGTGCATGATGGGAGATGTAGTCCCAGGTTGATGGGTTGTTTATGTTTAGGATGATGAGATGCTGAAGACAGCTCAGTCGCTCATGTACCCCCCTGATGAGGCTTCTGCTGCTCCCGCTGCTCCTGCTGCTGTTGCTATGGTAACTACGTCCTCACACATTCATTCACTTCCTGTTTTCCTCATCGCAAACATTCACCCTCTCACAGCTGATGAGTATGTAACCCTGACTCCTCCCCCTGAGCAGGAGGCGGAGTCAGCGTCAGGAGGCAAGGGGAGGAAACGAGGCAGAGAAAAAGGAGACGAGGAAGGGGAGGGGCAGCCGGCGAAACGAAAACAGGCTCCGCCCCCTGCATCTCTATAGGCGAGGACCAATAAGATGCTTAAACTTGAATTTTTGCTGCGGATCAATTAAAGTGGGTCAGTTTCATGTCATCACGTTAGCTTGTTTTATAATTTTTTATTTCATCATCAGGCTAATTATTTTAAATAAAACAGTCACACATTTTATTGATTATTACACAAAGATAAATTCAGATTTTTTTTTTCTTCTTTACATTTTTGATTGCAAACCCTTTATTCTGGACTACGTCTTAACAGAGATAGGAGAAAAGCAAGATGTCTCACTTTGAGCTAATCATCAATGTTTCCAGACACAAGAAAGAATAACTCAGTATATGGTGAATGTCTTACAAAGATGTTTATCAGTAACACACTGTTGAATTTTAGCATGTACAGATAAACAGGTTGATAATCACTGATTTTACTTCATTTTACCCTCTCTGATTTGTAAGCCTAGTGACATCACCAAGAAACGGGTAAAAAAAGAAAATATTAGATAAATATTTTTCATGGTGCCCAAAGTTTTTAAGAGTGAGACATCTTGGATCTTTGTTGCTGTACAGTCAAATAGCTGCACACTGAGTGTGTGCACAAGACGAAACCTTTAACACTGCGTGCTGTTGGACCAAAAAGAGTCTCCTCGTAAAAATAGAAACGATTTTTCTTTCTCGAGAATCACTCAGATTTATGTTGGAGTATCTTCTTTCACGTTTTGAGGCTTGAACATGTCACTGATCCATTTTTTCCATCAGCTCCTGTACTTTTCACTACTGAAGGGTTGTAAATACAGTTTCTATTAAAGTTTTTTGTATTTTTCACTTCGTTTGACTTGTGTTTCAATACTTTCATTTTTATTGGCAAAAAAACTCTGAATTTGGCTGTGCCACTGGATGTGTGTTTGAGAAAAAAAAAGGCATTTTCCCTCCCTTAGTGAGTCATGTGACCAGCTGCATGGAATCAGAGTGTGACATCATCACACAACTGGTGCCCTGAGTGAAGAGTGAGTAAGAGTAAGTTTTCCAAACAACTCCTCAAAGATGCTATAATTTTGACCAAATCTCTGAAGAAATAATACATTGTTGTAGGAAATTTTGTGAGGAATCCATCCATGTCACTTTTACTTTTTTGTCTGGAGGCCCAAATGCGGCAGGCTGCGCGGGCTGGATTCGAATATCCCATATATTTAAATGCAAGAAGCTGAGAGGGCTTCTGTGGGCTTCTCCATATTTAAGGGCTCGTCATTCGAAAACTGGGTCCGAAATAACAACTTCTTTGTAAAGTAGGGTCTTGTCTGTTATGCAAGCAAATTTCAAGCCAATACCATTTATGGTTTCGGAGGAGATCATTTTTGCAGAACGGGTAAAAATGTGGTAAAATCTTATTTTGAAAGGCAAATTGCTGGCTTCCTGTTGGAGATAGGTCAAGAGTGTCAGTGTATGATTTTTGCGTCTGAATGGGACGAACATTTTGACGTTAGTTTGATCTCTGTGCCACATTCCCACTGGCCACTAGGGTCGTTTTCCGTGTGCCTAGGTGGCGCTAGAGAGCATATTATGGGTTGTTGGGGGTCATGTTTGGTATCATATTAAAATTTTTCGCGATTGTGGGTTGTGTGTCAATTTTGGTGAGTTTTTGAGCATGTTCAGGGGGTCTAGTAAGCGTTCAAAGACCATGTGGAAAAATATTAATATTATTACATAATGATATAATTATTATAATATAATATATTATTTAAATAGATAATTATTTATTATGTTATATTAATTAATATATTACACACACATATATATATATATATATATATATATATATATATATATATATATATATATATATATATATATATATATATATATATATTAACATTTGTAATATTTTTTTATTATATTACTATATTAACATATATTATTTAATGATTATTATAATCATAATATACTATTTTATATAATTGTTTATTAATATTATTATTATTGTTATTATTGTTTTTGTGTATTTTTTTCGGCAGGAATCAGCTCATTGAATGATTTCCCCTTTAGTTTTTGTTCAACTTGCAGTACTTAAGGCTCATGGTTTGAAAAACGAACCACATAAATATTAACTTGGCACTACCTTAATCTGTAAACTTTTGCTCCGTCTAAAAACATAACCTGGGCTCCGGAAAAGAGTGGCTCCTTAAAAGATCAGACAGACGAGTGAAAGCTGTGTGAAAATAAATCTTATATTCTTTATTTTTCTTATTACAACAGTGATTTTCTGGAAGCATTATGCACAGATCTGAGACCTGCTGATGATTTAACGTGTTAGTTCAGAACCAGGACTGAGAAATGAGACCACATTAGTCTAGATCTTAGATCTTCAACTTTAAGATCCTTCAGTTACAAAACGAGTGACTTTTTCTGAGGCATCCAGACCCCTCAAACAGTCTCTGATCAGGTCTGTGTCCTGTCCCCACAATCCAGTTACACCTGGAAGAGCATTTAGTTTATAGGATCAGCTCTGTACGTTTTACAGTGCATCACAAAACTATGATGTGGCACACCTTTAACCGCTGAATCACGAGTTAAACTCCTTTTAAAAAATCACACTTCTGCTCATGTTCTGATCACATAAGAAGCATGTATCAGGATTATTAATTTCAGGTTAAATCACACATAGGTGAGTCCACACAGCTTGTTAGAGTTTCAAACCCCTCCACGCCTCTCTCTGATGATGTCACAGCTTGGCTTTGCGGCGGTCTCTGACACCGTACAGCGTAGCATGCGCCTTGTCGAAGGACTCCCCCACAGCAGACTGAACTCTGCTCCTCCAGCGCAGGAGCTGAGGACGCTGCTTCAAGACGTCTCTGCCTCCTCCGAGCGGCTGCGGAGACACATTGAGCATGCTCAGTAATGACGACCATCGAGAAAAGAACAGCAGCTCCCAGCTGCAGCCAAAACATTTGAAGCTACTTCCTTCTGAATGGCTGCAGTGTGGGTAATAATGCTTTCAAACCATAGCTTCTACATCAGTTACTTCCTCTCCAGTGTTTGGAGAAAACAAACATATCAGAGCTTCTCACCTGCATGAGCTCACAGATGGCGAGCAGATCAGCCAAAGTGATGTCATCACCACAGAGGAAAGGCTGTCGGCGCAAAAACATGGACTCCAGTTTGTCCAGAGTGTCGTCAAGCTGAGAGAGAGCTCGATTCAAACTGGACTCGTCCACCTTAGAGCCCGTCTGAGCCGGGAGGAGCACCTGAGACCAGAACAGGTAGATAACAACTCATCAGGCTTTCTCTGAGTTTGTCTTATATGTTTGAGTGTCTTTTGGCATAAACATAACTCTTAACAGCTTTGCATGCATGTGTGTGTCTGTACCTCCATTATAAAGACTTTGGCAGCATGTGGTCGTGTGTTGGTGTGATGCCAGGCTGTGTATTCGTCCACTCTTGCTCGTCTCTCTGGTTGCAGTGGATACCAGTGCTCAGGGATGTCATATTTGGTGGCCAGGTATTTCAAAATTGCATCACTACAGCACACAAAACACTAGACTCATCAGAAAGATATGCAGGATTAGTGTGACTAAAAATATTCTTGTGCACTTACCTCTCTGTGAGGATAAAGCCGTTGTCATCCATAACAGGAACTTTTTGCATGGGATTCAACTTGGTGAACTCTGGAGTCCTCTGTTCTCCTGCGCACAAGGAAATGGAAAAAAATGCTCAACCAAACTCCATTCAAATATTTACAAATTTTGTGTTGCCTGTATAGTGGGTACCATGCAGAGCGGCCGCACGAAGGCGCTATATTTCTGTAATAAATTCATGTAAAACATAAAAACAGGACACTTATTTTTGTGCCGAATTCACAAGAAGACCATGTTAAGTCATAATTTTGTGACATTTTTTATTGGATTAGCACACAGTTGTTAAATTGAAGAGAAAACGTTAAAACTGAGATATTTTAAATGGGGTTTTGTGGCAGCAGGAACCAATCGTTAACTGGGTCAAAGTTCTTCAGGGTAGAGGTCATGAATGAAGAGCTTCAGAAGGTAACCAAACTTTAAACTCATATCTAATGACTTACTAACCACAACAACGACTAGTTAATGTGCAGCTAGTTGACAGGTTAGTTAGTGGTGTACATAGCTGGCAGCTCACCTCTCCTCAGAGCCACGGTGCGCACCGTGTGCGGGACTTTGTTGCAGTTGAGCAGGATGTGAATGGCTCGGCAGGGCTGGGATAAGAGGTCCAGATACACCTCCACCAACCGACGGGATGCCATGGAGACCAGGTTTTTATTTACAGGTGAAAACTCTGAAAAAAACGACACGAACACAGCTGGCCTTCTTCCTCTGTCTGTTTGCTGCCTGTCACTGCCTGAGTTGGCTGTGCTGCGCCCCCACAGGCCGATCAGGGTACTACATCAACTAATGCCCACAGTGAGGGCATCTGCAGAAGTTACTGTCGAGATAACACAGGTGAGACAAACTGCAAGTGAGCAAGGTGAGCACCGAGATTCAGATGCTTTTATTTATTGTTGCTTTTTTTATTATACCATGTGTTGTGTCCTTTACCTATCTGCTGTTTTAAATTATTTTTATCAACATTCGTTTTAACTGATTGTGTTTTTACTGATTGTGTTTTTTATTGATCTTGATTTTAAGCCTGTACAGCGCTTTGGTCAACTGCAGTTGTTTCAAAATGTGCTATATAAATAAAGTTTGACTTGACTTGACTTGGGGAGCAGACACGGTCTCAACCTTTAAGAGTAGACTTAAAACTTTCCTTTTTGATAAAGCTTACAGTTAGAGCTGGATCAGATCTGAACCAGCTCTTAGTTATGCTGCTATAGGTTTAGACTGCTGGGGGGAACTGACACACAGGGCTCCTGTTTCCCTCTTTTTCTGTCAGTCTAACTTCTAGTCTTACTGTCCTGTTATAGTTACTGACCATACACCTCTCTGGGAGGGTCTGAGTTTGTCTTGTAGGTTCCTGGGGATCGGTGAAGAAGACGGCCTGCTGCTGTGCTCCTGTCCGACACCAGCTACTACAGCTTTGGATTTGGCCTGCTGGTTTCACCTTAACTGTCGCCACAGCGCCAAACTTCAGACTGCGTCTGTTTCTCTCTCTCTCCCTTTCTGTGTGTGTGTGTGTGTGTGTGTGTATGTGTGTCTGTGTGTGTGTCTGTGTGCGTGTGTGTGTATCCCTACCCCCCCCCTCCTTCCCCCCCCCCCCCCCCCCTCTCTCCCACTCTCTCTCCTCTATCTGTCTCTCTCTAACCCCAACACAGTCGAGACAGATGTCTGTCTAACATGAGTCTGGTTCTGTCCGAGGTTTCTGCCCGTTAAAGGGAAGTTTTTCCTTGCCATTGTAACTTGCTAAATGCTGCAAAGTCCTGTACTCATGGTGGATTAAGATAAGATAAGACTCCTTATCTTGTCTTGATGTTGGGTTTCTGCTAATAAAATTTTATTAACATTTACGGGTCTAGACCTGTAAATGTTTTTGTAAAGTGTCTTGAAATAACATTTGTTATGATTTGGCGCTATATAAATAAAGATTGATTGATTGATTGATTGATTGACTTGACTCTTGCCAATGTGTGCATTTGATTTTCTTTATTAACACTTCTTTGTTCAAGAAGTGATTTTTTAAAAAAAACTTGCTTTTATTTGATCGTGTTCTAAGACTGTGCAGCACTTTGGTCAGCCATTGTTGTTTTAAATGGGCTATATAAAAAAAACGTGATTGATTGATTGATTGATTGATTGATTGATTGATTGATTGATTGATTGATTGAAGTGAATTTTCCCAGGATGCAAAGCAACAAGGTAATGGCGAAAAAATTCTAAACCAAGTTCAGAACATAAAAAACAAACTAAAGGAAACAAAAAGGAGCTGATCAAAAGATGGTATAATGTCGGGCCAGCCATGCAGTTGACCATCAATCCAGAGATCTCCAGCCCAAAAGAAAACAATGAAACCTAAAGCTGAGGATTTCAGAATCACCCTGTTTGGGAAAGAGTCTGAGGTCTTTAGGATCAGGCAGAGCCAGTCCTCCTTAAAGGTGGGCCCACCTAAGGTCAGCTGAGGAGGGGTTAATGCACAGCAGCTGGAGCTCATTCACCTTAAATACTGAACAGGTGACCTCTCAGTTTGTCAGAGTGTGGTGAGTCAGCAGCTGCTTTAATGCTTTGATTTATTTGAACAGCTTTAAGTTTAACTTATCTTTTTTTTTATCCATCCAGATTCTAGTCACAGTCAGGATGTTTCACTCAATCTGTGCAGCATGGACCACAGGAAGGCCCTCAGGAGGAGGGAACACCTGGAGGAGGAGAAGGAGGAGGAGGGCACAGGTGTGTATAACAGCCTGCAAACATTTTATATTTCAGTCATCACCATGACAACAGAAGAGTTCTAGATCCACAAAAAAATCCTGACACATTTTCCACATATTGCCCCCATATGGAGAACATGTTCCTTGGTCTGAAGCAGAGTTTGCTGATATTTACGCAGCACGAAACACTGCAGAAAACTGATCATCTGGGATCAGAGACACCTGATGAACAGGTGAGCTTTGATTTAAATTTTATATTTCTCATAAATTCCTACAGGAACTAAAACTCTATAAATCTTCCTCAAGTTTGGATCTAAAGAGCTTTGTTCCATCGTGGTGTGTGCAGTAACTCTCAACAATAAATGCTTTAACTACTTAGATTTGACTCTTGCTGATCCAAGCCCTTCTTCCCAGGTAGTGTGTTTCTGTTTTTGCTCTAAACTGGTGTTCAGATGAATTTTGCAAACTGGACATCCTCCATGGCAGAGTCCAACACAGCCTCCACGTCTTTCTGGTCTGGACCTGCCCGATATACTCTTGAATAACTCAGAAACAACAGAGTTTGGTGCTGATAATTTAAGTTTAAATCATGGATTGAAATTAAACTAGAATTAAAGTGAGACTATTTCTGGATTTCTAAGACCAATGATTAGACTAATGAATTATTTCCAACTTGGAAGTACTGAGACAAGATTATGATTATGTTCCTGATTTTTAAGGTTTAAATGCCTGTTCTAAGGGGAATTATTCAGTGGAGCGACATTTATATCCTGGCAAATGTTACAAGAGTTGTATATAATAGAGGCAGTTTCATAATTTTGATTTTGGGTATATGAATTTATAAATATGATTAAGTTTCAAGGCGAAATATTATTTCTGTTTAATTTGAGTTAAAAAGAATAAGTGGCCAGAAATGTTCAAATAAAAGGGATAAATTAAAGTGCTTTATTTAATAATCAGTTGTGTTTCGTCTACTTTTGAAGAATCATCAACACGCATGCGTGAGGGGTTACTGCTCTCCATCATCTCCATACGTTCGCCTTTAAAACAAACGGACGCCTCGGCAGGAGTTACGTGTTTACGTCAGTTGGTGATAAAGCTCATGGGAAACGCAGTCCTTCTCCCCCAAAAACGCTGCAGCTCCCGGGAAGACGTCGCAGCGCCGGTAACTTTTTTTATTTCAAAGGAAATAAATAGTTCTACGGAAACTGAATTATTCAAACTATTCACTAACTTTACATCTCTAAACTAAAGTCGCTTAAATGTCTGAAAACGGCCAAAATGATCCCTCCAGTTGACGTAGCCGTTAGCGTCAGCGTTCGATTACGTCAGTTGGCGGTTAGCGTCCCTGTTAGCATTAGCGGTCTTCAAAACGGCAGTTATAGCAGTTAACATTTGAAGAAACTCGCTTTATTTCTTTATAAATAGAATCTAACTTTAAACATCAGATGTCCTCTCTACAGACTCTACAATTTTAAGGTTCTCTTATTAGTTTTTAAATGTCAGTGAGGCTGCCTTCAGCCATCATGGCTCTTATCTGTGGAGGCTTGGTATTTTTTTCAAGGCAGCTTAAAAGTCACCTTTTTAATTTGGCTTTTAACTGATTTCGTTTACTATCTTATTTCTCTTAATTTACTTTTTTTACCTTTATTTTTTATTATTATTATTTTTATTTGAAGTGTTGTGCATTTTATTGCTTTTACATTATCCAAACCCTCACATTTCTAGACATTTTATCATTATTGTCTGTCTCAATCTTTTAGTTTTTAGCTCCAGTGTTTCCTCATGGGGGCCCTCCACACTGAGAGTTGTGTCTGGTCTGCCCACGGGGATGTTGTCCAGGAGATCCCTCAGACCTGGGGGACTGGTGGAGGCTCTGCACCAGGTGTGGAGTCTGCCCTGGTCTGTCCGGGCTGTGGGGGGAGGTCTCTGTGGCAGCGCTCCCTGTGGCTGTGGACTACGGGGCCTCTCGGTGTGGATGGACACCCATGGTCCATCTATTTACTGTGTGCGTGTGTGAGGAACGGGCTTTCATTTTTCATTATTTTACTGTTTTATCTTGTGAAGCACTTTGAGTTGCATTTTAATATATAAGAAAAGTGTTGTATAGATAAAATTTGATTCGATCTACAAACAGTCTGTGTTTCCACTCACCTGGGTCTCAAACAGGGAAGACTTTAACAGGACAGATTCTAAAAATGGTTACCTGTGTCATTTCTTCCTACAGGTGTTCATGGTCTGAGCAGAGCACGTGTCCACGGCGTGCACGGGTGACCATCTCTTCTCCTTCATCTGCTGCTGGATTTGTTGGCGTTTTGCAATCTGATTGGACTTCCCCAGGTGAGTGGTTTGATGATGTGAAGGATCATGTAGGCAAGATCCTCCTACAGATGTGTACAGGAAAATAAAGTACGGCAGGGAAACAGAGATTTTCATATGTTACAGAGAAACTGTTTCATACACTGAAGAGACTCGTTAATTTTATTTGCTCAATTCAGTTTGATTGCACAACATTCAACTGCACTTCACTGTATCTGATATCTAGCTATGATGGACCTGAAGTGCAAAACACAACAAGAAAAAAAGAAAAGACAACAACAGAAAAAACACTTAAAGAAAAGTGTAAAGGAAAAAGAGAAAATAAGAAAAGAATAAAACAGAAAATGCAAAAAGAAAGAAATGTAAGACAAAAAGGAGCAGACATGAAAACATTAAAAAAAACATATAAAGAACAAAATCACAAAAAGAGGATGCATAAAAAAGAAAAAAATGGTACAAAAATTTGAAGGTAGGAAATTCCAAAACCTAAAAAGTAGAAAACTTAAAATGAAAAAAAGAGTAGTTGCTAATAGAAAGGATAAAATACAAAAAGAAAAAGAAAACAAAAAGAGAAAAATAAAACCAAAAATGAATTTAAGTACGAGATAAAGAAAATGCAAAGAGAAAAAAATATGGGGGAAAAACAAAAAAGGAAATCTATAACTGACAAAAGAACACAAAAATATAATACTCAAGAAGTGTTTTGAACCATTTATATTATACAGAGAAACTGTTTCATCAGGTAAAGTAAGAAGTAAATGCGTCAACATGACTCTAACATATCACAGATTCTATTTGTTTATTTAGTTTGATTGCAAAAAGTTTTACGACATCTTTATTATGTCTAACTAAACACTACGGTGGCCCTAAGGTGCAAATCACAACAAAGAAAAAAACAGCACAAAATCAAACAAGAAAACAATACAAAAAAGACAGAAAAACAAAAATTAAAAAAGGCAATTAAAATGGGGAAAATGTAAAAACAAAGTAGGGGATTCAAAAACCCCACAAAAACTACAAACAGAAAAAAAAAACTAAAAAAGACAAAAAGAATCACAAAAACAAATTGACATATTAAGTGATACATAAAGGAAACTGAGAAAACAAAAAAAAAATCAGAGAAAACACAAAAACAAAATGCAATGCAAAAAGAAAGGGAAAAGTGTAAAAATAAAGAGCAAAATAGAAAAATAGTAAAAGAAGAGAAAGCAAAGAAAAAACTGCAAATGAAAAAAGAGAAACTGCTGAAGAGGTTAAAAAGAAAAGCCGTCACATTAAAACAAAAAATACATAAACGCGGAAAAGCAAAAACTGAAAAGAAAATTTTCAAACAAAACAAAATAATAATGCTAAAGCGAATTCAATGAGAAAAAAAAGAATGCAAAAACAAAAAATAACTTTAATTTCTAGTTTCTTTATTTTGCAAATCTAATTTTAGTGTTTTTAAAAGCAGAAACGTGTCCTCTGTCTGAATCTGATCTCCGTCTCCTCTGGTGTTTGTGTCGCCCTCTGCAGGATGGATCACAGGAAGGCCGCACAGAAAAGGAAACATCTGGAGGAGGACCAACAGTCAGGTGTGTGCAGCCGTCTGCAGACAATTAAAATAAATAAATAACATCAACATGATCTTTACATGTAAGAATCTGATCCATAAATCCTGATAAACAGGTGCTTTGATAAACTCCAGCCCCCATAGGTGACCTGTGATAGGCTGGAGTCTTGATCCAGAAACTGTTGAACTTGATCTACTCTGAGCGTGGAGGTGTCGGTGTGAGCAGGTTTAGTTTCAGTGAACGTCTAGTTCTTCCACAGACAGCAGCAGCTCTCAGGAGTCTTGGTACGATGCCTCTGATGTTGCCCCGGGATGCAAGGTGGAGGAGGGGGAGAGCAGCTTCACCTCCACCACCAGCTCCTCAGCTAACTCCACTGCATCATCCACCTCCTCCTCCTCCTCTACTGGTCGCAGTCCATCCAAGTCGACATTATACAAGAGGAGGAAGAGGGCGGAGAAAGACATGGAGGTGCTCCAGAAGGTGGAGGACTGGGGACCCTCTGTGAATCCAGTAGGTTTCTGTCATTTCTGTGGCCAGGCCAGACACCGTCGGAGCAAGCACGGGTACTTCAGGGGACAGTTCTACTGCTGGGCCAAGGCGGGGCCTGGACAGACTCTGGAGGGGTGGCTGGAGGAGCAGCAGGAAGCAAACAAACAACCTGTGGGGAAAAAGACCAAGAGAGCCTGTAAGCCAAAGATCTGTGCCAAGTGTGGGTTCCCACGACAGAAGGATTTCGGCCACAGTCAACACAAGATGGGGGACAAGAAAGTCTCCTTCTGTGCTCTGCATCAGGGGAAGAGTGCTGAACGGTGGCTGGCTGAGATAAGAACCGGGCAGTGGGAGGAGACGCTGGGGCTACTGGACGAGGAGGAGTCTATAAAGGAAAAACTGGAGACTTGGTGGTACAAGGGAGGTATGGTGCAAGCTTTGGAGGACGAGGAAGATGAAGGGCCGGTTCACATGGAGGAGGAGGAGGACGGAAGAGCAAGGTTGGAGGAGCAGCGAAGAGTGGTGCTGGAGCAGGAGGAACTGAGAGTGAGGGTGTTGGAGGAGGAGATACAAAGAAGATTTTACCTGCAGACTTCTGTTCTGTCCTTGCTGTAAACGTTAAGATCTCTCACCTCCTGTTTGTTGAGAAACAGTTCTAAAGTTTCTGAGCTTGTGTTCGTCACCATCATGAAAGCGTCGCATCTCTTCGACCTGCGTTGTTCTCCATCTACCTCTATCACTCAGGGACAATTTTCCTGAAACTTCCTGTTTGGTTCAAAGTTAACAAAATCAAAGTGTGTGAGAAAAGTTTGATAACTGGTTAAAAAAAGTTTGAAAAATAAAGTTTTTGATACGATTGATCCAGACTGACGCCTCCTTTGATCTGACAAAGTTTGCACGCTTTGGGGTCAGGGGTCCCTGCAGAAACACACACACAGAAGATAAGTTATATGCTTAAGCTCTTCATCGCAGAAACTAACTGATAAGAAACACACAGAAAAGACAAACAAAAGGGAAACGGGTTCACCACAAATCCGTCCTCCGTTTCGGGGGCTGCGAAGGACGGGTTCGGTGAATCCTTCATAGCCTCACATATCCCAAGATTCATTGCGCATGAACGTCGAACAGGATGGACACGGCAGAACTCCAAAAGGAGTCCTGTTTTATCCAGATATGAAGGATTTCTGGCAACAACTGTGTGATGCTATTTCTAAAACATCAAAGAATATTTTGTTTTTCTGTGTAAAAATGTGTTTGGGCTTTTTTACTGTAACATACTGAGGAAAAACAGTTCTTTATAAATCTTCTCATTATCATATAAAAATATGTTCATAAATGTAAATTCTCTTGGGAAAGAAACATTCTTGGTGTTTTTTTTTATTATCTTTTTTACAGGGAATTCAAAAAAGACATGAAATCATTTCAGCAGCTTTTATTTCGTACTTTTTTTTATCTATCATCCCCCCCTGCACTTGTTCAAATGTTGAAAATGTATGTTGTTGCCTTACTCTCATGTAAATGGTGGTTCTATACTCTATCAATAAAGAAAATAATTATAATAATAATAACGCAAAGTTAAAAAATTGTAAAAACATCCTGTTTTAAATGTGAGGTTTTGGTTTACGTGTGTTTAAAAGTAATGTAAGCCCGACAGGTGAGGGTGGTGCTGTGAGATTCTCATCATGGATGTTCAGACGACAAATCTGCAGCAACTGTGTGATGCTATCATGTCAATATGGAGCAAACTCTCTGAGGAATGTTTCCAGGACCTTGTTGAATCTATGCCACCAAGGATTGAGGGCTGTTTAAACTTCAACTGAGAGCAGGAAAGTGTATCTGTTTATCTGTTTCCCTTTTGTCTGTCTTCCTGTGTGTCTTCTTTTTTCTGTCTGTTTTCACACCTGTCTTTCTGTTTCTTAACAGTAAGTTTCTGCGGTGAGGCGCTTAATTATACGACTTATCTTCTCTGTGTGTGTTTCTGCAGTGACCTCTGACCCCAAAGCATGGAGACTTCATCGGATCAAAGGAGGCGTCACTCTGGATTAAAGGTATCAAAAACTTTATTTTCACATTTTTTTAACCAGTAATCAAACTCGTAAAACTTTTCTCACACACTTTGATTTTGTTAACTTTGCACCAAACAGGAAGTTTCAGGAAGATTGTGACTGATGATGACACACAGTGTAAAAATGTTAAAACTAAAAACATAATCCTTAAAAACGTTTTGATCCTAAGAGATTTTCAATGTTTACAGTAAGGACAGGAAAGAGCTCTGCAGCCGAGCTCTTCTTTCTTCCTCCTCCTCCATCGAAGCTCTCCTCTCCTCCTCCTCCTTTACCCATGCTCTCATTTCCTCTATCCCAGCTCTCCTCTCCTCTTCCTCCTCCATCCTGTCTCTTATTCCTTCCTCAACCATCTGCACTCTTCTCTCCTCCTCTTCCTTCAGCCACTCTCTCCTTTCCTCCTCCTCCTCCTCTTCCTCCAGCATCCAAGCTCTTCTCTCCTGTTCCTCCTCCATACTAGTTCTCATTTCCTCCTCCTCCATCCACAGTTATCTTTCCACCTCCTCCAGCCACTCACTTCTTTCCTCCACCTGCTTCTCCTCAATCTTGGCTCTCACGTCCTCCTCCTCCGCCTGCACTCTTCTTTCTGCCTGCTCCAGCTACAATCTTCTTTCCTCCACCTCCTCCATCCGAGCTTGTATTTCCTCCTCCTGAATCCTGGCCCATTCTTCCTCCTCTTCCTCCAAAGCGCCCGTCGTACCATCATCGTAGCACCATGTCTCTGGTCTTTCTCTTATAGTCTTCCTCTTGCATAACGTCGACCTGGATGGACTGCGACAGGAAGAGGAGGAAGAAGAGGAGGTGGGAGGTGCAGTGCTGCTGCCGTCTGTGAAAGAACCAGAATCAAAACTAAACCGTTTCAGATCCCTGAGCAGAAACTAAACCTGCTCACACTGACACCTCCACGCTCAGAGAAGATCAAGTTCAACAGTTTCTGGATCAAGACTCCAGCCTATCACAGGTCACCTATGGGGGCTGGAAAAAAAATATATTTTTTAATTTATTCTCCTGTAGGTAATTTAAGATTGAAAATCAGATTATCAGAACCTAAATCTGTTATTTCTAAATGTTATTTTTGAGTATGTCTAAAAGTCCCAATGAAAACACATCAATTTAAACTGTTGAGGTTAATTCATAAAAAGTACATTTTTCCTCGCCCAGTCTGAACAATCCATTCTTAAATCTCTGTTTTCAGTTCAGGCTGATTTTGTTTTTACAACCAATCAGTGTCTGTTCCTGGACAAACCCTGTCCTGTAAGCTCAACCCGTTGTTTAAATGTTTGTATCCTGCTGAGTTCACTCACAGCCTGACATGAGCTCCACAAACCCTGAGCGGCGTCTGCAGGCTCCACCAATCAGGCTCTGTGCTCAGGTTGAGGATGTTAGCGAGAGGCTGGCGTTCAGTCCGTCTCTCATCATGCGTCTCTCTCGGCTGCTTGGCTGCTGTCTCGCTGCTCTGTCTCTCATCTCTCTACGAGGTAAGACAGGTTCATTCTTCCTGTGCTGCACACCTTGAACCCGGTCAGGTAATCCGATTTTAATCCAGTTTGTTGTTTCAAACATGAGAAAGCTTCAGGGCTCAGACTCTCCAACAGTAATGTGAATGATAAGTGTGTGTGTGTGTGTGAGATCAGTGTGTGTTTGATATGAGTACAGTAGTATTAAATGATGCTCCAGCTGGTCGTTGATCTTCAGTCTCAGTTTTGATCAGATGAGAGTGAATGAAGAGACGCTGCTCAGCTGTGTGACTGTAACTCTGATGTTTGTTGCTGTTTATTTTTACTCTGTGACCTGCAGCTGTTCTCAGTCTAAATGTTAATTTGATGCAGTGTGAGCGCGAGCAGATGAAGCAGCTTCTGGAGCCGACCTTTGACCTTTACAGACCTGTGTGTGACAAGAAAACCCTCAGCGAGCTCGACACGATCGTTAAGTTTATTCTTCATGTTTGAATGTTTTCAGATGCTTAAACCAGACTCTGTGTGTGTGTGTGTGTGTGTGTGTGTGTGTGTGTGTGTGTGTGTGTGTGTGTGTGTGTGTGTGTGTGTGTGTGTGTCAGGATGCTGTCTCCAGTGTTTTGGTTGTAATGTAGGTGGAGGGCGAGGTAGGGGGCGGGGCTACGTGGAGCTGGGCTGCAGCCAACCAGAGGTGATGAACTGCAGTCGGACAGAGAGAGGATTCAAACTCAGGTTCTGCATCACAACGTACAGCAGTCAGTACCTGTCTGTCTGTCTATCATTCTGTCTGTCTGTCATTCTGCCTTTTTTGTCTGTTTTTTCTGTCTTCCTGCCTTTTTTTTATGTGTCTTCTTTCTGTCTGCCTGCAGCCTGTCTTTAGTCCAGTTTCTGTTTCTCGTCCGTCTCTGTCTCCCTCCGTTGGTCTGTCTATTCCTATAACTGAGTATTTCAGTGAACCCCATCTAAAAAAAAAGGTTTGGTTGTGTAAAATGTGTCTAAAAGCAGATTTTTGTGTTTGACGACAAATCATTTTAAAGTTTTTTTTTTAGATCAGTGGAACAGAATCCAAAAACTAGGGATGCACGATATTGGATTTTTGCCGATATCCGATATGCCGATATATCGGAACCCCTTTTGGCCGATACCGATAATCACAAGTTTGTTTGTTATTTTCACAGTAAAGAAAGCTAAGTCTATCCTGTACTGGAATTTATATGTAACTCTAATTGTGACGGTCTTATCTGTTTAAGAAACACATAAAACAAGACAAAAAAACATTTGATTTTACCATAAATAAGAACTGTATTATTTTTTCAAACTCAAGACATTCAGTATTGAAATACTGAAAAATAATTTCTTTAGATCACATGAACTTTAAATGTACAATGCATTTTTAAACATAACCAAGTTGCATTTGATTATTTTAGACCTACTGTAACAACCTGGTGACAGACACAGAGCTCTGCAGTGCAAATAAATGAAGTGCTACATTTTATTTAAGGAGCTTATTTTTCAGATGGAAAATAATAATAATCCTAACTGAATAGCACCTTATTGGCTGTGCATATCGGCAGAAATTTTCATATCTGCAGATACCGATAAACGTGTTTTTAAGCTTTTATCAGCCGATACCGATATTGTGCCGATAATATCGTGCATCCCTACCAAAAACAGTTGAGCCGTTTTCTATTTACCGTTCCTTCGGAAGAAGACAGTTCATTTTCTTCAGTTTGGAGAATGAAGTGTCCCTCTTTTGGTTTCGGAAGTTCCTCCAGCTGATGCTTTTTTAGCCTTACACGACTCTTACGGGGTTGGTGTTGTTGCTGGTGTTTACATAGTCAGAGAAATAAAGATTATTTGGGTCTTGAGAGATCGTTCAAGATGCTCTGAAAATGCCAGCAGCTAATGAGTAAATATCAGCCGATACTGAAATGTTAAAAATTTGTCCAACATTGGCTGATACCGATATTGAGACTAGGGCTGCAGCTATTGAATATTTTAGTATTTGAGTATTCTACTGAAAATTCCATTGATTAATCGAGTAATTGGATAAAACACATTTTTGTAAAGTTAAAGAGCAGTTATTTTTTAAATGAAAATTTGTTTCAAGCAAGTGTAAAATCAAGTGACTTTGGGTGATAAATTCCAAGTTCCGTGCGATCTGATGAGATATGAGATACAAGCAGCTAATGCAGATCAATACATGCTTTCATATCTGTCTCCAAACTCCAGAAAAGAAGCTAGATTTGTTGCTAGCTGCTATTTTGAAGAAGAGGCGTCTTGAGGGGTCTGAAATCTCTTTATTTGGCGTCAGCTCTATTTGAAATGCCACTCTTTGATCTTTTTAAAAATTAAATGATTCCTCGAGGCGAAGAAAATTCCTCGATCATTTTTTGTAATCGAGTACCTCGAATTATTCAAGGAATCGTTTCAGCTCTAATTGATACCAATATATCGTGCATCCCTAATCAAAATGACTCATGTTTAATGATTCGATTTGTTGTCTCCATTTGATTTTTAAGTAAAAAGAATTCAGTCCAAAGTACCGGGTACCAATTCACTTAAAATCAAAAGGTACCATGTTTAAGTACCTAAACGCATCCTTGTGACTCTGAGGGAGTGAAAGAGTAGGTGATTTTCCTACTGTACATGAACACAGCATTATAAGGTTATACAATGAAGAATAAATATGTTAGATTGAATAAAATGAGATTTTATTATTAAACAAATTAATATTTTTTTTACCACATAAACACAAAAAGTACCAAAAATTTCAATTCAAATGTGAAAGGTACCCATCCTTCCTCTCTTTATGTGTCTGCAGAGTCTCTGGACCTGGTTCTGTCTCGAGGCTGTGCTACGTCTCGTCACTGTCATCAGATGGAGCTTCCTGGTGTTGCTGTGGCTTGCTGTGATTGGTCGCTGTGTAACGTTGGGTGGCAGTGTTCAGGATCAGTTGGTGCTTTCCTCGTCAGCTTCATCACCAGCTGGTTTTTCGTCGGAGCACACTGACATTAAATCTGTTCTGAACCACAAACTGGAGCAGAACACACTGAGCATGTGCGGACGTTTCTTTAATGTCTTTCACATTTACGCTCCTGACCTTCCCTGGAAAGTTTCAGGAGCTCTACCCCCAACATTTTCTGAAGTTAACATTTTCATGCATGTCTCTCTTACATGTGGACAAGGCCTGAGAGCTCCTGTAAGGTTTTGTTTTAGTTCAAAGTAATGAGGCCTTAAAGTGACCTAAAAAGCATACCAGACCATCAGGGATAGTTAGTTGTTCTAATTTGTTAGATGAAGTTACAGTCATTTGCAGAAACAGACCTTTTTGACACATAAATAAAACAATGTCATGCTTTACTGTTAAAAGCTTTTTTTTAACAGGCAAAAACTGCTTTTATATATACGGGACAATACTGGCGAGGATCTGAAAGGCATTGCATTCTCAGGGTCAAATTGATAAAAAACCAAAAGTTTGTCAGAGGAGATTAAAAGGAAGAGAAGCAGTCAGATCCTGTTTACATTGATAAAAAACATTTTCTTTATAAAACATTCATTATGCGTTGAGTATTCTGTGTCTGTGTTCAGATGTAAACAGTCTTTGATGGCTCATTAAACTCAAAACAACCGATTTTCGTGTTTTTCGTTTTTTTTTTCATCTGAATTTTGGCCTAACTAACGAGCCGTATGGGTATACACTGTCTGTAACGCATGCGCAGAAACAGCTACGTGCTCTCAGCAGCACATTCTGGTTGAAGCTAACAGGCTAGCTTCTGTCTGCAGATCCGAAGGTCCGATCCAGGACCAGGTTCATCCCAATCTGACCCAGACAAAACGGTTCACCCAGTACTGGTTCTGAGGGAGAATCTGAGTCGCCTGCAGAGGAACCAGTTAGCCGTGTTAGCATCAGCAGTTAGCTTTAGCTCGGCGACAGAATCAAAACAGAGCTAGCAGAAGCTAACTGAAGCTAACTGGCCGACATGGCGACAGAGGAGAAGAAACCAGAGACGGAGAGCATCAAACAGCCTTCGTCGTCCTCAGGGTCCGGCAGTAAGGTGAGTGTGAGCGGCTGACGGTGGTCCAGGCTCCGGGAAGGCTGGTCCGGGTAGTCCGGTTAGCGATCAGGGAGCTAACAGCGAGCTAACGGGCTGTAAACAGACCTGACTGTACTCAAGGAGAGCTCCCTGCCCTGTTCGGGATTTATATTCAATCAAATCAGTAAATACTCGTTGTAAACAAACAGTTTAAGGCTGTTTTATGTGAAAGGTTGTCTTTGTTTCATTTTTAGTCAAATTTGGGGTTGAAATGGTTTACTAACCAACAAATCATGTTGCTTATGATTGTTTTTTATGTAATTATTACGTGAAATCATCACAGATCCAAAGGGTACATAGTTAAAACTTTTTGTGTTAGTCTTCATTGAAATTTTGATACCACATAAATAGATGAAACTAGATTATTTAAGCTTATTGCAGTCAGCAGATTACTGAGAATGATGCATGTATTAAGAAATATGACACTTTAATGGTAGTTTTTCTACCAGAGGAGCATTTAAGATGCAGCAGACTCATCTCTGCCTGCTTATAATCATTCTAACATCTATTCTCTGAGCAAATGCTATTATATTGGATTCCTTTCTGCTTCATTCAACAGTAAATCTGAAAATAATTCACCAGAGATGTGAAATATGACTTTTAGTCCCATCTTACTACTCAACATTTGTGTATTTTTACAACTTTCAGACTTTGCTTTCCTAGAAATCCTGTGTATGTAAGTCGATGATGATGATGTGTCTCTGGTGACGTCTTCCTGTGTGTTTTCAGTCGAACCCAGCCAAACCAAACTACACGGTCAAGTTCACGTTGGCAGGACACACAAAGGCCGTCTCCTCTGTCAAGTTCAGCCCCAATGGAGAGTGGCTCGCCAGCTCCTGTGAGGACCAACCAAACACACACACACACTCACACACACTTTTCCCTAAGTTTGACCTCCTCCTGTCAGTGGAAGGTGATACATTCAGGTTAGGAAAGGAGAATATGACAAAACTCAAAAGACAAAAACACAGTGATGAAAAGGAAAACAAATAAGCAATTGATCGAGCTGCAGCTGAATCTGTCTTCCTCATGGTGCGTTCAGGGACAGTCTGACATTTGAAAACTGAATACTTGAGCCATGAAAGATGATGACAGGTGAAAGAAGTAATATTTGTATCTTTAAAACAATCCTCTAACCACATTATTTCATATAAGATTGTCGACTGACTGTAAGCTTGTTGTAACCATGGTAATGTCTTTGTGCAGCTGCCGACAAGTTGATAAAGATTTGGGGAGCGTTTGACGGAAAGTTTGAGAAATCCATCGTTGGACACAAACTGGTGAGACACTCAGTCCTGATGCTGTTAGAGACACGGTCTGGATCAGTACCAGGTCTGTTTCTGACCCTGTGTGTGTGTGTGTGTGTGTTTAGGGGATCTCTGACGTCTCCTGGTCTTCAGACTCTAACCTGCTGGTTTCTGCCTCTGACGACAAAACGCTGAAGATCTGGGACAACAACTCGGTGAGAAACCCACACTTTAAAGTGTCTTTGTCACATGTAACAGAAAGTCAGACAAGCTCAGTTTGATGTTTAGACCTGCCATGTGACTCCTCTCTGTCTCTTTGTCTCTTTGTCTCCTCAGGGGAAGTGTCTGAAGACGCTGAAGGGTCACAGTAATTACGTCTTCTGCTGCAACTTCAACCCTCAGTCCAACCTGGTGGTGTCTGGATCGGTACGCTGCATCACCCCGTTCCTCCTGAATCCTGTTTCTAAAGAAAACCAAATCTGACTCTGAGTGTGTGTGTGTTTCTGTGTGTGTGTGTCACAGTTTGATGAGAGCGTTCGTATCTGGGACGTCAAGACGGGGAAGTGTCTGAAGACTCTGCCCGCTCACTCTGACCCTGTCTCTGCTGTGAGTCCTGACCTCTGACCTTCAGCCTGACGTGTTTATAAACATGACACACAGTGATGATGATGATGATGATTGTGCCTCTGACCTCTGACCCTCCAGGTTCACTTCAACAGAGACGGCTCGCTCATCGTGTCCAGCAGCTACGACGGCCTCTGGTACGTCCATACACACATTAAACACACACACACTTTCATACAGGAGAGACATGAGGATGGATGCTGATTCTGTCTTTCTCTTCAGTCGTATCTGGGACACAGCATCAGGACAGTGTCTGAAGACTCTGATTGGTGAGTTTAACACACTAAAGACATCTGCTCCCTACTGAACAGGGAAAAGAGAAAAAAGATGTTTTAGTTACAAAAAAGACAAAATCCAGACTTTTTGCTTCTTCGACCTGTGATCAGATTTCTGTTTCTCTCTCCTCAGATGACGACAATCCTCCAGTGTCTTTTGTCAAGTTTTCTCCGAATGGGAAATACATCCTCGCCGCCACACTGGACAAGTCAGTATCCCCTGTTATCACCCTGGTTTGTCCTCATACTTCATCCCATCTCTTCTTTTTAGGCATCATTTGTCATCCACCACCTTCCTTCTCCGGCTCAATGTAGCGGGAGTTGTTTGTGAAAGTGGAACTTAAAACTTTGCTGACTCTTTCTCTGTCGCGGTGGTCTCACTTCTAATTTAGCTCTTATGTTGGAAACAGCTGATAGTTTCTGGAAAGCGACAGAGAAAGATTCTGTAATACAAAAAAATAGAAATTCAAGAAGTGAAAATAACGAGAAACTGAAATGTAGATAAAGAGATATTCAGGAAAGCAAAAGTAAAGAGATTTCAGTTTGTAAAAACAAAGACATTCAGGAATGTTGAGATAAAGAAATTCCGCAGAGCGTAAGAAAAGAAACATTCCGGAATGTGGAGATAGAGATTCCAGAATGTAAACATAAAGAGATTCTAGAATGTGAGGACAGAATGATTTGTGACATTATAAGTGAGAGTAAAGAGGAATTATTTGTTTATCAACAATGCTGGATACGCACTGTGGAGTATAACGGTTTGTCAACAGACATGGAGGAGTTAACCACCAAAAAACACATTTTTAACTAAATATCATCACTTATACAGATGGTAAACGGCTCCCAGGTTTGTGAAATAGCAGTGAGTGGACAGAAGAGATCAACAAGTGGACAGATATTAGGTGGACAGACGTTTTTAGAGGAGAAATCCAGCATCACTCGATGCTCATGACTGCATTATCCGTGGACACTTACCAGACTGTGACGGACCAGGACGTAACCATGTGTCAATAAATCAGAAACCCTCCCAGACCAAAAAAAACACACAGACTGCTGAGTCTAAGACCAGGTTCATAATAAAAGAACCAGAAAACTACGTCCAGAGTTAATTATTTACCCGCGAACGTCGCTGGTGTAAAGTGTGACCCTGTTAACTGGTGACTCTCAGCCGTTAATCACTGATGCTGTCGGTTGAGAGTCACCAGTTAGCATGGTCGCTATTAACTCCAAAACACCGGTTGCTCTGTAACAGTCCAAACTTGATAGACGTTTCCTCTGTTGTATAGTATCGTTTCTAAAAACTGACCACAGAACAACTGCACATTTTATGCAGATAACAGGTTGAATTGGGTATTTAAAAAACGCTAACTCGTCTGAATGAATGGAGCTAAACTTTGCTTCTGCGGTCAAGATGCGTCTTTATGATGGCGTAGACTGACAATCCCTTTATACTTGAAACATAAACAGACTCTGGAACACATAAAAGAAATACTAAGGAAAATAAAAAATAAGAGATTCTGAAATGTAACCAAAAAAAAAGATAGAAAAGATAATCACATTTTCTGACATATTTTCTCTACACATCCAAAAAACGCATCTTAAAAAAACTGACTCAGTGTGTAAAGACCTTGGCACTCATGTTTTTTCCTGTTGCATTGAATAACGTGTGTTTCCTCTGGTTTGCAGCACGTTGAAGCTTTGGGACTACAGCAAAGGAAAGGTACAGACGGGCTGTCTCATCTGTTTGGTGATCCGTCTCTCTGCCTGTGTGTCCTCTGACATATAACACCCCGTCTCTCCTCTCTTTGTCTGCTCAGTGTTTGAAGACGTACACCGGACATAAAAACGAGAAATACTGCATCTTCGCCAACTTCTCAGTCACAGGAGGGAAGGTGAGCGTTTCTGCTCTCTGACCAAACAAGCAGCCCTGTGAGGGTCAGAGGGTTTAACCTTTGACCTCTGTCTTTCAGTGGATCGTGTCAGGCTCTGAGGACAGCATGGTTTACATCTGGAACCTCCAGACCAAAGAGATCGTACAGAAGCTACAAGGACACACAGGTATGACCTTGGTCTTTTTGTCTCCTGGTCTGATCAGATCTCACGTGTTTAAACCAGGAAGCAGCAGAAGAAGAGTTAGTGTCTTTAACGTTTATAAACTCTGATTTTTGTGTCGTTTTGTGCAGACGTGGTGATCTCCACCGCCTGCCATCCAACAGAAAACATCATCGCTTCAGCCGCTCTGGAAAACGACAAAACCATCAAACTGTGGAAGAGCGACTGTTAGACTGAGCTGTCCTCACCTGTATGAACAGGTTATTACCAACAATCCACAAACGCACAGTTTAATCTCACGTGATGTGAACACACGCAGAGAGCCACCAACACACACTCAGACTAACTCCTGCTTTATGCACTTCCTCCCTTTCAAAATAAAAGACATTTGGTGCCACAAACGGGTTGAAAAAATATTCCCAATCAAAGAATTTGTTTTATTTTAAATCTATTTATGCGGTTTTATATTTGTTCGTTAATGTAATCATTAAAGGAAATCTTCCTTTAGTTTAAAAAGCATCTCGGATTAATTCATCCAAACAAAACTTTATCAGTAACAGCATCTTTGACACAAAATTAGCGATGCTGGTTAATTGTTCGACTGTAGCATCTGTTGCTACGTTGGTGTGTGTGTGTGTGTGTGTTTCTGGCTCTCTCCTGTGTGACCATCTGATTGGACACAAAGCAGCAGCTCTCCATCGTAACCATCAGCACGTTCTTCATACTGTCTCCACCAAACTTCGGTCAGCAGAGCGGGAAAAAAAGATGAATAATGAGCGGAGGGAATTTTTTTCAGTCATTTGTAAATAAAGATTTTTGAATATGAGCTGTGGCGTGTCTGTGTGTAACTTTCTCATAAAGTATTAATTAGTGAAAGTGTATTTTTGCATTTTTATTCAGAGCCTGTGAGCTTTTTAGTTATGTGTGCACATGTTTCTGCCACACCTGGCAGGTGTTTGTGATAACAGGTTACAGATGTGTGAATTAAAAGACCAAGAATAGACTGGAGACCAAGAGGTACAGACATGAAAAAAGATTTATTCAACTTTTCCAGAGGTGAAACATCTTTCTCTTGCAGTTTTTCCTCCTCCACAGATCCACGGGAAATATCAGACTCCTGTCCTGATTTTTCCTCCCATGGTCGGGATTTTAGAAAACAAGTTCATTTTTTTCCAACAGTTCCTGAGATTCAAACCTGGGGACAGAGTTTGTGTCTGTCTTGATGCAAGTCGCTGAAGACAAAATTTGAGATTTTAATGATGTAGGATAATTCATTTTTGCAGTAGCTTTCTGGGATCTCTCTTTAACTTATCATCAATCAAAAGTTCAAAACTTAACTCGACATTCATTTGCTCTTTCAGCCAGATCAACTTCCTGTTCCTAATTTCCACATACCTCTCACACTCTCAGGATAAATCTGAAACTTCTGTCCATGTAGCACAAACTGCACCAAAATAAAAACCTGATGTTACAATCTCCATCCAAAACCTCTCACACTGAGTCTGAAACAGACATTTGTGCGCTTTGTTTTCTGCAGCTGCTCGTAGACGACGCTTATAAACCCTGAGACACAAACAGCAGCAGCAGAAAAACACCTGTAGTTTTACAAAGCTTATTAATCTTTTAGCAGACAGTCGCTAACTGTTAGCTCGCTGTAACAGCTTAAGGCTAACTGCATAATGCAGTAAGCTAACTGTAAGAGAAGTCATAAAAAGTCACATCAGCCAGCTAACTGTTAGCTCTCAGGTACAGCAGTCATAGTAACGTGGGTTAGCTAACTTGAAATTGTATTAAAATTAAGTAAAAAAAAAAAAATAATAAATGTAACAATTAGCTAACGATCAGCTAAGTATTACAGAAATTTAAATTTCTGATAATAATCAGCTAACTGTTCGAGAGTTGCAATAACTGACAGGTTAGCCTTGGTGTTTTAACTGTTAGCTGAACATTTTGAAAACTTTAGCCAATTGTTACAGCAGTAAGGTTAGTATCACATCAATTAGCCAACTGTTAGCTTTCAGGTAAAGCAGACAGAATAATGTTGAAGGGATGAGCTAACTTTGGTAAAAGAAGAAAAAAAAGAAAAGAAAAAAGCTCTCAGGTACAGCAGTCATATTAACGTTACAGGAGTAAACTAACTTGAAATTTTAATTGAATTAAGTAAAATACATAAACATGGCACTTAGCTAACGATCAGCTAAGTATTAAAGGAATTTAAATTTCTTAAAATAACCAGCTGACTGTTAAAAAGCTTCAATAACTGACAGGTTAGCCTAACATCAGTTAGCCAACGGTTATCTCTCAGATACAGCAGACAGATTAATGTTAAAGGGATGAGCTAACTTTGGAGTAAAGTAAACAAAGAAAAGAAGAGAAAATAAGTCAGCTAACTGTTAGCTTACATGGGTAAAATAACTGACAAGTACCTGTTTCAGCAATTGCGTCACTTTTGACGTTGGCAAATTGTTACAGCAGTAAGCTAAGGGTTTCATCAATTAGATAAATGTTAGCCCTCTGTAATAGCATCAAATAAGGCGTTAGCTTACTGTTGCATGTTGCTGTCTCACCTGTAAGCTAACAGTCACAGCAGCAGGCTAAGCACCACATAAATCAGAAGTGCTAGTCCTCAGGTACAGCACTTAGATTAATGTTGAGGGTTTAGCCAAATGTACATTTAACTAACTAACAGATTTTTTTAAAGAGAAAGGACAGTCAGCTTGTTAGCTTAGCATAATAGTACAGGGGTTTCTGACAGGTTAGCCTAATTTTCAGCATAAACTGTTCATTTTTATGACTTTGGCAAACTGTCAGAGCAGTTAGCTAAGCATCATATAAAGCAGCTAACTGTTAGCTCTCAGCAGTCAGATTAATGGTACAGGGGTAAGCTAACTTGAAAGGTGAAACTAAATTAATTAAAAAAAGAAAAAAGCAAATGTAACAAAAATACTTAGCCAACGATTAGCTAAGTATTACAGGAATTAAAATTCTGATAATAACCAGCTAACTGTTGGAGAGTTGCAATAACTGACAGGTTAGCCTTGGTTTTCTATCTATTAGCTCAACATTTGGATAAGAGCAGACAGATTGATGTTAAAGGGATGAGCTAACTTTGGTATTAAGTTAAAAAAAAAAGTCAGCTAACTGTTAGCTTTTAAAAACTGGCAGGTAACTGTTTCAGCAGTTAGCTGTTCCTTTCGATGACTTTAGTAGGCTCAGGACATCATCAACAGATAACTGTTAGCTCTCTGTAATAGCATTTTAACAAGTAGTAACAACGGCTTTTTTGTTACAGTGGCTAGATTAATTTTACGTTTGTTTAACGAATCAAATTGGTTAAACAGTAAGCTAACTGTTTGCTAAGTGTTACGGGGCGAGATTCTTTTTTCCTTTTTTGAGAAGAAATTTTGCCTCAAAATACAAAACATCAAACAATTACAAATAATTTTTTAATTTATGTACGAAACAAAATCAGCAAAGTGATGAGATGTACTGTTTGTCCTCAGGGGGCGCCAAAATCAACACAAACCAATAGTACCTCAGACCGAAAGCGTTCTACATAAAAACGATAAAAACGTAAGGAGCTCTGCAGCATTTCCCAAATCAGCCTTAACATGTAACAAGTCTGTCAGGTAAAAGAATCATCAGAACCATTAAAACCAGACCAGACTGGTCTAAAAAATCCAGTTTCCAGCATAAGTCTTCTTAGGAGAGAGTAAAGTCCAGGAAGAAGAGTCCAAATTCTTAAAAAACTACATTTCAGACCAGTTAAAAAAATAATTTGTCCCATGTGCAGCATCACACACGAGCGTCCAGACTGACCAGTTTTGAAGCCAGCTGCACCAGTACAAACCAGTTCAGAGCAGTGGAGTCCACTGCAGCGTGCCGATGGAGATGAGGGTCTGGCAGGTCGCAGAGTCCAACCAAACCGACTCCACCAGGTTAAAGTGCAGGAAGCCCAGAGCGAAGCCACAGCCCACGTCCGACAGGTGGTGTTTACCCAGCAGCACACGGGACACGCCGACCAGGACGGCCCACAGGTAGAGCAGGATCCTGAGGGGCACCTGGAGGACACAGTGGACTGTATTACCCCAGTGAAGGTCAAAGGTCAAAGGGTATGACCTCAAACATAACAATGATAAAGTGACTGACCGCCAGCACCAGGTGGTTGAGGAGGAACTTGGACACCATGACGGCTCGACTGGCGTGGGCTGCTGGGAAGGAATACATGTCCATGGCGATGTAGTCCATAAACCCTGGAGGTAAATCCCATGGTCCTTTGCGTTTGACCAGCTTCTGCATGCCAGCGACGGTCATCAGATCCAGGACCAGAGCTGCAAGGAGAGAAACAGGTGACATGGTGGCTTTAGTTTTAATTTTCTGGATTGACTGAGTCTCTAAACGTCTCCGTCAGAGTTTAACGAGATTATTTTCTCCCTCCGTTCAGATTTGAACCCTGAGTCTCTCACCCAGCAGCAGGTTGACCAGAACCTCCTGCCCCGCCAACGTGTTGCTCTTCCACAGGCAGATCAGAGTCCCAAAGAACCATGGGAGGGCGTGTCCCGTGAGGGCTAGAAGGGTCACCATAGACCGCAGCGGGGCCCCCGGGCCGCGGACCCCTGCGCATATCCCCAGACGCTTGGACAGGCTGATGTCGATGGCCAGCAGGGAGTTGATGGCGATGCCTCTGAAGGACGGATTCAGCTGCATGCAGTCCTCCTTCACCACCGCATCAGGTCCTGAGCCCCCCTCTGAGGAGTCCCTCGACCCCCTGAGGACCAGACACAGAGGTGGAAACAGTTTCAGGCACATCATACACAGAAAAACAGGTGTCCTAAGTGAAGCCAAAACTTTAGCTCCGCCTCCATTTTAACAGATGAGTCATGTGACAAACTAGTTGATTAAAACACACATCAAACTTTTCTTAAACTTGTTTTCTTTTACTCTCATGCTGATTTATGTGCAAGTGTCAACTAATCTGAGAATTTAGATTTAGTGCATTTTTTCTTCTATTTCAAAGTGATGATTGATTGACAGCTCTGTCGACCAATCAGGCGCCTGTATGCACGGGATGATCAAAGCAGAGGAAACATAATGATTCCTGTTCTTGTGCTTGTCTTGGCGTCAGTGTTTTGGTTTCACTTCTCACAGCGGGAGGAGAGTGAAGCGTGTCGTTCAGTTATTTTATGACACAGACAAATCGACTGATGGTGAAGACAGAGGATTAAAAACTCACTGATTGTCTGAAACTGAGGGGTGTGGGTTCCATCTGGAGGCTGAGGAAAGCAGTTTACGCTTTGCTTCTTTGCCCTGAAGGATTCAATCCATCGACTGTAGGCTGTTTTAAAGCTGCAGACTCCTGAGGCCGTTCATTCGGGAACTATTTTGCGCCTCTGAATATTTTTACCCTCAAATATCTTAATGTAGAAGCAGGAAGACCGCTCTGTGTGAATGAATAAATAAAAGTCTAAAGTGGATAAAAACTGAGCTGGGAATGTAATCATAACATAAAGTTCAGGTAGACTCAGGTAGACTCAGGTCTACAGAAAGTTTTTGGTCAGAGTTCAGTGGACTGAGACCGACCCGGTACTCTGGGTCGGTCCCTGCAGGACTCTGACTTTAAATAAAGCTCTGGGACCTCTGAACGTGTCTGTACTCTAAATCTGAGCTGTGATTTCAGTCTTACCTCACTCCTGGGTCCTCCTGCTGACTCTGCTGTCTGAACACGGGTCTCCTCGGACCCCCGCCTCCCCTCCCCTCCCCCGGCCCCGGCTCCCTGCGGGGGGGCTGGTTCAGGGACATAAACTCAGGTCGGTTCAGGACGTTGTTCCGGTCCCTGGCCCGGCTCCGAGCCTGACTGCCGGGCATGACGGCGGACGGTCCGGGGTGTCGGAGGTATAACGGCGTTCAGAACGGGCTGCAGGACTGTGACAGATCAGGTCTGAGACTCTGAGGGACTCTGCTATAAATAGACCAGCTGGCCTTCTTCTTCTGCTGTCAGCTGTTCAGAGCGAGGGAGGCTGGAAAAACACTGCAAACACACACTCTCTCACACACACTCACACACTCACACACACACATCGTACAATACAGGCCAGCAGAGTGTGCTGTCATATTAAAGGAACACTCCACCAGTTTCACATGTCAAAGGGCAGCAAACCACTCTTAGTCACGATGTGTTCAGGGCACGTCACAGTTATCGTAAAAACCAGCTTCAAGACAGAAACAAGTCTGTAACAGGATTTTTGACCAGAAGTTCAAGGTATACACTATAATACAGTGTCATTCACTACTATACACTATTATACAATATACTACACAAAAATACACAATAATTTACTATATTAATCTATAAACTGCTATGAAACAAAAAAACACTGAAATACACTCTAAAACTCTATGACTCACTAAAACTTACTATGATACACAATAAAACATAATTTATTATCAAACACTATAGTTCAATATAATTTACAATAATACACAACAAATTACTTTAATACAATATAACTCACTATAATACACGATAAAACACTATTATTCACCATGATATAATATCATTCTCTATAATTCACCACAATTCACTGTAAAACACTATATTTCACTATGATACAATATAATTCAATGTTAAACACTATAGAACACTTTAATATACTATATTACACTATAATTCACTTAAACTCACTATAAAAAACTACCATTCACAATAATTCACTACAATTTACTAAGATACACTATTTAACACGATAACTCACCATTCACCAGCGGTCCCAATAATCATGAATAGCAAGACATGTAAAGTGGGGGAAATAAGTATTGAAAGCATCAACTTTCTTCTCATCACATTTATTTCCAAAGCTGCAATTCAAACAAAATTTCTCCCAGACATTGGTATTAACTCAAATAATCCACACATGAAAAGAAATCACAACGTTCAGGTCCATAAATAATGATTATGTTGAATTAAGTACGATAACACAGGAAAAAGGCTGTATACTTTGGCAAGGAAATGCACCATACCACCTGAAATCTGTCGGTAATTATTACTTGAACTTCCAATTAGTGCAAACCAACATCAGCTGGGCTAGAGCAAATTGATGGTCCTATAAAAAAGGTTGTTTTTTCACCAAGCAGTTAAATACCACACACCTCATGATGGGTAAAGGCAAAGAGCTCTCTGAAGACATTCACAACCTAAATGTTGCTCAGCATCAGAATGGAACTGGTTACAGACTTATATCAAAGCACCTGAATATTCCAGTCAGCACCGTTGGGGCCATTATTCACAAGTGGAAGAAGCACCACCTTACCATCAACAGGCCACGCACAGGAGCTCCTTGAAGATTTCTGACCAGGGAGTCAGAAAGATAGTCAGAAGAGTACTCAACCAGCCAAGGACCACCCTGAAAGTGCTCCAGAAAGACTTGGAGGCAGCAGGTACAATTGTTACAGAGAAAACAACAGGCAATGCACTCCACCTCCATGGCCTCTATGGACGCTCAGCCCACAAGACTCCATTCCTCAAGAAAAGGCATGTTGAAGCTGGTTTAAAGTTTGCTAAACAGCATCTTGACAAGCCTGTAGAATACTGGGAGAATGTTGTCTGGTCAGATGAGACCAAAACTGAACTTTTGGGCTGTCATACTACAGACCATGTTTGGAGGAGAAATGGCTCTGCACATCAGCCAAAAAACACTACACCAACAGAGAAGTTTGGAGGTGGAAGCATCATGGCATGGGGTTGTTTCTCATCTCATGGTGTTGGCAAACTTCATATAACTGACGGAGCAATGAATGGAGCCATGTATGGGGAAATTCTTGATCTGAATCTGCTGCCATCCACCAGGATGATGAAGATGAGACGTGGCTGGACCTTCCAGCAGGACAACCATCCAAAGCACACAGCAAAGTTGACTCTCAAATGGTTTCAGAAAAAGAAAATCAATCTGTTAGAATGGCCTAGTCAATCACCTGACTTCAATCCAATTGAACATTTGTGGAAAGAAGTCAAGAAAAGGGTTCACCAGAGGGCACCAAAGAATATTCCAGATTTAAAGACAATCTGTGCAGAGGAATGGGCCAAAATCACACCTGAGCAGTGTGGGCCATTAGTTCAAACATACAAGAAGCTTCTGGAAGCTGTCATTGCAAACAAAGACTTCTCCACTAAGTATTAGATGAGTCTCAGTTAGCGTGTTCAATACTTTTTTCCTGTGTTATCGTACTTAATTCACCATAATCATTATTTATGGACCTGAACGTCGTGATTTCTTTTCATGTGTGGATTATTTAAATTAAAACCAATGTCTGGTAGAAATTTCATTTGAATTGCAGCTTTGGAAATAAATGTGATGAGAAAAAAGTTCACGCGTTCAATACTTGTTTTCCCCACTGTATGTGGCAGTAAGTCTGGTATTTTCTGTAAGTTATGTCCAGCAGGTGGCAGTGCTGCCTTTCTGATGTAAATGAATATGCTTTTTGATATGCTCAGAAGTCTTTAATTTCCCTGCTGTGAGCTGATATGCTTATTAAGAACCAGGGATACATCAGAATTAAAGACTCATCTGGCTGTAGTGGTAGAATAAATAATCAAATTGGAATAAAAAACGTGTGGTTCTTACCTGCAGCTTGTGATCATGGCCAGAGATGGATGGTAGTATCTGATTCTGTTGCCTTTGTTTTGTCACCAGGCATTGACAGTACATTGAAAGGTGATTTCCCTTCCGGAACATTTGTATCATCTTTAATTAACTCTTTGAGAGCTTCATTTTATCCAGATTCTTTTAACAGTCTTTTTGTGGTGTACTTTTTCACGTAGGAACAACAGTCATTTTCCAAGTTTTCGGTTTTCCCCAAGCTTTTGTTCCCCTTATTTTTCACACACAAATAAATCCCCATCAGAGCAAAATCCAACGCAATTTTGGCAAAAACAACATCCACAGCAATGAATGAATGAATGAAAATGCACATTTAACACAAACTGTTTCCAATACGCGAAGCGCGCGCAGCAGCCTCCTAGGCCGCAAACACATCCAGCTCTAAACAACCACTGCAGCAACTAGCTACAGGCCTGAAATACATAGGTTGGCCGGCGGCCATAACCCCCTATGAACTGTGTTTCCAACAAACCACAAACACAACATAATATGGGTTACATACCAGCAGAGAATTGGTGGCACTGCTGTAGGGCGACACTCCAACCCCAAACTGTCATCAAGAGGAGGGAAGCTTGCCCACGCACAACGGAGAATGAGTAAAATCCATCGGGTTTCGTTTCCTGCTTTAGTTTCTTGTTGCCACATCCAAAAGCTAAAAGCCACACAGTGTCATCATGAAAACGAAGCAGATAGAGCAAAATGATCAACGCAAAAAGCCAACATAGGCCCTGTTTACACGTTTCATCTGAAAACAATAAAATGTAGCGTAAAAGAAATCTACATTTACACGGCAACGCTGAGGGACTGAAAACACTGTAGTAATCATGCCAGGCCTGTAGTTGGCGCTATAACTGTCTTGTCCAGAAGATGCTTTTGGGAGATTGCCACTGAAGGAGAGTTGAGCTTATCATCTGGTGTATTGGAGAATCCTAAGTTCAAAAGTGGAGCAACAGATGCTGTTGAAAGACAGTCAGCAGATTCAACAGCACAAACGCCGTTTCCATGTAAACGCAAGGCTGTAACGCAACAAAACTTTTTGTGCTTTACCCTGAAACTGTTTTTGTGTGAACGACCCCTTAAAGTGCAGTCATCAGCAGTAGGCCACCTCTTTCCACCCATAGACTGTATAAAAACATGGACGTAGTCTCGCCGACGTCACCCGTCTGTTACTGAAACAGAAAATGAAGCAGATCGGCTATAGCGGCCATATTGGTTGTGGCAAGGGCTTTGCCTACAGCCATAGGGCTCCAGCCGTCACATGACCCTCAGCTCCCCCCCATACAGTGGGTGCTGATAGTAGAATTAGTGAGTCAGACAGAAGACGTTTTTTGAACCAGGTTGTGAATAGGTTAATTTCTGCTTTGAAAACAGCTTTTTTGGCTTGGTGTGTGTGTGACTTCTGCTACTTCCAGAGCCAGCCTCAAGTGGACACTTAAGAAACAGCAGATTTAAAAACTTCAGCATTTTCTCATATTCTTAGACCGGAGGTTGCCACTTGTTTCCACCGTGTCATTTAAACTTTCTTCTTCTGTTTTGAGTGTTATATGTCGGTTCGCAAACGATGAAACTGCGCCTTCCCGCCACCTACTGGTATAGAGGGTGGACCGGACTATCAAAAAACAACACTTGAGCTAAAAAAAATAAAAATAAAAAAATTAATAAATACAAAATTTACATACTATTTTATCAGCGATGTCCGTCCATACAACAACAGCCCCATAATAAAGTTAGTGAAGAAACTTGAGAGGAACTTTTGTACTTGTGTGAATTCCTGTCCGGACCGCTTACCGAACGCACCGTTGCCATTGGATGCAGCAACAGCTTCGGTGGTATGCTAACAATGCTAACAACAATTAAACCCATGATGAGACGTCAAACGTCACTTTTTATACACTGACGATACAACAGGTCGGTGTGTAGACGTCACCACTGAGGTCAGTAACCGTTACGTTGTTACGTCAGGAGCTAACAGAGCTAACGGAGCTAACTGGCAGGATTAGGCTTGTAAAGTGAGTGGTGGTCCAGAGGTTTAGCAGTTAGCTGCTAGGCGGCTAACGGCTGTGAAGTAAAGCGTCCGTTTCATGAACGTTGAGTCTCCGGTAAATTAAAGGCAAGAAACCGTTAACACAATCCGTTTTAAGAGGCGTGAATGTACGGGGGCTGACAGGGATCAAACAGCGTGAATCTGAAATTCGCTCACTCAGCAGGAAGTCGTGATTGATTAAATATGATGTAATTAGAAAGTAACAAGTCGCAAAAGCAAGACATTAGCACCAGGGGCTTAAAAATATATAATTGCTAAAAGGTACGGAAGCCGTGAGCTGGCACACGTATATAATATTCTATTATTTACACTCATTAGTTGCACAAAACAAACAACATCCTGGTTTAAAACCACTTTCAAGCCTCAAGTCTCTGTTTGTTTCAAAGATTGCCTGAAAATATTCTGCTGAAACAAGAAAATGTTACAGATTCCCAGCTGACAGTTTGCTTTCTGTCCGCTTGTTTTACAGGTATTCGGGTTCAACCCGCATGACTGACATGGACCTGGATCTGGACCTGTCTAGACCCTGCCTCTGTCTCCATCCTGACAGATCTCATATCACCATGCTTGGTTTTGGTTCCCAGAACCCTCCATCATGTCGGACCCTGCTCCAGCTCCTGTAGAAGATAAGACAGCAGCGCTGAGGTCTCCTGGTCCCAGTCGACCCCCCCTGGCAGAGCAGGCTCTGTCAGAGGCCTACGGTCGGCTTCGGTTCCGGGACACGTCCCTGTTGATCTGGCAGCAGCAGCAGCAGGAGTTAGAGACGGCCGCTCCCTCCACGTACCTGAGCCGCAGCCAGTCGGCCTGGTACAGCAGCTTCGGAAACCAGGCCGTGCTGGTGCGGGACAAGAGGAGCCTGGGGGACGCAGATGGACGGTCCAGGATCTGCAGCGTCATGTAGCCAGAGACCAGAAACCTGACTCAGACTCACTGAGTGGAAGTGCTCAGTTTAAAAAGACTTCATTTGGTTGATTTGTAGAGAAAGTATTCAGTTTGATGAAGAAAAAAACACCAACTTTTAAAGTCAAACAGACGTAGAGCCCACCAAAAACCACACTTTACTGTATTTTTTTAATTAATTTTGTTTTTATCTTGACAAAAGTGTTGATTTGTTTGCCAAGTTTAGACTTCTACGTGCAGCTTCTTTCAGGAAAAGTCCAAATGTGTCTGAGTGTGAGGGAACGCAGAAGAAAAAGATGAATGCCATCAAAATTTTCTGAGAAGAAAAGTCAAATGAAAGCTAATTTAGACTCCAGCAGTCAGAGTAAAAAGAAAAAAATATACAAAATTAAGGAACAAGAACTAGAAATCAGAAGTAAGACTTTAAATTGAATATTTGAAGAGAAATAATTTGAACTTTTCCCTAAATTTTAACCACAGTTCCCCATGAGGAGTGTCTGTGATTTGATCAGGATTTCAGTGTTACTGTCATCAGACTCTCCTGCTTGAATCCAAATTTGCTGTTATTCAGTTTTTTTCTTTTACTGTTCTGATGACAGATATTTTAAGTTACAAGTCTTAACTGAGGCTTGGGGTTTGTTCCATGAGCATCATGGGAAATGTAGGAGCCACAAAGGGATCCTGATGTGTGATATAAAGAGCTGACTTCATATCATCTTTTTTAATGAGACAATAAAAGTTTTTTATTCTTCTGAGGATTGTTGCCATTTTTTGTATCACTGAAACAATTTTTAACATTTTTTCCAACCCTGTGAATAAATTCAAAGTCTATAAAGTACTAATCAAAGCGCATCACTGCTGAGGTCTGAAACTGATGTTCACAGAGCCATGCTTATTGTCATCAAGTCCAGATCTCCTAAAAAAAATGCTACTTTTACCAACGTCCTGCCAGGAAAATCTGAAAAACATCGATAGTCATGTGATTGGCAATCATCCAAACAGCTTCATGCTTCTAACATGAGTGGAAAAGGTACTTTAATATTGGTTATTCTTTAGGTAGAAGTTAAACTACCACTCTACAAAATCAGTTAAAAGAGCTATGAGATTCATTTTTAGGTACTGACTAATTAAACTTAAAGAGGAGGTATTCTTCTGTCTCATATCTTAAACATTATACGGTACCAATGCTGGATGTTCAGACTGAGCATGTGCAGGTTTTTAAACCTCTACTCTATAACTTGCTGAAATGATGATGTGATCACTTAAGGATCTCTGAACTAGATCATAACAAGATTAAGGGTTGGGGCCTCAAACACCAAGGGCTGCACATAGCTCCTCCCCGAAGAGGGCTGGCCAATCAGAATGGAGGGGGTTTGTCGAGCTGGAAGCCTTAAAGAGACAGCAGCTAAAATAAGACTAAAAAGAGAGTTTTCTTAAATGCTAGTATGAGAAAAATAGAGTGCTGTGAATCGTGGAGCAGGGGTCTTCAACCTGTGGTTCTGGAGCCTCATGCGGCTCTTTGACTCCTTTGCAGTGGCTCCTTGTAGCTTTAAAAATATTATTAAAATAAAGGACTTTTAATATTTAAATGATAACAACACAGACACTAAGTAAAATCATAATATAAAATTTGGACTAAAAATGCATCACCTCTTGAAACTAAGCTTTAATTTTTTTGTATTTATTTTTTATTATTATTTCTTATTTCCATTTTTTGACATTTTTGCAAATAAAAAAAAGAATTCCTCATTTCTTAAAGATTTTGCAAATTTTTGAATTTTTTTTATATAAATCTCTCTTTTTTGCAATTTTAGAAAGTTTTTTGAATTTTTGGAAATTAAGCAAAAATTTAAAATTGCATTATTTAGTTTTTTTTTTTTTTTTTTTTTTTCAAATTTATGACATTTCATCAATTTCTTTGACATTTTGCACATTTTTTTAAATTCATTTTTTATTTAGTAAATTTTTGATCTTTTTTCCAATTTCCAAATTTTGCAAAATGTATTAAATCTGACGCTACAAATTTCTTTTTTTCTTAAATTTGCAAATTTCTTAAAAAATAAATTAAAAAATTAATAAAAGTGAAAAACTAAGAAATCACATGTACAAATTTATAAACACAAAAATATCTGGTTTAGATAATTATTCACCTGACTATACACTTTTTTTGTCTCAATGTGAAGATAAAGTAAATGTTGCAGCTCACGAATGACTTTCATCCAGGTGAGCTGATGTGGAGAGACTGCAGGGGGCACTAGAGGGGCACAATAAGCCCTGTTCCCACCAAGCGATTCGGCTGGAATAGTCTTGGTACGGTATGAATTTTGTGGTGTTTCTTTTAACCAAATTACTGACCCGTACCGTCCCACTTCATGGTGCCCTTCTGTTGGTGTGTCATACATACCGATCCGTTCCAATCTGTACTGATTCACACCGGACCAAAGAAAAACACCCCTCTTTAAAATTACTTTTCCTGCTCTAGCACAGGTTGTGTTGTGTGAACAAAGAGTGGACTCGTGGTTTTCAGTTTATGTGTTTATTTATGAAAACAAAGGAACTCAGAAAATAAGGATCCCATATCAGTAATTACATCAAATAATTCACTTGTTGGTTTTTCGTCGGTTCGTCCTCTCTCACGCTTTCTCTCTTTGAGTCTCTACTCTATCGAGCGGAGTTTCGATCTAAACCTCAGACAGCTACTATACAGCTACTATACAGTGCTCAAACATACGGAAGAAAGAACGTACGGCCGGAGTGCATGCAAATACATAAAATCACTTTTTTCCTTTTTCTTATTAAAATACAAAAATTAACTATTAGCATCAAAGCTCGACCATCAACTAAAAAACAAACAGAGGAGGGTTACTGTGGCAACGAGCTGTCCGACTGTCCGTCTCTCTGTCTGTCTCTGTCAGTCACACCTGGAGGAAACAGTCTGGGCTTTGAAATGTCCAAAATAAAGGCATGCCTTTTCAGTCTGACGTGGATCTCGATAACACAACGAAACCATCTTTAATCAAACACATGATGAGTTTGGTTGAAAGCTGTGAAAAGTCTGTTTTTGGAGTTTGAAGGTGATGCCGAGGAGGAGGAGGAAGGATGAAATGAAGCCTGAGAGGCAAAACTCAGGGAGGAATAAACTCCTCTCTGACTGATTGTTTGTGTATGTTACACGTCACTGCATGTTTCTCTGTAAGCAGAGGTCAAAGGTCAAAGAAAAGCCTTAACCAGAAGCCTCTGCTTTGATCAAACCTGCAGTGACTCAGACAGAGAGAGACAGACAGGTGGACAGGTGAGCTGAATGAAGGAGAGGAGTCACATCCTTAAATCTGATTGGTTGGATTGTTTGATCTGATCGACGCAGAAACACAACGAAAAGAAAATCAAACTGCTGCAAACGCCCCCCCGCCCCAAACACCTGAAGTGTCTGAGTGTGATGCCTTCAAAAACGTGGGAAACTAGAAACTTCAAACGAGCTGCAGATTAAATGTTTGAAAAGTCTGATTTCACAGCCCGCCGTCTCGACATCGGCTGCAACGCAAGACGGGAAAATCACTCACATCAGCGCCTTCTGCTGTTCTCACGGAAAAGAAAAGAAATCAAGAGTCAGTCGCCACAGAGAAGCTTCCAGAAGACTCTCCAACCAGCTGCGACACCACGTCCTCGCTGTCAGTTTAGGATTAAAATAAAACCTCAAATAAAATCAGTTTATCACCAAGTCTGGGAAAATAACTTTAAATAAAATGTCTTCCCTTAATTTGTTAAAATCCAATGTTTAAAATGTTGGCGCTGCAGCTGAAGAGTTTTAGAAATGAAGAATCTGAAGTGATCTCCGCCTCCTCGTGTCCTCCTGTCTTTAATTTGGACATTTGAAAGATTTAACCCATCGTTAGAAAAATAAATCAGCTGCTTTTCTCTGATGTTTTAACACAGGTGAGTTCATATTTCTCTCTTGAGGCGTTCTTTCCTCTCCCACTTTAGTTTTTAAAGTTTGTGAGTTTTATTTTGGCGGGGTGTGTCAGAGGGAGGTGGCTGGAGCAGGACAGCGGTACAAAGACGTTTTCTTATATCGAGAACCTTATAAGACACAAGTTCAGCACACAACCTGAAAAAACTCATAAAACTGAAACAAATGTAGTGTTAAAAAAATAAAAATAAAAGTCTGTCTCAGTCTCAGCTGAGCAAGGGGGGTCAGGGGGGCCTGGCCCCGCTTCCCTCCCTCACTGTTGACCCCCAAGGACAGACAGATTGTGGGTTTGTGGTGTGGGACCAGCAGAGGACAGGTTTGGTCTCAGAGGGTTTCATGATCTCAGGAGCAGAAACTTGATGCTGAGGAGAGTCCTGAAACTAATGCACGATGAGCTGAGGGACTTCCTGTTTTGGTTTTAGACGTCTTTTTAAGAATTCGTCATCGCAAAACAATTTTTAACTGGACTTTTTTTTGCAGGTTTCTCTGATGCTAGATGAAAGAAAAAGGAAACAGAAAGGTTTTCTTTTGGTGCTGATCAGGATGAAACTCCAGAAGTTTTTCTAAAAGCTGAAACTTCACAGCTCAGTTTGTCGGCTGTAGATGATCTGACCCCATCAGCTGACGGATCTTTCCTGTGAATCTCTCTGCAGCAAGTTTCAGCTCCTCAAGTTTGGATTTCGTGACTTTTTCTGCTTCTACAAACACTTTTTCTTCCTTTTCTTATAAACTGTGGATGTTGAACTTCATCATTTAACGTGGATGATTCAGAGTTCGCTGCTTCACTGAAAACAGACCGGGATGAGAGTGAGTCGAGTCGTCACGGAAACGCTCGACGACCTCCAGCTTCCCACGATGCTCAGGAAAGATCTGAGTAAAAACCCCACTGAGATCCTCGCCTCCTGCTCCTCCTGCTCCTCCTCCTCTCTCATGATGCTGTGAAGATGCTTCTGGAATGTTGTCAGAGGTCAGGGGTCACAGCCGGCCATCCAGGGGGGAAAAAGGAGAAGAAGAAAGCTCTCGTGATAGCGACGTTTGAAGTGTTCAGAGAAGATCGACACGCCTCACAGACAGACAGACTGACTGACAGACAGACTGACAGGTGGTCTATCCGTCTGTCTGTCTCTCCACCACACGTCTCCCTCCCCTCCTCGTCTCTTCTTCTTCTTCTCTTCTTTCGTTTTGCATTCCTCCAAAAAGAAAAAAATAAAAACAACACTAGGAGCTAAAAAACAGGTCAGCCTATTTACATACAGTCTCCAAGTCTGGGTGTGTGTGTGTGTGTGTATGTGTGTGTGTTGGGTTTATATATAGATGTGTGTGAAGTTCAGAGTGTGTATCTCCGTCTTGGTTTGCATGTGTGTTTGTTCAGGATGGAAGTTTACATGGATGTGTGTGTTAGTCTCTGACTGCATGTCTTAACTGCATCGGTGTGTGTGTGTGTGTGTTTGTGTAAAGAGTGGATAAACCTCTGTGTGTGTGTGAGTGTGTGTGTGTGTGTGTGTTCAGTAACGTGTGTGTTTTAATGTGTGTGTTCAGTCTGTGTCGGAGGAAGAGGAGGTTCCTGTTGAGGAGCTGTCATCAGAGGAGGAAGAGGAGCTGCCACTCAAGCGGCTAGCCCCGCCCCCAGAGGCCCCGCCTCCCGCTGCCTTCTCTGAATGGAGGGACAGAAAGAAAGAGGAGGAGTTAACGGACGTGTGGAGTGATTTTGAATCTTTAAAGAAGAGAAACTGAACGGGGAGCTGAACTCACGCAGTAGCTTCTTCTGCTTCTTCTGCAGGCAGGATTTGACGTAACGTTCTAGCTCTCTGAGCGTGGAGGGTTTTAGGGTTTCAAAGTCAATCTCGATCTCGTCGGGGTTGGAGTCCCTCAGCGACGGCTCTCTCGACTGGATGATGTGGACCACGCGACCCAGCTTCTCCCCCGGGAGTCGGTTTATATCCAGACTCAGCTGGCGTTTCTCGTCGTACGTCATCGGCAGGGACGACTCTTCGCCGTCTTCTCCGTTGGCCGAGCCGCCGCCCGAGGCTTTACTGCCTTTCTTGGGTTGCCTGTAAACACAAAAGTCTCTTAGGGCTGGAATGATGTGCCATTTTCACGATTTGATTCTACGAGTTTTGGGGTGCCGATTCAATTTTTAGTTTGCTTTTTTAAAGAGGCTGTGAGGAGTTTGAGGGGCCGTTTACACAACAACGGTTTCAGGGTGAAATGCAAAAGTTTTGTTGCATTTCAGCCTCGCGTTTACACGGTGTCAGTCGACCTAAAACGCAAACTCTTGAAAACAGCCTCCAAAGTTGGATTTTGGAAACGCTGACGTCACACTCCACCTCACTCGAGCCCATACAACAGGAAAACGGTACATTTGTTATGATTGTCACGAACTACCGTGTTGTGCTTGTGCTGCTGAATCTGCTGAATCTTTAACAAAATGAGCATCTGTTGCTCCACTTTTTAACGTCCTATTCCCCAATTCACCAGATGATCAGCTCAACTCTACTTCAGTGGAGATCTCCCCGAAGATGCCTCTGGAAAAGACAGTTATAGCACCACCTGCAGGCCTGGCATGCTTACAACAGCGTTTTCAGTGCCTCGGCGTTTCTGTGTAAACGCAGATTTTTTTTTGCTGCGTTTTAGCTGGTTTTTTTTCAGATGAAACGTCATGTCAAGGAGACCTGAAAGTGACCTTGAAAAAATCGTAATCCACACTTTAAAATTAAAATTTTTATGAGCACCAATATTACTAGTAACAGGTTATTCTAAACTGCTACTTCTTAGCTTCCAGATCAGGTCGTCCAGGATCTGATTAATCTACAGCACGTCTAAGTCTCTCCTACAAAACACCACACCGGCTGATGAAGTTTAGTAGAGAGAAGAGAGATCTGTGTTTTTCTCTGCTAAAAATGATTTCTGTGATTAATTTTGTAGTGATGGTGGACACTGGAGTCCAACTGTCAGACAGAAAAAGGACAGAAGAGCAGAAGAAAGATAAACAGGAGAGAGATAGAGCACGAGCTAAAGGCTAAAAGGGCTAATCTGTTTGTGCTAATGTTGACTCCAAACCACAGTCAGCAGTTATTCTGCAGTGGTCTGTTCAAACTTGAGAGTCTATCAATAAAAAGAAGAGTGAGGTTACGTTAGCTCTGATTGGTGGATGACTGGCAGGACATAACCAGGATTCACTAACGTTACACATTACAGACATGTCTCAGAGCTTACTTGTTGTCATGTTAGCCTCCAGATACGTCAGAGCACCGGGCTGCCGATAGCGCTCAAATAGCCGGCTACTACAATGTGAGCTTGATGTCACGTTTCAAATTGTAGCCCTACGTAACTGTACTGATAAAATTTGTTTTCTGATTTGTGATCTGATCTCCATTTAATTCCACACACGCCTCACTAAAAGGAATTTACGATAGTGTGCAGAGACTCCGGGCCACAAGATGGCGACACAGTGCAATCAAAACAGATCCTCCTCATAGAATCCTTAACACCAGACCATGTGAAAAAGTTAAATGATGATGTCTACAGACTATATCAGGAGCGTATTTTCCTATAAAACTCACATCATGTGAGTCAGAGAAAAACATTTCGCCCTCTGCTGGAGAAAAGTGGTAACTTTTTCCAATCTAGTTTATAAACAAAGACTGAAATGAAGAATTTGAAATTAAAAAAACAAACAAACAGTTTTTTGACAAAGAATCACGACTTTGATATTGTCGAACTAAAAATTCCTGATATATTGTATAACAATTTTTTCTCCCACCCCTAAACTATCTCGTCCTGGATTTCCACTTCTATTCGTAAAAAATTGAAGATGATGGTTATCTGCTTCGTACCTCGTGGCGGTCACCGTGCTGTTGGCTTTCCTGGCTGGCGCTTTCTTCTGATTGGCTGGTTTGGGCTGCTGAGCGGCCGCCTTGGGCTTCTTCTCTTCCTCCAGCTTGCCTTTGTTCCCTTTGTCTTTGTCCTTGTCTTTCTTCTTCTCCTTGTCTTTCTTCTCTTTCTTCTTCTTTGGCTTGCTGACGGGAGCCTGGGACAGGACGGCCAGCTGCTCGTGCACTGCCTTCAACTGGTGAAATAAACTGCTTATCAACACCTCCCCCTCTCACACACACCCGGAAACTCCTTTAGCAAGCCAAATACACCAGAATGGAAGCTAAACATCATGAGTCAGACTTTAAACGCTACATCAACACATGAAAAACTAATAAATCAACAGAATTATAAACTTGGAATGAATCTACAATGATTTTAAAAAAGAAGAAAACCAGGATGTTCTTGACCTGTGATTGGTCGGCAGCACCAACCTGCTCCTGTAGCTCAGCCAACCGTGTGGCTCGCTCCTCCTCTGAGTCAGAAGATTCGTCGGAGGAGGAGTTGTTGCTGCTGTCGGAGGAGGCAGTGCTTTTACTGACCAGTGGGGTCGTGGATGGGACTGATGCCTCCAAGCCCTCATCCGGGATTTTGGCAAAACGCATCTCGAACACGTCCTGAGGAGCGTTTCAGAGATCAGGGTTAGAGCAGGGAGCCAATCAGCTGCTGGAAAGCTTCAGGATGAGGCCAGTACCTGTAGCTTGCGGGCCATGGCCACCACCTCGTGGTCTGGAGGGTTGTACTTGTAACAGTTGGAGAACATTAACCTGACGTCAGTCGAGAAGCTTTGGGGGTCGTTGTACTCTCCTTTGTCCATCTTTTTCTGTGAGGAGAGACCAGAGTTCAGCTGTTATGGGACAAATTAGCACTCTTATAAATGCTGCGTCTGGAAAATATGTGAAAAAGCAGCTCGAAATAAACAGATTGTGAGTTCAACGGTGTTCTAGTGAAGTCTCTGTCCAAACACAAAGGCAATGTGAGAGGATTAATCAATGAATCTGAGTGAACAATGTTTTTTCCTGATAGCTAGCAGCGCTAATTGGAGGCTGCCATCTCTGATTTGGTCAGTCAACAGATAGGCTGAATTTGGACCAACTAACCCCCCCAAAAAAATGCATTTCAAAGGTCCAAAGCAAGCGGCAACCTCCGGTCTAAGAATATGAGACAGTGCTGAAGTGCTAAAATCTGCCGTTTCTCCAGTGCCCCCTTGAGGCTGGCTCCAGGCGGACAGGAAGTCACAAACACACTAAGCCAAAAAAGACGTCTCCAGTCTAAGTTGCTAATTTTACAATCGGCACACACTGTACTCAGCTGTTTAGAGGATATTAAGATTGTGAGCTCGCCCAATCAGAGGCACAGCTCAGGTCACATGACCGTATAGCTGTACGCAAAGCCCTTGCCACTACCAATACAGCCGCGAAAGCCGATCTGCTTCAATTTCTGTTTCAGAAACAGAAGGGTGGAGACTACATCCATGTTTCATACAGTCAATGGTCCAAAGGCTCCCCTGGTGGCTAAAATAAATTATTGCAACACGTTTTTTGGCTTTATTTCACTTCTCCCTGTGCCACAATCAAAGGAGAACCAAACCAGAATGTCAGATATCTCATATAGATTTATAAAAGATGCAGAAATGCCAGTTTTTTCAAACCAAATACTTCACAACACCACTGCAGTTTTTGCATTTCCTTGAAAAAACATTTTATTCCCATTGGATCCTCACTCCCTCACTTCTCTCTTCCACTCTCTCTCCTCTATCTGTCTCTCTAACCCATCACAGTCTCCTCAGATGTCTGTCTAACATGAGTCTGGTTCTGTCCGAGGTTTCTGCCCGTTAAAGGGAAGTTTTTCCTCTCCATTGTAACTTGCTAAATGCTTCAAAGTCCTGTACTCATGGTGGATTAAGATAAGATAAGACTCCTTATCTTGTCTAGATGTTGGGTTTCTGCTAATAAAATTTTATTAACATTTATGGGTCTCGACCTGTGAATGTTTTTGTAAAGTGTAACAGTCAACGTTACATTTCTCAGAACGAACATGACGCTACCACAGAGGCTCTGGTTTTGAGCCCCGTTTCCACCAAGCAGTCCGGTTTGGTATGGGTTAAGCTTGGTCCTGTTTGCGTTTCCACAGCAAACTGTGCCCCCTTGTGGTAGGGGGCGTGTAAGCTTGATGCCGACAGCTGCATCAGTAACATAATAGCATGACGCCATAGCAGCGCGACAAATTGAACCCTGCTGATAAATCCAACAAAGAAGAAAAACGCGACACAGTAAACAAAGAGCAACGATCCAGACATCCAGCAATTCGTCGTCTTTGTGATTTCAGAGAAGTCTGTGTGCCGCCAGGAGAAATCAAGCTGCCATTGACACACAGGAAGTGACGGTTCTTTCCACCAATCAAAAGTCTGCAGTGTTGTAGCTCCACTTTCTGAGAGCGGATCGGTTTAGTCTGGCACCCCAACAGAAGGAAACCAAAAAGTGGGACGGCTCGTCTCGATTATTTGAGGATCTGTCGCAGGGTTAGTCAAAGAAAGCGCTGTACAATGCGTGCCGTGCCAAGACGAACTGAACCGAACCACTTGGTGGAAACGGGGCTTCAAGGGCCAATCCTGATTGTACTCATTGACCATTCCTCTTCGTCTTAACCCTCCCCTTGGCCCCCTGTTTTAGGGACCAAGTGGGAGGGGTGAAAACACAGACTAAAGAGACAAGACGCCACTTGATTCCTGCTACGTCATCACCCCGTCGCCGCTTGCTGCCTGTGTCTGAGATGATGACGTCCTTTATGATGTTACCCTTTACTTAGACCATTTATTTTATCTTTGATATTTACGGTGAGTAGCTCAGAATTGAGCATCTGGTAAAATCGTGATCTAGATTTGACTAATTTCAATTTCTTTAAAAAATTTTGCGTTCACAATGTTAAAACTTGTTTTACTACACTAAAACACCTGACAGGTCATAGCTTTGTGGTTTGATTGGAGGTCATGATGTTTGGCTGTGACTGAGCGTTACTTACCCGGACGGTGCTGAGGTCCATGGGGTGTTTGATGATGTCATGGTAGTCGTGCAGCTCCAGCGCCTCAGCGTCCACCGGCTTGTAGAACGGCCAGGCGTAGGCTGCGTGTTTCTTGGAGAGCATCTCCTTCAGGATGGCGTCGCAGTGCTTCATCTGCTCGCCCAGCTTCCCGCCCTTCCTCCCGCCGACCGCGCCTCCGCCGGCGCCCACATCACCCCCCGCCAGCTCCTCCACCGTCTCCCTGCGGGTCTTTGCGGGGCGGGCGGAGGCCTCGCGCCGCGACGAGCCGAGCTTCGCCGGTTTGTTGTCCTGAGCGGACGGGGAGTCGGCGCGTCCCGCAGAGATGGCCGACGTGGTGGGAGTGGTGGTGTCGGCTTTCCTCTTCACACCTTTCTTCTGTTGGAGCGACAAACAGGCGGGAAAGTACGGATGAGCGTGCGTTTGACATGACGTTTGAGCCACGTGATGCTGCTCCACGCCACACACACTCACCTTGACAACAGGTTGTGCAGAGGGCATCATGGCTGTGGGGGGCTGTGGAGCAGAAACAGGGGGTGTGGTCTGCACAGGTGTGGGTGTGGTCGAGATGACAGGTGTTTGAGAGGGGGAGGGGGACGGGTAGGAGGGGGGAGAGGAGGCTGAAGACTCCGCCTGCTGACTCACTGAGACAGAGACACAGAGAGGTCGGTTAGAGCGCAAATGACTCTACGATCTGTTTTCTACGACACGACTGACTCAACAACATCACCAACGACACCAAAAAAACTTAATCAGCGAATCAGAAAGTCTGAAATGTTCCAACATGAAACCAGGACACTGAGACCGACCTGTGGTGGCAGCAGCGGGCGTTTTGCTCTTGTTCTTTCCTTTGGGAGCTGGAGGCAGCAGAGCCACTTCTTCTTGAGGCATCTGAGCGACTTTCTGCAAGAAGATTTTCTCCAGAGCCTGAGCCATCAGGACGATGTCATCTGTGGGCTGGAGACACAAACATCACGTTCTTAAAACGCTCTGAATGAAACGAGGGAAACCCGACTGTAAGAGCCACGACAGCACTACAACAGCTAACACCTGAACTTCACACTCCTGCAACTATACCTTTATTTTAAAATGTACATCTTTATACTTTATTTTTCATTTAGCATTCAAAAAAACGTACACATTTTTATGTGCAAACAACAAAACTAGCTTACGCGTTACACTTTTCCGTTATGTGCCAATTCAATTATTTTATAATTTTTGGGGATTGGATTTAAATGGCGAGTCTTTGGTATTTCTAATTTTTTGTTTACTTCTTTTTTGACACCAGATCATGTAAAAAAGTTCAATGATGATGTCTACAGACTATATTAGGAGTCATATTTTCCCCCAAAAATGCACATCAAGTGAGAAAGAAAAAAAGACCCGCCCTCTGCTTGAGCAGTAACTTTTTCCCAACCCAGCTTGTAAACAAAAACTGAAATGAACCATTAAAAAAAGCCTTGATTTTAAAAATTGTGAAACAAAAAAGTCCCAATATTTATGTGTGATTTTTTTTCCCACCCCTATTTTGCATCCAACCCCTTTTCATGTTTCTACTTAAACTTGAAAACAACCTGTTCCGATGTCAACCTGTGAACGTTTGAGTCATATTTGATGGATGTCAGTAGGCCTGTCACGTTAACAAATTTTGCTAGACGATAATTTTCCAAAATATTATTGCAGATAAACGATATTATTCTCAATATTATTTTGATTTTTTTTCCATTTTTTCATTGATGTAATTATGATAAATGGGATAATAAAGTGAGTACACCATATCAAAAGCAAGAAATTTTAATTTCTTAAAAGTATTTAACTGTGATTAAAAGGTCAGGATCTTTTAAATAAAATAAATTAAACAAAAAATATAATAAATTTAACAAACAAGAAAAAAATAAAAAATAAAAAAATAAAAAAATAAAAAAAAAAAGAATAAAAAACAATACAACATAGACCCTGTCTCTAAAGAAAAAACAAAACTCCAAAAAAAAACAAAACAAAAAAAAAACAACAACAATAAAAACTACAGCCTAAATAAAAGGGAGTGTATACAGTTCCTGAACTGTTTGTAACATGTCCTTTTTCCCAGTCAATCCGTACTGTCTGTCAAACATTTTTAACATTTCTGGCTTCCAACCGTATTGAAGGGCTGCATTTCTTTGGTAATGTATCTGTCTTTAGGCGCCACCATTTGGTGCTTTTATTTCTATTTACTTTGCAGACCAAAAGCCTCAGTAAGAGCGGATTGTCAGAGAACAAGGCTCCGCTGCACCTCCCCTTCTTCTTCTTCTTCGTCGCCACTATTTTCAAACAAATGCGACATATCAGCTCGTTGGTGTTCATGAGCTCACACTTTGTTCATTCTGATAAAAAACAAAATATTCCCACACTGGGACTGTGGCAGGCGGCTTAAGAACCGTATCTTTGGTGCCATCACTCATATTAGCGTGTGTTTCCTCCTTACCCCTCAGGACGCTCGCTTCAGCTCTCTCCGTGTGTACGCGCGAGCAGCCCCGTCTTCACCCCAAAGATCGCATTTTTGACAGATGCTCACTCCGCTCTAAATCTGCTAAATCCGCTATAGAACCTATGCACCCCGATGTTAGGAAAGATAGACATAGTGAGCCATCTTCTCATTCAGCCAGGCTGGCAAACTTACCGAGGACGTTTCTATTTATTCGGTTAATCAATTTATTGATTATCGTGACAGGCCCAGATGTCAGGAACTACAGCCGGCTGAGTGTGTCCTCCATCTATCAGGCTATCTTGTTGACTTATTAAGAAATGATGAGCTAAGTCAGATTAGTTGAGAAAGCTGTTTAGAGAAGGTCCTCTATTCCATTAAAATATCGCTGGTTGGTCCTCACTTATTGATACACTTATCACACAGTTTAGAGCGACAGTATATTTGTATGTTGATTTGTTGTTCCACCCCTATGTTTGATAACCGCAACTCAGGAGAGAGTTTGATGTGTCCATGAGCAGAAAAATAGCCACATTATCTCCAGACACTTGAGGATTATTCAGATGAATAATCAGTTACGATGAGCCCTGAGTCAGGCCACACCCCCGATCACTAGAAGAGACAAATTCTGCCCTAAATCTGGCTAAAAATCAGCTAAAGTTTCATGAAAACAGCAGCAAAGTCTTGGACCTTGTGACCCGCAGTAACCTGTGAGCGCTCGTACCTTGTTGTAGATATAACAGTTGGTGAACATGGTGTTAAAGTCCTGCATGGCCTCGCTGGCGCTCCAATAATAATTGTTCTCCAGACGTTTCTTGATCGTTCCCATGTCCATCGGGTTCTTGATCACCTTGTGGTAATCCTGGAAGCATGAACAGGCGGACGCCGTTAGCTCAGCGTGAAGTCTGTGGTTGATAAAAACCAGAGAGAGGAGGAGGGAGACTCACCGCCAAGCAGAGCTTGATGGCATCGACGGGCTGGTAGAACGGCCAGGCGAACTGATGCTTCCACAGGGTCTTCACCACCACGTTCTGCATGTACTGCAGCTGGTTGGTCTTCCTGAGGAGCAAACACACGAAGCAAACATCAACAAACGTCTGCTCTCCTCTCTCTGCTCTGCTCCTCGGAGCGCTCAGACCCCTGCTCCTACCTGCCAGGCTTGGTGGGGTTTGTGACCTCAGGGGGGGCCGGGTTGGTGAGAGGGGGGCTGGGGGGCGCAGCCTCGGGGGCGTCCGACATGGTGGACGACGGTGGCGCAGCAATGCACCGTGGGACAGCAGTGTTTAACCTGAAGATGAAAAAACAACTCCCCCGTGGTCTGAGGGTGGGTGTGTGTGTGTGTGTGTGTGAGGGCACACAGGTGTTTGTTAGGGTGTGTTCAGTTCAGGTGCTGATGGTGTTGATCCTGCAGCTCGATGGTTCCCCCGAGGAGACAAACTCCCATCGCACGACCTGAGGGACGAAGAGAAACATGACGTCAGGATCATCATCATCATCATCACAATAACACACACCATCATGAAAAGGTTTGAGGACGACACACTCAACTTCACACTCTCTTCAGCTCAAACAAAAAGTTTGATCACTTTGAGAGTTTTCTGAAGAAACGACAGAAACCAGGTGACACGTGTGTGTCTACGTGTGTGTGTGTGTGTGCGTACACTAATCCTCTCAGAGTCAGTTCCCATGCAGTTACCAACATGTGTTCATTCAAACATGTTAAACGTGTTCCTCTGGTTTATCCCAACATGTCATGGTCACCTGTCAATCATCAGACCCTGAGGCCCCCCGTCTGAGCCGCAGACGTCAACTCAACGCACGCAAACAAACTCTGATTTAAAGCTCCTGTGAGGAGTTTTTGACAAGACCAAAACAGTTTCTGATGCCTCCAAATGCTGAAAGACGTAAACAAGACGAGAAGCGAGGGACGACTCGGCGAGAAATCTTCATTTTACGTCAGCAGCTGCTGCTGTGAGGAAGGTTAAAGAGGCGAGTCACCACACACTGAAGAAACACCTCATTTTAAGTGTTTCTAAGAACAAAACTTCACAGAAACTGGCAAATTTCCATGTTAAGAGAAACAGAGTGAGGTTTTGAAACTAATTACCACCAAAACCTGTGACAATCAACATCAGCAAAGAGCTGAAATGTTCCTCATCAGTCGCAGAAGGAACCAAAAGTTCCTCACAGGAGCTTTAACGTCTTAAAAAACAAACATGGTGAAGCACACCGAGACAGCCGCCACGATGGAGGTCGGTTATGACGAATTTTACAACAGACACGCCCCCTCTGCTGCTCATCACAGCCAAAACTTAACTTTTTATCATCTAAAGAAGTAGACAATAGGGCTGCAACAATGAATGGATAAAATCGATTAGTAAAAGCCCCGACAACGTTTTTCCATAATCGATGCACTTCATTTATTTGTTTTCTTCATTTTTGTCGGATAATTTACTGGTTGGCAACCAGTTAAAGGTGCATTACTGCCCCCTACTGGACTGGAGTGTAGATTACCTGGGCTGCGGGGCTGTATGTTGGGCTGCAGCTATCGCATATTTTAGTATTCGAGTATTCTACTGAAAATCTCATCGATTAATCGAGTAATCGGATAAAATACATTTTTGTTTAGTTAAAGAGCAGTTAGTTTTCAATTGAAAATTTTTCTCTTTAAGAAATAGAATTTGCTGATACAGCATGTCAGTAAGAGCACTTGCTTTGGTAGCTTCAAAATTTGTAAACACACTTTGACACATTTTTTGTGCCTTGTACATCTCATCAAATGTTGCAGACCCAAATGGCACCTGTTTCGTAGAATGACCCATTAGTCTCCAAACTCCAGAAAAGAAGCTACTTGCTGCTAGTTGCTATTTTGTATAAGAGGTAGCTTGAGGGGTCTGAAAACTCTCTTAATATGGCCTCAGCTCTATTTGAAATACCACTCTTTGATCTTTTTTAAAATTAAATGATTCCTTGAGGTGGAGAAAATCACTCGAGTAATTTTTGTAATCGAGTACCTCGAATCATTCAAGGAATTGTTTCAGCTCTAGCTGTATGCATCACATGTAAACAGATCAGCGTGGCGGAGGAGAAGCTGAGCCGGCAGGTGAGGGAAACAAGTAAACACGTGAATAATGGCAGAGCTGGAGAAGCCGTTAGTCCAAAAAACTCCAGAGTTTGGGAGAATTTCAAGCTGAGTTAAAGCACACAGCGTGCTACTTGCAACATTTGCAAAAATAATTCGGATGGCACGGCAGTACGACTGCAATGATAAAACACAAACATATTGGGCTCATCAATGACGACTTGGGGAGCTCACAGCGAGGTGAGGAGTTACAAAATCCCACAAACACTCCTTCATATGTTGTGAAATGCATGGTTTGTCTTTTAGGACTCGTTTAGTCTTTTTATTAAATCGTCACCCTGTTTGAAAACCATGAGGAGTTCATTAAACCAGCGTTAGCATTAGCGTTAGCTGCTACAGATAGCGGTAGGGCAGAGGGGGTGAACTGTTTGAGCTGCAGGTGAAAAGATTGAGGACACATCTTCATTTTTTTGGCTAACTAAGTTCTTATTGTTGATTCTTCAAGTGACAATACATTCATGTCATTTGTTAAACTTTATAAATGTAGTGTCTGGTCAGTTTGTTATGTTCAAATATGCTTTTTTCTTTGTATACATCATCAAGCAAACAAAAGTCATCAACTAAAACAACAACACGTTTGGTTTTGTGAATTTCACTATTATGCATTCTTATCCTTCTTTCCCGATTCATTTATTAATCGTAAATATAATCATCAGAGTAATCGATTACTAAAATAATCATTAGTTACAGCCCTCGTTGACAAATAAAATGTGTGAAAGAAACATCTCAAACTCCACTCACAGCTGGACGTGGAGTGACATAAATCAAGCTTTAACGTCGTTCCTGTGGGTCAGTGTCTCTTTAAAACCTGAAGTACTGAACTTATGTCAGCAACTCTTGCATCAAACAGGAGGTGCTCGTGCAAAACCCAGTGATAGTCAGCCAATAGTTGGGCAGTGTGCCCTTGTATCTTCCTTGTTTGGGAAACACTGAAGTTTCAGACACGCCTGACCCCAACAGACTGACTCTACAGTTTCATTTTGTGATAACCGACTTTAGAGCTATCAGAGCTCAGACAACCTTCACAGGAGGTCTTCACACCGTCTCAACAAACCTCTTCATTTCTTTGTCTCCACAGTGAGATGATCTGAAAGGTGTCTAATGGCTCAGATACACCAGATACGTCTGCAGTCCGTCAACTCACACCAGCTGCAGTCAGCTGGAGTCACCGACTGAGGAGTTCCCGCGCTTCCCACTCCATTAAAAAGTCTCTCTTCATTCATGTTGGGCTGTAAAACCTCAAACCTGGTGACTCCTGGTCTGGCTCTGCTCATTATGTCTCTTTACTGTCGTAATCAAGATATATACAAACTGATTTTAAGATGTTTTTTTTTTTATTTTGAAAGTCACTGAGTGTTTTAGGAGGCTCCTGGTCACAACTTCCTGTCCCTTCTCTAAACTGAATTTATGCGTCAAAGCTCCACGGTAGGGCTGGGGGTAAACGATTATTTTTAAATCGATTAATCAGGCGATTAATTTATCGATTAGTCGACTAATCTAACGATTAATTGGACGATTAGTCTAACGATTATTTTTCTGTCAATTATTTCAAAACCATAATGTATCCCAAATAAATGACAAAATGACAGCAAAATGCAAAATATAGAATAAAATTATAAAAAATAAAAAGGCCAGTCTGTTCACTCTTACAGTCCAATAGGGCTGCAACTAACGATTATTTTTAAAGTCGACTAATCTATCGATTATTTTATCGATTAGTCAATTAATCACAGTTATTTTGTGTTTCAACCTAATTTAGCCTTAAAAATGTGCAGACCTTTATAATTCAACCTGTGTATTGCATTTTCACTGCATTTACCCAGAGTTAGGTTCTCTCCTCTGATTGGTCAGCCCTGTGTCATGTTTGTTTGTTTGTTTATGTTTATTTCATTTATGACATAAAAAAATATAGGTACTATACAAAAAAATAAATAAATCTCTCTCTGTATGATCCCGTCTGACTCTCTCCCAGCTCTCCTTGACAACGCGTTTAGTTTTGTTTCTCTACATGCGCTATTTAGCTCAAGCGCACTCCGCCCCTCCTCCTCCCCGCTGAGTGTTACCGGTGCAGTGTGAGCTTGAGAGTGAGAGCTCCTTCAGATAAATGTCCTCTCTTTTCTAAAGTTAGGGGAGTTTTGACACTAGTTTGTGACTCAGATCCTGAAAAACTGTCGGTAACAGAAAGTGAAGGAGACTCTCTAAATCACGTTATCAGACGCTAAACTCCGGGAGCTGTCAGACTGTTCAAGCCGGAGATGCAGAGCCTCCGTCAGCGCACAGCGCTCTCTGGGAGTGGAGATCTTTCCTCATCAATATTCCTCACATATGAACTTAAAGTGTGTACCCACCAAAAGCGTCGCAAATTTTTCACGCGTTGATAAAGTCAATTTAAAACCGTGAATTGACGCTGCATCAGGGCGAGCATAGAGCGGCATCAAGTGTTCAAGTGGTGAGAACTCCCAGCGAAAAATGCTCGCTGCTCACCGCTTGACGCTCCAGTTGAAATAATTGCACTTTTCGAGCGAGCGAGCATCTTGACGCGCCAGGACAGCCTATCAACGTGGAGATCGTCACCGATGGACAGGCGCTCTGCAGCTGGAATGGAGCGCCTGTAGTTGGTATCCAGGCAGGAGATCCTGGCACCAGCCCTGGATAGCAGGTCTTCAAACTGGGCAACAATAACACAGCGCCTCATGCTGTGAACTGAAGTTACAAATGAGTATTACCCCCTGGTGTTTGATTTCACGATGTGACAACCACAATAAAAACAATAATACAACGAGTCGGCTATTAAAATTTGCGTCGATGAATTTTTATCGTCGACTAGTCGATTACGTCGATTAATCGCTGCTGCCCTGGATGTCTGTGTATTACCTACAACATGACAGATCCAGTGTAAGTCGACACATTGAATTGAAAAGAAATCTATCTGATCTGTTTGCAGTTACGAAGCAGAGACGCACTGCAGACTCATCTGGTGTATTTCAGCCGTAATGTTTTAACACCACTGTGAGAAGAACTTTTACCATGTGGCCATACATCCTATTTCCTCTGACATCACTTCTCTCTTCTTCTTTACAACCATCACAGTCTGATCAACATTCACCAGCTCAGACTAACACAGCTCTGACTCAGTCTCCTATCTTGTGCACAATCAAGCAGACAGCAAAACCAGAAACTGATAGCAGAGGAATCATACTGCCTTCTAGTGTTTAAGGTGAGTACTGCAGGACGTAGAGTCAACATAGAAGAGTAAAGCAGACTTCAGGAGCATCTCACTTAATTTAACCTTGGTACAAGTCTTTAATAAAGACATTAACACATCATTTACGAGCCTGAGGAAATGATTCAGAGTCTGTAACTTGATTTATCATCAAGTTATGCGGCTAAAACCAGAAGAAGAAAAGACTCTTCCCTAACTCTACAGTCAGTGCTGTTTTCTTTTTCAGTCTGTGAGGCTAACAAAATGATTTTTGATCTTTTGATTGTGCAATAAAGATTACCATGAAATCCCCACAAACCACTCACCAAACAGGTTCAGATCTCCATTAAAGAGACAGACTGATCCACTTATTCTCTGCCAGAGATCATTCAGCACAGACATATCAAACACTGAGGTTAAAAGTCAAAGTCACACACAGAGACACAACACAAAGTCGACCCTTGAAATCATTGGTATTGGCATTTTGAGTACAAGTCGGCTGACATTCAGACAGAAAAGAGCAAGAAACCATAATCTCTTCTGCAAAGCAACACCACCAAAGTGTTCAACCATCAGAAAAAACACCAAACACATCTGCATATATTAAGCGATAAACAATCAAAAATGGTGAAATAAAAAAAGAGAAAAAAACACAGTTGAATTATCGCTCTGTGTTCACAGCAGTGTCAAAATTATGATGACTTTAGTGATTCCAAAAAGGAGCTCATATATGTGGAAATAAATCACAGCAAGAGGAACTGGAGCCACTACTTTGTTCTTATTGTGTGTTCTGATTTTTATGGCAACTGTTGACAAGTTGCCGTGTCTAAAAACGCTACTGATTTTGTTCCCCCCACACGTAAACATTACCTTTACATAAAAAAGTCTCACCCTACTTTGACTCAGTATTCATTTCATCAGTCACTGGGAGCCCATTAGTCTGACGGAAACATGTGGGGTGGATTTTTCTAACTCATTAGATCTGTAAATATTACAAGTGAATAATGACAACAGCCCCCATAACTTCTCTTAAAGGGGACATATCATGCTTGTTTCTCCTTTTCACTATGCCAGACTAGGATGCCTGTAAAGCATTTCTGCCCTCAGTACAAGTCATTTGGTTCCTTCATTGCCCCACAATAGCGTTCTCAATATCCTCATTTTAGGCCATTCTGAAGATTTCGTTGAAACGCTCCGTTTCCAGGATGACCTCCAGTAACCTCGCAACGTCACAGCCCTTTGTGCTCTGATTGGTCAGTTCTATCAGAGGGGCGGAGGGGGTAGAGCCAGGGGGCGGTTTTTGCAGCATGGCAGTATTTACAAAATCGCCATACAGGATGGGGCAGACTGAGCGAGTTTGCTGTTTGCCAAAACTTCACCGTAAGGCATTGATAGCACTAATAAAATGGCAGAGTGTAGGATACGTCCTTTTGTATTGGACCCCGAGTCAGACCCGGACGGTTCTGCAGCTCAGGAGGAAGAAAATCCACCTGGACACAGATCATCTCAGGACGCTTCAGTGTGGTGAGTCAAACCGGTACTGTAACATGTATAGTTTATACGTGGAAATATAGGCAGACTCACCAATAAACTATTTCTATAACAGGGCTCCATCCTGCTCCTTCACTTTTCTCTGTCTGTTTTATCCATCATGTTCATCGCTATGTTATTACCGCAGCATTATTGTGGTCCAGGTTCACAGTGCATGTCAGAACAAGCACGCAAATATCACAGTCTCACAAGTATTACGACGTCTGTTAAAACTACAGTGTTTTAACTGCTAATTCACCATGTAAAGCCGAGCTGCTCAGCAGAGCAGAGTCCCTGCATCCAGTATCTGAGGGGGATACTCGGCTCTTGATGGGTGTATCCCTCGGTGGCGGTTGTGTGACTAACTGACATCACAGAGGAGGAGCTGCTTTATCAGATTACTCCAATAAAAAGAAAGGATCCTCGTGTCGTCACGAAGGTCGAAATTTCGCAGCCAACTGGCAATGACCTATTTTCAGAGGCATCAAATCTCGTTCTAGGATATCAGAAAAAATACAACATCTCATTTTTTTGGAAATTCAGGGGGTGTAAGGTCTTGTTTTCAAATTTATTCTATTATATGTAAGTATTAAATCAGGGATCAGCATGATATGTCCTTTAATAACTTCATTTCCTATTAAAGGCACATTAAAGTCATTTGTGTTCATTTTAGCTAGCTAAAAACCCCTCAGAGACACTGTAAACATGAAAGCCCTCAAAAGAATTTCCAAAATAAAAAAAATAATACTTTTTTCCCAGTATTGATTCCTGGTGGACTGTAGGTCTAAATGACTACTCAAAGTGCGTGTAAACATGTCATCTCCAAGTTCACGCAGACAACTTTACACCAGGATCACAAACTGTGAGTAACAGCTCATTTCAGTGTTTACAAACAGCAAAGTGACAGTATCAGAACACCAAGCGTCCTACCTGCCTATCTGACAGTAAACACATCTTAATCCCCTGCATGCCACACTGACCTCCTGTCAGAGCAGTCAGTGGCACACTTGAGACTCCTGAAGTACACAACACAACTCCTACATGTGAAAACCAGACTCTACAAAGCCCCTACCCCCCTCTGCAGGAGGGACACATCACAAACAGACAGACAGACTCCACAAACCTGGTGCAATATCATCATTGCTCATTCATGTGGACTATCCTGTGGTTTCAGAGTTTATAATGTGCAATAGTTTCACCAATGTGTAACTAAATTTTACTTATCTGATCAATCTCTTATTCATTTTGTTAGTTTAAAGACTATTTTCTGCATTTGTTTGACTTAAACTTTGCATTTCAGCTTTCACCTTTTGGCACTTGACATTATTTAATCAGTAACTTGCTTAAGTACTTTGAATTTTATTAGTTATTTACTTGTAAACACTTTGTATTTTTTTACCAGTTTTGTACCCTGGCTCAACAGTTTCCCCTCGGGATTAACACAGTGTGTTTTCTCTTATCCATTCCGGATCACACGGATCAACAGATGTTGGGAGTCCGGCTGCATGCTGCTGCGGTTCGGCGGCTAACGGTGAAGCTAACGGCTAACAGACATCGCTGCGACCAACAAACTCCTCAAATACCGTCAACAGCACCACCATCCACACACAGACACGCTCTTTTACCCATTTACCGCTTATTTGTAGCCAAAAACCCGCGCTAAGCGATGTCACTGTCCAGGTGTGAGTGTTTTGCAGGCTAACGAAACATCCCATTTATCTTGCTTTAAAAAGATGGCGGGCAAGCAAATGCAAAATATGAGCTAGGTGGCTAACTAACAGAGCTAGGCTACTTAGCGAGGACGTAAAGTGAAATTAATCTGATTTCTATCGATTGTAGTGATGTTTTAGTGCATGCTGAAGTTGGATCATCCACTTTTACTCGCCAACGGAGCAAAAAGCGATCACACTATGGTGCTCTGAATCATTTTTTTGCAGATACAGCTAATAAGCCGTTAGCCTGTTAGCTGAGCTTTGTCTGAAGGCGCCGAGCGGACAGCCAGGCTCCGACCCACCGACACATTCACTCACAGAGAAACCCTCAGCTTCATTAACCTCCAGCTAACATCACTACCAGGCAGAGAGAAGGCTTTACTTTGTGTTTCGGTCCTCCGGCGGCTCCAGCGGTGCACTCCGTCAGATTTCAGGTGGATTTTTATTTAGCGAAGTAGCATAATAGATGAGTTATCAGCTGTCTACCTTCAGCGCAGGCGCAGTGGCAAGCAGCATCATGGATGTTGTTGTGATCCGATTGGCTGCACGGCAGTTCAAAGCGCTGTGATTGGCTACTCTGTGTACGCGTGGCTATGATTTGTTGCTGGGGGATACGAACCGCCGGGATTTGCCGGTTAGTTAGTTGAAGTGCAGTGATTGGCTGAGGTACTCAACAGGCGGCTGTGATTGGCTGAGGAGGTTTAAGTTGTCAGAATGGTGCAGTGAATTGAACTACGTTACCCAACATGCTGAGCTGACTTGGAGAGCAAAAGGTCGGTCCTCTTTATTCAATTTGTGACAAATTTAGAGATTCAAAACTATAATTAACTCTCTGACAAGAAGATGTGTTAGAAAATCACATTTAGTCACAAATATTTTGATTAGACAATCCCTAAATAGGACAAACACCAAACAAACAGCACAGTAGTAATAAAAAATAAGAACTTAGATATTTAGAAATTTACACCTCCAGAGAAAAAAATACCTAAAAGAGTAGGAACAACAATGAATATGAAGAAGTTGTGCAAATGACTAAGTTTTTTGAATAACAGGTGTGAGCATCAGGTAGCAGTGCTGATATTGTGAAGTTTGATCGCAGACAGGCTGGATCTTAAGGTCAATTACTCAGCAAAACAGATTTCCTAAATCTGACACTTCCTTTCAACTACAGTCAGGTCAAGTGTGAGCCTGAAGCTGATTTTGATCAGAACAGTCCGTCCTGCAATCCAGACACTTCATAGCAAACTCTTGATGTAGGGAGTGTCTACAAAGTGCAAAATAAAAACAAAGTAGGGGAGAACGGGGTAAGTTGAGCCTGTGGGTAAATTGACCCACCCCCTGTCTCTGGGAAACGGTACGAATCAATGGTCACATGACTCTGGATTTAGTTAGCCCGCTTCATTTCAAGCTCTCTGTGTTGAACAAAAACACAAGCTGAAGTGTTAAGTAACTTTTATTCTCCAAAAATCATTTTTTGCATGTCGAAGTAAATTTTCAACACATCATGAATAATGAATATAAACTCAAAATAATTTTAACTATATTTAAAAACATGCATCAAATGTGTTGCTGAACTATCAATGTATAAAACCGTGTGAAACCCAGTGATTTAACTTTCCCCACAATGAGGCACTAAAGTGTCAGAGGTAAAATGTGTTTAAGTGTAGTAATACATAATGATTTATGTTTTTTGTTTTTGTTTTTTTAAACATGTGCAACATTGTCGACAAGCTAGAATACCGAGGAAATACAGCAGGAAGACAAACTGGGGCTCAACACCCCTTGAGGAGATGCAGAGAGCCGCAACCGAAGTCCAGGGTGGAAAATCCATAAGAAAAGTGGCCACAGAGAGAAATATTGACAGGTCAACCTTACGCAGATTCTTAAAAAATAAAGAGGGAGGGGAAGTGACAGTGGCAGGCTACACAGGGACAGCAAACGCAAAGAGGGTCTTCACAGAGGAAATGGAGGAAGACCTTGCAAACCATGTGAAAAAACTGGCTGACCAGTTCCATGGCCTCACGGCAAAGAAATCCTGAGATCTAGCTGACGAAATGGCAGAGAAAAACAATATCCCTGTCCCCAAGAGCTGGAAAGCTAACGGTTCAGCAGGTAGTGTAGAGGAGATCACAATTCAACTCAGGTAAACAGTTGGTCTTGTAGCTAAACAGATTCTTAATAATGTCTCTATTCTTTAAGGTTAATCAACTTCAAAGAAGCAAGTTGATTGATGTGAGACATTGTGAAATTAATGTACATGTGTTGATTTCACTTCAATTTCATTTCCACTTGCCTACAGGTCAAACAATGTAAAAAGTGGCTCAGTTTAACCCGCTCTCCCCTACAGTAAAAAAACACTGCTTCTGTTCTCTCAAATTTTATCTACCTGTGTTTTTTAATACCTGTGTCTTTTAAAGCAGCATTTTTTTTTCGTGTATTTGGGTCCACAGGTGGAGTAGTAAGACAAATTTCCAAAGTTGTGTTAGCGACATGAATGCATAAATTGCTACCATCATGGTCTGAAACCAACAGCAGTCTGATGAGCTGAATGTATGGCGTTCATCCTGAAGGGGGCGCTGCAGGAAAAGATCAGGCTTACATTAATACATCAACTTTTGAATGTGTCAGTGTAGATCAAACAGAGAAGACGGAGACATGACTCTGATTATCAAGAAGCTTTATTGTTGTTATCAGAGTGAATATTATCATCATCATCATCATCATCATCATCATTTGTCCTGTTGCTATGGGCCTGTGTGCTGGACTGCAGGAGGCTGTTAACATGCAGCAGAGCCGAGCAGACAGACAGACAGACTGGAGGACAGACAGGTAGAGGAGGAGACAGACAGACGGACGGACAGAGGTAGGTCGGACAGAAAGGTAGACAGACTGAGGGGCCAGAGGTAGACGGGTGGTTAGGTAGTGAGGTAGGGGAACAGAGAGACACACAGACAGACAGGTAGAGAGGTAGACAGACGAACTGTAAGACAAAGAGACAAGAGGGAAGACAGGTTGAGAGTCAGACAGACAGGCAGGGGGGGAGAGGTAGAGAAGACAACAGGAGGACGAATGATGTGGAAAGGTAGACAGGTCGAGTATGTCAGTAAGGTGGAGATGGCAGACAGAGGGGTAGACAGGAAGGCTGGGAAAGACAGACAGGTAGTTAGGGCAGACAGGTAGTAAAGGGTAAACAAGGAGACAGACAGGTGGGCAGACAGGTAGTAAAAAGGTAGTCAAGGACAGGTAGTTGGGGGATACAAAGGTTGATGGACACAGACAGGAAGTTGGAGGTCAGAAAGGCTGTAACGAAACGGACATAGTTGGAGAGACAGGTTGTTGGAGGACAGACAGGTCATTGGGGAAAGACAGATGGGTATGTTGGAGTACAGACTGTTGGTTGAAGGATAGACAGGTGGGTTAATGGACAGACAGGACGAAAGGGACAGACAGGTAGGTTGAGGAACTGATAGATAATTTAGGGACAGACAGGATGTTGGAGGAAAGACAGGTAGGCTGAAGGATAGACAGGTAGTGGGAGGTCAGACAGGTAGTTGGGGACAGGTAGCTATTGTGTTATTTACATACAGGTAGGCAGATGCGATAGAAAGCTTATTGGCTGTCTTCCAGAGGCTCCGCCCCTCTCTCCTCCGTGTCGGCCAACCCCCTTTGAGGAGGGGCGGGCTCTGCGGGCTGAGGGGAGGGGTGTGCGGAGGATGAGGAGGAGGAAGAGGAGGCAGAGGAAGACAGGGAGAGGGGGATATCTGGGGGCTGTTCAGTCTGTGATCTCCCTCCCCCATCCACCTCACCTCCATTCAGCACCTCCTCCGACTGAGCCCCACCTGTGCCTCCTCCTCCTCCTCCTCCACCCCCACGAGACCCGGCAAACTGCAGGTGAGGAAGGAGGGACGCCGGGGCCTCCTTCTCCCTCTCCCTCTCCCCAGCTGCCTCCCTCTCTCTTCGCTCCGTGTACAGCGGAGCCTCCAGGCCGAGGTAGGAGGCGCTGAGCTGCCGCAGGTCCAGCTCGAAGGGGCTGCCGCTGGGCTGGACTCCTGCCTCTCCCCCCTGACCTGCTCCTGCTGCTCCCCTCTTCGCCTTGCGGGGGTGAGGGGAGTTGGAGGCGGGGAGGCTGTCGGGGAGGAGAGACTGAATCTTGGGGAGCCAACGTTTACGGACTCTGCGGGCGTTGGTGCACATGTCTGCGGCGATGACGTTCATCTCACTCTCCTTAAAGTTAGGAGCAAAGTTTTGACAGTAGACTGAGGAGGAGGAGGTATGAAGGAGGAAGGGAGGAAAAAATGTAAAAAAAAAGGAGAGGAGAAAGAGGGCATGGAGGAAGAAAAAAAGGGAGATAAGTTCAAGGAAGGAGGGGGGAAAAGGATGAGGGGGCAAAGGAGGATGGAGTTGAAGAAGAAGGAGGAGGAAACAAGGAGGGAGGAAAAAAGGAAGAGAAAGATGAGGATTTAAATGAGGACAAGAAAAAGTGATAAAAAAAAGGAAGTAGGAAAAAAGGGGGTCAGAAAAGATGAAAAGCATTGTAGCGTTGAGACAGAAAGGAGGGACAAACACGAGTCAAAGTGGGAGAAAAGAAGGGAGGAATAAGAGGATGAGGGAGAAAGGGAGGGCCAAAGGAAAGATAGAAGAGGAGGATGATAAAGAGGAGGGAGAAGAGAGCAAAGTTGAGGAGGTTAAAGAAAAACGCAGGGTGTGGAGGAGGGGTAAAAAAAAGGTGGGGATAAAGGAGGATAAATATGTGGAGAAAGAGGAGGGAGAAGGTAAAACAGAGAGGTGGAGGAGGATGAAAGAGAGGAAGAGCAGAAGTAGGAGTTAGAAGAAAATGAGGGAAAGGTGTAGGAGGAGAGAGGAGGAGGAGGGAGAGGAGGAAGAACAATATGAGAGAAAAAAAAGTATTTTCAAAATACAGTAAAAAGATATAAATCAATGAGTCAGACTGTGTGTGTGTGTGTGTGTGTGTGTGTGTCTATATATAATCATGTGTGTCCATATGCATGTGTGTGTGTGTGTGTGTGTGTGTGTGTGTGTGTCTCACGTTTGACGGTGTTTAACACTCGGTTGTCCAGAGGTTTTCGGCTCGGATCATTGGTGGAGGAGCGGATTCCTGTCCCACAGCTATTGGCCAGAGTGTTTCTATGGATACCATAAAAACCCAATCAGCACCTATACCAAGCTTTAGATTACCCCCCTCCTCCCCCTCCCTCCTCCCCCCTCCCTCTGAGACAATGTGACAGAGCTGTTATGTAAAGCAGCAGCTGGATCCTGAAGGAGGCTCAGTGTCAGAGCGTTCTTTGGATTCTCGTACAGTCTGATCGTGTCGTTCGATGTCTGATGATGTCACACCCTGTCTGATGAAGTCATGAAACGTCTGATGATGTCACATACAAGTACATTTATGCCATCACTGGGAATGTATCATGAAATTAGAGATGTCTGACTCAGTCACATCATGTCTAATGATGTCGCATTACGTATGATGTCGTCACAGGATGTCAGATGATGTCACCACAATGTCAAATAATGTCACATGATATGGCGAGCCATTTTAACATTTAATCACTGGACTAGATATGCGATGCTGATATCTATAATTCAATACATTACAATACATTATGTCTATCCACATTTGTCATTTTAAATATCTACATCATATCATTTTGACTCGGCAAAATACGTCACTTTTAATTTTTTTATCTATCTATCTATCCTCCATACTTTATATCTTATGATCTTTTATGCATTGGGAGACCCTGCTTGTAGTTACAATTAAAACAGTCATTATCATTATTATAATTATTATTATTCTCATTTTATTTGGTTGCTCCTGTTTTTTTCCCCTAATGGTGTTGAAGCTTATTTGTTGTATATTTAAGTTTTCTTTTGTTTTGCCTTATGTTGTTATTATTAAAATTATTCCTTCTTTTTCCTGTTTCATGTTATACAGAGCCTTTTTTTGCGTAATCTTTTCTTATTTTTTCCCTGTTATTGAAAAACTTTTAATAAATAAAGTTATTAAAAAAAGATGTCTCTAAAACATTTTGAATAGACAGAATTAGAATTACAGATAACTTTAATTTTTTAAAAAGTAATTATAATTCTGTCTAGTCAAAATGTGTTTAGCGATATCTTAAAATTCCCAGTAAATGCAAGTCTCATTGTTGCTAGAGCCGCCCTGTTGGTTGTGCCTGCCTGTTGCAGCAGCTCTCTCTTCTTTGTCTGTTTCTTGTGAGTTTTTCATCTTTTTTTGTCATCTTTGTATTTGGAGTGGGTCATTACTTTGTATGGCTCATTTGTTGGTCATGGACACCAAACTGGTTTTGTCTTTCTGCAGCCTGCAGCATGGCAATGCTAACTGGTGCATGGCCTGATGTTTCCCACAAGGTGAGGAGAAGGAGGAGAGGACGACGTGCTGGTTCTCAGGTGTGAGCTAGGAAGTGACATGGACCTGTCCTTCCATCCAGCGATTTTGGGAATGTAAGATCTATCTCCAATAGGATGGACAAGCTAGCCGTGCTAACCCAGCAACAGAGGGAATACCAGAAGGCAGAGTAGCATCATGCTTTTCACAGACATGGCTAACAGAGCTAACAGCAGACACCAACGCCATATTGGAAGAGCTTCACCTGCTGTGAGCAGACAGGATCCAGGAGACAGAGACTGAACAGACTGCTGAAGAAGCTCAGTCCTGGACCCTGTGGAGGTGGAGGCTGGCTGACTGGACAATGATGGACAAACTGTCAGCATCTATTTTCTTATGGACCTTTTTGCACTTTCTATACATGTTTTCTTATATATATGTTTTCATGATTGCTGCTGTGACTTCAATTTTGTTGTACTTGTTACAATGAAAATACAGTTCTATTCTATTCTACTCTATTCTATTCTAATCACATGGTAGATATCTTGAATGAGAAACCCAGTACACATGAATGGCGAAAAGTGACGTATTTCACGAAGTCAAAATGACAATGTAGATATCTAAAATGGCAATTGGGGATAGACATAAGTATTGACCGATATTTGAAATGTTTTGAATTTTTTGTCAAGGCAAAACTGAATTATAGATATTTACATCGCATATCCAGTCTAGTGTTTAAATGTTAAAACGCTGTACACATGATCATACATCAGCTAACGACTTGACATCAGCAGACATGAGGTCTTGTCACATTATTTCTTTTTAATGTTACATGTCAGATTATGTTTTAATGATGTCATGTGGTTCCTTCATGATGTCCCATGATTTTTTTAATGATGTAACATATTTTGATATCATTGTATATCTTATATCACATGATTTCTAATAGTCTCAGATGATTTGCCACATGATGCTTAGTCAATGGCAAATGGTTCTAATGATGTCATAAGACGCTTTAATGATGTCACATAGTTTCATTGTGTCATATATTTTTTTTTCAATTTAATGATGTCACATGATGTTTTAACAATGTTTAACCAGATTTCTGATGATGTCACACCGTGTGTTGATGATGTCACATGCTATCTTGTGATTACGTTTTATAATTCCAAAGTCTATACTGACGGCTGCTAAAGGATGAAACATGACATGGTTTGATATCTATTTCTTTCTCATTATGACTAATGATGTGGCATGATGTCTTTCACATCCTGTTGCTGCTGCCCAATGCCCACAGTCTTAACATGTCTATCAGGGATTGGGTTTAATTCTTCCTCCAGTAAGGTAACAGTTTATTGACGAGTCACTCTCTGCACACAGACAGCACAAATCAATCACAGCTGTTACCGATTACCAGGATGCTGCAGATTTATGACCACTTGGACTCTGTGTTCTTTTGAGCCGCCAACAAACTGTCACATGCACATTTTTACAAGCCTAAGTGTGTAACAGGAAATTCAATTGCCTAAAATAATTTGTGTCCGTATAAATAGAAGGACATGTATTTGACAGAAGCATCAATACTGGAAAACTACAGATTTACATACACAGACTAAACTCCAGGGAAACACAAGCTAACATGTATTTTCAAACAAGTTTTTAAAGTTAAAAAAAGATTAAGTATAAAGTCGCTTACCTGTCGAAGAATGTAGCCAGCAGTCTCCTGAGCAGCACCTTGTGTTTGACTCCAGCACACAGGTGACAGTTCATCAGCTGGCCCCGTGTCATGAACACACCTGAGCCTGAACAAACACATGTACAAACTCACATCAGAATATAAACCAGGATTTTGATCAAAATAGTTTCTGTAAATCTTCAAGATCTGCTGTTTTCTATACATGTTCCGGGGCTGACAGCTTCCAACCCCTTAATATGAATAACATAAATAAAAGTCATGTTAGTACTCTTCAGACACTGAAATCTAAGCGTTAAGCATCTAAGTGTTTGATTTGTATTTCTAGTAAAATTGTCTGGACTGTTTCAATGCTGCAACAGGCTGCTTTAACATCAATATGTCAACACTTCTCCTACCAGCCACCAGCTCCACCTTCTCCCCGGGGTCTCCCTCGGTGTAGAGCGATGGGTGGCAGCGATACCCGATCTGACTGATCAGACTGGCAGGCAGGGCCATGTTGTCTCGACCAACCAGCACGCAGGGCCGACGCTCGTTGGCCAATGGGAGGGACAGCATCTCCATCTTCTCTTGGACTGGGTCAATGAAAAACAGGAGGAGGACAGAATTAGCCAGGCAGAGATAAAAAAAAAAAAAAAACAAAACAAAGAAGTGTGACTTGTGTGAGAATGGATTGTTGTTAATGACGATGTAGCTTTGTTAAATGTCTGTTAAATAAATCTGCACTTTGGCTCAAGAGGTTTATTAGAAACGTCAATAAAGCAGTTATATTTTGCTTTATGTTATTATTTTGTGCAATGTCTGTATGGTGTGATATTGTGTAGTATCTTACTATGCCAATGTACAAAACAATGTAGTCTATACACAATGTTACTCAGCACACCACATCAAACTGTAGGGCCTTGTATTGTAACTTGATGTAACATACCGAATTATATCATGTCAAATTTTGATATTTTATTACAAACTATAGTATATTTTGAGGTATCTTGAAATAATGTGATATATCGCATCAAAATGTAGTGGATCGTACCATAAAGTAAAAGTAAAATATGGTATCACATCATAATGTTACATAACATAAGCCAGCATAATTAGGGATGTCCCGATACCAATACCAGGTATTGGTATCAGGCCAATACCAGCCTTTTTTCAAGGTATCGGTACCCTAGAAGGCTGCAGATACAATAGGCAAAAAAATCTTACGTTGAGCAAGTCCTTCTCGCCACTAGATGCTGCTAATTGCTGCAGTTTAACACCACTGCAAATATGCGCCAGGTCCTTTTCAGACAATATGAATGAACCAGGAAGAGTTAACAGTTAAACTTTTATATTTTGCACTTTAGTTTACTTTGAAAATACTTAAACTCTGACAGTTGTTACTTTTATTGTGCACTTTTAATATAATTTTTTTAATATTTATCAAAAAATTTCTAAACTCAGAGAGTTGTTTGTGTTTTATTTGATCTTAATGGCAGAGTGACCGTGCTGTCTTTGATCAAAGTCACTGTTAATTGAAATTTTATGTATCAAAAGTGCTAGTAGTATCGGTACTTAGTATTGGTGAGTACTCAAGAAGGAGTGCTCGTACTGGTATCGGTCTACATGGAAAGTGGTATCGAACATCCCTAAGCATAATGAAACAAAATGTATCGCAATGTAACAAATCACATCGTTACAAATCACAACAGATTGTATTGTAACTAATCTTAAAAGTATTGCAATATTATGCAACATATCGTATTGTGATATAATGAATCACAAGGTAAAAAATTATATGGGAACACAAAAACTGTACCGAAACATAACTTGAAGCAAGATAACGATTCATGTCTTAACTTTTCATACCCATTCATATTGTAATGAATTATTTCATAAGTCATATCAGAACGTAAAACATTTCAACCTAACGTTACTTAAAGCATCATAATGCAACATGAAATAATGTATCGTAGCGTGACAAATTCTATCAAATTTTGTAATGATTCATATTGTAACCAATGTTACTGAAACTAATCGTATCCGTATGTAACATAACATAATGAATGTAACGTAATGTGAGGTAATTTATCGTAACATAAGATATCGTACATAACAGCGTATCATGACTTAAAATATCGTAACATAATAAACTGTTTCACAATAATGATTCATATCGTAACCAATGTCACTGCAACAAATCATTTCCTAACAAATCTTATCAGTATGTAACATGTAACATGATGAATGTTACGTAACATGGCGTAATGTAATGTATCTCAACATAACATATGCTGTGGTATATAACATACAGTATCATGAATTAAAATACCGTAACATTGTGAAATGTATCAAAGCATTTCGTAATGAGTCATATCGTAACCAATGTTATTGTAACGAATCGTGTCGTAACTAATCATATCGGGACCACAACATATCACATCATAATGAAACGTAACAAAATCTATCCTAATGTAAAATTGTAACATAGCATTGTATGCAACATTACGTATCATAACGAAAAATATCGTGACATAACAAAATGTATCGGGTAGTAACAAATCAACAAAGTGTTTTATGATATTTTGTAATGATTCATATCGCAACTAATCTCATAAAAATGAATTCTATTGTAACTTAACGTATTTAGTAAATATTATCTTGACAAATCATGTCTTAATCCAACTGCGACATAATATAACAAAACGTATTAAATTGTGTCATAATTTAACGTGTTTGTCTATTATTTGACAATCCTACATACTTTTATGGTCAAATGCTACATTAGCCAGCTTTACTGTCAAATGTATTTGAAGCTAGCAGGAGATTCATTAAGCAAACTATTAGAATCTAGGGCAAGATTTGAAACTAATTTAATGACTAACTAAGGAGTCACTGAGTTAACTTCTGTTGCTTCCTGGAGAGTTTTTGGATAGCTCCTCTCTATGACGGGGGCCGTTTGATTGGACTGTACCATGATGTGACTCACTGTAGGGGTTCCCAGCATGTCCGTAGATGTGTTGGTACAGTCCCGGGTGGACGCTGCTCCCATAGTAATCCTCCTCCAGCTCCTCTTCAGTGGCTGGGTGTGAGGGAGGGGAGTCTGTGGGGAGGCTGGAGCCTCCTGGACTGGAGCGCCCCCCTCCTGCCAGCAGGTAAGACTGCAGCCCCGGAACCAAACCTCCACTTGCACCCAGGTAACACAGAGCGCTGCTCCTGGAGGACTGGAGGTCTCCAGCAATGTCCACTCTGAGGAGAGACGGACCATGAGGAGATGCAGGAATACTTTCCAACAACACACGATCACAGCTTTTTGTTTTCAGGTCTTGAGGAGTCCTTTCAGCTCCTAGTGCTGAAATGCTCAGTGATTGGTTGGATTTGGAACTAAAACTGGTCAAATATTACAGAAACACTTCATGGTGCTGCCTCACAATATAAACCTAAATATGAGCTGAAACCAGCTGCTGCGAAGCGAACTTCACAGCCACGGTTTCCTGTCTCAGATATCAACTAAAGAGCAAAGCAGGGAAACTGAGAGCACATTTTTGCTTCCCTGAAGAATGTTTCAGCCTCTCCTCTCGTCCCTCCTGTTTTTCTCATTATTTACTGGAGGATTTTGGAGCATTTAGCTTAAAGATGCTGTCAAATAAAACAGAAGAAAACAATCTGTCTTTGCTAGAACTGGTTAAGCCTGGCGGAAACACAAAAGTTCACAGGGTCATAAAGTTTTAAATACTGCTCTCGGCCTTCAAGATGCTCCAAATCTGACCTGAGCAGCAGTTTGTCCTCACCTTCCCTCATCTCCTCCTCCACCTCCACCTCCTCCGTTCTCCTCAGCAGGAGGAGTGTCGGCTCTTTCCTGTTTGATCCTGCTGACGGCCAGCAGCAGCTCCTCCGGGCTCAGGGCCGGCTGGTCTGGACTGGCCTCCTGTAGCTGGGGGGCGCTGTTCTGCTGCTGAACCATTTGGGTGTCGAAGCCCCCGAGTTCGTCTGCTGAGGTCGTCTGTAAAACGTTGTTATAGTTAAAAAGGGGCGGTTTATTCACACATCCCTATCCTAATCTTTCTCACACTTGTTTTTGTAAAAAACGCTACTGTCTCTTTAAGACTCCCTGCTCCATAAACCCCCTTCCCTCTGATTGGCTGAGACGGTGGCTGACGATAAGGAGTGTGAGTGCTGGTCTAGCTCATAGATTCTACCTTTGGTTAACTCTAGGTGATGCTAAAAACCTCTGTGGGCGTGGCTTAACCTACCTGTGAGTCACAGCAGAGAGGTGAGGAAGAGGAGGAGGCCTTCATCATCATCAGCTCCATGCCTCGCTCCACGATGTTCTGGATCTGCAGATACCCGGCGGTGTACATGAGAACCAGCTGCTCGCTCGCAGCCATGCTGAGGCGCCCGGTGTAGCAGAACGACAAAATCTGCTGAAAACATGTCGGCGTGACCGAAGACGGCAGCTCGAACACCGCCTGAGAAGAGGAGGAGGAGGATGACGAAGAGGACGAGGAAGAGGAGTCGGCTGCGGAGCTGAATAGGTCTCTAAAGTAGAGCGAGGAGGCGGCGAGGACGGCCCGGTGCGCCTTGAAGGCCTGACCCTGCACCAGGATGGAGACGTCGCAGTAGTGCCCCAGCAGGCGCTGCTCGTTCAGGCTGCCCAGCACGCTGCTGCCGAAGTCTGGGATCTCCACCTGCAGCAGCCCCTCGGACATGACGGAGGGCGAGGAGGAGGACGGGACAGAAAGAGACTGAGGGTTCGGACGAGCTGGTGGCGAGGAGGAGGAGACGGTCCTGCCCAGCCAGAGGTCGGAGCGTTTAGGTGTCAGGGATCCTGAAGAGGTTACCTCCAGAACGGTTCAGATCCATGCTGCTGCAGAGGAAACGTTGAGGTCAGAGGTCAGATGTCAGGCCTGAGGGAGACGAGGAGGAGGTCGGCGTGCTGCTTCGAGGTGTGGAGTCTGAGCTGGGCGTGCAGGAGGTGGAGGCTGAGGCTCATCAGGATGGAGGTCAGCTCCTAACAGAGGGACAGCTAGAACATGAGGAGGAGGAGGAAGAGTTTTACACAACGACAGCTTCACACCTTTTCGTCTTTGCTCAGAACAAACTGAAAAAACACATCTGACGCCTCGCTTTCCATCTCTCTGTCTGTCTTTATATAAATTAACACGTTCTGTTTATACCCCACTCAGCAAAACGCTACAAACACATCAAAAACTACCAAACGAACAGACTTTCTCCTCAGTCTGGATCTTTCGAACTCCTCCCCTCTATGACATCACTGTTGCTGACTCAGTTGCTTTTCTTCTTCACTGAATCTATATGAGGTCTGTACCAAAAATCTACCAGATGGATTTGAGCTGCATGAAAACAGACCTCCATCACTGCAGAGAATCCTGTCTGCGCTCAGATTTCAAGTCTTTACAGCGATAAAACCCAACGTCTCCGATCCAGAGTGAGTTTGGGGGAAGTAATGAGACTGTCATTGTGCTGCAGCGCCTCATCACAAAGAGAAGGAGCTCTGTGCAGTCATTAATACCAGACGAGCGTTTAGAGACTGAATAACTTCCCACAGACGACCTTCATCTATACACCGTAATCAACACAAACACCTCTGCTGCTCCCTCTCTGTGTTTCGCTTCCATACCGCAGTGAGGAAGACGACTCCTGTGAACCTTTTCAATCCTCTCCATTAAAACTTTTAGTGAGAAGAGTTGCACCTGTGACCAGCGGAGGTGATCCTGAGCACACGGGGCGAGGCTGTAAAAGCAGGTCTGCTGATAGCTTTTAATATGTTTACAAGATCTGGATCTGCAGCACAACTGAGCACGCTCTCCAGTCACTGGAACAGAAAGTTGGTTCAGGTTCAGGGAACCATCAAGACAAGGCCGTTTAGAGACTAGTTCCTGGAGTTAGGAAGGATAATGTTCTCCTGCTCTATCCTGATGTAGGATTTCAGATAGTGGATACCTGATAGCTGATGGTGTCTTACAAGAATCAGAACATCAGATCAACTCTACAAAAATATTAAACTGAATGGATTAACTCAGACTGGGTTAAATATAACATTAAAGAGTAACTGTTTGAAAGAAAACAGGATTATTAAATCTGATTGGTTTGAGTTATGCCATCCAGGTTATTGTACTGATAAAACGCTGAGTTTGTGTTCTGAAACTTTTCATTGAAAAAATATTGATCTGACAACTCTGATCTTGACCCTTTAGTCACAAGGTTTAGGGCAGAAATTACCCCTACAGCAGTGTTTTTGTGCAGCAGAAGCCCAGAGCGCTCACACCAAATACCCCCTCCCTGCTCCTCTGCCGGTTTCCTCTGCACTCACACGGGGCCATATTTTACTTGACGAATAATACAAATAAACGGACTCCCGCCAAAAAAATCTGATATGGGTCTGCATTCACGCTTTATTTAGAGAATTTTCAGCGCGTTACTTCCACACAAAACACCGCTAAATAAGCCTCTAGTTCTCATCGTGTCTCTTCGTCCTGGCAGACTACCTGCGTTTGTTTATATCTGGCACGCCGCACGAGCGCAGACTGATACACTAAGCGGCGAGCGCCTCGTAGCCAGCTGTGGCTCTGCAGTGGAGGTAGCACCGTTTTACGACACGATGAGAACTAGAGGCTTATTTAGCGGTGTTTTGTGTGAAAGTAACGCGCTGAAAATTCTCTAAATAAAGCGTGAATGCAGACCAATATCAGATTTTTTTGTGGGAGTCCGTTTATTTGTGTTTTTGGTCAAGTAAAATATGGCCCGTCTGAGTGCAGAGGAAACCGGTAGAGGAGCAGGGAGGGGGTGTTAGGTGCGAGCGCCCTGGGCTTCTGCTGCACAAAAACACTGCTGTAGGGGTAATTTCTGCCCTAAACCTTGTGATAGGACCCAACTTGTTCCATCCCGGGGTATCACTTTAAGGAGGAAGGTAAGGGTCACTTACATTTTTCTTTTCAAAGTCAGACATGTAGGAAAAAAAATTACCAACAATTAAATTTTTTTTGTAAGTTATGACTTTAATCAGAACTCTGAGTTTAATCTTAGAACTACAAAAAAAAAGAAAAAAAGCAAGAATTTTGGAATTGAAGTAAGAACTGTAGTTTCTTCCTTGGAATTCTGACTTTGATCTTAGACAACTAGAATTGGGGTAAGAATTCTATACTTTTGTCTTAGAATTCAAGAAAAAATTCTAGAATTCTAGAATTAAAGTTTACTAATTTAAGTTTTTTTTTGTTAAATCCAGAATCAAAGTAAAAATTCAAAAAAGAAATATACAAGAAAAATGTAACAGTTCTGGAACCTAAGTTAGAATGCTGACATTCTCAGAATTCTAAATTAATTTTGGAGGTCTGTAAAAAATGTTGGAATTCTGGAATTGAGGGAAACATTTTGACTGTCACCTTAAGAAACTTTCAAAGATGTCAAAACTCCTTGAACTAAGACTTTGTTGTTAGGACTCTGATAAAGAAAATATTTATCCACAACTGGCATAAGACTGAAGCTGAACTAAGAATCCTGACTGTCCCCTTTAAATTCCAAAAAAAATGCAAAAATTCTGAAGAAAAAAATTAAGAAATTTGACTTCTTTCTTGGAGTTCTGATCTTTATCTTAGAATTCCCAGAATAAATTGACTAAATTCAGGAATTTAAGTCAAAATTTGGACTTTTAAGAACTTCAATCTGAATTTAGAATTCCAAGAAAAGTGTCAGAATTCCGAGATAACAGTCAAAGATCTGTCCCAGATCTCTGGATTCCAACTTTTCAAGTCAGATTTGTTTTTAAAAAGTCAGAATTGTTCTTTTTTTCTCCTCAACTTTTTCATTGGCTCTTTCACTTATCAGACCTGCCATGTATCCCTTAAGACCCAGACTTTATCTTCATACAGCAATAAACCATTATCCTTAGTGTTTGATAAAATGAAGGATCTTTTAACAAGCTACAGCACCAATTAACTTTATTTCCGATCTCGAAAAGCCTGTATCTGGATAAAGATGTTGCAGTTCTGTCTTTCTGTGAGAAATCAGGACAAAGTAAATTTGATTCCTTGATCACAGATGACATAAATTTATATCAAATCTGATTGAACCATTTAAAATATCAGCCCTGAAGTTGACAGAAATGCTGTGTCTGTTTCCAGAGCTGATAATATTATAGAGTGCATGTGTAGTGTTTGACGTCAAAGAGTTCTTGATGAACTTCACTTTGTATTATTTTCAATGTATATGTTTGTTTTTTACTGTTTTATTTTTTCTGACCAGAGTCCAGAGAGGACAGGGCGGTGGACAGAGCAGGAAACAGGGTGGGAGCAGGGAGGGTTGGATTTGAACACGGCTAACCTGCTCAAAGGTTAACCTCATGGGGCAAGCATCCCTGACCTCAGGCCGTACCGGTGCCCACACTACATATTAATTTAATGCTCCGTCCGAACTCCAAAAGCAGGGAATGTGTCTTTTTATAAATGTAAAAAATGCAGAACAACATGATGAGTAATTTGTTTAGACAGCAGATCCTGTCGTCTTTGCCAGTTCCTCTCATCCTCACACTCCTACACTGGCATAAAGTTACATTTGGAATCGATTAGTAAAACTTTTCTAACAGGCTTTGTGCCTGTTTAATTAGATAACTGCTACACACTCAGCTATACCTGAGGAAACACAACAACAGCTGCCTTTGAAAAGGAATCTTCATGGATATTTTTATAACAAACTTTTTCTGTAATATTCTAAACTTATGTTTGTTATTGATTTAATTCTATAAGTATTCTAGGTTTAACAATTGTCTCTATTGTCTCTTTTTTTCTAGAATAATGGATAAAAAAATATGTTATTCTAAAAGAAAACAGATATGGATCTGTTTTGTTTGTTTGTTTGTTTTTTTCTTTTTCCTTTTGGTTTTGGAGACAAAGTCAAAACATCATTGAAAGTTTTCCATTTCCCTTCGCAAACATTCTTAGAAATCGGATGAAAATTCATTTTATTAAAGAATTTTTAATTGAAACATTTTTTTTTAATTCAAAGTGCTAAACACTGCAGTTCCTCTTGTGTCCACTTAAGGCTGGCTGCAAAAGCCCCCCAAACCACACACGCATTTATTTAAGAAGGCCGATCGTATCTAGACCTGTCCTTGAGGTTTGGGATCAGATCTTGTCTTTAGAACTAGAACAAAGACCAGTTCAATCTAGCCTGGGACAGTAGGGTCCAGTCCAGTCCAAAAAAAAAGTCTAAGGGGGTCTAGTACAGAATAGATTTTAGTCTTGTACAGTAGAGTCTATATGAAATCTGCCCAGTTTGGCCAAGTCCTGTTGAGTCCAGACAAGCTGAGACCACAACATCAGAATCAAGTCGAGAAGAGACAAAACAGCCTAGGACAGCCTAGTCCACTTAATTCAGGTCCCGTCTAGTTTTGTCTGGTCTAGTCCAGTGTAATCCTAAATTAAGTCCAGTCCAGTTTTGTATGGTAGAAACCTCTTCATCTAAGGCAATTTAGCCGCCAGAGTCTAGGGTCCAGGGTTACCTGATTTGGAAGGGTACAGTACAGTCTAGTCCAGTCTGGCCTAGGTTAGCAGTGTCTACAAGTCTGTACCCTGCCTCGTGTGGTCTAGGATCTCTATAGCAAATTAAACAGCCTGGTTTTGAAACATCCCCTGAATGGGTCATTTTCAAGGGTGAACTTTTTTAATGACTCTGTAGTTTTTGAGGATATTTAATGTACGAGGTTTTGCACAATTAGGGGCGTGGCTGACTTGATTGACACGTAAAAGGCTCACCTCAACAACACTCCTGTGCCTCATTCCTTGAAAAACTTTTTTTTTTAGCTTGACGCTGACATTAGTCAGAGGAGGGATGCATGAATATAGAAGAAGAAGAAACAATAATTTGATTCCTCTGATAACAAGACTAAGCTTGTTTCATCTTTGGAATGATAAATCATTTCATTATTCTATAATTATATCAGCTCTGCTGTCTAAACTGGATTATCAATCATTAACTTCTTACATAACTCATCAGTGTTGGAGGTCAGAGGTCATTAGTAGCAGACTTATTCTCATCACTTGATCTTAATAAAAATATCACTTAGTCCCTGTTATTAGAGGAGGAGAAGCTGTGATGCAGAGGTCCAACAAGTTCACGCTCCGAATGTTTATCCTCACACCAGCTCTGAACTGGGAAACTTCCAGTTTGACCTCAGCAGCACCAGCATGACCGCAGTCATTCAGCGTTTTTTAAAGTTCCTGTTTGTGTGACATAAGCGTGTTGTTGTCTTTCACTGACACACTCAGTTATTTATCATCAGATTAATTATTTATAACGGCACAGTGACGGCAGCTGTTTACTTCCTGCTTCAAACACATGGAGAGCAGAGGAGACTGTAGAGACCTGCAGGGCTGCCGTCTCTCTGTAAGACACACATCACAGAAACAGGACCAGAGGACAGCCCGCTACGGTCCACTATCTTTATACTATAGACCAGCAGAGTCTGGTCCAACAGGGGAAGATTAGTCCAACGATTAGGATCCAGTCGAGTCTGCAACAGTACAGAAGAGTCTGGTACAGCACAGCAAAATTCAGTCAAACCTAATCTAGTTCAGAGCATCTGAGACCAGCACGGGTAGATCTAGCCCAGTTTGGTCCTGTCTACAACCACAGAGTTCAGTCCAGCTGGGTTGAACTAAAGACAACCTTAGAGTCACGTTGAGCCTGCTCTGGTCTAGACCATCAAGGCCAGTCCATCTGATCCAGAAAGATCGAGTACAGCCCGTCCTATAACAACAGGATCCAGTGAGGTCTAGATCGGTCTGGTTTTGAGTCTTAGATATAAGTCTTCTATGGGGCAGTCTGATACTGAAGAATCCAGTCAAGACTCTTCTAGACTCATATGGATGAGATGATGTCCGTCTGGTGCTGCTAAGTCTAGCCGACAACTGTAGACCGGCCTAGCACAAATAAGTCTGGAACAATCTGATGTGGTCCATTTTGGTCTGATGCATTGGACACCTGCCTGGTCTGGCACAAAAGAGTCCAGTAGAGTCTAGTCCACTTTGTTCTGGCCATGAAAGGTCATTCAAGGGACTAGTCTGATACAAGAGTCCACCAATAAGATTGGAGTTGTTTCACAATGAGCTGGGACTAGTCAGATCCAGATCAGACAGAGGAGTTTCAAATAGTTTAGTTCAGTTTTTCCCACCCTCACCTTTAGTCTAGAGGAGTCCAGTTAAGTCCTTTACCCAGTAATAGTTTGAAAGGTCAGACCAAGTCTTGTCCTGTTGCCCAAACCAATATTTGGTCCAGTGATGAAGGGTCTAGTAAAGTTGAGTCCAGAACAGCATAGAGTATGGTACCATTCTGTATCCAGCCCAGTCTAGAACTGTAGAGTCCATGTGAGTTCAGTACAGCTGAATTTGTTGGGTCAAGTCAACGAACAGTATCATCAAATCCGGTCCAGTTGAGTCCGGTGGAGTCAAATCCACTCCATTCTGGTCCTATCTAGTTTAGTCCATTTAAGTAGTTTAATGCAGCAGGGTCTAGGTGAGTCTAGACTAGCCCAGTCTGGAAGAGTACTGAAGACTCCTCCCTGTTCATTTGTGTTGTGTTAAGTGCAGGTTAACCCATTTGAGAACAAATAACTCCCTGAGGTCTAAGCTCAGGTTCAGTCCTTTAAACTATAATCAAGTCCAGCCCAGTTCAGGTCAGTGTAGCCAAGTCTTTTAGAGTCCAGTCAAGCTTGGTCTTCAAGAACAAAATCAAGTCTGAGAGGGACGAAACAGTTTGGAACAGTCTAGTCCACTTTATTCTAGACTTGTCTATGTCAGTAAAGTCTTGGCCAGTCTAGTTCAGTCCAGTCTTGAGTTTTTTCCAGTCCAGTTTTGTAGGGTAGATATCTGCTTATTCAATGCTAGTCAGGTTCCATGACGTCCAGTCTAGAATAATTTAGCTGCTAAAGTCCAGGGTCTAGAAAAATTTTATTTGGGAGAGTACAGCACAGTCTAGACCAGTCTGGTGTAGGACAGCAGAGTCCTGTTTACAAAAGTCTAATGTGGTCTAGTACAGTCAATACCTGTACAGACAAGCCCAGCAGAGTCCAATCATGTCTGTATCAGTCTAGTTCTACAGAGTCCAGTAGATCTTGGTCTGCCGAAGCAAAATCAAGTCTTAAAGGGACAAAAGTGTCCAGCAGAGTCTAGTCCACTTCCTTCTTGTCTTTGTTTGTTCAGTCTGGTCTAGTACAGCAGAGTCCAGTCATGTTCCATAAAATTCATATGAGAACAGTTTATCCCCTAGAGTCTCAGGTCCAGGGGACAAGTACAGAAAAGTCTCGAGAAGTCTAGTCCCACTGGGTACAGACTAGTTCGACAGGCTTGTCCTGTCTCAGAATTTAGGTCCATTGAAGTCTAGCAGAAGTCTACTCTATCCCAGTTCAGTACAGTAGGATCTGGTCCACTCCAGTAGCTAAGTCTTGTAGGGTTTAGCCAAGCGTTGGCTAGTACACTGCAAACCCGCTCAGTGTAGAACAAAGTACAGTCCAGTCTAGTATAGTGGGGTCTGGTCCATTCCAGTCCACCTAGCTGTGTTGACTCAAGTCAAGCTTGGAAGAAGCCGGTCAGTCCAGTCCACCTGAGACAGTGGAGTTCATTTCAGTTCAGTCCAGTCTTCTACTGTAAACTCCAGCCCAGTAGAGTCTAGTCCAGTTCACTGTAGTCCAGTACAGAAGAGATCTAATTGGTCAAATGGTTTTTAGTCTCATTTAGTAAAATCTAGTCCAGTTTAGTCCTGAAGAGTCCAGGCTTGTCTAATTCATTCCTGCATAGTCCAGTCCTGCACTTTGGATTCTAGTGCAGCAGAGTCTAGTCTAGACAAGTCCAGTCTGGTACAGTAGAATCCAGTCTGGTACAGTAGAGTCTGTCAGAGTCCAATCAAAGTGAGTTTGGTCTGTTTTAGAGGAGTTTTATTATTGTTTACAGAGCGACTGCAGCAGAGAGACAGACAGTCTGAGCAGACAGACAGACAGACAGTTGGACAGACAGTCAGAGGGACAGAGGGACAGACCGACAGTTAGACAGACAGAGGGGAGTCTCAGGTGGACAGACAGACAGGTGACAAACAGACAGACAGCTGTTTGAAAAGAAACAAACAAACAGTTTAAGAGTCCAGACAGAGAGAGAGACAGGCAGACAGACAGTACAGTTACAGTCAGGAGGAGGATGGATGTGAGACAGGCAGACAGACGGGTGGACAGACAGACAGACAGCTCCGGCTCCTTACCTTTTCTCTGCTCCTCTTCCTCCTCTGCTTCTCCTCCATGCAGCAGGCAGGACGGCTGGCTGGGAGAGGTTTTCTTCTTCTCCTCCGCTCAGTCAACGCATCGTCTGGTGTGTCACAGGAGGGGGGGGGGGTGAGGCGAGGGGGGGACGGGGGAGGAAGAGGAGGAGGAGGAGGAGGAGGGGGGAGGCAGAGACACAGCAGACAGCCGAGGAGGAGGAGGAGGAGGGAGGAAGAGGAGGAGTCATCTGAGGACAGCGAGGGAGCTAATGCGGCTAACTGCCCTGCAGAGGACGAGAGAGAGAGGGAGGGGGGAGGAGAGAGAGAGAGGGGGAGAGACACAAACAGAGTGTGAGGAGAGAGAGGGCCGAGCAAGCATACATTAAACTGCTCAAACGCTATAGGGAAGAACAAACTGCAAGGTTAAAAATTAAAGACACAAAACACACACCATCACATGTGTATGTACACTGTCTCACACACACTTCTACATGTATGAGCACACACTCTTTGAATGTGTGTGCCAAAGTGTGTGTGTCTGTGTGTGTGTGTGTGTGTGAGTTTGTGTGGCATGACTTGGCCAAATGCACAGCGCTGCATTGCAGTGCCGAGGCTGAGTTGGCATGCCGAGTACATAGCGTGCATACTGCGACTGTGTGCCAGGCTGAGACACACACACACACACTCTCACACACTCACACACACACATAGACGCAGCAGCAGCTTTTTGCAGCCTCAGCTTCCATCATCACAGCTCAGAGTAGTTTCTAACATGAAAGAGAGACAGTTAAATAGGGACAGACAGCTCTGTGTGGAGAGACAGGCACACCACTCTTTGCCTGCATGCCTGTCTGTCTCTCTGTAACTGTTTCTAAACACACAGACAGGCAGCCAGAGAGACAGACAGACAGGTTGAGTGTCTGTATTTAAAGTTCTCCATCCAATATTAAAGAGGGAGAGAGAAACGAGTGGGAGGACGGGTGAGGGGGGGAGGATGTTGAGGCTAAATAAGGACTTATACAGTAGCTGCTGTGAATGTGTGTGTGTGTGCGTGTGTGCGTTTGTGTGTGTGTAGGCCCCTGTGAGCTCCACCTAGTGTCACTGTGTCATCAGATCACAGTTCTTTGCAGCCACACCTGAAACCACGGCTGTTTTATCAGACTGCTGCACTGAGATCAGAAGTTTATATTCAAATGAGCAGGGTGCGGCTTTGAAAAGAGACGCCAGTGCAGAAGTGCCTCAAAGCTGCATTCTTCAGAACAGCCAGCAGGGGGAGACTTCAGCTTCTAAAAGTTAAAAAAAAATACAAAACACTTAGAATTACACAAGAAAAAAACGACCTCATAGAAGATTTAATGCCTCAGAAACATTTCCACATAAGTAACTTCTGACTTCTGCCTGATGTTAATTTGGTAAATTATGATTTATTATTATTTCGTTGAAAATAATCAATAAAGCAAGGACGTTCTGAGTTTTTGTGAACCTAATTGCTCCCAAACTGTTCATAGATAAGAAAATAAAAGTGTTTTTCCAGCATTAATCTAAACCTTCAGACTGCTGAAGAGTCTGTTTTTCATTTTTCAGTCAGAACATTTTGTCTGGGGTCTGTTTGTCCCTCAGCTAAATGAGTTCGGTAAATAATGATCCAAATACTGGCTCTGAAGTTTTCAGTGTATGTGACTTAACTTTCACACTCAGAGTAACCTTTAATAGTGAGTTCAGCCTCTCCTTTTTAGTAAGAACAAGGTGAAATACTGAAGCAGAATTTTTCAGCTTCTTTTAACAAAAATAAAGTACAGCTTTCATTTGATATTCTAATTTTATGATAAATACCAACACCTGGCAGGCTGATAACAGGGCTAACAATCTATAATTTATCTCATCTGGTTTGTTTCTACACTGACAGGCTAACATTAGCATTTAGTTACCAGTTCACTTCACCAATAATGTCTATCTGACAAATTAAAATGCCTTAAATAATAAAAATGCACTTAGCTGTGGACATTACCTGGTGGCACCAGGTTTTAGCACTGCTCTTTAACACTTTGTTTTATACATAACAGGCTTATGTTAGCACATCTGTGTTACCCTCTTAACTAATAATAAACATTAGTATGCTCACCATAAGAATTTTAACTTGTTCTTAAAACAGGAAGAGCTAAGGGTTACTCTAGAAGCTAGTGTTACATGGTTAAAATAACTTACATTAGCATTTAATGACGCTTGGAGCAGCAGAAGTATGAATATGCTAATTAGCATCGACGTGCTAATTCGGGCCGTTAACAGTTCCGAACGTTCTTTTGGTAATTCTACGTCACAGGTGACGTACTTTAGCGGGAGATAACCGGTATTACTCACAGACTGTAATAAATGGTCGTAGTCCATGTGACGTCACCTATCTGTTGCTGAAACGGACCGTTTAAGTCATATTTGAGCCACATTGGAAATGAGGCGGGCTTTGAGCGTCAACACTAACAGTGATAGGGCGCCAACCTGTCAATCAGCTAAACTGCGCCTCTGATTGGGTAAACTCATGAGATCGATATCTTGTAAACTGCCCAGTTAAAATACATTACCTCCTTACTGTGTGTTGTTAGAGAAATCACCATTGAAGACTGAAGTCATTTTTTTGTACCAGGCCGTAAACATGTTTATTTTTGATGGTATTTTTTTTTATCCCTACTTTGAAGGGCCACTGAAAAAAAATCTAATTTATCAATTTATTTATTTTACTTTATATATATATATATATATATATATATATATATATATATATATATATATATATATATATATATATATATATATATATATATATATACATATATATATATATATATATATATATATATATATATATATATATTTATCATTATTTTTATTTTATTTATTTATTTAGAGAAAAAAGGCAAAATTTTGAGATTATAGTCAATATTCTGTCAGAATTTTAACTTTTTTTTCTCATAATTCTTAAAATAAAATAAATGTCAATCTCAGTTAGTCTCAAGCAGGCACTCAACAAACTGCAGATTTTGCACTTTCCCATTGCTTCATTTCTGTACTGGAATTTGCTTGGTATCAGCCAGTTCTGCACCAGTTCAACTCTATACCCACAGAAGTCTACGAGGCCCACAACAAAAACCAAACATTTTAGAATTTAGGGTTTTGTTTTTTTTTGCTTTTTATATACCTTAAAAGATCTTTTTTTTTTAATTGTAAATTATTAAGTTATTTCATGAAACGTATCTTGTAATGACAATTAAGCTATTATTTCTCTCTTTATAATGTATAACTTTAAGTGGTGGCTTAAATCATCACAAAACCTGACCTGTCTTTGCCTCATGTTCATGAAACATGCATATCGAACTGTAACTTTAATATTTGGTTTTCCCACCTTCTGCAGCAGTTAGAGCAGTACACGTCTCCTCCATAGTGTCAATATATTTCCTGAGAACTTCAACACTGATATTATCCCATGGCTTCTGCAACTTAAGGCTTTCAAAGAGAAATAGATCTGTCCACTTTATTTTGTAACTCGACCAATTTGGATTTGATTAAGGGGGCAAGTCCATAATTTTCAGTGTTCATTTGTATTAAGAAAATGTGGTTTGTAGAGCAGATTTCACACTTTAAGGGATGATATGATAAATATTTACAAGGTTTTCAAGCCTCTGGAGGCAGCAACATGTTAAAAAGTCTTTTGCAGCCAGCCCCTGGTGGACACTAGAAGAACTGCATATCTTTTTGTACTTCTCCTTTTTCAGCACCTGAGGTTACTGCTTGATAAAGACCAGCCTTTAAAGGTCAAAGTTCAAACCCTCACCCCCACAGCCTCTTTTCAAGCAGCTGGTTTCAGACCTGAAGCTCAAACTGCATCTCCAGTCTGACAGCCAGCTGCGTCCTGCTCAGTGGCTGCAGGCAGAGCTCCTCATGGTGAACCAGCAACCTGCAGCAAAGATCAGACAGAGCAAGCTGCAGCAACATGATTTATTAAGTCAGATTATTTACATCTCATTAACACAGAGGATCAGAAAATAAAGGAGCTCTGAACAAACGCAGGAGAGCAAGTCTGTTTCCTGTTTGCTTTGTTCTGCAGCGGAGCCGTGAGACAGTCAGACGACGTGTTCAGACACCAGCAGATTAAAAAAAGGAAAAACATCCGACAGGTTTCAGGTTTTTCATCCTTAGAGACTGATCAGTTTTTAGCAGGAGGGTCCTCCAGGGAGTCCACAGGAGAGCTCTGTCACCCAGAAACTAAAACCACAAACATCTCCTTCAGAGACAAAACAAACAGCCCGTTAATAAATAAATAAAAACTGAAGCTCAGCAGACTGTGTACACCTGACAGCGCAGGTACACAGACTCCATCACTCTGCTCTGCAAATGAACAAATGATTACCAAAAAAAATTAAAATAAATAAAAACAGATTTCTGACATTTCTTATTCTGACATCTAACTATGATGATAAACTGAAAAATTATCAACATATCCTGAAAGTTTTCGTTTTTATCTCAAATAGTCTTGGGTTGAACCTGAAGCTCACATCTGATTGGATAACTCATCAAACGCAGCATTAAACGCCCTCTGATGCTCAGCGTTTGAATCGTTTTCCCAGACACCGAGCCCGTTTGAGCTCTGAGGAACCACATCCTCCGAGTGACTCAGATCTAATGATTCATGTTTACAGAAAACAAACAGACTCCTTCGCTTTCTTTATGAAGCATTAGGAGCATTTCTGTCTGCTGCAGGTGATCCCGGTCCTGTTTCCTCTTCTCGTGCGGCTAAAACAGCTTCAAACTCCAAAGTTGGAACTCAGGCTGAATGTTTTTGTGCTTTTTTTTTTATCCCACATGTACACGTCTGTGTGTCACAGAAACAGCCAATCAGAACGCAAAGAATCAAACATAACAAGGAAAATTAACAATTATCACATCACATCTCCTCTCTTCTGTAGCTGTGTTCACACCTGCTCTAAGATCCTGAAAATTTCCAGAAATGTTCAAGCTGAGCAAGAAAGTCTTTTCCTCTCAACTTCACTTTCCAGAATGAGCCAGGAAGGCTGAGAAACGATGACTAGCCCTTCCAGCTACATGAATTAGCTCAAAGGGCATCAGATTGTGATTGTGTGAAGGACAAATGGGATGGACTCATCCGTCTGTCTGGCCAACGTTTAACAACATGATATAAAAATACTGATGTTGAGGAGCCAAGATGCTCTTATACCAACGTCTTTTCAGGGATTGTTCATGAGGCAGCATTTTCTTATTGGGGTAAGAATCGATACCACAGTTAGTGCACGGGGTTAACGCAGCGTCCTTCTATGTTGAACGACAGAAGGTTAAATCATTCAGTCATAATAGCTAACACTTTGGGTTTTTGATTCAGTTTTGTTGGCCCAGGCCTCTGACAGAATTCAAAGTTCTTAAGATGATGATTTTAGAGCCAATAACATGTTTAAAACAAATATATTACTCTGTCTGTAAGAACAGATTTTAGGTTTAAAGAGGGGGTATTCTGCTTTCTCATATTAAACATTGGTGTAATGTAACAATGCTGGATGTTCAAACCTGTTGCTGAAATGATGATATCAGCACATCAGGAACTCCAATAAAGGTCTGCCCATAGCTCCGCCCCCAGAAGGCTGGCCAATCAGAGGGAAGGGGTTTGTGGAGTGGGGTGCAGCGAAAATAGAGGCTGAAATAAGGGTTTTCTTAAGCACCAGAGAAAGAAAAATAGAGGATTTGCTTCTTTTTTTTTCTTTTTTTTCCAGTAGGGGCACCAGACAGAAAAAAATAAAGAATCAAAAAGGCACAATACCCCCTCTTTAATCACCAGCCAGATTGGGTTACTTCTGAAAACATGATATTTTGTGTGAACAGATGAATGAAAAAAAAGGAGAATGAGGGGCTGTCCTGAAATTTTCTGGAAATTTCCACATGTGCATCTGAGAGAAGAGCCAAAGACGGATTTTATGATTTCAAACCAGAAACAAAATTTAAATCCAGTTTTTAAACTCAAACCTCAGCATCCTCACACGGTCCACGCTGGAGTTGTTTTTGGTCGATTACAAACATTAATCAAACATTTTTACAAATCCATCAAACTGCTCTCTGAACCACCAGAGGGCGCCAAACACACACACACATCTGACTCATTACTGGTTCCTGTGCAGAGATCCACCATCAGGACGGCTCCAGGATTCACAGTTAGGAAACACACACACCGAAAATCACACACACACACACACACCAGTGTTTGAAGTGTAGAAGGGGGCGGGGCCTGAGAGAACAGGTGTGTCGCCTGTCAGCAGGTTGGCACAAAGTGGGAGCAGAAAAACCAGTCTGGTCCAGAGTAAGAAAAGTGAAATAAATTAATCCAGAGATTACGGTCTGGTCAGATTTAAAAGGGGCTCTTTAAAAAAAAAAGGACAGATCCAGACCAGGTCCCACACCCAGGCCTCTGAAGTCCAACAGAAGAAGTCTTTTGGGCGTACTGGCCCTTTAACGCAAACACAAGTGAGCCTGAAGCAGTCTGGTCCTTTTAAACTGGTCTGATCTGGTCTGTTCAGGGTCAGACGTGGAGGCGGGAGTATCTGAGCTTCCACCTCCTGGACCGGACTTTGAAGAAGAAGAAGAGGAGCATGAGGAAGAGGCAGGAGCAGACGTAGAGGACCACACACAGACTCATGTCCACGCTGTTGAAACCCAGACCCAGAATCCAGACTCCTTTTCCTCCTTCCCCCCCGTCTCTCCCAGCTCTCACCCCCAGGTCTGGGACCTCCCCCCTCACGGCTTTATCCACAACCTGAGGCTCTGGTTTCTCCTCCGCTCTCCTCTCCACCTCCTTCCTCTCTCCTCCTCCTGCTCTGTGCTCCTCCTGAGGCTGAGCCACGTGTTTCACAGCCTCAGACGGAGGATTTGGAGGAGGTAGGGGGAGTTTCGGGGGAGTCACAGAGTATCTGGGGGAGAGGTTGGCGGCTCCGTAGTGCTGTCGGAGGAAGAGGAGGACGTTGTCCTGGTTCCAGACGTGGACGCCGTTTTTCTCCTCGTGGCAGGAGGAGCAGAGGGAGGGGCTCGGCCACGGAGCTTTGGGGAAGAGGGGGTCATCGCTCAGGGAGCCTGGAAGAGGAAAAAATTCGGTTCTCAATACCCAACAGAAAACAACGTAGGTCCCTCGGTTCGTGGCATTTTGCTTCTAAACATTTCTTTAGCAAATCGTGAAAATTTAGAAAAAATTTACAGGGAAGAATCAGGGCTACTGAATTTGTTTACAGGGGTTAGACCTGCAGAAAAAACAATATTTCAAACATTATTTCTAAAATTCTAAGATTTTAAAAAAATTCTGACGCAATCCTGACAGATTTTTTCCAGTAGGACTTATCCTGTGTCACATAAATTGAAGTCAAACACTGGGATAAAATCACTAAAATATGATGTGAAGAAGCAGCAACCTACGGACTAAAAATATTAAGCTTAAAAAAACACAGTTCCTTAAGCATCCACTAGAGACTGCATCAGAAACCTATACACACTGGTTCAAAAAAGACGATCCTAACAGCAAAAATAAACATGTTTACAGCCTAGTTAGAAATAAATGAATAAATAATTAAAAAAAAGGTGAGTGAATAAATGAATAAATAAATAAATAAAATAGGTTAATAAATTAATTATTTAATTAATAAAAAAAATACATTAGTAAAAAGGGGGGAATAAATTCAATCAACTAATTAATTAACTAAATTAAAGAGTTATTGAATATAAGCTGCACGGGTAAAGCTCTGTCAGAGGAAAAATGGTTTCTATATCATTACCTATTATTTAAAAATCAATGTGTCCAATCTATTTTATTAATAATTAATCATTTCAATTTTCAATGAATTCACCAAGAACGCACATATGCAAAACCAACAGTACATAATGTCTTTTCCATCATGTCAATGTGCAGTTTCTGTGCTGTTGTGTAGCTCTTTCTTGTTTTACCGATCTCCAACAAAACAATAGACTTTATACCATAGACTGTAAAAAAAAATACGTCATCTCGTTCAGCTCGAAGTGAGGTCACCACCAAAACTGCTCCCCCTGGTGGCTGGCTGCAGTATAGGTCAAAAAATCCATCTCCCCATCCATTCCAGATGGGCTGTGGTTGAACTTTAAAAAATGAATACACCTGGTAGAAATGTTTCTCTGATCTGTATGCTGTGGTGATATGAAGATATTACTTTGCTGCCTTGTGTTCAGGTCCTCTTTTTCTGAAAAATTTCGTTTTCATTAGTTATTCGAGGTTAAAAACAAGGTTTTACATCACGTTTAACGATGATTGACCGCTGACATTATTGTGTAGTTTTTTTCTGGAATAGTAAGATATAAAGAAATCTTTCTCTCAAAAGAGAAACTGTCCACTCTAATATACAGTCTATGGTTTATACAGCGCAAGCTAGGCTCAGTAGTGTAACTGTTAGGATGGCAGCAACACTGACTGACGTGGTGGCACATCACTGCGACATAGCTTTAACTAGATTAGAGCGCTATCTCCTGGATTAAATACCACATCACAACTCAACACCTCGCTCAGCTTTTTATATACCGGTTTAGAAGTCACATCGGTATATGAAATGTATAGTAAGCACACTACAAGATGATGATCTTGGCCTCCCTTAAAAAATGACTTTTTTACTCCTGGAAATAAAATCCTAGTCTTACTCCAATCCAATTCAATCCACTTTATTTATATAGAATATTTTAAAAAAATCACTTAAGTTTACCAAAGTGCTGCACAGTTAAAGTAACAAATAAGAACATCAATTAAAGATATAAAATCAATTAAAATAACAAATAAGAGTCATAAAAAAACTCCATTACTTTTCATCAAACTACATTACCCACAATCCTTTGTGCATGTGTGATGTGTGTGTGGTGGGTGTACCAGCCAGTCTGTTGTTGACGTTGTTGTGTTGGTTCCACAGCCACAGGATCTGCTGCTCCTTGCTCTCCACTTTGTCCATGCTCGCCTCCGCCGCCGCCTCAAAGTGTCGGCCGCACTCCTTACAGCCGAAGAACGTCCGGATGTACCGACGCATCACCTGCAGCACCGGGGCCGACTCCCGCTGCAGACCTGTACGCAAGTATGAGCCAATCAGAGGAGCAGGAGGCAGACATGTGACAGTTTGGCCTCCTCATGTAGAGTGTGTGTACCTGTGTATTCCAGCACGGCGGGCATGGCGTCGTATTGAACGGTCAGGACGTGGAACAGAGTCCAGAGGGAACACGGGTAACCACGCAGCCCCGGACGGCTGCCTTGACAACCAACCCAGCGAAGCTCCGCCCCCAGAAACACACCTGAGATCTGGGACAGGTAACACAGAGTCAGTGTGTGTGTGTGTGTGTGTGTGTGTGTGTGTGTGTGTGTGTGTGTGTGTGTGTGTGCGTGTGTGTGTGTGCGTGTGTGTGTGTGTGTGTGTGTGTGTGTGTCTCACCCTCATCTTGTTGTCCACCAGGTCCAGGACGGCCTGGTAGGGGATCCTCTGCAGCGGCATGCTGAGCAGCCAATCAGAGAGCGTCTCCATCAGCTTCACCACAGAACCCCCACCTGGATACAGCTGCACAGGTAGAGACAGACAGGCAGTTAGAGACAGACAGGTAGGCAGACAGACAGGTAGACAGACAGGTAGACACAGACAGGCAGAGAGAAAGACAGGTAGAGACAGACAGGCAGACAGGTAGACAGGTAGATAGACAGGTAGAGACAGACAAGTAGAGGCAAGCAGAGAGACAGTTAGGGACAGACAGACAGACACACAGGCAGGCAGAGAGAAAGACAGGTAGAGACAGACAGACAGGTAGAGACAGACAGACAGACAGAGAGACAGACAGACAGACAGACAAGCAGGCAGGTACAGAGACAGACAGACAGGCAGAGAGAAAGACAGGTAGAGACAGACAGACAGACAGACAGACAGAGAGAAAGGTAGACAGACAGGCAGAGAGACAGGCAGACAGGCAGACAGACAGAGAGAAAGGTAGACAGACAGGCAGAGAGACAGGCAGACAGACAGGCAGGTAGAGAGACAGGCAGACAGACAGGTAGAGAGACAGACAGACAGAGAGACAGGCAGAGAGACAGGCACACAGACAGACAGGCAGACAGACAGACAGGTAGAAAAAGACAGACAGGCAGACAGAGAGACAGGTAGGCAGAGAGACAGACAAACAAGCAGACAAAGAAACAGAGAGACAGGCAGACAGACAGATTGATAGACAGACAGACAGACAGACAGACAGACAGACAGACAGGTAGAGACAGACAGACGGACAGAGTTAGCCAGTGTTCCCCCACCAACTTTCAAAAATCAAACATGCTTTTTTTTCTCATACCTTTGCCACTAAAGTCACAAAGTCTTTAAAGATCTTAAGCTCCTCCCCCTCCAGAGAATTGTGGGTAGCCAGCTCCACCCTCAGCAGGTAGTGCAGCGCAGACTCCAGGTCTGCTGTGTACACCTTAGACCTGCAGACACACAGACAGGTTTACAAACCGCCCCACATCAGACCGGACCGACCTGATCCGCTCCAAGTCTCTGACCTGTCGAAGTCTCTCCACGGCTCGCTGCTCTGTTTGTCAGACAGCGCCCCCGCCTGGCCTCCGATGGAACTGCTGCTGCTGCCAGACTTCAACCTGCGCTGGACTCCAGGTAACGTCCTCAGGAGGGAGGAGAAGAAGAAACGCAAGCGCTTCTCACTGAGAGGGAGGAGAGGAGAAGAGGGGGAAGAGAAAAGGCGGGGAAGCAGGGAGGGGTAAAAAAGAAAAAAGAAAGGAGACATGGAAGGAAAAGAAAAAGGAGATAGAAAAGGGGAGGGAGAGCAGAAAAAGGAGAGTGTAGAGGAGAAGGAACGGCACGGCAGACAGAGAAAGAAAAGGCAGAAGAGGGGGACAAGTGAAAGGAGAGGAAACATGAAAAACAGAGAGGAAGAGAAAAATGAGTGATAAAAGAGGTAGAGAGGAGGAGGAAAAGAAAGAAAATGTAAGAGAAGAAGGATATGGAAAGATGGTCAACAGAGGAAAAGAAAAAGGAGGAAGAGAAAAAGAAAAGGGGAAGAAAGAAGGATGGATGAGTAAAAGAAGAACAAAGATGAAGAGAAGAAGGATGAAAGAAGACATCAGAGAGGGAGAGGAGGCATGAGATGAAGAGGAAGGAGAGAAAAAAAGGTAGAGGAGAAGAAAAAGGGAAAGGGGGGACAAAAAAAAGATTTAAGGAAAAAAGGAAGTAGGAAAAGGGAAGAGGAAAGGAGAGAAGGAGGTGACAGGTTGTTTATATATTGTGTTTATTTAATTTGACGACTTAATCTGTGTGTGTGTGTGTGTGTGTGTGTGTGTGTGTGTGTGTGTGTGTGTGTGTGTGTGTGTGTGTGTGTGTGTGTGTGTGTGTACTCACACGTGCAGGTGTGTGTGTGTCCCGTTGGGGTGCAGCAGGTAGACGGAGGGGAAGCTGGAGATCTTTAGAGCGTCCAGCAGGGGGAGGTCTGAGCTCAGAGCTCTCTTTACCTCCACACCTGAGAACTGCAGCAGGTCCAGGATCACCTGAGAGTCAGACAGGCAGAGGTGAGATAGGTGAGACACTTTAATCTGACGTCACATGAACACATCGTCTCACCTCTCGTCCAACGTAGGACTCCGGCTCCTCGATGATGATGGCCGTGTAGTGATCTGACCTTTGACCTAAGAGAGGCAGCAGCTCCACAGAGCTACAGACAGGCAGACAGGCAGACAGACAGGCAGTTAGTCTCTAACAAACTCAGTCACATTAATGAGTGAATATGATTTATAATTTCTCTGGCGTCCTTCTTATTTCTCTGATAAGCTGGAACAGTTTGTGCGTCTGCCTGAAAAATGATCGCACAGATTTATTTTTCACTAATTTAAGATTAATTTTCTGTTAACGCGCGGCAGGAACAGTGCACACCCCGCTGTCATCAATTATTTGAATAAATCCAAACTTTTCCCACCCTGGAAACTTTCTCTAACTTTAACTTTAACTTTTTTCTTCTCTGAGCGTTAAAGCAGTAGAGCACTGAGGTCCTGGTTCTGGTTCTGGTTCTGGTACCTGTGTGGTTTCAGAGGGGGACAGTGATCAGGCCAGTTCAGCTTGGTGTGATTCTGCAGGATGTTCACCATCAGCTGTCTCACTGACTGGATCTCTCTGTCTGCACCTGAACAGAGAGAGAGACAGGTAGTGAGTCATTAGGGAGCAGCAGGTGTGAGACAGGTGGTGAAAGTGTATGATGTGTGAGACAGGTTGAGTTAGAGACTGTCATAGTAAGACAGGTGAAGCTAGACAAAGTTTGGGTGAGACAGGTTTGGCAGGAAATGTGATGTGTGACAGCAAGTGTATTCAACAGAGGGTGTGAGACAGGTGTTGTGTAAGACAGTTGGTAGGTATCAGGCCCTGTGTGAGGTGTTTTTGTGAGACAGAGGGTGTGAGACAGTTAGTCTGAGACAAAGAGTCATGTCGATGTGAGACAGGTGTTTCAGATCAGAAGGTGTGAGACAGGTAGGGTAAGACAGGCAGAGCAGGCAGTGTTGTGAAGGATTTGTGGGATATGAGGAGTAAGACAGGTACTCTCAGATAGGTGTTCACAACACAAGGTGTAAGACAGGTGAAGCTAGACAGGCAGTTCAAGACAGGTAAAGCTCAACAAAGTTATCAGAAAAAGTGAGACAGCTAGTGTATTCAACAGAGGGTGTGAGACAGGTGGTGTGGGACGGCTAGGTAACACGCTCTGTGTGAGGTGTTTTTGTGAGACAGAGGGTGTGAGACAGGTAGGGTCAGACTGGTGTTTGCATGAGAATGTGTGAGACAGTCAATGCAAGGTAGGTGTGAGACAGGCAGATTAAGACAGGTGGTTTGAATCAAGTAGGTTTAAGACAGCAGTGTGAGACAGGAAGTAACAAATAGGTGTGAGACAGTTAGTTTGAGACAGATTCAATCCATTAGATGTGAGACAGGTGTTGTCAGATAGAAGAACAGGTGGTGTTACTAAATGACTTGTGGGATGCAAGGAGTGAGACAGGTGGTATGAGACAGGTGATGTGTAAGACACTTGGTCAGTAACAGTCCTTGGGTAAGGTGTTTTTGTGAGACAGAGGGTGTGAGACAGGTAGGGTCAGACAGGTGTTCGCATCAGAAGGTGTTTGACAGGTAGTGTAAGACAGTTAGTTTGAGACATAAAGAGTCACATAGATATGAGACAAGTGTTTCACATTAGAAGGTGTGAGACAGGTAGCATAAGACAGGCAGAACAGGTAGCGCAATAAATGACATGCGGGACATGAGGAGTAAGACAGGTACTCTCAGATAGGTGTTTACAACACAAGGTGTAAGACAGGTGAAGCTAGACAGAAGGTTTAAGACAGGTGGTGCTCAACAAAGTTATGGGTGAGACAGGTTTGGCAGGAGGTGTAAGACAGCTAGTGCATTCAACAGAGGGTGTGAGACAGGTGGTGTGGGACGGCTAGGTAACAGGCCCTGTGTGAGGTGTTTTTGTGAGACAGAGGGTGGGAGACAGGTAGGTAGGAAGGCAGACAGGTGTTTGCAACAGAATGTGTGAGACAGGTAATATAAGCTTGATGTGAGACAGGTAGTTTAAGACAGGTGAGTTGATCAAATAGGTGTAAGATAGAAGTGTGAGACAGAAAGTATCAGATAGGTGTGAGACAGTTAGTTTGAAACATATAGAGTCAGATTTATGTGAGACAGGTGGTGTCAGATAGGTGTTATACATGAGAAGGTGTGAGACAGGTAGCATAAGACAGATATCAGATATCAGATAGGTGTCAGACAGTTAATGTGAGACAGTTTGTTTGAAACAGAATCTAATAGATGTGAGACAGGAAGTATCAGATAGGTGTGAGACAATTGTTCTGGGAGTGTCAGAAAGGTGTTTTGCAACAGAAGGTGTTAGACAGGTAGTGATATAAATGTGTTATGGCACGCAAGGTGTGAGACAGACACCATCAAATAGATGTTTTCCAACAGAAGGTGTTAGACAGGTAGTGTCAGATAGGTGTGAGACAGTTAGTTTGAGACATATAGAGTCAGATAAATGTGAGACAGGTGGTGTCAGACAGGTGTTTCACATCAGAAGGTGTGAGACAGTAGCATAAGACAGGCAGAACAGGTAGTGCAATAAATGACATGTGGGACAGGAGGAGTAAGACAGGTACTCTGAGAAAGGTGTTTACAACACAAGGTGTAAGACAGGTAAAGCTCAACAAAGTTATCAAAAATGTGAGACAGCTAGTGTATTCAACAGTGGGTGTGAGACAGGTGGTATGGGACAGCTAGGTAACAGACCCTGTGTGACAAGTTTTTGTGAGGCAGAGGGTGTGAGACAGGTAGGGTTAGACAGGTGTTTGCATCAGAATGTGTGAGACAGTTAGTTTGAGACAGACACAATCTTATAGATGTGAGACAGGTGGTGTCAGATAGTTGGAACTGGTAGTGTGACTAATGACTTGTGGGATGCAAGGAGTGAGACAGGTTTCGTCAGACAGGTCTTCACAACATTGGTGTAAGACAAGCAGTGTCATAGATGTCTTGCGAGACACACAGTGTGAGACAGGTTCTGTCAGACAGGTGTGAGACAGTTGGTGTGGGAGTCTCCGAAAGGTGTTTTGCTACAGAAGTTGTAAGACAGGTAGAATCAGATAGCTTGAGACAGGCAGTTTCAGACATGTGGTAAGAGACAGAAATGTGAGACAGGTAGTGTAAGTTAGATGTTGTGAGACAGGTGGTATGATACTAGTGATGTATGGGTTTTATGTAAGACAGGTGGCAGTAGTAGTAGTTTGATGGACAGGTGGTGTGTGAGACAGGTGGTGTCAGTGGGTCTCACCTCTGTAAATGGTGCCTCTGTTTGTATCTGGACTGTGAGCGTGGAAATACTGCAGACAGACAGATCAGCAGAGTCATTACACTGAGAAGCAGCTCCACAGGGATAAAGTTCCCTCAGGTACAGTACCGGTACTCTGCACAGGGAACTTCTATGTGATGTCACTCACCTTGAACGTTGGGTAGAACTTGATGCCGTACTCTTTACACACGTCAAAGTTTTCCTCCTGGGCGCAGTCCAACACGGCCACGCTGATCGCCTGCTGCCAGTCTAAGAGAGACAGACAGAGAGAGAGTGAGACAGGTGAGGAGAAATAATGAATCATCTCTTTGTAAACACACTCTCCAAACACTCTGTCGTTGCTTTCATAGCGTCACCTGTGCAGCAGATTTAAGCAAACAAATTATCAGACAATCATCTGAGTGTGTGGAGGTCACGTAGGCAACATGCGGTGACTCAACAGGAACCTTTTGTAACCTGGTGTTACCACACAGGGGTGACACAGCCGCCTCTCATTTGATCAGTTTACAGGACACAGAGATGAAAGCTGGAGGAGCGTGTATTAACCTTTAAGTCGTTTCTCTTCTGCGCCAAGCTAGGGGAAGAGGATCGAGGGGAGAGATTAGCATTGTAGCGCAATATTTTGACAAATCCTGCACATCTCCGCTAATTGGTTTCAGAAAATGAAGCCAGTGGGTATTTAAAGAAAACTGCAGTTCCTCTTGTGTCCAATTGGGGCTGCAAACACCAAGTCAAGCTGGACACACTGGTCAAGTTCTTGGCCTGATTTTGTTTGTTTATCTTGCGAAGTCACGTTTAATCCCGTGAGATTCTGTGAGATCTCACACCTGGCAGTCTCACAAAATCATTAAGTGTGTTTTCAGTGTTTTCAGTGTTGAGGATTGATTGTTTTTCTTTTTTTGGGCTCTTAAATCTTTGATCATCAATAAAAAATCAGAGTTTGATTGATAGATGCTTCAGTTTCTATGTCTGTAATAATGTGTGTGTGTGTGTATCTGGGCTGGGGTTGTGTGAGTGAGAGTGTGTGTGTGTGAGTGTTGCCTCCCAGCTGTCTGTCTCTAAGGGGGGCAGCCGGGTCTTTTTGTCTCAGATGTCCTTTGACTCCGACAGCAGGTCCGAACAAAGAGGGAGCGTCTGTGTGTGTGTGTGTGTGTGTGTGTGTGTGTGTGTGTGTGTGTGTGTTACAGAAGCAGCTGGTCTCAGGAGAACGATTCCCCTGAGAGTTTTCGGGGCAGATGGAGTCTGAACACTGCAAACCGGTTCCCACAGGTTGTTGTTGTTTTGTGTGTGTATGTATGAGTGTGTACAGGTTTTTGCATGTGATGAAAAAATAAACAAATGATACAAACTCTCCTTAAAATGCTGCAGACAGGAGGAACCAGATCAGTCTGCCTGACTGGAATCAGACTTATCTCCTTCTAAATTAATTATTAGACGTCGCAGCTGTTTGTTTCTCAGAGTTTAGAGAAAAGGCCACGTGTTGCTCAATGTGCTGCGACTCCTCCTGCTTCATGGAAACACACCTTTACCCTGCAAACAGTTGAGTTTTGTGTGATCAGCTATCATAACAATTAAAAAGCAACGAGCTTCCTCTTTCATCAGATCTTTAATTCTGACCAACTCCCTCTAAAAGTGTAAACTGAGCACAGTTTACTTCTATTCACAGCATCAACGCGCTGACAAACGATGCCACGCTACAAAAACCACATCTGTCATCTGTGCTTGTTTACATCCAGGTAGTAGAGAATTCCCTTACAGCTCCAGCTACTGGCAGGTGTCTGCATCGCAGCAAAGACACAACATATGAGCGGCATTTCAGGCCTGCAAAAGTGAAAAAATTGTAAGCAGATTAAACTTTTCCTGCTTCTGGTGCCAACTAGCGATGTGTCGATCCAGATCATGGTTCAAAGCTGGATCTGGTATCAGTGCAAAAGGACTGATACGAACTTGACACTGGGGCTAAATTATGATTAAGTCTACAGGGAATTAAAGCTAACAATTAAATAGTAATTTCTGGAAGTCCTTAAACACTTTTCTTACCAAACTGCTGGTTAACAAACAAGGTTGTAATAGTTAACTAAAACGAAACTAACAACGAAAACTAAAATTTAAAATACATTGCAGTTAACTCAAACTAATAAAAACTAGAAAAGAAAACAAAAACGATAAGTAAACTAAAACTGTATCTTGTGTTCACAAAGCTAACTCAAACTAACTAAAATTATACAGAAAATGCCTTTAGTTTTAGTTTTTGACAACATTAACAGCCTTTAGAATTTAAATCAATCCGACACATTTTCCAAACCAACTTTACGACAGTTTTAGGCAGTTGTTAGTGCCGTATGGCACCATCATAGCGACGTACTGGGTCGTGCTTATTATATTGTTTTATATAGTTTTTGTTTATATTATTTTTATGTAATTTAGGTTAACATTATTTTTATATAATTTATTTTTATATTTTTTACATTAAGTTTATATTTTTTTTTTGTTTTAAAGGCAGTTGCAGCCAGGTCAGAATCAGCATTAACTGAGCAGTGAGCACTATGTTGGACTGGAAAATGAACAGTACTACAAAATATTTACTCTGACCTTTTTGAATCCTGCTCCTGGCAAATAAAGTATGAAAAAACTAAAACTAAACTAAAACTAAGCCTTGTTGCAAACATCAAAACCAAATAAAAACTAGAATGCCCGCTCTAAAACTAATTAAAACTAAACTGTAATGGGAAAAAAATTTCAAAACTAACTAAAACTAAACTATAATGACAGATCCAAAACTATTATAACCTTTTTAACAAATAAACACTTTATCAATATCGGTTGATGACCACAGCCAAGGGACCAGAAAAGTTAAATCGAGACATCCCTAGCTCCAACTAGCGAGGACTGCGATGCACATCCAGGGTTTTGAGAGACCTGGATTCAAATTTCTTGAATTTTAGCAACTATTAAACAAATAAAACCACAGTAAGAAGTGGATTCTGCACCAAAAGGACCAAGCTCAGACAACTGCTCTCTATGTTGATTTTGGCGCCCCCTTAAGTGGACAGGGTAGCAACTCATATCCCTCAGCTGGGTTGTTTAGATGTCATTCAGTCTGTCTCAGCGCCACTTAAAAACTCCCTGCAGGTACTTTAAAGTGATACTTTATTAAAACTGAACCTGCTTGAACACCTTTTGCAACAACAGATTGTAAAAAGTCTACGAATCAGAAAAAAGATGCTAATGTATTCCGAGCATCAAATATCAGTATTTCACTTACAATAATGCATAAACAAATTTTCAGGTCCCCTTGCTTCCTGATGGTAAAAATCCCATTTTGTTTCCTGAAATCTAACAAAAGCTCATTGTACTTGACTTTAGATGATTAAATAACTTCCTTTAACTTTTTCCTCTTTGAATGACCTGTAACAAGCTGCTTTGAGTAACAAAACATGGCCAACGTTTCAGCACGGATTCAGTTTTGGATTGGCAATACTTCAGCTACTCCCAGTGTTGGAAAATATGCTCAACTGTGCAGGATTTGATCCGGCCTTTGCACGCCATACAGGCATTTAAAACCTTATGTGGTTATAAAGCTATCACATGGTGCAGATTGCTAACTCTAAACCAAGCTCTAAACTGTGTTACAGATCAATAGAGAGTGTGTGGGAAAATCCATTTCAATTAAAAGTCCCTCACATACCTGCTGTTTACAGCTAAAGCTCCCTTACAAAGACATCACCAGTGTGACCATAGGCCTGTTTCACTACCTGTTAGCTCAGCTCTGAGTGGAAGTGGGTTAATATGACTGTTTTGTAGTTTTAGTTCTGTTTACCTAAGAAGGGAAAATCAGTGATGCGAGTCAGGAACATTAAACAAGCCAACAAATCATCTTACAATATCATCATCATCATTCAGTGACAAACATATGGTAAATCCAGACCACCAATGTGATCAGTTACAATTTCTAAAATAAGAGCTAATCTATCAGCTAATCTTGAGCGGATGAATTCAGAACTTCATTCAATAATCTGCTAATTTTCTGCGCCTGCACTGATTTTAAGTAACTCTGTAATCTGGAATCACGTGATGGAGAGGTGAGAGTTCAGAGTAACACAAAGCCTATTTTTAGATTGTGTTAATGCCGAATTAAAGTGGAAGATAGTCAGGGTGAGAAAACATGCTGAGTGATGCTGAAGCACTTATCATTGTGACACAAATAAAGCAGGAATGCAGTAATCGCTGTTTTTTGAAAGGGGTTTGGTACTGCTTTTTACAAAGGGACTCCAACCGAGTGTAAAGGCTGTTGTACCTTTGACGTCTTGTGCCAGGGCCTTCCATGTGCTGGAGTACTGGATACAGTGTCCACACCAGGAGGAGAAGAACTGGACCAGCCACGCCGAGGATGAGTTACTGACTGTGGGCTTCAGGCTGCTGCTGCTGAGGATCAACAGCGGGTCCTGCTCCGTGTACAACCGGGCTGCGGTTCCAAGACACCCGGGGACGAGCCAGAGGACGACTGCCGCTTTGAACCAAAATCGGAGCATCCCTGCCGTCCAGGGAGAGACACACCGAGAGCAGACTGTCAGAGATGAGGAGAGTTTCTTCCGAAAACATGCAGATGGATCAGAGGAGACATGAGAGCAGCTGCTCCGCTAACAGCTACGTGTGTTTACAGCATAGATCCACATCACCTACAGACGTCTCACTCTTACCAGATATCTGCGGCACGCAGAACAGGAAAGGGTTAATCACATCACAGAGAAACTGGTTTAACATTTCTTTGCTGTGAACGTTTTTTATCGAATAGCTGTCAAGAACCAAAAGATGAATTCAAACACACTTTCGTCGACCCTTTTCCATTCACGGTTTTGGTTGCTATGGTAACCACCCGACTTTCCTGCTGGAACTCAGCTTCTGCTTAAATGTCAGTGTGACCAACATGTTTAATGGACGATCTTTGGCAACTTGAGCTCAACGCTTTCTGACGTAGAAGCCGCGCTGCATTCAGTGGTCTCGGAAAATACAGCTTCGTTCGGTTAGGTAAGCAAGAAAAAGCTACACGGAAAACTTCATGAGAAGTCTCACTGAAGCTAAAGTTGCCAAATTTTGAAAACCACTGTTGAATGTTAAAACATATTCAAATTTAAGGCACACGTGCATAATATAACTGTATCTTGATACTGAGTCATGTACTACGGAAGTTTTCTTGTATCCTGCACGGTCCTGAACGTAACAGCGTTCACTATACTGCCTCTGTAGGCCGACTGTTTGAGTGCTTACCAGGGGTTATGATTACTTTCCACAGTTTTGTAACAAACAAATACATAAATAATAGGTCAAGAGAAACTAAAGGTATTATTTGAAGTTTCTTATTCGTTTTTTTTCTATTTATAGTTGAATGCTAACGGTTAGCGTCCTGTCTCCATAGTAACAGAGCTGTTCGACGCCAGAGGACACTGAAAAAGGTAGTTTTAAGCTATTTAACGACACAATTGTGGTTTTATGAGCTTTCAAGTATTATCCAACATCTCTTTTTAGTAGTTTTATCGTGTCTTAGATATCTGTCGTTGAAATTGACGAAGACTGGTTCGTATATCGCTAAAACTGATGTCCAATTTATTGCCTCTGAACACAAAAGTCCAGTTGTTTGTTTGTTCAAACCCTTTTTACAACCAAAGAAAGTCAATTTAGTTACATAATGAATTATTTAAGTCTCTAAAAGCCTTCTGAGACAGCTAAAAAAAATGCAACAGGTTATATGATTATAGTCTTTTAATGAGTTGGCTGAAATTCTTTACTTTTTAAGTTTGTTTTACATTTATTTTGGTAGAAGTTACTTTATTTTAATCACAAATTTCTGTTATGGCTTTATTCCTGTGATATTTTAAAAAACAGTGATTTTACTGTCTGGATATCTAAAAACAATGATTTTTTTTTTGAGACTAGAAATGGATCAAAATTAAACATTGATGACTGCTATCCTGTTTACTTATTAGCTTTAACTATATAAATTAAAATTTCAGTGTATTTAAAAAGAGAAAAGATCATTTAGGTTAGATGAAATATAATGCTTCACAAACCAACAAGCTGTTGGAGGTCAAAGGTCATCTCAGTGTTCAGCTCTGATTGTTGTTATTCTAACATGAAAAATTATAACCTATTTTCAGCCACATTGAAGTGAAAATAGTCTCCTTCCTCTTGCAGGACCTGTCCTATCAGAAAACTGTCGCTCACATGATCGCTCAGAGGAAACACATGTCCTCACCAAGAATCGGTGTGGTCAGAGACTCCATGCTGACCAATCCACGCCTCATAAAGGTTCGTTGGAAATAATTCTTCCATATTTAATTCATAAATGATTCTAATGGCTAACTGTGCAGTGGATAAAGTGTAGACTCCTGATGAGTGTAAGATTACATCATAGACACCAGATGGCAGCAGACGAACATCAGAAGAGGGCCTCATTAAGATGCTGTGGAGCCCTGGGGCTAATAAGGAGCTGTAGGGGGGGTTATTCTTTAACAGTCACCACTCATGGAGGATTTCCTCTCTTTCACACAATCCCCTAAAATCTACCAGCTGATACTCTGAACATGTAATCTGATTCTTTATATCTGAACTTTAACATCTCTTTCATGTGTGCAGGCACCTCTGGGTCAGGTCAGGTCCAGAGGTCTGTCAGTTCCTGGTCCGGACTTTACTTATGGAACCAGCAGTGGGACATTTAGAGATGGGGGCGTGGCTGAAGGTAAGCCCCGCCCACTCGTAGAGAGAGAAAAAAGATAAAATGAGGGCAGCATGAAACTGTGATACTGTGAAAACTTAGCCTAGTTTCAGCCTAATGCCTAATACTGATACAGCCCAGCATTCTAGAACACAGCATTCTAGAACACAGCATTCTAGAACACAGCATTCTAGAAGCACCAACTTGTGATGTCAGAGTTGGAGCAAATTCCGTGTTAGTCTCACAGAGTCCTCACACAAGTTTTGGAACAAACCATTCAGAGTCTCTGACTTCAAGCTTGGAATTTGTATCAAGAATATGGAAAAAATAATAATACAAATTTTATTTATTTTTAATGCACAAAAGTTAACGCTAGTAGCACCTGATGTTTAACCAAAGCAGCCTTTAAACACCGCCAGCGTTTGTTTCATGATCACATTTTCTTCTGACCTCATGTCTTTAACCTCCCTCATGATTTCTGTGCTGGTTTCCCAAAAACATCTTTAAGATTTAAAACACAGAAGATATGAATCCAAAAAGGTCATACATAACATCTGATCATAGCTTCACTGAGCGATGACAGAGGACGAACACGAGCCGACCTCACCGTGCTCGTTTCTCGTCACGTATGACCTGCAGACATCTGACATTATTATAATGATGTCTGTAAATGAGGCAGAACACACAACACGACTCAGGATGATACACACGAACATTTGTGTGTGTGTGTGTTAGTGTGTGTGAGTGAGGTTTGGCAGCGGTCAGCTGTCACAGTGTGTTTGCATGAAATAAACATGCCTTCAGGCAACAAATCACTGCTGTCACTCTTTCCCTCACACACACACACACACACACACACACACACACACACAAACACACATACACACACACACACACACACACACACGAGGACAGTGGAGTCTTGGTTCTCGTTGTTTTCTGGATCACTGAGTGTTTCTGTCTGATCTGCGGCTTCGCTCTGAAGCGCTCAGACTCTCTGATGGTCTGAGATCAGGTCTTTGGTTTTTGTGATCCTCCACTCTGAGACAAACTGAGACTTTGTTCTGAAGTTATTTTAAATCAGAGCTTTGGATTTGTTTGGATTTTACTGGGTCATGTTTTTTTTTAATCCTGTCACTGCACTGTAATTCATTAACTGTTGATTCTGTCTTTTTATTATTTTTGCTTATTTTTATCCTCTTTTCCTTCAGTCTCTTTTTAAATTGTTGTCTTTTCACATTAAATGAATCTGTTTCCTGTCTTTTCTTGATGCTCTTCTGAGCCATGTGACGCTCTTCTTATCCCCTACATGTTTCCCATTTGTCTCCTCTGATTTTGAATTATTAGAATTCAAACCAACTGTCTTCCTCATCAGCAGTGGTGCCTTCTGGGAGTTGTAGTCTTTCAACTTTGAACCTCCGTTTCCTCAGTTCTGTCCGGTTGGAGGGTCCAGCCCAGCCGTGGAGACTCTGATCCTCATCAGTCCCTCGTTCCTGACTTTGTGTCCCTGAACCGGGAGGCGGTGAAGTCCGGTGTGGTCACATCCAAAGAGCTGAGTCAGTACCGGGCTCAGAGGGGCGAGGCCACGAGCCAAACCTCCGCCCCTAAACCTAGAGACAGCGTGGCCTCACGGCGCCCCGTGGTGCCGGACATCACATTTGGAATCTCAAACAGGTCAGAAATTCACTCACGGACCTGAGGATTGATTGATTGATTTCTGGTGTGTCTGGAAAGGCACTATTAAATAAAATGTTTATTATTATGATTATTATTATTATTATTTATTGTGATATTATTATTATTATTATTATTATTATTATTATTATTATTATTATTATTATTAATATATTTTTTATTATATTTTTTAAATAATTGTTTGTATTATTTTTATTATTTTTATTTTTATTTTTATACTAAGAATTATTTTATTTTTTATTTGTATTACTATTATTGTTGTTGTTATATGAATGTTAATCTCTCCATCAGGCCACCGTCTCCTCTCGCAGACATTCTCTCCCATCACTATGGACGTCAATGGGTGGACAAGCAGCTGAGCAGGAGTCAGAGCTGCAACCAGCAGAAGATGCAACGGGTGAGAAATGAGGTACTGGTCTGGGGACTCATTACTGGGATGGGGTCTAATAACCGTGCTTGTGTGTGTGTTTAGATCAAATCGTGCAATGGCAAAGACACCCGGGCCAGCCTGCTGAGGAGGAGCCAGCCTCTGCCCGTCACTCAGGCTCCGTTCACTCTGCCTCGCTTCACACAGGTGATCACTATGACTGTCTGAGGTTTCTACTGTTGATCAACTCACGAAACTGTCCTCATCTCCCTCTCTCTGTGGATCTGTCAGCTAAAGTCAGCTGAGTTATCATAGTTTATTTATGTCTCTTAATATTTTTAGTCAACCCTTTCCATATGTAGTGTAACAGACAGACAATTAAAGCCTGGCTTTCACTACAGGATTCTCGCCCCGATTTAACCCAGATTCAGTCCTCCCGACAATCAGGGGAAGAAATCTGGTCAGGGACTAAAATCGGCCCCAACATTTTAAAATTTTGGGAATTTTGTGCATTTTTTTGGTCATTTTTAGCTTTGATTTTTTTAAATAAAAGAAATATCAAATGAGCAAAATTTGGAAATTTCAAATGTTTTGAAAATTTTGCAATTAATTGAAATTTCAAAAAATTGTTTTATGTAATTGATGACATTACAAATTTTTCATTTTTTTAAAAATATTTTAAATTTATTGAAACTAAAAAACAAGACACCACCTGTACAACTTTATGGGTTTAATTATTTTCTAGAGTTTAACAATGTTTAGAATTTTTTTTACACTTTTTTGTCTTTATTGTAAAGATAAATCAGATTTTGTGGCTCCGAAATGACTGTGATCCAGGTGAGCTGAAGTAAAACGGCTCTTATGAAAGTAAAAGTTGCAGACCCCTGATTTAGCAGAACACACACAGCTCTGGGTTCAGGTTTGTGTGGCTCTGGACTGTAAAAGTGTCACTGTCCTCTGCCCTCTACTGGTGATAACACAGATTACCTCTCCTCTCTCAGGTCGCTCCTGCTCTGGACACCTTCAGGGACCAGGAGGCTCGTCTTCGAGCGTTCAGGGCCCATCAGTCTGACTCTGTGTCCAGGAGGGGCGCTAAGGGTCTGGGAACATACAATCTGGACTAACCTGGGGTGGAAACAGACGGGGCCTCTCTTCAAAAGAGTCAATATTAACAGAAATAAAACCTAATCAATCTGATATGAGTATTTTCTCTCTAGATCACTTTTTAAATCAGTCTGAAACACATGTTGGAGGAAGGGAGTCCCTCAGGGTTCTATACTGGGACCTCTACTCCTCTAAATCTGTGAATAATGACTGTTTGACTCCTTATTACAGGTATTATAAAAGCAAAAATGTGAATAATGCTTTTGTTGGTTGTTAATTTGCACTACTTTATGGGTTGAGTCATTGGGGTAAATTGCACCTGGTTGTAGTTTTAGACATGTTCTTGTTTTCATGTCACATTTTGGCTACCAGTGTTTGATTTTTCTATCAATCTGATGTTTAATAAACTGTAAAAACTGAGTTATTTATTTTTACTGTGATCTCTTTCTTAAAAATCAATTTTGACATGAACATGAATTTAACCTGAGCTATAAAAAAAAGAAAAGCAGGAGGGAGGAGTGTTTCTTATTTGTAGACTCTCTCTTACACACTCTCACACACACAGTGTATCAGCTGGAGGAGGAGCTGTTTAATATATTCATGTCTTCATATCAACCTCCTTGTAAACCTCTCTGTGGATCTTGGTTCAGTTTTCAGTCTTTACCAATAATTTGCTCTTGATAACTTTTGCTGCTTTCACACTTTTTGAAAATGCATAAAACATTATTTTCAGATGACGTCATAATCAAAGTAATATTTAAAGTTTGACTTCTTGTCATCTACACCTGGATATCCTCGTTTTCCTCCCGTGATGTTTATCCTCATCATCTGACTGAAGCTCACCTGATCCCCTCGGCGATGGAGGTTTCTGCCTTCGGAGCAGCCTCCAGGTTCCACATCGACTCACTGCTCTCCCTCAGGCCGGCCGGCGCGCTCCTCACCCGGACAGACCCCCCGGAGCTCAGCCCGGGCAGCAGCAGCGGCTGCTCTGCGCCTCCTTCCCCGCGCAGAGAGCATGTCCCTCGGATAGAGTCCGCTCTGCTGTCCGGTCACCTGCAGCAGCTCCAGCCCCGCAGCGTCAGCTCCTCTTTTCTGATCCGGGACATCTTAGCGGACTGTCAGCCGTACTCGGACCCGGGACAGGTCTACTCTGACCAGGGACAGCTCTTTGATAACAATGGACAGCCTGAGCTTGAACCCGCGCCGTTCCAGTCCGGACCGGAAGAAGACTTTCAGGATAAAAGTCACAGCAGTTCGTCTTCTGATAGTGAGTGCAGAGGTAAGAGGGCAAATGAATAAAGAATATTAAATACGGACTCTAAAAATTAAAACCTACTTTTGTGAAGAGTTCTGAAGTCCAAATTGATCTGGATTAAGAAGTAAAAAAAAAAATCTGAAGCTCTTTTTTTTCATCCTTTATTATCGTAACTAGTATTTCAACAATTCATAAACAAAAAGAAGCAAAATATTCGTTAAAACACGAAACTATTTAGACTTAAAACCAAAGCTTTTTTGTTTTGTTAATGAAGTATATTATATTTAAAAAGGAAAAATTAAAGAGAACACTTTTATTTCGTTAATTCGAACAATATCAAAACCTTAATAATGATTTTTTTTTTTCGTTTTGTAGTTTAAAAATATTTCTCTCGCCCCCTTTGAAAGAATAAAAAAAGTATTTAAAAAAAGAACTGTAGCTACGATTTTAAAAAAAAAAAGCTCTGGTCAGATTTTATTTAGACTAAATCAAGCTCTTAATAATAATAATAATAATAATAATAATAATAATAATAATAATAATAATAATAATAATAATAATAATAGGCACTAAATTATGACTTTCTTTAATAGTTTTTATTCCGGATCAAACCAGCCTCTGTTTTTCAAGAGACATTTTTAACACCTCCTTAAATATTTATTTATTCTTCATTCAAACCTCAACAAAGCAGTAAACGCAGTAATGTTAATGTAGTCTTAACAGGACGTTTCTTTATTCACTCGGCTGCTGCTGTCTTTGATGGTTTTAATGTCGGAGCTGCTCATTTATTATTAATCATAAAGTGTCATTATCGAGAGGTGATGCTTTTATGGATTATTTCAGAGTCAGTTAAGCGTCATATTAATCCCAAATGTGCCAAACACGATAAAAAAAAATACAGTAGTCTTGATTTAAAAATGGATTAATTAATTTATTTAACTCGGACAGGCCTTCAGAAAGCTGGTTTAAATGTTTAAGGTGAATCTTGTGAAAATGTTTAAGGTTTAAGGTGTGTTAAATCGCGTTTAATTTTATTTTTTTACATTTAAAATAAGTGGGTTTATATCAATGTATGAATCAGTCAGTTTGATAAAACATAAAACTGATAAAAAAAAAATATTAATAAACGCATTTTTACAGTTTGAGGAATCGAAAAAAGATAAGAAAAAAGCTTCATTCAAATGAAAAACTGAGACCTAAACTTTGTAGCAGAATCCAGTTTTCAGTGTTTTCCCGGGCCTGAACGTCTTCCTGTCAATCACGCAGCTGTGGGCGGGGCCTCGGACCCGGCCTCGTGCCGTCTGAAGAAACCCCGGAAGGCTCGCACCGCGTTCAGCGACCAGCAGCTGTCCAGGCTGGAGAGAAGCTTCCAGAAACAGAAGTACCTGAGCGTCCAGGACCGCATGGAGCTGGCTGCTTCACTGCAGCTGAGCGACACCCAGGTCAAGACCTGGTACCAGAACAGAAGGTAAAACCAGTTCAGGTACCACAGGAGCACTTAACACCTGTCTGTCTGTTCCTGTGTGTGTGTGTGTGTGTGTGTGTGTGTGTGTGTGTGTCCAGTATCACTGCAGACAGACACATGTGACACATCTCTGGATTAATATTAAACACACTCTGATCAATAATTCAGCAGTGTGTGTGTGGTAATTAATGATCAATATTTAATGCAGAAACAAATCTGGAGCTTTTAGTGCAGAATCTCAAAGAGGACGCGGAGCGGAGGAGATGCTGATTTTTTATTTATTGATTTATTTTTATTGTTCCCTGACTGCAGAGAATCCTGCTCTCTGATTGGCTGGTGGTCTGGATTATTGTTTTGTTTTCTTTCCCTTAAACGTAGAAAAAAATAAAAACGCCATTCCTCTCTCCTCTCATGTTTCCTTCCTCAGGACGAAGTGGAAGCGTCAGTCAGCCGTCGGCTTGGAGTTCCTGGCTGAAGCCGGCCGGATGTTCCTGCCCACTCACTTCCTGTACCCTCCAACTCCGCCCACACTGGACATGTACCTGTACAGAAACCACGCCCACAACCATCACCACCACCCAGCTCCGCCCCTGCTGCCCCGCATCCTGACCCACACTGAACCGCACCCTCACTGAAGAGACCTGGGTCCTACTGTGATGACATGTAGGAAAGACTTTGTTCAAAGTTCCTGGAACTAAAAGATGGTACCAGACCCTATCCACAGCACTTAGCGTGAAATACGACAGATCAGACGGACACAGGAGAGCCTGGGAGGACGGTTAGTTGGCGGATTCGTCAACTCAGATTCTGAGACCTGACACTGAAGATTACTGCAGCACACGAACACAGAGCAGGAACTCTTTGGACCCGACTCTTTTCTTTCCTCCGGACAAAATAATAAACAAACTTTTTAAATAATGAAAGGTTAAAGAGATGTTTGTACAGACAGATTTTACACTTTCACTCCAGAAAATTTCCTGACTTCTACTTGAGTTTCTTTTTCAAACTCATTGACGACTGTCAGGATTTTTTTTATTTTTTTTTAAAGAGGGGGTATACTGCTCTCCCATGTGTCAAAAATTGATTCAAAGTAACAATCCTGGATGTTCAGACTTAGCATGTGCAGATATTCAGATGTTGAAGAAATCCCTGAATCTGAGAAATATCAAATGAGACTTGCTGTAGCGGGCTGGCCAATCAGAGTGAAGGGGGCCTGCTTTAAAGAGGCAGCAGCTCAGGCTGAAATAAAGGTTTTCCAAGACACCAGGGAGGGAAGAAAAGGGATTCGTTTTGAGCCGTAAGTCATGTAAAGATACTACGGGGTCACCAGAGGGACAGAATAAAGACTTAAAAAAGCACAATACCCCCTCTTTAAAGACTGTTTGAAGAAGTGGAGAGAGGCAGTGTCAGTTTGAATGTGGAACCAGTGAAGTTTTCAAGAAAATATTTGAATGTCTGCTGCTTTTCTGTTTCAGGTTTTTTACTTTGAAATAAAATGAAAATGATTCGTAACTCTCCAGCTCTTCTTTCTTTATCTTCACGGTGAATAATTAAAAACAGTTAAACCATAAACGGGTCTATGACGTCTGATCACACCGAGTCGTTCGTGGTGAATTCCTCTCGTCCGCAGACTGTTTTCCTCCATCTGAACATTTAATTCAGAATAAGAGCAATCAGCTGATGAAATATTAAGCAGCAGGTGAAATATTGATGCAGTTAAAAGGCAGCGATTACACATCAGAGTGACCAGAACACTCTGAATAAGAGCGGCACAAACAAACAGGCTTTTATTCCTCAAACCTCCACTTTCAAACTTCCACTTCTCCTCCACGTCTCACATTTATTTAATTATTTACACTTTTTTATTTATTTTTGATGCTTTTTGACTGCACCGCCCTTTAAAGTGGAAATATTTCCAAGATCACGGTCCACAGGGGACAGGAAGGTTCGGTTTTTCTGAGGCTGACGTGTCGACGGTCGGAGTGAGTCGAGGTCAGAGAGGAAGAGCATGAAACTCTGCAGCTGCACGGACACGGGAAAAAAAACACATCTCTGCGAATGTTTACATCTTATATTTTTTTATGGTCTTATTAGACTCAATATGAGCCTCATTCAGCGGAGGAGTCCAGAAAAATGTTGAGTTCAAGACATAAACGGTCAAAAAACGGACTGAACCGCTTCTATAGAGTTAGTAAATCTGCCAGCGAGGTGAGAAAATGTTCTTCGTGAGTTTCCGTATATTAAAATATTCTTATTTTATGTCGCTCCAACAATCACCACTGCATTCTGCTGAGGGAAAGACGTTGTTCTGTGAAAAAAGGTAAAAAAAGGTACAAAAAAAAAAAAAGTAAAGAAAGCAAAAAAGAATGGAAATAGAGAAGTTGAAAAGAAAAAAAAGATTGAAAGGAGGAAAAGTTAGAAACAGAAAATTAAAAGTTTCAAAGATAAAGAAAGAAAGAAAGAAAGAAAGAAAGAAAGAAAGAAAGAAAGAAAGAAAGAAAGAAAGAAAGGAGGAAAAGAAAGGATGGAAAAAACAAATGAAAGAAAGGAAAGAAGGAAAAACAGAAAGAAAGAAAGAAAGAAAGAAAGAAAGAAAGAAAGAAAACAAACAAAAGAAAGAAAGAAAAAAGAAAGAAAAAAAACAAAAGAAATAAAGAAAGGAGTAAAGAAAGAAAGGAAGAAATAAAGAAAGAGAGAGAGAAAGACAGAAAGAAAGGAGGAACAGAAAGGGGGGCTAAAACAAAAGAAAAAAGGAAAGAAGGAAAGAAAGAAGAAAGGAAAGAGAAAAAGAAAAAAGGAAATAAAGAAAGATAGAGAAAAAGAAAGTAAGAAAAAGAAAGAGAGAAAAAGAAAGAAACTAAAAAGATAATGAAAAATTAGATAAAGGAAAAAAACAAAACAAAACAACAAAAGAAAGGAGGTAATGAAAGAATAATGAAATAAAATGAAAAAAGAAAGAGAAGAAAGAAGAAACAAAGGGAGAGAAAAATGAAATGGAAAGAAAGGTTAAAAAGGCAAAAACAAGAGAGAGGGATGAAAAGATAGAAAGGTGGAGATAAAAAGAGAAAAAAAAGAAAATTTAAAGGTCTAAAAGGTAGGAAGAGGAAAGAAAACAGAAAGAAAGGGAAAGTATAGAGAAAGAAGGAAAACTAAGAAGTTAAAACAGAAAATAAAAAGAAAGGAAACAAAAAAAATTCAAGTAAGACAAAGACCTTTTTTTCCATCTTTACTTCGAAAATGTGAATTTCAGTCTCAGAAAGTTACTACCTCTATCTTCTAAACTCAAATTCAAACTAATTTTTCTTAAATTTCTGTTTTTTCCTCCTCACACTTCTGTCTCATAGAAATATTCTGTCCAAGCTCTCACTTCATTCTCATAAATTTAAGCTGTGTCCTCTCACAGCTCTACCTGACAGGAATCTCTTTGTGATAATTTTCATCTCGTTAGTCATGACGTCTTTTTTTCCAGGTTTATTTTTTTGTGAGCTTGTTTCAGCAGGTTTGAAATCACAGACGGATCTGGTTCTGGTTCTGGTGTTCACACTGACCCAACGCCTCCTGATGCACAAAGAGACGTCGATCAAACTTTATTTTCACGTCTTGTTGGTGTCGTTACCTCAGTTTACACCTCCTCTCTAACAGCTGCACAGTTTCTGAGCACGTTCAAAGTTTCCAGGAGGTTTCCAGGAGTTTCCAGGACTCTAGTCCGTCCTCCTCCCTGAACACATCGTCCATCAGTCAGCTGCTTCACCTCCTCATTTCTCCTCCTCCTCCTCCTCTTCAGCCTTCTTCTTCCTCTTCCTCCTCCTGCTCTCTGCTCCCTCCATCCCGCTGGAGAACTCGGAGCGGAAGAGGCTGAGCTCCCGCTGACCCGGGGAAAACCTGAGGACAGAGCCAGACCCAGAACCTGATCAGCATCACCTGAACGCACCACCACTGACCAGCCCCCAAAGGATGCTGGGAAACTGAACACACACCTGTAATTATGTCTCTGCTGACCATGTGTGCACACTACAAGCTGTGTGTGAGTGTGTGTGAGTGTGTGTGAGTGTGTGACAAGACCAGGTCCAGACACGCCTGCTGTGAGGAGCAGCTGTGAACAACAACAAACAAGAACACACACACACACACACACACACACACACACACACACACACACACACACACACACACACACACACACTGGGAGTAAACATGAGCGTGACTGCAGGGAGCAGCAGCTTTAATTATGTATAGGAGTGTGTGTGTGTTTTAATGTGTGTTTTAATGTGTGTGTTACTGTCAGACGCCTCAGCAGGAGGTGTGTGTTAATGAGCACACACACACGTGTCAGACACACAGGTGTGTGTATCCTCATGTTGAAGCTCAGGGTGTGTGTCTCACCTCTTCTCTCCGGCTCTGCTCGCTGCTTTCTTCGGGCTCTGCGCCGTGTTCTGCTCTCTGGCCCGGTTCTTCTTCTGGTTCTTGTTCTGGTGTTGGTTCCCCTTCACAAGTCCCGTGGTGGCGCTCAGGCCCTGCGGGGCGTCCCGGAGGCCGAAGCTCTTGGCGGTGTGTCCCAGGTGGAGGGAGCGGATGTGGAAGACGTGTTTGAGGTGTGCGGGGTAGGCGGTGTACGCTCGCAGGAAGGACTGCAGCGCTGATGACATCACAGGGACAGGCGTCAAAAAGAAGCGGCGTTTAAAAGAACGCCATGATGAACATCAAACATGACTTTCACTCACCTTTCTTGGCACTCTTCACCGACTGAGCGTCAGCGTGAACGAAGTTTTCAAACTCGGTCTGAAGAACCGTCGCTCGCTCTCGCGTCTCCTGCTCCAGAGCTTTGGACGAACTCTGAGGAGAGAGAAACCACATCAGTCTGGATCTGCTCCACGTCTGTCAGAAGTCGCCTCATGTCGCCATGGTTACCAGCTGAACCCTGCACAGGTCACTACTCGTGGTGTGTTAGGAAAAAGGAGATCTCTCTTTTTAGTGGAGTTCTTTATAACGTTTAATAAACTAATGGTCGCTGACTGGAACATTAGCAGGAATAAAGTACAGAAAAAAGGAGTGATTAAAAAAAAGGAAGATGATAGAAAAAAATCAAAGAGGGAAACAAAAAAGAAATATAGAAAGGTGAACTATAACTATTGAAATAAAAAAATAAAATAAACAAACAGATGCAGAAATAAGTAAGGGAAGGAACAAAAAAAGACTGACAAAGAAGGACAGAAAACAAGAGAAAGACCAAAAGGAAAGAAGAGGAAAAAAATCAGGAACTGAAAGGAAAAAGAGAAAGACAGAAAATCAACCGAGGAAAGACAGAAAGAAAAAGAAAGTAAAGAATACAGAAAAAAGGAACCAAAAGAAATAAAACAAATAAAATAAAAAAGAAAGGTATAAATGTAGAAATAAAATAAGTGATTAAAAAAATAAAAGTACAAAAGAAGAAAGAGGAAAGAAAAAGGAAGTAACTACAGATAAAAAGAAGAAAAAAGAAAGTAAGAAAAATATAAACAAGAAAAAAGAAAGAAACAAGATGGAAGTAAGAAAAAGGAGAGAAAGGAAAAAAGAACAAATAAAGAAGAGGTGAATGTTGAAAAAAAACAAGAGAAAAGAAAGAAGAAAGAGGAGAAAAAAAAACAAAAAGAGAAAGTTAAAAGGTACAAAATAGAAAAAGTAGATACAGATGGAAAGAGAAAGAAAAAAAAAAAGAAAAGACAGATAGGACAGATAAAGGAAGAAAGAAATTAAGCAAAGATAAATGAAAGAAAGAAAGACAGAAAAAAATCAAGAAAAAAAGGTCGAGAAGGAAACCAAAAGTTACAAAAAAGAAAAAAGGAAAGGAAAAACAACAACATAGATGGAAGGAAAGAAAAAAGAAGATAGTTAAAGAAGGAAAGAAGCAAAAGTAAGTGAGAGAAAGGTGAGGGAAGAGAACAAAAAGAAAGAAAAGAACAGAATCAAATAAAAATGATGGAGATGAGGGAAAAATGAAAAGAAGGGGGAAAGAAAAAAACAAAAAAATAAAAGAAAAAGGGGAAGTAAAGGATAATATAGAGGGAAAGGAAGAGAAAGAAATAACACAAAAAGAAACAAATTTAATGAAAAAACAGAAAGGGATCACAAGAGAAAGATTTAAAATACAAACGGAAGAGATTCAATCTGGGAAAGTTCACGGTCTGCGGCTGTTTGTGTTTACGTCTAATGCTCAACAGATGGACCTGTTTAAATAAAGGTTAATTCAAAGCCGTGTGATGATGTCACAGAGTCAGCTGACGAGATGGGAGCTGACGGGACACAAACATCAGATCAACACAAACACAGACTGAAAGCTGAACCTGCAGATTTCTGCTGTTTGAACCTGCAGCAGGACTTTCTTCATCACCCGCTTCAATGGGACTGTCTGCACCCATCCCTCGCCGAGCCGCCCCCCCGCCGCTCTCGCCGTCACTACCACTCTCTTTACTCGACAGGAACGCGGGATCAAAAATAAACCTTATCATCATCAGAGGAACAGCAGGTGGTTTCACAGTCTGAGTCTCTGCAGGCTCCGGGTTCAGACTGTCAGGAACACAGAGCAGATCCTGACCCGCTACAGCACCTGGGAGCTCAAACAGCGCCACATCAGAGGAAACCCTCCAATCAGAGACGCCGCAGGAACGACAAGCTCCTGAAAACTTTTACACACCTGGAATCCTTCCTTTCTTTATCCTCTAACCACAGAAACAACCAGAAACTTCCTTTACCTTACTGTGGTATTTGCCCCGCCCCTTATACGTGTCGTCCAGCATCAGACAGGAGAGAATGTCCAGCAGCTTCATCTCTGATAGGCTGGAACACAACAAGACCCGCCCACACGGTCAGAATCAGGAAGTAGACATAAACATGTACCCTACTGTCAATGTGGGGCTGCTCTGTGCTCTGATTGGTTGTTAAGGTTGTCAGTCAGCAGACCTGATGTCGTGATTGGCCAGCTCTGCGATGAAGGCGGTCTCTGCAGGAGTGAGGAAGAGGAGGCTGCTTCCGCTTCCTCCGATACGAGCTGTGCGGCCGACGCGGTGAACGTACTCTGCTGCCGCTGTTGGAGGGGTGTACTACACACACACACACACACACACACACACACACACACACACACACACACACACACACACACACACACACACACAAGTTACAAAATGCTAACTGCAGTTTTGTTGTATCCTAAATCTGCTCTTCTTTTTGACACCACCAGGGGGCGACCTCTTTGACAGCAAGATAAAATCTTCTCGTGTACAAAACTAAATTATTATTTGTTCCTTTTATTTACTTTTGTAAATGTTTAACAGAAAAAAACACAAGTATCCACAGTGATCATTAAATCATGAAGAAAATATTTGCATGAAAACATTTTATGACTGACAGAAAAGAGATTTCAACTTGTTCAACAGGGGGCACCACAATCAACTTTGAATAAATACCTGTATGATCCAGGTGACCTGAGGAAGGTCCAGACCTCTGGCTGCCACATCCTGAAACAAACACACACACACACAGGGTTTTATCATAACTTTATAAATCATAACACACACACACACACACATAGTTAAGTGTGAAACAGAAACACTGACCGTGCAGAAGAGGACTCCAGATTTAGACGCTGAAAACTTCTGAAAGACCTCCGAGCGCTCCTAGAGGAGAAAACAAACACACACACATTAAGTCAGAGAAATACTCAAACGTGGCTCTAAGTTATTACTATTCATACGTGTTTCTTTAACGGTTTGAAATATTTAATAAGTTAGTTTTTTTTTTAAATAAAAAATGTTTATACTGTGTTTTAAGTCCTTTTATTGTATTTTAAATGTCTTTTCTGGCAAAACAGCATCTATGCTTAATGTGTGGATTAAATCCATTTTGTAATGTATTAAATATGATTTAATGTATGTTTTTAAAATGCATTTTAAGCTGCTTAATTTGTCTTTTAAATACATCTTACGTGTTTCAATGTATTAAGGAGCCTCTTTGTGTTTAAATGTGACTGACTTGTTCTTTAAAAGCATTTTTGATGTCTTTTAAATGTATTTTGTCTGTTTTATTTGTGTTTTAAATGTCTTACTGGTGTTTTATGTGTTTTAAATGTATCTTCTATGCTTTTTAACTATTTTTTACATCTGTTTTAGTTTTTTCATGTAATAAAATTGTGTGTATGTTTATAATAATTTTATGGTTTGATATTCATGTGAATTTTAATTATATCAAATAATGTTTTTTAACTGTTTATATGTGGTTTCATCGTGTTTAAATATGTTTTAACTGTTTCCACTGTCTTTTATGTGCATTTAAAAGGTTATTAATATGAGTTTGACTGTATAGGAACTAATTTTTACAGTTTTTAATGTGCAGTAATGCGCTCAAATGATGTTAAAATGTTTTAATGGTCTTTAAATGCATATTTATTTTTTTGTTTTTTATAATGTGTTCATTTTTAATGGTTTTTTAAATATTTCTTCTATATTTTTAAAGTGCTTATATACTGTATTTTAAATGTAATTTTTTTGTCAGAACAGCATCTTTTATACGTTCAATGTGTGGATTAAAAGCATTTTGTATCACATTTAATTTGATTTATAAATGTATTAGAAGTTTTTTTTCATGTATTTAAAATGCACTTCAAGCCGCTTAATTTGTCTTTTAAATGGCTCTTGTGTGTTTGAATGTGTTAAAGAGCCTCTTCTTTGTGTTTTAATGTGACTAACTTGTTCTTTAAAAGTATTTCTGATGTGTTTTAAATTTATTTGATGTGTTTTTGTTGAGCTTCTTGTAATTAAAGTGTTATGATATGTTTTATTTGTGTTTTTTAGATGCATTTTTATGTGTTTTAACTGTTATTTTTTTAAATATTTTTTAGTTATTCTATGTAATATTTTATTATTTTTATCATTATTGTTTTTAGAATCTTATATTGTTATTATGTGATTTTTTTTTGTTTTATGTGGTTTAATGTGCCTTTATGGTGTTTCTTTTATAATGTTTTAACTTTTTTCTTTCAGCTGTTTTGTTTAAGGTGAATTAAAAATGTCTTTAATGTGTGTTTAATATTTTCTAAGGAGTTTTAATGTATTAAAACTAATTTTTACAGTCTCTGATGTGCATTAATACACTTAAATGATGTTAAAATGTTGTTTTAATGGTGTTCTGATACGTGTTTTAACCATTTTTAAATGCATTTTTAATTTTGCTGTTTTTTTTAAAACATGTTTAATGTTTTTTTATGTAGTTTCAAATGTACATTTTTAAAGTGCTTTAGATGTCTCGTATGCGATTTCAATTTGATTATGTCTTTTAAATTTTCTTTCATTGTGTTTTGAACCTGTTTTGATTCGACTGTTTGTCTTTTAAATTTGATTAAATGTGTTTTAAATCCGTCAGAGATGTGTTTCTTTAATGTTTGAACTGTTAAAGCGCTCTGACATTTCCCTTCCTAACATTAACGTCTGACATCAGTCTCACCTCCTGCTTCATGTTTCCATGGAGACGCATGAAGCTGAGCCGAGGCTTCTGATTCGTCGAGGGCCCTGAGAGGACGGAGTTGAAGATGGAGTGGAGGAACTCGACGGCTTCACAGCTGGAGACGAAGATGATGAGTTTGTTGTTCTGGGAAAACTGAAAGACAAAAAAAAAAGACGACTGACTCCAACTTCTACCTCCACCTTCAGATCGTTGTTTCATCCTCCATGTTTCGACGGCGCACCTTGCATTTGTCCAGTATGAAAGCAGCCAGACAGACCAGTCTGATCTTACTGGGAACCACCACCACAAACTGCTTCAGAGCCTCTGGTACAGCGAAGCTCTCTGATTGGCTGGCTGTGCTGAGGTCAGACGTAGGGACTGTGAGGTCAGAGGAGGCGGAGCCAGAAACGTGGATGCTGACTGGATCGTTTAAGCAAACATCTGCCAGTCGAGTCACACCTGAAACACAGAGGAAGCTTTGACGTTTCACGCTATGACCGGCGTCTGTGTTCGGTTCAAACGTTTGTTTCTGGACTCACCGTTAGTCAGCGTCGCAGACAGCAGCACGTTCTGTCTGCTCGGCCCCGTAGAGTTCAGACTGTTTAATATGACGGTCAGATCCTTCTCAAAGCCCAGGTCCAGAATCCTGAAGACACACACACGAGAACACACAGAGGAACGTGAAATAACAGGACAGAGACGGGGTTCCACTGGGCTCCCTTCTCGATCCTCTTTGGTTTTGATTCAGCAAGCTTCCCCCAGGCTCAAATCATCAAAAACAACAAAAACAACAAAGAAAAACTACTTATGACTTTAATCTGGTGTTTAATCTGGTGTTTACCGGTCGGCCTCGTCCAGGATCAGCCATCGGACGGCGCTGAAGGTGATGCTCAGCGTGTTTTTGATATGATCCACCAGACGTCCAGGAGTGGAGACCAGGATGTTGATACCTTTACGCAGCCTGGAGACACGTCAGACAGTCGGCAAAACAGTTTGACCTACAGCAACGTTCATCCACAC